>NW_021703767.1:38681170-39354410 GCF_005190385.1 Monodon monoceros
GAGTGTTGATGAATTTAGAAAAAGCAGTTTCAATGAAATGGTTGCATTAAAGTCAGATTATAGAACTTGAGAAGTAAATGGGAGGTAAAAGGTAGAGAAAGTTAGTGCAATCTATTATTTCAAGAGTGTTGTCTGAGAAGAAGAGTGATACAAAGCAGATAGAAGGCAACGTAAAGTCAATTAACATTTTTGAAGGATAATATAAACTTAACATTTCTTTTTAATGGTGTAAGAAGAGAGCCAGGAAAAAAAGAGAGGTTGAAAATAGGGTTAAAAAAAAAGAAAAGCTGATATAATAAAGCCCTAAATATTCAAAATGACATGATTTTATATATATATATATATAAAATCTAACATTATTTTATAATATAATATACATTACATAATATATATTATATTTTACTGTAAGCATTAGCCTTGATCACATGGAGACACTCCGTACAATGAGACTGAGGAGAGAAGATGATAGTAGTAATGGGCAGAGACCAGTTTGCCAGCAATGGGAAGTGTGTTCAGGGAAAGTGGAAAATTAAGAGAGATCTTACCTGATGGACTGTGTTTTGTCTATAAAGTAGGAGAGACAATTTTCCAAGACAGATAAAAAATTTGCACAGAAGGGATCTTTAAGAAAGTAGTGAAGTTTTGAAATGGTTGCTATACAAATGAAAAAGGAGGTTGGGTAGGAACACATTGTAATTTCTGAGGAAGATGTCTTAATTCCTTCCACGAATAATTATCATCTACTTCTATCAGGCACTATGGTAAACTTTGGGGACAGAATAAAAAGCAAGGTAGATAGTCAATGTCTTTTTTTTTCTTTTGGCCATGCTACACGGCTTGTGGGATCTCAGTTCCCCGACCAGGGATTCAACCCAGGCCACGGCAGTGAAAGCCCAGAATCCTAACCACTAGGCAACCAGGGAACTCTCTGTCAATGTCTTCATAAATGCTATTTAAAAGATGTAGAGCATTCTCTGGTTTGCTCCAAGAGGTCATCATAGGGGATCTTCTTCAGAAAGTGATATTTGCTAGATATGAAGGATTTGTGCAAAATGTAAAGTTGGGGAACGAAGAGCTAAGGAGAAGGAAGAACATTTCAGGAACAGGAAATAGCAAATATACAAGTCCTGAAGTGAAAAGGAAGGTGGCCATTCAAAAATCCAGATAGGGCACCACTGAGACTGGAATGCAGGTTGTCCAAAGAATGGTATGAAAGTATGTGGTAGTTAGTTGGGTTAGATCCTGCAGAACCTTAAACTTATTTTTATGATTTGAGCTAGTATCCTAAGAGTAACTGAAGAAGAAAGAAATAGAGAAGGAAGGGAGGGAGGGAAAGAGGGAAGGAAAAGAAAACCCTAACTAGTTTTAAGCAAAATAATACTATAATCAGATTTGCACTTAATGTGTATTTCTGGCTGTAGGGGAACAAATGTATAAGAGATAGGCAAGAGAGGATGGTGGGAGAAAGGTTAAGGAGCTATTGAAACAACTCTTGTGAGAGATGATAATGGTTTAGACTAGGGTGTTAGAACTACTTACAGAAAGGTGGAATAATTTAACACTTAAATCTACAGTTTTTCTAATTCTTTGGTTCTATGGACTAAAGAACAGGATATCACAAGCTAGCTTACCAAACTTATACAAATTTCTAGCTTAACAAAATTAATAGATGGTGGTGCTATTCACTGAGATAAGAAACATTGGTGGTAGAAGTAGAATTATGAACTTTTTTTGAACATATTGAGCTTGTTGTGTATTTGGTATCTCCAGGTAGAGACATAATATTGAATAGATGATTGACTATACAGATTTGGAGCTAAGAATACTTATTGGGCATATAGAATTGGTTAAAGCCAAGTTTGAGATCATGTAGAAAGTATATAATGAACAGAAAATTCAGTCTTCAAGTGAGATTGGATTCCATGAACTTATATTAGTTCAGAATTACAATGTTTTCTGATTATTTTCAGGTGTCTGAATAGGCCATGTTTTAAATGCGTGTATAGCTGCTTTGCTTGAAGAAGAAAAGGCATTGAGATTAGACAAGTGTAGTGAAAGGAAAAGATCAAGGATTCTAAGGAGTGATGGTTCTTAATAAAAAGTAGAATAATGGACTGGACAAACAGATGAATTTAATAAGAGAAGTAGAGAGAGAGAAGAAAAGAGTATAATAAATATCTCGAAAGTTAAGAGTTTGTTGGCAAATAAAGAATACTAGAATTAAAAATTCTGAGGTGGAAAACATCTAGGTGATCCAGAGTGTGGCCATATGAATGGTTTGCCCAGCTGCTATGAGATGAGGATGAGAAAGGTTTTAAAGCAATGAAATAACGGTTAGACTAGAATTTAATATTTAATACTAGGATATACAAGTCTGGAGCTATGAGTTTGCAAGCCATTGGTATATAGTTGTAGATGTATGAATGTCTGTTTCAGTTGGATATTGGAATTTCCAAGGGTCATTATAGGATTTAGGTTGGAAAAGTAAATTGTGAACTTGATAGAAAAATTGTTCAAGAAAATTGGAAGATTTATCAGTGCATTAGGAACAGCTATGAGTGGATGGCAGCATGAGCCAAGAAGGAAAGAAAGAATCTAAAATATTGATGGACCTTGGATTACCTATTCAATCCAGGACACTTTCTTATTAATGGCAAAGTACCTGGGATAATTAGTTATTAATCACATGAGCATGGGTACAATGTAAGAAGATATATAAACATAAGGGGTAAATTTAATCAGCCTGTATTTGCCTGGTGAGCTGCTTCCACAACTTACACCTTTTGAATGAGCAAACACTTGAGCCCCCAAGAATTCATGTTACTCATTGTTTCACTTCTGAATTAACATAGAAGAGTCTCTTCTTTGAGATCCCCTTACATTGATGTCATTTTGACAGTGCACTATTTGTTAACACACTATTTTCACAGAGTAGAAAGCTGTATTAGTTTTATGCTTTCTTTAGTACAATCATTCTTCCACTGTGCCTCCTGGAGGTGACACACAAGTCACCTTGATTCAACCTCACTCACCTACTTGGAGATCATCTTCAGAGCTGCATGATCTCAAGGTTCTCTTAAGACTACACATCGGATTCTCCTGGGGAACTTTCTAAAATTAAATTTCTTTAACTTTATTTTTAATACTACCCCTAAAGATTCTGATACATAGATTTAAGGTTGACTCATAGAAACTATGATTTTTAAAGCTCTCTGGAGCAGAAAGATTTAGAAACTATGGGTTGGTTCATATATGGGATGTTTTAAAATTGTGTTTCAATGTTTTATTATTTTATTCTCAGAGTTTAGGTTTCCATTAAATTTTACAGATGCCTTGTTCTTCCCTTCATCTGCTACCTACAGAAGGTTTCTAGTTATTATTTGTCATCAAATTTATGATGTTATCATTTAGTGTAAGAAAATTGAAATGTTATTTGAAAACAAAAGGTTTAAAGCAATATATTATTCTTTCTTTATCTCTCCTATCTCAGACCACTATAAAAAGACAATCCTTCCATTTAAAGAATGTTTGTTTAGGGCTTCCCTGGTGGCGCAGTGGTTGAGAGTCCGCCTGCCAATGCAGGGGACGCGGGTTCGTGCCCCGGTCCGGGAAGATCATGCATGCCACGGAGCGACTGGGTCCGTGAGCCATGGCCGCTGAGCCTGCGCATCCGGAGCCTGTGCTCCACAACAGGAGAGGCTACAGCAGTGAGAGGCCCGTGTACCACAAAAAAAAAAGAATGTTTGTTTAGCAAACAGCTTTAGAAGATAGAGACAGTATCTCCCTCTTGGCAGACTGCAGGTTTATTGGCCAGCTCAGTAAAGATGATGTCTCCCCCCAGGGCAAATGACAAATGTGGGGCAGCCTTCTTTCAGTCCATTACAAAAGACCAGGGATCTCTAACCTCAGCTGATAAAAACATACTATGTGCAGCAGCATCTGCTAGTCCACTCCTCATTGTAGCCATGGCACTTCGAGTGGAAGGGAAATCAACGCAAACTGCTGTGCATGTGAGCTGCTGAATGGCAAGACATTCCTTTGTCTCTAATCCGAGTCTCCTGTCTTCTGCCATCATCTATGAGGCTGTGGCAGGTTAACTTGTTAGCTTGCAAACAGGATAAAATCTGAGAACATTCACAGTTCTCGACACATCTGTAATTAAAAAGTGAGAACACTACCTTGTAGAATTTTTGTGACTATAATATTGCTGTGAGTATACTGAGATAATAAATATAAGGTGTTTAGAATAATGCCTGTTAATATGTAATGATTTCAAAACACCTTATCTATTAATAATACTAGTATTAATAACTGTAGAAATACCTCCACTCTCTGCATCACTCACAGATACATGGCATAAACACACTAAAACTTCATACTTAAACAATGAATCCCTAATTTAAAACTCCTTGTCACATTAAATTAGGGACAAACTCCAGTAACTACTAGTATCAGTCAGGTAAAGTAAATTAGTACGTACTGTGCCAGAGTGAGGAGAAAACTTTCTTTGAAAGGGAGCAGCCCTGTGTTTTCTGCTGATTATTGCTATGCAGGAGAACTATAAGTCAAGTTGTTATCAGGTTATCTGATTTAAAAAGGCAGTCCATAATATTACAATATAGGATTTTAATGGTTAAATACACTTTCATATATATTTTGAGTCTGTGGATTCAAAATAAAATAAGTCTGTGAGCCAGATGGAGACCATGTGTCCTTTGCTCTAGCAAGAATCAAACTCATAGAAAAAGATCAGATTTGTTGTAACCAGAGGCAGGGTTGAGGTGGAGGGAGAATAGGATGAAGATGGTCAAAAAGTACAAAATTCCAGTTGTAAGATAAATAAGTCCTAGGGATGTAATGTATATCATGATAAATATAATTAACACTTATACATTATATATAAAGCTTGTTAAGAGAGTAAATCTGAATTCTTATCACAAGGAAAAATTATATTTGTTTCTATTTCTTTAATGTTATATCTGTATGAAATGGATGTTCACTAAACTCATTGTGGGTCTCATTTCATCATGTACATAAATCAAATTATTATGCAGTACACTTTAAACTTATATAGTGTTGCATGTCAATTATATTGCAGTAAAACTGGAAGAAAAAAAAGACTGGTAAGGCGTATCCAAATTCTCTTATAACTGCGCTACTGAGAAAGGAAGATGGTGAATGATAGATTGATGGAGGAGAATGATCTTGCAAAAAAAGAACAAAACAAAAACAAACAAAACCAGAAAGTTCCTTTATATCTTTATTTTTTAATGTCAAAATAAATAACATTCCAGAAGAAGCGGCATATGACTTATACGTTAATATCCACATGGTACTTGCTTTATATCACGGCAAATACTGAAACCCCAGATTCACAAAGTAATGGCACCATAGGAAGGAATTTGGTACTAATATTGAAACCCTGCACTGTCACCAGATAGTAGTTCATGTGGTGTTCAACAGATATTGCTCTGGCTCCCTGACAAATTTAAAATATTCCACAGTGCTCTTGCGAGGTCATTGTGGTGCCATGGGACGCTTCAGCTCACGGTTAGGAAACCAAACCATGACACTATGCCATAATCCAATGTACAGAGAGCATGGGATGCAAGACGAATGCTGTGCTTCATCGAGACTTAAATCTTTATCTGACATTTGCCTGGAGTTAAGTCTTCAGGTTAATTTTATCATATTCATAAAATAGGCCTAGTCTAATTCTTAACAAAATGATAATATAGAGGAAAAATTATCCTTGCTGTTGGCTATTTGTGCAGTAGCCACTTAACTTTTTTTCCTGATTCCAATTTTATTTCTTCTCTCTCATTCTCCACACAGCATTTAGAGACATCTTCATAGAATGTAAATTTAAGCAAAACCCATCAATATCTCACCATCACCCTTGGGCTGACACAAGTCGCAACTCCCTATCTGAGCATTTTCTACCCCACATGAATGACCTCTACTGACCAAGCCAGACCACCTTTCCTGGCCCTTGAGATACAGAAGGACTTTCAGTTTCTTGCAAAAGCCCCTCTCTTGCCTAAGCTGCATACTTTCCTCTTCCAGGAACATTCTTCTTCCTCCTTCTTGCTAACCCTTAAAAAAAGGAGGAATCATTTCTTGTTCCCTCTATTGTCATCCATTCCCACAGCACCACAATCAGGACACTACCTGGTGTATTCATAGGAATAGGACTTTGGGGACAGTCATAAGTGGTTTCTACTTGTAGCTTCAGTACAAAAAAAGCTTTTGCTTTTAATAACTTGTGATTAATGTTTGGCTCAGTACCAAATCATGTAATCTCCCAGGAATTATTTCAATATCCAACTTTTGCAAATTTTTGAAAGCAATACTCTCTGGTCAGCTAATATAAGGGATTATTGTGGGATGTTGCCCTGTCAAAATGTGTCCCCCAAAGAGGTCTATCACAAAACTCAGTGCATTGACACAAAAAAGTTCATCTCTGATAATGGAATTGTCAGCGTGTTGGCAGGAATCAGGGAAGAGGGTCTGAGTTTAGAAGTACGTACCTCATCCCATTCCATGGGTGATCCCTTCCCACCAACGTGGAAACTCTGCCTGACCTGATGAAGTTGTGGAGCAGCACTTGACCTGTTTGATTCCTATTTTAGAGAGTAATGGATGAGAATAAGATGAGATTTTGGAACCATGAAGGCAGGTGTATCTTTAGTCTTGAATTTTCTTTTCCAATTAGGAATAAGCTGCCAGATGTCACAAGGGAGGATTTGCTACAGAGGTTCAGGTGACCTCTACCTGGAGGTTACCTAGACCCTGTTGAAATTATTAGTGGAATGTTTTGAGGACCATTCTGCTTTAAAACTCCTTTGTTGGTACCTTTCTACAACAGTGAGTCTTACTAATTTGAGAATATGAACAGACCTCTTGGCTCTAGTCGCCCTGTCATCCTGCTGCACTCTCTATCCCCTAAATCTTTGTATCCTAGTAGCAGCAGAGGGACAGGCTGAGCTTCACTACGTCCCAGATTCCAGCAATTTAATAGTTTTTATTTAAACTCTGCCTATATTTAAAAGCTTAACAAAATACATATAGTACAAAGAATAGTAATAATTATACTAGTGATAAAAAGTAGTAACAAGTGAGGATATACTTGGGTAGGGAAAAGAAGGAAAGGAAGAATAAAGTGACACTGGGGGTAACGTTAATAGGCTGCTCTTTACATGTTCTAAGTTTCTACACACTGGTTAGTCATGGAACGAAAACTTAAACTGAGCCTTCTAGCAGCCAAAGAGAGAAAGAAATATAGTCATGGAATTTGTTCTATTGCATCAGGCTGTGAAGTACGAGATTTAACTCTTATTGCCTAGTCCACACTTTTCTTTTGCCAAGCAAATGGCACTTGGAAAATATTTGGACTTTCCTGAAAGAGCAAATAAAAGAGAATTTAGCAGATTATCAAATTTGGCTGTTGATTTGAACCTCTCCAGCTTACACACTCCTAAAGAGTGTAATACTATCTAGCCCAAGGGAATGTTTGAATTACTACAAAGAATTTTTGACTCCTCTAAGACTTTGAATTTTCAAGTCCTGTTCAACAAGTGTGGGAAAAATAATGAGAGACCATGACATTTTTACACCAAACTGCAAAAAAAGACATTTTTATCTTAAATTTTAGGTGAATAATATCTTGCTCTTTCTAGTGAACATCCTCTGCAGATTAATCTCAGGCCAAGACAGAGCTAAGAAGAAAATGTGAGCTGTAGCTCAGGGAATCAGAAACGGATCTTGCTGACATGGCCACATGGTTTGTAACATGGGAGTCCCAGGTTCATCATATCATGAAATTCCAGATAACCATGGCACTCAAAAACATCATGTGTGAGATAATTTTGGATTTGAGAATCAATTTTGTTTTCCCAGATTGAGGGTATTCCAAAGGGCAGTATGCCAATATATAAAAATCAATATCTTTCCTAGTCAAGTTAAATCTTACTTTGTAGACTGGGAATGAAAGAGATGGGCAGCTGTTTTTCAAATTCATATCAGAAGCAAAACAAGCTAGGTGTTATTTTTCCATTCAGTTACATATCCACTCAGAAGAAAAGCAGGACACTAAATCTTTAGTTCATTTATGCAGAACATTTGAACATCATACATATCTGATTACAAACTGTGAAAAATTATCAATCATTGTAGAATCATTCTACTATATTGTGTAATTTTGAAAAATGAACTGGAACTCTCATCATTACATTCTCTCTGTAAAAATGGAATTTTCAAACAAAAAATACTAACCTTATGTGATGCTTAATCCAATGCTTGGGTGAGGTGGAAGAAGGCAATGTGTAATCTGTGCAAACTAAAATGACAATTTCAAAAATCCTTAGTCACCCAAGAGGATTTAAAGGGCTAAATTTTAATTTGCAATCTTGATCCATAATAATTAAAAGGCAAAGAAGTTCATTTTAATGTTTTTTCTAGTTCAGGACAATTTGGTTCTAAATTGACCCAGATGAATTTTATGTAATTTGACTAATAAGGTTATCTTTTCACAAATTTATGAGGCTTATGCTTTGAAAAGGCATTTTAATCTTTTTTTTTTTCAGTTTTCAATTATATGGAGTATAACCTACCAATGTTAAATTAACAAGTATCTTCTCAAGACATAAATGCATTTGAAATGAAATGTTCTTTATTTTCCCCAGGTGTTCTCTTGTATATGAGAAAAAGAACAATTAGTATGGCAATACAGAGTATTTGGCAGTAATGACTCACTGAAGATATACATGTAATGGTATTTATTGCATATTAAAGGCTAAAAGCTTGAATCCTAACAGTTTAAGACAAGCAGACTTGGTGCTATATTATTTGTTTTCTTCCCAGTATTTGAATAATCAAAAGGAAAATGGTGTGCCTGCAGTAGGCATTCACTGCAGTAATGACATTACCTGTGCACATGGATAGTAGAAAACATTTGTTTCTCTAGAACCTGATATTCAATTATCTCAGAACTTTAAAGGCAGAAAATCTGTTTTGAAAGCTTTGGCAAATTTATTTATTTATTTAGTTTTCTTATTAGTTTTTTCTTTGACATAAGAAGTTAATTGTATTTTTGGAGCTCCCGACCTCTTTATTTCTGATAGGTTGTTAATTGTATTTTTAAACGGGAAGATTTAAATGGTATTTTGTTAAAGCTCCAAACTGTGTTTATATGACTTATTTTGATAAAGTTTGGTCTACTTTGGCATTTTCCTCATATGAAGTAGTTAACAATGCAGCTATTTAATTACAAAAGATGGTGCTTCTTTTTCACAACATAAGAGTTAATTTTTTTTTCAAGAGCTGTTCAGAAACCTATTTTTTTATTGTCACATGAGGATTCTGTGACAAGTTCTTAATTGGATTTTATTTATATTACTTTTGAATTTTATATTTTCTCACTTATATTTTATATTCAAGTTGTGCCCTAAGTGATGGCTTGTTGGTCGTCTTGGTAAAAATTGCTTGAGACTTGCTCCTCCTTCTTAGACTACCTGGAAAATTTCTCATTAACCTCTGCTCTATTTAATCTTTTCAACCCTTTGATTTGAATTCATGTAACAACAATAAATAAAATAAAGATGATCACTTCAAATTGATAGTAGTATGAATTACAAAGATAATTATCTAGAAACCACATATGTAATATTGCCTGTTATAGAAACATACAAGGAATTGCAATCCTTGACAGGTCAAATAATATTAACAATTTACATAAGCTGAATTATAGCAAAAATAGAGTTGATCTGATAGATATATATCAAATTATGCCCTACAAATAAGGATTTTTTTTTTTACATATGACTAAACCTATTTTTGAAAATTAACCTATTGAGTAGCAATCAGTAAAAGATAATGTAAAAAGAGTACTACAAATTATTTTCTCTGGCACTAATTCAATAATCCTAGAATATAATGACAATGTCATTGACAATGTCTTATAATATAATTAAATAAATATATATCATATATAGTATGTTTAGTACTGTATAGTATCTTTATTAAACAGTGAAGTGAAATGCATATTGTAATAGAATAACAGATGGGAAAGATCCTGGGAGCCATCTTGTTCAATATGCTTGACTTAATTCCTACTCATGTCCCTTCAGCCTCTTATAGCTGTTTCACACACAGTGAATTACAATCTTTAAGAAAAGTTAATAATTGTATTGTCTAAGTGAAAAAAATCCTTTTACAATTACCTTGAAATGTTCTTAATGTGTAACTAACTCATGTCACTCTATAGGTAGACATAACTTCTTAAGTTCTATCACTTTATAATAGGTCAAAATTTATATCATATTGAGATAGAAGAAATAAGTAGAGGGAAATAATATATAAAACATGTTATGAAGCTATAGCATATATTTGTGCAAATATCTACTTATATATACCTGTATTTTTTATATTTAATTACTAATTAGCACCTTGTATGAGATAACCTGTTTGAATTCTTTTCTGTGTAGCAATCTATCATTTGAAAGGTTTCTAGATAATACATGAGTAAGAGAAAATTATGTACACATTTCCTCATTTTACTTCAAAAATTATTTTGAATTAGAGGTTAATGACAGATAAGGAAAAATTTCTGGTGAAAGAGAAAGAAAATATAATTAAATGATAGTACAGTAATATGCCATTGTAACTCCCACTTCTTTCCCTGAAGAATAAAAGCTAGCACAAGTTTTGTTAATCACAGCCCACCAAATTATCATTCTCATCAGCCTGGAGTTTGTGGGGAGAGGTGGAAAACATAAATTTACTCTTTTATTGCCTCTGAAAATAATTTCTAAAAATCTTAACCTTCTGAATTCAGTCTCTGGCATTTTATGATAATGTTAACACTTAGGGGACTCATTATGTTTTATTCATATTTAATGATGATTAATATGTCTTTGCTATATAATCAAGATAAAATAGCACAGTTCCCTAAAATTGTTCTTTTTTATAATAAAGAAAACAGAAATTACTAAGGATGCAATTAGGGATTTAAATAAATTTAAATGTAACAAAAGGATTTATTTTAAAACTTTCATCCATATCTTTTGAAGAGACAAAGTTGAAATGAGAATATTTAGATAGAAAAACAGGTTACAGTTTTTTTCAGAAGAAAATTAATCCAAAAGAAAGGTACAGTAATTATTTTCTAACGGCTATATATTAAACATTAGTGCTGATTGCTTTCGGCTGACCTGCAGGCCCATTTCTGTCCTCTCAAGTTAATGTGGGTTCATACCACTCTGAACAAACTGAAGAGAAATTGTTTTGCAAACTTAGACCTAAATAAGTCTTCAGTTTGGCGTAACTTATAAAGAGAACAATTTTATAATAACATAAGTAAAACACAACCTAGAAAAGATATCCTTTGTGTCCTCAGATTCTTATGATTTGATCAAATAGATATTATTCCCTGTTCCTATTCTAGATATGTTTTGCCAATGAACTACATGACATCTCAAAATTGTCTTTTGATTTCTGAAAGAAAAGTTGTAAAATATTTTTTAATTGATCATAAAATACATAGCAAGCACTATTAGAGAAAGCATTTTTTTCTGTGTGTTAAATTGCAGTTGGCTTTAGGAAAAATCATGGTATGTATACCCTGGAAAACTATTTCTTACATTCATCCACTTTAATTCCTCTATGAAAATCTTTGTTATTTAATTAGCAATATATTTCTTCCTATCATAGGGCACAGTGATGTACCCTAGATTAAAATAAAGTATAAATTCATTGTGTAGACATGGCTCAAGTAGTCTCTAATATTATTTTTTGACATTATCTCATCACTTCTTATATATTTACAAAAATGTCTGTGGAAAACACCTTTATTTGGACCAAAGAGAGATTCCATTCAGGTTAAGATGTATCTTCGAATTCTCATTTGAAATATCAGATGAATCTTAATAGGCCTAAAAATTGAATATTCTCTCTCTGGAACTTTTTTGTGACAACTGAAAATTTAGGGGACTTTTTGAGAATGTATCAAGGTCTGAAAAACTAGACAGTTTTCTGTATTGGCAGGAAAGCTTAAACTTTCTGCAGTATTCGATTATGTTGTCCTTTTCATCATTATAACCTTACTTTTGTCAGAAAATATAAATGACATAGTTCTACGACTTAAGTAAAAGGTGATACCTTTACAAATACTCAAAATAGCCATTTTTAACTTTTTCCACATAAATATATGTATACACACACACACACACACACACACACTTAGGGAATGCCAGAGTCTTCTCATTTTCTGTACTAAAAATGGTTACATAATAAATATAACCTAGATGGTTCATTTTTAAATAACTATAGGACTCAGTCATATTCCCAGCCCTTACTTAAGAATTCAGGTTTTGGTTTTCTTTTTTGTTTTGGCTCATTTTTTACAGAAAGTATTCATAAAAGTGTGCAGACCCAAAACATAAAATGAACTTGATGTTTTGTTACTTTTTTAGTCACATTGATGGAAAATTCATATATAGGCTGCTCTTCAGATTCCTGCATAACTGAGACTATTCTTCAAGGAAATGGAAAATTTTTGGCAAAAACCAAGAAAATGATTCCTCTGATTGAGATCTGCAGGGTGTTGACTTTTTGTTCTTTATTTTATTCTCAGTCCCCTTTTCCTAGTTTGTGTGCAAGGAAACCAGGCTATGGCAAATAGTATAAAAGGGAAAAAAGAAGCAAAATCTCAAAAACTCAACATGCTACATGCTTTCAAACAATATTGGCAGGTACTAATTAAAAAAATTTTCTCTTTCAAGTCTCAACATATGTTTAAAAATAGTTAGCATATCTAGGTTTATATATACTATCCTATGAGAGATAATATTCATCCTGTGGCCAAGTCTCTTACATCATCAGAGGAAAACCCATAACTCAAAAAGACAATTATCCTGGATGGATTTTTAGCTCTTGTCCAATACCTTTGAGAGAATTCCTTGCACTTCTGCTTTACTTCTGAAAGAAATGTAGTAACTATCTTCCAGGATTACAGTTCTTCTAATGGTCTATCTCCCGCTTTTAAATGACACTCTGTCTAGAAGCTGCTAGGTTTTAGAACTACCAACTCTTCCTTAATTTCAGCCCCCACCTCAAAGTTTCATTAAGATAGAAATCTGTATTAAGGACAATTATGAAGAATTCAAGGTCTGATTTAATTCTTTCCTTCCGTTTTCTTCCCGCTAAATCTTGGGTGACCCAAAGGGGTAAATTCATAGGCATACCCCATATTTTATTCCTTTCTTGTCCATGCTTATATTTTAATTGAAATTTGCCTTAATTTTCCTTACCAGCCCAAAACTCTACTTGCAGCTTGCCAGTGTAAAATTCACAGTTTGATAAACTAAATCACATTAGTATGTAAATGGGACACTGTTCACCTTAGGATCTTCTTTTTCCCAAATAGTTTAAGTGAGTTGCAGCCTTTGGGGAGCAATGCCCTTATTTCATTGTCTGGTTGACCCTATCATGTTAGATTGGCCCCTTTAACAGGTCTAAACCTTACTATATAAATTCTGACCTACTTTTCACTTAACACAGGACAGACCATGTCTCTAATTTTATCACCTCAATGCATATTCATACTCTGAACTTTATTATTTTTTACTTATCCTGGCTTAGAACATCATTAATTTGAATTTCTACTGCTGGGTTAAACATTAGAATTTTCATAGTGAACTGTAGTTGAAATAAAGGAAAATTACATTCCTTCCAAAAGATACTTTATAGAACATTATAGAGCTTAACACATCTACAGGAAAATTATCTTAGACCAGAGGTCTACTTAAATTAGGACATTATTAGTCATTGGGATCAATTATATATTGTTTTGATATTAATACATTGACTCTACAATTCTCCATGTTCTGTAATGATATATCTGTAATAACACAAACAAAATTTGGCTATATTAGATGCCAGCAAAAGCTTGGATCATGTTAAGCACTTCTGCAGATACTTCTGCCACCAAGCATATTTGGGATTGCTTCAGAGATCTTGCAAAATTGACTACAAATTTAGGAGTCAGTATAAAAATGATTGATCCTCTATTAGGGTCAGTTTTCTTAACATTGGTCTAGATTATTAGCCTCCACTAGGAGATTAAATAAGCATCTTTATTTGGCAAAATCATTTCTTGAAAGTAATCTTTTGTTATAAGCCTATGAAAAAACTATTTCCTAGGAACTTAAAAAAAAAATTATTCCAGGCTCATAGTCACCTAAAGTTCAGGTTATATTTATTTTTAAGATATTTATACAAATGATTGTACTTTATCTTCCTTTCAGTCTTTATCTGATAAACACTTCCTTCATTTTTATGGGCAGATTTTGGGATAATGATGGGGAATATAGTAAACTAACTTGCTTATTTGGGGAAGGGCAAGTAGATGTTAGATTTTAAGTTCATAAAGTAGTTTATCATCTAAATTAAAACATAAAAATAACAAATATGATTTATATTGCACAATTGTTATATGACAAGATTTTGTTTATTTCTCTCATTTATTTTATCTCAGCCTTGCAATAACTGTGGAACTAAACATCAGGAGTACAGAAATAAATGTATACTTATTCATAAGGACTTTAAAGACTAATAATAAAGGAGACAAGATAATATAAACAGATAAATGCAATATAATGTGGCATGAAAGAAGTTTAAAATTATTTCTTAGCAACCCAAAAGAGCTAATGATTATTTTTGAAAGATACGTGTATGTCATGTAAAATAAAATAATACTGATAGTGATAATCAAATAACAATAGCTACCATTAATTGGATATTTATTATGTAGTAGTGGATGTGCTGTTTTATAAGATTAGAAACAGTTTCCAAGAAGTTAAATAATACATTTAAGGTCTTTCAACATGAACAAGTCTGTGATTCAAATCCAGGTCTGCCTGATTCCAGAATTTCCTTGCCTTTTATTACATTATATTTTTGTGTCTGAATTTAAGACATGTAAGCATGAGAACTAGAGCAGAACTTTGTTGTAGAAAGAAAGCCATACTGAGAGTAAGGACACCTGAGGTTTTAGCCACAATTATATTGTTTGTTTGCTGTATGACTTTAGGTTAAGTCCTGCTTTTCACTGCACTTGATAAATTAGAGATAATCATACCTGTACTACTCTTTCATGGTTTTGTTTGTGCGAACAATAGAAACCATGGTGTAAACAATAAAGTCCTATAGAAATTAAGGTCTTCCACAACCTCAGCTACTATCACTCTCTTACAGACATATTTCATTGGCATTTTATTGGCCATTCCATGCTTTGTTATATTATGCTATTGGGTATGTCTTTTCCCTGCCTTGTCATCTGGAACATTTCTACTTACGCTTCAAAACCTCCTGAAGGTGTCAGTTTCTCTGATATACCTCTTCTGTCCTCATCTTCTGTGTGCTCACAGCATTGGGTAAAAGAGAGAATTAGAGCACTTTGCCACTGTGTGTTGCTGTGATTCCTCTTGGTCTACCAGATTCTGCCACTAGATTACATATTCTCAGTGATTTATTGTATCCTTAGTGATTGGAAAAAAAATAGATGCTCCATAAATTTGTGTTGATATGAAATCAGGATATTAAAATCATAAACACTAGTCCAAATATATGCATTTTTATGGTTAACTTGGTTAAGTGAGGACATTGTCTTACAATTTGTAAACAATGAGAATATCTTGCAAGAGGAGAAAACGGCCTCTGATTGACTCTTCTCAACAGAATATTAGATTTGTAATACTCAAAACAACAAACCAGAAGAAAAAATAGAATTCTGACTCTGCTCTGAAAAAAAGAGTGAATTAATAATAAATAAAAGGATTGATCATTCATTTCTAAATGTGTTAAGAAATTTTTCAATTTAATTGTTCAGTGTAGTTCACTCATCTTGCTCCTCACATTTCACTCTTCTTTCTAAAACATTAGTTTATTCTCTTAGATATTTTTGAATAACACAGAAATATTTATACACACTATACTTCTTTCTGTTGAGTTTAAAGTGTATTCCCAGCAATGTATATCACATAGCAGAATGCAAGAATATATCCCCATGATGTAATGTTATTTATAATCCAAGGTAAAATGAGGGGAAAAAAAAAACTTAACACCCACAGTAGAGAGGATATGATAATATTTCATCCGTCTTTTCTGTGTGTTTATCATAAATCATTTTAGGACACACCTTTTTAATGCATAGCTTCTCTTAATTAGATCTGTATTGTCATAGGAAGTATGATTTTCTTTTTGAGTGTTGCCACGAGCAACAAAACATCCATTTCCTTATAATTGATTTTCAAGTTTATTTAAAATGCTCCATGAGGCATAGCATATTGAAATGACTCATCATGCTTATGGGAATATCTTGAGGATAAAATTTGTCTTTGAATGATATTAGCATATTAAATGTAGAATAGAAACATAGTTCTTTAAAAATGATTTTTAAATAGTTTTTACTATACAGCTTTTAATTTTGGTTTTGTTTTTCAATTTTTAAATTACTGCTCTTTATAAGAATATGAGTAGTCAGTTTCAAAAACATCAATGGGAAAGTCTACATGAACTGAATACTAGGCTAGGCTTTAGGAATATACAAAAAAATGAAAGTTGACTTGTTCTCTCAGGAGCATACCAAAGCAGCTCAGTAAATATCCATATCATCATCATATTATTGCCCAGAAGTTCAAAAAACCTGGGATACAGATCATCCTATCTAACTTTAGAGAATTCTGATACCTCTGTTCTTTGAGCAAAGAACTCACAATCCATTTTGAAAAGTTAACATCTAGCTGCCAAGTTATAATCCAATGAATTTCTTTCCTAGAGATATTGAGTCGTTCACAGTTGAATTTCATTAACTTCATATAAAAGTGTGTATTTTGCGTTCTATTTTCAGCAGCAAGATAACATTTTATGATTGACTTATAAATTATTGTGGAGAAGCAACCTACAGAACTACATGTGAAGAGTGAAGGGCGATGATATTATTTGAGTTAACATAATCCCTTTGTGTAAAATTAGATACTCACATACAAAGGTAGATTCATGTATTCATTTAACAGATATTTGAGTTGCCAACATTATGAACAACACAAAATGAGTAAGACATTGTTAATTACTTTCAAATAGTTTCCAATCTAATAAAGAGACATGTGGCTAGCAATTACTATAAAAAGAATTTGAAAATATCAAGAGCCATAAGACAAAAGTGTTTGCAAAATGCATGGTAGGTCGTACAAAAGAGGTTCAGATGTTTTTCAAAAATTGTTTCTGCAAATATATTTTCTTCATTTATCCTTCTTTTCTTATGAAAAAAGCTCTTTGGAGCCAAGGTAGTGAGGCTTACAACCTGCATATTTTACTTCTTCCTATTCCTTTGTGTATCTTAAACTACCTCCTGGTACTTTCAAATGTATTAAACAGTTTGAAAACAACTGCTATAAAGGAAAGAACGTGAGCTTTGAAGCCTAACACAGCTGGATTAAAATCTTTACTTTTAGGTTGTAGCTGAGTGAGCAAGTTATGAAATTTTGTTGACTGTCAGTATTCTCATCTGTAAATTGGGGTAATAATACCTCATTTACCCTGGATTAAAGTATAGAATGCACCTGTAGTACCTAGACAACTGTTCCAGTACATTAATGGCTGCTCTTTCATAGCATGATTTCTACTCCAGGGACATGAAGAAAGGATTGATAGAATACTTACAGCTGCAATAGGGACTGACTATAGATAGATAAGGATACAATGAATTGTGGGAGCCATGGTGAAAGACATGAGAAAAGGGCTAGAAGGTGAACCCCCCCACCCCCCATGCCAGCTCCACTGGAAAATAAAAGCTTTGACGTCGAGTAGAGGAAAATAAGCCTGGAGAGGATGAGTTCAGGAACATTCTTATGATAGGTCTTAAATGTCATGCCAAGAAGAGATACTTAACTTCCTAGGCAATGGAGAACTACTGAATTTTTTTAGATGGCAAAATGACATGATCATAATTGTGCTTTAAGCACATTAAAATTGTAGTTGGCCTTTGAACAAAAGAGAGTGGGGAAAGTCTAGAGGCTGAGAGGCAATTTAATAGATGATTGTTCAAGTCAAAGAAAATGAGGATGTGGCATAGACTGGGAACATAACGGAAAGGAGGAAGTTGATAATATGGGAATGAATTGGAAGAATTTAATAAGTTATTATCTGTGGAGAACAAAGGAAAAGGAATAACTTTTTTTAAAAGGTAACAAGAAGCAGGAGAGAGTTTGTGTTATAAGATAATAGGATTTATTTTGGAAAAATTTTAAATAGTAATTGACATTTTTTTCTGAGCACTTTCATCTCTTTTCCTGGGCCAAGGATAATGGGATCAGGGAAAAGGTTCTTTGTATCAATTTATCAGCTCATTAATGAGTAAATAAAGGTTAAGAGGATAAGTGACTTGCCCTTGTTCCTTCAGCTAATAAAAAGATGTTAAATTTCTGGCTCCTAGACCACAACTATATTCACTACTCTGGATTGGATATTAACATTCCAGGGGACATCTCAAGAGAAAATGCCCAGCATTACACTAATATTTGAGACTCCTATTTGGACATTGGAGAGGCAAATTATTACATGAGTCACCAACACAGAATCTACAATCATAGGGATAACATTGCCAAGAGAATGAGTACTATGGGAGAAGCAATTTGAAGTTAAATATTTGAGGAATATGAATTTTTAGAAAGTAGGCAGAGGAAAAAGAGACAAAAGAATTCAATCTGGTTGATAAAAGGTAATTTAACATAAGGCAGATATCTGTAGCTTAAGGAAGGAGAAAACTTTAAAAAAGAAAATAAAAATAATATAGAGAGGTTTAGTGGATAAGGGTTAGGAAATACAACTTATTTTGGGCAAGCTATTCCAAGACGTTTAAGAGGATGTTTTTATTTTACTAATGGAAGATGAAAACAAAATTAAGGTTCTATTGTAATGGCTTAAAACCTGGAAACAGAGAATACCTGTGCTGAGTTACAGTGATACCTATTTGAATTTAGAGTTGCTCTTAGTAGTCACTGTAAGAGAGAAGACTTGAGAGGTCTTAAAGAATAAAGAAAAATGTCCCTGTTGAGATCTTGGATGACTGATTTCATTTTTACTTTTTTCTGGATAAACACTTGGGTCTCTTAACAACATTTCTAGCCCTGAAATTCAATGTGAACTGTCTTTCAAATTGTAATATTTATGATTTACTGGGCTTTTCTACCAAAGACTTTCCTATTTACTGTTTCTCAGGTCATTTGTCCATATCACATGATGTGGTAATTAAATACCAATGTCCAAGAAATTGGTTGACTGGCTTTCAGATTTGGCCACACAGGTGAGCAAGAGTTCAGTCGCTGAGTTCTTGCTTTATAAGCCCAGAAACTCAATTTTATCACATTGTTCACAGTTGATAAAACTGACTATATGAGGTAAACACTATAAGTGTTAGATCATGTCTTCTTTGACTCTAAACCTAGCACAGAGTCCTACAAACAACAGGAGTTCATGAATGAACAAATGAATGAATGAATGAAGGCATAGAATATATGTTGACCTATGACCTAATGCACAAGATAATAATTTATTTCAAAAAAATCACATGAACAAACTAATATTTTGGATTTCAAATCCTTAGAAAATACATTCAAAACCAGTGATGTGGTCAGTAAAGCAAAAGTTATGGTATTAATATAAATCTCCTCCTAGGCATATTGAATGAACATTTTAGGAAAAAAATAGAGCAAAGATATACATAATTGAACTAGAAAAGTTATGAATTACCCTGAATCATAACAGAGAGCTTATTGTGGACAGTTTCTCAAATGAGAAAAGAAGGAAATCGTAATGATAGATGAGACTTGTGTGTGTGTGTGTGTGTGTGTGTGTGTGGTGGGGGGAGTGGAGTCATTGATAAGAGTAAACTTAAACAATTTATTAACTTAGATATATTCTCTTTTCTATATGTGAATGAGTAATTATTCATTGTTATTGGTTTTGACTAAATTTATAATTTTGGGGTGAATGTTGATTAAAATTCACAAACCAAGTGAGCAACGTATAGACACTGTGACATTTCACAAAGAAAGCTCAAATATGCCTTTCATCTAATTTAAGATATAGAAGGGCACTTTTTTCCTGAATAAAATTGTTGGTAATTTGTCTGCCAGTTATCAAACAGGTACATAATGTTTAAAAGCAGCTGGTATTTCAAAAAGGACATCTGTGTTATGGCTAGAATAGACATTAAGCATTTAGTAAACAATGCTATAAAATATAAACTAGGCTATTAAAGGATAAAAGGTTCTTCCTTGTCTTAACAACTGTTATAATAAAATGTAGCAGACAGCAATAACTAAAAGGAAACTTTTTAATGCATTTCAGATGTGCCTTTTCTTATGTAGCTATCAAGTATATTAATAGCTTTGAAGAAATTAACATCAGTGAACTCTCTATATAAAACCTTGTAGTAAAAGCATAAGATGAAATTGCTTTAACTCTTTACTTGTAACTATAAATGATAAGAGTTTGTTATCAGATAATTCATATGACAATTCAGATGTAACCAAAAGATGATATTATGATCAATTGCTAGTTTGGAGCTACACATTGATATGAAGCTTACATGCAGTTGATTTTACATTTAGAACTTAGAATTTGTAGGAACACTAACTGGGCAATTAAATTTTATTCAAGTATTTTGTGAACCATTTGTTCAGAGCTAATTATAATTTATATGAAAGAGATTTTTTTCCCCAAAATCCCCTTAAAACCAACCCTGCCTATCTCATTATCTGCAGATTACCTCTCATCTCTTATTTTCCTGAAAATACTGAGGTTCCTTGACAAAAGTTTTCTTTTCTTTGCATTTAAGATCATATTATATCTATCTTTTTATTTATCTCTCCTTTAAAAATAAAACCCTCCTCCCCCCGCAAAATCCCTCTTTCGACAATTCCTTCATTCCTTAAATCCTGCATCCATCTCTTCTTTTGCACTCTCACAGTGCAAACATCCTCACCTTCTACTCACCCCTGAACTCAGTGGTACATGACAGACTTAGGCACCACTCCACAAAATTAACTCTCTCATCAAAGTCATCAAGGACTCCTCTGGTCCTATATTTTATGGTACTTATCTTACAATACTTGTCAAAATTTTCTAAGTATGAACACATGTTTCAGGTTGCTCTTTGGTTATAGACTAACAAGTCCTGTTGTAAGACAAAGCATTTCTTGAACACTTGGTTTTGATTGTATTTTTATATATAACACAACATTCTTTATTATTAATTGTTGGCTTGATCAGTTGATGATCCAGGAAGATTTTTTTTTTTTCCTGGCATTTGCTGTACTGAGAGTTGATGAATATATTATGTAAGTTTGGGAAGTTTTGTTTTAGCTGATCTCTCAGTGACATTCTTGAATATTCCTGAGTATAGTACACTTGTGTTATGTGAAAAAACAAGCAAACAAACACTTTTTTTTTTTTTCCTTCCAACCTCTCTAGCATCTCTCTTAGTCTTCCTTGTGGCCTTCTGATCCACTTCATATTTTCAAGTTTATATTCTTGTCCTTCTTCACTTTTGACTTCTGGATGGATCTTGTCTGGTTTAGTAGTTTCAGTGAGAATCTCTATATGGATTACTTTTCACTTTCTCTCGCCAACATAGAGCTTTCTGTTGAGCTCCAGCTTAGTACGTTAAATTGTCCAATAGAAATCTACACTATTCTATAGAGAGATAATATGTCACACTCAGTAGGTCCTAAATCAAACTCTTTTATCCTGCCCCACACTTGCTCTATCTCCTATATCGTCTCTCCTCGCTTAGAGGCTCTGAGTTCAGGTTTTTAATCTGCAAAACAAGGACAATAAAACCTACCTCACACAAATGTTTTAAAAGATAAAATATATGTAGTGTATTTTGCAAAGTGTTTGGCAGATGTTAAGTACTCAAACAGTTGAAATCTTGTTAACATTATTATTAATTTCAGGGGCTATATCTTGTGTATTACTGGGCCAAACATGTTACCTGATACAGGGAAGTTTCTCTGTAAATATTTTAAGAGTGAATAACAGTAAATAGATGAATCAATGTTCATCTGAGGAGAAACGACAACCACAAGATTTTTTTTTTTTTTTTCCTGCGGTACACAGGCCTCTCACTGCAGTGGCCTCTCCCATTGCGGAGCACAGGCTCCAGACGCGCAGGCTTAGCGGCCATGGCTACGGGCCCAGCCGCTCCGTGGCATGTAGGATCTTCCCGGACCGGGGCACGAACCCGTGGCCCCTGCATCGGCAGGCGGTCTCTCAACCAATGCACCACCAGGGAAGCTCACACAAGATATATTTTTTTCCTATCATTAAATCCAAGATCTCTTCTCCTGATGGAGTCCCATTAAAGTTTGTTTCTGACACCGATCTCTTAGTCATCCCCTTTACAGCTCACATCTTCCAGTGGTCCACAATAACCAGCTCCTTTGGTTTTATTCTTAAATTATCTTCTGGTTTCTCCCATTCCAAACTGTCCTAAGTCAACCAGTCTTCCTAGCTACCATTCTGTATTTTCCATGCCCTTGAAAACCCTTCCTACATTCAGTCTATATCCACTGAAAATTTGTCACCCACTCATTTTAACCTCCTTGTAATCAACTTTGCATCATTACTTCTCATCCCCAGTTCTCTACAGAATCCACTGGTCTTTTTATAGTTAATATCCTTGACCACTCAGTATTATCTGATAACTTTTGACAAGCACTTTTATTTTGTACCATTCTTCTGCATAGGGTTCTAAGCATCTTCCTGAGTTTCTTACAAAGGTTCCATCACTATATTAACACCTGTTCTTACTCCCTCTTGCTAAATCTCTTCCGCTTCCCTCTCTACTATCTCTCCTCTAGTTTCAACATCATGACAATGAGATGGCCTTTTCATTGCTTTAAATCTCTCTCCAAAGTTTACATTCAGCTGCCACATCTCTGGTTAAACAATCTTCAGAATGCCAAGCATGGCCAAAATTGATGTCAAATTATTCCTCTCTCAGTTAGATCCAATTTATAAATTCCTTTTCTGGTTTTATAATCATGGGAAAGTTACTGTAATATGTCTATATCCTTATCTGTAAAATGGGAATAGAATAGTACCTATCTCATAAACTACTGTAAGGATTAAAGGAGTCACTGCATGTGATGTGCATGGAGCAGTTATGAACATATTAGAGAAGGCACTATATGCATGTTAGTTATTTTTAACAATCACCTTTTGCTTTTTTTGCCACTGGTTCAAATATGCAATATTCAGTTCTTTCTAACCTCAATTT
The DNA here is from genome assembly GCF_005190385.1 of Monodon monoceros. Lineage (NCBI taxonomy): Eukaryota > Metazoa > Chordata > Mammalia > Artiodactyla > Monodontidae > Monodon > Monodon monoceros. The sequence continues at coordinate 38,704,512 of NW_021703767.1, forward strand.
TCACCATTCTATTCTCTTTGCTAACGTCCTAGTTCTTGTTCCTCTATTCTCCACTTCTTTACTATTTTTATTATTTATGCTCTTAACTTATCTCTATGCTTTTAGCTACTACCCTTTTCTACAAGAACTGTCTAGCTTATCCTTTCAAGTTCCTTATATATTTAATAGACGGGTTTTAAGTTGATGAGAGTTGTTTTCTTTCAATAACATCGCCTATATGTTTTTGGTACAATTAACTATTTGTTGCTTTCCATTTTCTCTGCCAAGTAGTTAATTTAATAGTTTAACTTCAGCTCCCCACACCCACCCTTCCTACTTTTGTTAAGCACAAACATGTAACCATAATGACAGCACAAAACATGAAAACATAAGTAGAAAGGTTGGTAATATTTATTACAGGCTATGTTTATTGCAGCCCATATTAAGCATTGACTGTCATGAGTGTGTAATAGGAAAATTTAATCGTGGTTTTTCTCCATGTGCAGTTTAACACTTTAGAGTTGACAGCAATGCCTTTTAGACAGAAAGAGAGAGAGCACACACTATAATGAGAGAAAAGTGGAAATATGATTAGGGACACCTTTTCTTGGGAAAAACAAAGTTACCAAAGTGTATCAAATAAAGCATTAAGAGCGATGGAATTTCTGTAGTTTGATTCTGTAAAAATACATCCATAACATATAAGCACACCTCAAGTGGCTAGATTTTAAATGAACAATAAATTATTGTGAAGTTTTTAGAAATGTATTTTATTTATTTTTAAGATTTAAAAAATTACATCTTTTTTGGAATACCTTTAGCCAGAAACTAAAGTAAAATATACCATATTCCAAAAATACACTTCCGGAGACTACTAGAAAGTAATAACTTAGGGCTAAGATTTTTATTATGTTGTAGACTTTTTTCCTCTTGTGAATGAAAAGTTCATTTTAGGAAAAATAAACCCTACGTTGTTTTCTCAACTTCTTAACATGTGTTAAATCCACTGAGTGAGGTGTTTTAGTCACCAGAGACTTCTGGAAAATTAAGACAAGCAAGTGAGCCTGGAACTGAGAATAAGGAGCTTCAGTTGCCTCTTAGAAGTTATCGGAGAAATTCCACGCCCAAGAAGATAGAGGGTATTGTTGTTTGCTTGTCTCTGAAGCTCTTGCTGACCCAATGACAGTTAGTCTTCTGACTCAGAATCTACCTAAATCTTTGGACCTTGCCCTCTGAACTAATTAATCCTCATGTGAGCTACCTCCTTTGAAACTTGTTCTACTTGGCCATAGCCTGATTTCAACTATAGTTGTTTCCCCACCTCCCCAGCATATCCATGGCCTGGTTCTCCAAACCATGTTCTCAGTAATAAATTTCTTACAATTCTAAATTCTGTGACTTCTTTCTGAGTTGGAGTAAGAAAGTAGACCAACATGAGTAAGCGCTTTTTCATATTTCAAGTTAATTAACATAATTTAATTGGTGCCTACCTGCTGACCCCCACCCCTGCCTAGTTTCATGAAGTAGATGTTACTCTCTTCATTTACACTTGAGGGAACCTGAACACAGCATTGTTAGGCAATTTACCTAAGGGTTTGCAGTTAGTAAATTGCCTAGGTGACATTCGATCCATGCCTATATGAGATTTCCATCATACTTTCCTGCCTCTAGTGACAGATATTTGGAAATTAATATTAGAATAAGCATTTAAAGGAGAATCTGGAAGGTAGAACAGCAATATGGAAATTGTTCTTTGCTTTTCTCCATAATTGTCAGTGCTTCCATAAGCCCCTGTTAGTCTCTTTCTATCACTGTTTGAAGATAATGTAAGTGTGCATGTATGTGAAGCAAATGTACTTATTTCCATAGGAAGTCATTATTGGGTGGGGGGAGGATAGCTAATAAGCTTCTGGTGTCCTTCTTGGTGATTTAAATTGATTGGCTAATTTGTTCTACCAATCTTCCTGGAACTTGAAGATAATTATATTGGTCTTTAATCTCGAGAATCACCCCTTTCCTTTTTCCTTTATAAAGGCAGATATTCCAATGGCTCCTTTCTAGTTTCCAGGAATTCATAGTTATTGAAAACAGTTGATGAATGCACTCAAATCCAGTTCTCAACTACCCTGGAATATATCACCATGTGCTACTAAATTGGACTACATAAGCAGGTTTTCCTTGAAACTGTCCTTCCCACTTTGTTTCAATAGAAATTTTCTTTGTTGTACATTTCCATCTATCAGAAATGAAATTTTTTTTGGACTTCCTTTCTTGTAATGGGAATTCTTCTCTCCATATTACAAAGACTTTTTTTTTTCAGGCCAAGACATTTTCTTGTATTTTCTCAAAAATAAGTTAATTAATAACTAATAAATTAAAACTTATTTTACTGTGCTTGGCACTGTTAAGTCTATTAAGTTCTTTCAGTAACTCTATACAGTAAATACTATTTTTGTCCTCATTTTACACTTAAGGAGTCTCAGGAGCAGAGAAGCTCATATTTATCCTAAATCACAGCTTGAAAGTGACAAAGTCAGATTCTAACTCAGAAAGTTTGAGGTTAGAACCCACAGTCTCAACCATTATAATTTTCTTCCCAGCCTCATTTTCTTGCTCAAAGTTCAACTTAATGCTAAGAATGTAATTCAGTTCAGTAAATACTTATCGAGACTGTTTATATTAAAAATTTTTAAATCCAGTTTAATATAATAGTATTCTATGTTTTGTATACCTAGTTAACCTAGATTATGTAGTTTTTCTTTCCTCCTTTAGCTTTCCTGTACACACCCTGATTAATATTTTGTTTATATCTGATCTTTATAAGCATATTTTTCTCAAATTTAGTAGCATTTTCAATTGTGATCATTTATTTTTTAAATATGTAACATCTATGCCATCTACATAAATTAAGCATCAAGGTCCTTAGTAGTTGATAATTTATTGTGTTATTTTTCTTATCCTTCATAGACCTTCTGCCTCTATTAAGCAAATTTACATAGATAATTGGTTCTGGGCTATCAGAGATTTGGCCCCCTAGGGAATATGTGGCAATGTCTGGGGGAGATTTTTTTATTATAACCACTTGGGGAATACAGGTATCTATTGGGTAGAGGTCAGGGATGCTGCCAACCATTCTATGATGCACAGAATATCACTCCACAACAAAAAAATAACCACCTCAAAAAATGTCAGTCGGGGGCTTCCCTGATGGCGCAGTGGTTGAGAGTTCGCCTGCCGATTCAGGGGACACGGGTTCGTGCCCCGGTCCAGGAAGATCCCACATGCCGCGGAGCGGCTGGGCCTGTGAGCCATGGCCGCTGAGCCTGCACGTCCGGAGCCCGTGCTCCGCAATGGGAGAGGCCACAGCAGTGAGAGGCCTGCGTACCACAAAAAAAAAAAAAAAAAAAAGTCGTAAAAAAAAATAATAATAATAAATAAATAAATAAATGTCAGTCATACTAAGACTGAAAAATCCTGAGTCCTAGACTATCCCTGGGGCCTTTTACATTAGCATAAAATCTAGGAATGGGCTATGTTTTTTTGTTTTTGTTTTTTTCTCTTAGGCAAATGTCAGTGGTTTGATTGACTTTATTTATACCCTACTCCAAAATACCCACCCCCAAAATCCTCTCACCATTTCTACTGTTTCCCCATATTTTAATTAGAAACCAATATGTTAGCTTTTCTTCCTTTAAACCATAAATATGTTGATGATAGCAGTGACTGACACAATATCTGTGAAATTTTCAACCAAAAATTTGCTTAGCTCAGTGCTTTTACTATGCTATTGATGTTATTTGCTAAAGTACATATCCAGACTTTATTCATTTATCAAAATTTCAGCATCTTATAATGCAAACAAACATTTGTCTAGTATCTTAATTTCCAATCCCTTTAGATATAGTCTTCTGTCATCAAGAACAAGTTTCTGGATGCTATGAAATTGAGTTTGCTTTTTTCAAATAGCTTGAGCACAATTGTCCTTTAGTAAAGTAAACATGGCTCTGTTATATCTTAATGTCTTCCTTAACAAGTATAAGATTAGACTACATCTCACAAACTCCCATTGGGCAGCACTTAAGAAGTGAGTAATATTTCTGTCTGACAAAGTCAAGTAATCCCAAATGTAAGTAATTTACAGGAAGGCATCAGGGACTGTTACAATAGACATATTGCAATATATCACTGGAAATCAGCATCTCCCCACATGTTTGGTCAACAGCCAGATGGAAGCTTTTATCACATTTATTTAATCTGAAATACACATGGTAATTACACTGGACCTTTGATTCAAGGCCTTATTAGTGTCTCAAGAGAAGTCAGGAAATGAGTTTGTCAGTTGCAAACTGATGTAGTCCTGACCCGGGTAGAATTTACATCTATCACTGCCTAGACTAGAGTATTGCTACAAATCACATTGTACCTCAAGGAAGTAAGATAAGTAAGAGCTTCCTTAACCTATGTAAGATGAGAAATCAGCTCCTGATTAGTCCAGAATATCACTTATTCACCTGTTCACTTATGTTACTCCAATTGGTCTCCCTCCAATGAGTGGTGAGTGAATAAAATGCAATATAAATTATATGGCCAATGTCTCACCAAAAAAAATTACACAAAGTACAAACAAAGGCACATTGAAGCAAAATACTCCCACATTTATACTCCCAAGCCCAGGATCCTGAATATCTGCAACACTGAAACTTAGTGGATGTAAATATATATGAGGTTTTCCTTGTATTGGTGATAGAAAAAGAAGGTATCCCAAAACACACTTCTCAGAATTTTCTAGCTAGGAAAATGCTAGATAGAAAAACTTTAATATTGAATGAGGTAATCCTGACTATTCTAATTCAGTATTTTTACTTAGCACTAAAACATGAATAAACAAAGCTGAACCATGTTACTATGTACAAAAAAACATTGAATTAATATACCTGTTAAAAGTAGATAGAGGTTACATCTGGAGGGTGGGGTTAATGGAAGACCAAATTAACACTACATTTTTCTTTATATTTTGAAATTTGTATTATGATTATGTTATTTTATTTTGAAAGTCAGAAAAAGGAATTTTTAAAAAGAATTCACACACACACACAGCCTTCCAAAGTCTTCACAGAAAATATGGCGTTTTCTAACATATTTTTTATGTTTTTCAAGGGAAAATGTAATTAAGACTTTGAAGTTCATAAAGCAGATGATTACTAAAATGTAGGTTTCTATTAATGTAGGATGATATAACTAATGAGAAATAGTTAATTAAATCATATGCATGTTCTGAAATGACTTCAAACATTTTATTGCTTGATCAAAACTATTAATGGCTATTACTGTTGTCCTAATAAACTTGCATAGGATTTTTAAAATTCTAATTAAAATGCTAATTAAAAAGCATAAAATCATCCTGTCAATAATTTATCTTTTTTTTTTCACTTTCAGCCAATACAATATACACCACAGCTATTTTGTGACTCTCTCACACCTCAATTGAGAATGTCTAAGTTTGGTGATTTCTTTCTATTGAAATCACTACTATCATCTCAAATTAGGGTAGATTTTGAAAAGTATCAATTACATAAACAAGAATAACACATATTGACTATCTACTCTGTGCTGGGCACCATGCTAAGAACTTTCCAGTCAAATCCCATTTCACCTTCATGACAATTCTGTAAGACAGGTGATCAATAAAGATAACATCTTACAGAATAGTAAACCAAGGTTCAGTGAGTGTAAAGTAAATTGTTCAGGGTCATTTAATCCATACTTGATAGAGTCCAGTTTGAGCTTTTCTGACTATAAGAGAAGATTTAATTGAAACTATGACTCAGTGTCACCTTTTTATCGTATCTTTGGTAAAGAAGTGTTTTAAGACTAATTTTGGGTTTTTTTTCCTCTTTCATACTTACAACAACAGAGAATCTTACAGGTAGTATATACTTGAAATTATTTTCATATGTAAAGTTAAAAAACAAACACTGATGAGTCAGTGAACAAAATGGAGAAGCGAATATTAACATTTCTGGTGCTGAGATGTATGTAGCCTTACAAGATGACCTTGAGAAAATAACCTAGTTCTTTGCTGTTTTCTTGATGTGTTATCTTGCAAGGCAGTTTGAACTCTTGGTGAATGACAGATTCTAGTAAAGAATGCAGAAAAAGTGATATTATATGGAGGTAAGAGAAAGGAGGAAAAAGGGAATGAAACAACACTCCATTTATTATAGAAACAGAAACAATTATGCTAAATTTGGAAGAATGATTATGACTACATTAGGTTTCTAGTCACATTAAAATATGACTTATCTTAGATTATATATTTAATGATATTTATGAGGGACTTAATCTCTTCCTCTAAATTGTATGTGTATTGCTTAAGTAGAGGAAAGATGTAAGTCTCTGTCATTAAAATTCTAAGACATTCTTAGGTATTAGGTACCACTTTGAAAACATTTTAGAAACCTACTCTTATGACCATAAGACATAATTTAGAATATAGAGTACAGATATTTTAATGTCGCCATTTAAATTTTTCATCAGTTTCGTTTAAATGACCTTAATGAATGCATCTCAGAGTTTTCAGTTAGGTCTTTTCATTTGTATGCTTGGACTACAAAGTGCTGTGTAATAATTGTTAAAATGAATAATTACATTTTATGCATAACAGGAATTTAGGCCCAGTGCTTTTTAACAATGATGTAGGACAAAATTTTACATACAATCATACTTCATATTAACTTGTAAGGGCAGAATTATTTTATAGGCATATCTGCTACTCATTAATATTTAAGTCAATTTTCTCTAAAGAATTCATTACAGGTTTAGTTAGTTGCATTTTGCATACTTATTTCTTAAAATAAAAAAAATCACAGTCCATTAATTCATAAAATATACAAATGTCATGTATGCTTAAACTGAAAGCATTATCATAACTTAAGCATGCTATGTTTTGTACAAACTTTCTTTTCATTCATTTTGGGAACAATGGAGCTTATTTCATACTCACAAACATGAAAACAACTATTTCTGTCATTATATCAGTGTCCAGATCTGCAGGCTAACAATCTGATTATCAAATTATTAATGATGGTGAGGATATAGTAACTCCTGACAGGTATTAAATATATAAATTATGTACAATGGAACCAGTTCTCTAAGAGTTAACTACACTGAGGTTTTACAGTAATATTTTTCTTAGAATTCATGTTAGAAGAAGTTACTAAATTTGATATAGCCTTCTTGCAAAGTTCTTCCTATATTTGGGTAAGTAAATCTACTCAATAGATCTAAGAATAATAAGTGACATTCTGAATTGCTTTCTGTAATATAGCATTTGAGATATCTGAGTGCATTTTTTACTATAACTCACCAATTAAGTTAAGAGACTGAATTTTTCTTCTAAGTCAATAATTTAAACTCTAAACATTTCTCTACACTACCTTATGGGTCTAAGTAGATCTATTTGTGATCTTACCAAATCTAGCCACCATTTACAACTTTGGCCATCTTGGAAAATAAATTCTGTATTAGGGGGTGAGGAAGAAACTCAATGATGCTTGGTCTTTGACACTTCTCTTCCAATTTCCTCATGGAGTGATCTCAGAAGAGAACACAACACAGAGTGAAGAATCTCGAGAAAGGAATCCCTTTGAAACCTGGGAAAGTTGTTCACAGCAGCATTTCTGTTTAGGCATCCATAAGTCAGGCAGCTAATTTTCAATACATATTAGTCATGATGTATCCTTTTGATAGCACTTCTCCTCTTGTGAAACTACTTTCATACCAGTCTAATTCAGCTTGCCTTAAGTTCTGTTTTCAGTTTGGATCTTGATACCTAAGTTATAATGAAAAAAGAATTTATTAAACATTTACTATAAAATCTACTAAATTTGATATAAGACTAGTAACTACGTGGTAAGATTGACTTATGGATAAAATTAGTTAATATTTATTTAATAAATTTAAAGTAATAATGCTTTTAATAAATATTAATGAGGTATTGTATGTGTTGTATGTGACCTTTGTATGTGTTACCTCATATGATTCACACAAAAGTTCTGTGTGACTCATACTACTATTATCCTGTGTTATATATGAAGCAGAGAGAGGTTTAATAACATATTGATCACACAACTACTGTATAAAGGACCAATAAGGGAAAAATATGAGAGGTTTACTTTCTACTTGAACGTGACTTCCTATATTAAAAAAAAAAGTAAGATTCCAGTAAGCTTAAGATTTTAATGTTTAAAATATGCACAAGCCTTTCCCAATGGTATGTGATGGTCTCTCCTAAATGGTGAATATAGAGGACATGTACATCATATTTTTCTGAATATATTCATTATTGTAACTGGGGAACTGATTCAATGACTATTCATAATAGTTTTAAAAATTTATATGAATGCAGTCAATATGACTATTATAATTATCACCAGAATAATCAATTCAAAAACAATAACAAGGCATTTTGACAGAATTGACTATTGATATTGATAGTACACACTTTAGAGCTGACTGGTTTAGAAGGGAAATTGTTTAGCAGCAATGTTATTATGTTTCTAGTGTATTGGCTCATAAAAAAATAAACAATGTTTATACATGTTTAATCCTTCCCCACCATTTTAAATGTTTATTCTTCCATCCCAGTTATTCATGCATATGGGTAGACATCATAAACAATTGGTACAGAATAAACTTTTAAGAATAATGTTGAGCATTATATTCCCACTGTCAAACATTTATTCTTTATATTTTTTAAGTATTTAAAAAGTAAATCTTTCATGTTAGTGTTGTTTCCTCTAGAAGCATATTTAATGTAATTATTATCAGGTCAGCTGCCTTTTTTTTTCAGTTTAGTTTAAGCAGATATGTGCTTTAGTCAAGATTTTACTCTTCTGCAGAAATCATTGTGTATAATTTATTTAACCTCTAGTCTGCTTAAAAATACTTTAATTCATCCTCTTAAATTTACAGAGTACATTACCAAAATAGACATATGGAAATGTCATATACTAGTCATTTGTCTTCCTTCTTAATGGTTGCTCCCATTTATTTATTTTTTGTGTGTAGGCTGAGACCAGTGATGTGCAAAGAGTTAGGTATTGTTGACATTGACGGCAGAACAGTTCCAAGTTAGAAAGATATAGGCAACAGAATAAAAAATAGCAGCTTTTACAGATCACATAAATATAAAAGAAATCAGACACTGTAGAATGAATGAATTTCAGATCTTCTCTGATCTTAAGAGAAACTACTGTTTAATGCAGGTAAGTTACACTGTGTGTCACATGCCTGATGGATAATATAGCAGACTTTTCCAAGCAACAAATAACCCCATGTATACCCCATAACTTACGTTATTCTCCCTTTGATCACTTAGATAACCTTAAAAACCATTCCTCTCCTTCACCTCCCTCATGTTCTCACACAGGTAATCTTCTGGCAAGTTCTCTCCCCTTTTGGGTATCAGTGCTAAAAGAAGTGAAGCATTTTGTGAAAGGCCCTGGTCCTAATAGCTATATTACTCTGCTGGTTGAGAGTCCTCTTAAAATTCTTCAGAGCTGAAAAATTTCCTCATTTGAGGTAGTCAAGGAAATACTATCCTGGGTTCACAGAGAAAGAAAGATCAATGAATTGAAGAGATTATGCTAGAACCTACTTTATCCAAAAATATGAACACTTGTGGAGAAAGTTTCTACTTAAATTTTTGTTCTCAAAGACAAATGAAGTATCTTATTAAAGAATATATTTTGTTTGGGTTTAGCACATTATTAACTATTTATAAATACAAGTTACTAAAGTCAGTTGTTATGTAATTGGGACACCTATAAGTCATAACAAATGATGAGCAGATCTTGAGGGGGTAATTCTCAGAAGAGGAAATCTGTAGCTCAATGCATGAAATTATTGTAGGATGTAGCAACACCTCACTTCTGTACATCTGACAGTCACACTTTGCTTGATGAAACATTTTATAAATTGATTATATCTCTAAGCTAAAAAACCTTGAAACGCCAAATTCAAAACGAAGCAAACAAACAAAAGAGTGACTTTATAATTATTGTCAAAATCTTTCTGAGTAGGAAGTCTGTGTGTATTAATACATAGAAGTGTGTGATAGCATTTGTTGTTTATGTGCTTGGTATGCAAAGAAATTTATGGTACAATAAATACATTTTTGAGAGGAAAGGATAAGTGTTAAGCTTGCTGGGATTTTTTCTTATTATTGAAAACCTATTGTATGATGTAGCATTAATTTAGAACCCTTGGATTTAGAGTCTGAGTACACATTGTTTATAGTAAAAAAGTATATGTAAATCACTATACATACACAAAGAACAATATATTTTCATGTTTTCTAACCTTTAGAGATTGGTCTTACGTGTTTTTGTCAGAAACAGTAATTGTACATAAAATTAAAAGATAACAGATGACCTTTGAGTGAATATGGTGACATTTCTCTCCAGGGACTTTGCCAATGTCATATACTGTCAAAGGACAGTTTATTTTTCTCCATAAATTATGTATAACTATTTCTAATGTTTTACCATAGTGACCCTCTTTCTGAAGCATTACTCTATTTAAAGAGGGGAAGGTAGAATCTTAAGTACATAAAAATATTCTAATTTCATGTTAGAATCAAATTATCCAAAACATTAGGTACAAATCTGGATGAGTCATTTTTATTTAGCACTAATTTCTAAAATATGTAGATATTAACAGTATTATTATATTTAAACAAATAATTTAATACCATGAAGGAGTAGCCATCCATCGCTCAGCAGAGCAAACTGGTATCTAAAGAACCCAGTTCTGTCTGGAATTCAGTATAAGAATTGAATATTATCCATTCACTCACTCAATTTGCTTGGTTCTAAGAACTGTGTAAAAGTGCTGTTCCAGCTATATTACAAGTGTAAGACACAACTTTCATCTTCAAGAAGACATATCTTTGGGGGAAGATAAAACTAAGGCAAGTGAATTAATTCAAGAGAAAAAACTTCCGAATGAAATAATTCATGGTTGATTGACATGGAGAGACTGCTCACTGTTATTTGGGTTTCGCATACCCAGAGAGAAGGAAGAATGTCTTACTGGTTGAAGAAACAGCACCAGCAGGGAGATCATTTAGCATGGAGGGGCATTGAATTCCGCTTCATGACAGAAGAAAAGAGAATACAATTATGTGAAAAGATAAAACACTAGAAAAAATTACCTCAACAAATTCTTGTTCTCAAAATAGGAATCATCTGACACATCTTTAAAACTGATTTTCATGATTATTTTTAAAGCTTTTCAAAAATTAATCCCAAAAGTTGCTTAGGCAAGCTGTTCCAGAGTTTATCAATCTTTTTATTAGTAATAACTATGATTTTTAAGTCAACACTTTATATGCATTGAATAAAATAAGCCATTTGTCATACAGAAACTAGCATAGATTACTCAATAAATTATTCCCTCATTTAATCCTCACCCATCGTCAGACTTCCACAAGTTTCATTTGATCCCATCTCATGTTATGCAAATCTTCTGCTATTCATATCCCCCCATCTTTCAAATATTTAGACACTTAGAATGCTTCACCATTGTTATTACATAAGTAAAAGTCCTAAAGGAGTCTTTTTAAAAATTGAAAAAAGAAAACCTATATCTTTCTACATAGAAGTTTATACTTTCCAACTTGTTTTCCATCATATAACTACATTTAGATAGTGCTTACATTACAGTGTGTCAGACATTCTTCTAAGCCCTTTATGTACAGTAGCACATTTAGTCTTTGACAATCCTGGAAAATAAGTATTCACATTCTAAAGACGAGAGGGTTAAGAAACTTGCCCAAAGTCAACCTGATAGTAGTAAGTTGTTTAAGGTTTAGTATAAGCAATTTGTAAGTCCAGGATTTTGTGAGCAATTTCTTCTACTTGAAAAACTTTCACTGACTTCTCTGCTTCATTCTACCACTTTCCTTCTATTTATGTACAACATAATACAACATAGTTTCACCCCAATACTGATTTCATCTAATGTTCATGACATCATTCACTGCATCTTAACCACTGTGAAACACTGGCTTGTGAGCAGAGAGAGGGCAAGTGTTTGCAGTGTAAGTCACTGCAGCAGCTATACAACACACACCTCAATTGCAGGTAACTCATGTAAAGGAATTGATCTGTGCAGTCTTGGGTGTTCTGTTTATATGCAGGCCATTGGCTGGGGATAAGTATGTATTATCCAGACTTCCCCAAATCTATTTTCCATTGCCTTAAATTTTCACACAATTCAAGTGAGATAATACATGAAAAAGATCATACTCTAGTTTCTGTATGTCAGTTCAGGCTGTAACAAAATACCATAGACCAAGTTACTTAAATAACAAAAATTTAGTTTTCACAGTTCTGGAGTCTGGAAGACCAAGATCAGGGTGTCAGCATGGTCAGATTCTGGTAAAAGCTTTCTTCCTGGTTTGCTGACAGCTGCTTTCAAACCGTGTCCTCAAAATATCAGATAGAGAGATTGAGAGAGAGAGAAAGAGAGAGAGAGAGAGAGGGAGAAGAAGCTAGCTCTATGGTATCTTTTCTTATAAGGACACTAATCTCATCATGAGGGCCCCCACCATCATGACCTCACTTAAACCTAGTTTTCTCCCAAAGGTCCCCATCTCCAAATACCATCACATTTGGGTTAGAGCTTCAACATATTAATTTTGAGGGGGACAAAATTCAGTCCAGAGCAGTTTCTTACTGCTTTTCTTTTTCTTTTTAAAAAAGAAAATCCTATTTCCAAAGTCTTAAATATCCTATATTAGTACATTCCCCGCAAAGAGATAGGAAATTAACTAGAATTGCTAAATATCACTTGATTGTGATGCAGAATAACTTTTAGGAAAACTAAACTTGAAAAACTATGTTCTCTAAAGGTGATAATCCCAGTTTTACACTTATTTTTGTGAGTTTAATTTCATAATTTTTGAAACATTTTATTGCTAAACTGAAATTTCTCCACGAGTTTTAAATCACTTCTAATATATATATATATGTATTAATATAAACTCCAAAATGAATGCAGAATATCAATATAACTGGCTGTATTGTTTAAGTGTCTGTTATCATACACTCCAGTATTATATTTTGTTTAAATTTATTCTACTCTGCTCTTGATTATTTGTCTTGACATTCCATGACTCTGGTGGTTGTTACTAGGGAACTACACTTGGTGTCTTTTGCATAAGAAGCACTTGCTTCTTTTCAGTAATTCATCTTTTTCTATTCATTCCAGCTTTTCCAACTCTTCTATTTTTCAATATTAAAATTAATTCTACTCCCGAACTCTGCTATTTAAATTGTTTTGTACATAGTTTTTATTAGATTTTAGTAAAAATAAAAAAAGTAAAAATTTCTTAACCTCACAAATAAGTGAATTAACACGTTTGTTATAGTTCATGTCCTTAGAGATTTATCATTTTTAAAAATTATAATTAATAATCCAAATTTGGCTTTGAAAACATATTTATTTTAATATTTAAGGACAATCATTTTCTTTTAAAAATGGTCTCAGAAACGAATTTAAAAATATTTACATAAAATGATTTTCATTCCAGTTCTTACCAAACATTTTATTAAAATGAGAAATCATATATAATAAAATACTTATTGTAAAATAATTTTAAACTTGGATTAAAAACTGTGCAGTGTTTTTGATTTCTCCCTGCTTTGACCCTAGAAAGTTAGATATTCTTTCTTTAGAATTTTCACTTCTCATTTATGGGGACAAAACATGATAGACTAGACACTTGATGGTAGAAATCCCCAGTGATGATTTCAGAGATAGAATTATATAATTTAGTACTTCTCCATGTTAAGATTTTTAAATAAAACTATACTTTAAGGTTATTTTCTACTCTTCTAAATATCAGAAATTACTAATCCTAAATATTTTTATGTAACATGATTTTCTCTTCAGAGTTCTTTATTGAAAGTCCAGTGACCCTAACTGAAAGATGTTATGCTCAGAAAGGCTTTTTTTGTTTGTTTCTTTGTTTTTTCTTGGCTGCACTGCGCGGTTTGTGAGATCTTAGTTCCCCAACCAGGGATCGAACCCTGCAGTGGAAGCATGGAATCCTAACCACTGGACTGCCAGGGAATTCGCCCTCAGAAAGCTTTAATTTCACAATATTCATGTTTTATTCATTGTCAAGTAGAAAAGATTTCTAATATATTGCCAAATCTATTGGAATTTACTCACTCCCGTGTTAACAGGCTAACTCCAGCAAGTCTTGGGCTAATGCTTGATGATGAATAATGGCCTTTAAAGACACATGATGTATTTATCTGAATGATAATGCAGATTCAGCCATATGTAAAGAAACTTCAGAAGGCTGCACTTTTTTTTTTTTTTAACATCTTTATTGGAGTATAATTGCTTTACAATGGTGTGTTAGTTTCTGCTTTATAACAAAGTGAATCAGCTATACATATACATATATCCCCATATCTCTTCCCTCTTGCATCTCCCTCCCTCCCACCCTCTCTATCCCACCCCTCTAGGTGGTCACAAAGCACCAGCTGATCTCCTTGTGCTATGCGGCTGCTTCCCACTAGCTATCTATTTTACATTTGGTAGTGTATATATGTCCATGTCACTCTCTCACTTTGTCCCAGCTTACCCTTCCCCCTCCCCGTGAAAAACAAATACCGTATGCTAACTCATATATATGGAATGCACTTCATCTTTTTATTGCTATGACAGTAGGAAAGGGATGAGAGAAAGGGTGTATGAGTGATTCCCACTGGGACTTAGCCACTTAAATTATGTATAATATTATCTCTTCATTGTTCAAGTGATCCTTATCTGATCCTCAATCTCAGTCACTTGTTTTAGATGCTAAGAATAGAAATTAATTAAGGACAAATTTTAGTTCTAAAAGTTATGGGGGAAAAGTAAAAGGCGTAACCAAAAATGTTAGTGTAAAAAAAATACATTTACAAGTAGACATGCAAAGGAGCATCCTCTATAATCATATTGTCTTTGAAATCTTAAAAATCCTAGGACTATATGTTGACTTATTTTTTTGATGAGATGAAGGCTAAAGGTTGAAATCTTTCCTTTATAAATAATAAAAGTATATGCAGAACATTCATGACTAGGGTCAAATAAATATAAATGTTATGGATTGCTTTCTCTGAAAGTAGTATTTATATATATAAATGCATTTGAAACCAGTGAAAATATATTCAATAATGAACATGATAAAGTTAATTTATCTAAAACAAATTCTAACAGATCAATTTGTCTTTGTATAAATTGTACAAAAAAGGGGGATGGACTGCATATTATCTGAGACTCTACTATGAAAGTGAAGATTTTAGGCAAAGTATACAAAATCAATGAAATCTTTCACCAGGAGTGATCTACATCTCGTGTCTTTCTCCAATCCATCCACTATGTACAGATATCTTATGATTCATATATCAGTTACAAAAATAGATTCTGTAGCTGCGTTGGTCTGCAGCATTACAACTGAGCAGGAATGAACACCAGCCTCAGAAAAGAGAATCTGTCTTCAAAACATCTCAACATTAAGAATGAAAATAAGAAAAGAAAATGTAAGGATGTATAGAATTTAAAAATTCAGTTTGCATCCAATGAAAAAAATTTGCAATAAAAGAAGAGAAATAATATATGCTCACCAAGAAAAACCATTTTTTTCAGACATTTAAATGGAATTATTATACTAAAATGAGGAAAATATTATCAAACTATCACGTTTTATTGTCAGTCATATAAAACTGTTTAAAATATATACTAAGTAAGAACAGAGTGGGATTAAACAGGGAGTGTAGTTAAACCAAAGTCACAATTAGTAACAAAACCCTTTAGGAAGAAATAAAAAGGAAAATCTATGATAGAAAATCAAATCATCTAAACAGATGATAAACTTGGGAAATATAACTAAAACAAAATGTAATTTAGTAAAATTATAAAAATAGGAAAGAAAGAATGACATATATGCAACATGAAATATGGAGTTGCTACCAGTGCATAACTGGATTTTTCAAGAAAGAAAATGGAAAGAACAGTTGTTAATCAAAAGTAGAGTAGAAAAAAAGAATTCTTAAGCCAATAAACAAACGAACTTAATCTGAATTTAATAAAAAAGTAGGTTTGCAAATGAAGTCAAATTCTGACTAGAGACAAACTACAAAATATATTCAGCTAAAATATCAAAATATAGTGGAGGAAAAAACCAAATATTCTGATAGCAATCATGCAGAAAATGCAGGTCATTTAGAAAATTGAATGATTTCAGGTTTATCTTGGAGTAGAGGGAGGCAAAACAAATCCAAATGATTTCAGATTTATTTGGTAGGAAAGGGAGGCAAAACAAATTGTCAAAACACTGACAAATTGTGTTGTATTATTATTAATTCAAAAAGATAAAAACCCAGAATTCTTTAGCCAGTTGAGTGTTTATTCACAATAAAATAATACTCAGATATTCAAGGTTCAAGGATGTTGTTATCATGAAATTTTCTTTTGACAAGATGTGTGCTTCATATGATCAAGGGGTGATGATATGAATATCTTTACTATCTAATTTTAGGTAAGGAGAAGCTGTAAAAGGAACTCTAGATATTGAGATGAGTAAAGAGACCAAACAATGTCAAAAGGAGGATGGTGGCTAGTCCATTTAAATTTTTGATGCATTTCTGAGATCATCAGAATCAGGACAAAATTGTCATTATTATTCACAAAGCACTAACTAGAGCAGTAGAAAAAAGAAAATATAAAACTAAAGAAGTTTGACAGTCAGGAAATAAAAATGAAAAATATGATCTTCACAAGTACTAGATATAATGCTTTATAAAACAGAGTGCAAAATATGAATGGAATAAAGAAAAAGGAGTCATAAAGTTTAATGAAAAAGTAAAAATATTTTAAAATATTAAAATGTTTCAATATATTAAATATTAAAAATATTATTTTAATGGGAAATAGCATTAATAAAAATATGTAGGTCCTATTCAGAAAACTACACAATTTACTAAAAGACACTAAAGTTTTAAATAATTGAAGTGTCGTACCATTATCCTGGAAAATGCACTATATAAAAGAAAGCTATCTGTAAATTAGTACAATTCCAATAAGCAATCTGTTGTATTTTTGTTTCTTGCAAAAATATTCTGAACCTGATCTAAGACTTCTCCGCCAATGCAGTAAAATGATCTTTAAAACTAAAATATTAGCCTAGGATTGCATATGTAGACCCCTCACATGGAATAGACTAGAATATGCAGAAACACATAAAGTGGGTAGACATTTAATTTATGGTAAGTGACAAAAATATTGATGAAAGAAACAATGTGGGAGACGATGGTCTGCCACAGAAGAATTAAAGTCATATTTTATGCTTTAGCCTCAAATCATAGACCAAAATACATTTTAGATAGATTAAAATAAAATAATAAAAGTGTTAGATAACAGAAATCTATATGTGTATAATCTTATGATGGCAAAAGCATTTCAAATCAGGATCCACAAGTCAGACATCATAACACAAAACTTTGATAGATTTGATTACATAAAATAGTAAGACTTATCTATGGCTGAAAAAGACCAGAAATGAAGGATATATAAAAAGAAATTGCTAAAAATGTTCATCTTTTTATGGAGAGAGCTGTTAAGGCAGAAATTTTGAATGGAAAAATGGTCAGGCTGTGTAAATAGGCATTCCAAAATTAATGCATTAATATGGGAAATAGTATTTAGACACATTTATGATGTTAACTTATAATTTACTAACACAAAATATTTAACACTTTTCAATATTAGATTGACAGTTTTTCTTTTAATTATAGTATCTGCTGGTAATACTGTATGGGAACTCAGGTGCAGTTGGTGGAGGATGAATTTGTAAAGTGCAATATAATTTGGCAATGTTTATCAAAAGTATTTTTAAAATGTTTGTATCCTCTGATCCAGCAATACTACTTCTCAGAATTTACCTTCAGGAAATGACAGGTACAGATGTACAAACAAGAGTGATTTTTCAGCTCCCAAAAAGAGTGCTCAGTTCTGAGAGATAATCAGCAAATAAAATGGATATAATTTATGACTATCTGTATTTGGGAACTTGAGCAGGAGGTGGAATTTGAAACTGATTCTAAATTATCTAAGCTAGGAATAGGAATAGGGAATTCAGATGCATGGCAGATTTATTTTTTGCTCCTTTTTTTTTTTTTTGAGATTTACAGCCAATGCCAGAAATTAAGGGAAATACAAGAAATATATAATAGAAAGCTAAATTAACAATAGCTGCTGTAACAGATTTACTTTTTTTAATGCTCAGTGTTTTGAAAATAAAGCTCTTTTTTTCCCCTCAAGCAATTTGGCGATGCATATATTCTTAGTTTGGCAATAATTTTCTTCCAGGCGGAGAGTCAGTGACCCATGGCCTGACCTATTCTTGTGGTTCTCTTATTTTGAACTTGCATCTCCTGAGATCACTCGGGAAGGTTACATGTGGGAGGCATTTATTGGCTGGGCTTTCTTTCAGTTGTCTAGAACACAAATCACATGGTTAACATTCAACAGCCAGTGAAGCTGGTAAATGTCTAGCTCTGTTCACTGAAAGAATAGGAAACAAATTTGTCATTAGCTAGAAATCTCTGCCCCAATATAGCCTTCTGATCAACAAATATTTTTGCACCTTCTTTCTCTGCCATCAACCATTGCTAAACCCTGTCCAAAGAGATAACCTCAAGTCCCATCAAGCCACTGTATCCAACTCAAAGACCAAGATCCTCAAATATGCACAGTTCTCTTCATCATCTCTGGATATGTTAGTCCAGGGACAAATGAACCAAAACACAAGTTTCAACACTCTTCTCCATCTCATACACAAAACACAATGATAGAACAGATTCAGGAAAAGCACTCCTTTAAATAAAGGCTCTCTTTTGGAAATAGAAGAAAAATAGGGAACACTTGAGTAGTCACTGATCCATAATAATTATGAAAATATGCTAGAGTGGCATGAAAAGTTCCCTCTGCCTTGGCAATAGTTATAGTTCTATGAAGAAACTAGATTTTCTTCTGTTCATTCTTTTTTGCTTCTACAATTCTGCCTTACAGGAAGTTCAACCTTGTCAGTCATACTCTGTGGCCACATCAGAAGTGGGTGTTTGGTAATATGCCCTCTATGGGGACGACACAGCTTTTATAGGCCACTTCTTGCTTTCACCAAGTTTGGGAGTCCAGAGGTTGTTTGATGTTTCAATTGTCAGACTTTTCTTTCTTTTTCTTTTCTTTTCTAATTAGGTATATGCTTCTTTGGCACAATAGTTCCATTAAAAACACAGTAGACTCCTAATATATTTGTCAGATTCTTGTGCCTGTAACCACACTTTAAGACTTTCTGAAAGTGGAATTGCCAGGCCTAATTTATTTCTTTACTCTCTCTCTCTAAATCTCTCTTGTAGGCTATAAGCAGCTCCCGTGAAGTTATGCACACAATGGACTTTGGAGGATAGGCAGTACACTTAACCTGACTTTTGCCATAGGGCTGAGCCTTAGTATGTTTTGTTGCTCAGAACCTCAGTTTTATCTCTTATTGTGCAACTTTTATAAATAGTTGATTTTCCATACTTTTGAGTACTCAAAACATGGGGCTTTCTTTGATCTTTTCATTTCTGCTTGATAACTGGCCATCCTCTACTGGTCTCAGCTCTTTCCTATAATATCTTACTAAAGGCAGAATGTAAAAGTATATCATTAATCTAATCTTTCCAACCACTTCCTTTAAAGTTACAAGTGCAACAGGCACTTAATCCTCAATGTTGAGTATTCATCTTCCTCCTTCTATCAATAACACAACACAGTTTGTAAACCCCCTTCTTCTTGAAGTATGATCTTCCCTTTGATCAACTAATGTGTACTCTCCAGGATCTCTTCCTACCCCACTTTTCTCTCCTTCTCGGTCTACTCTGCTGGACGCACTTCTTTCAGACTTTAAACATGGGAGCTTTTCAGGTTTCAATTTTCAGACTTCTTCTCTCTATCTAGACTCTCTCCCTTGGGGAGTTCCTCAATTTCCTTAGCTTTAAATAATATTTATATAATGGTAAATACCAAGTTATAATCTCTAACCCCAGTGTTTCCTATGACATAATTGCATTTTTTAAATGGTATAGTTGTATTTGTCACATTAAAAATACACACACACATATTTTCAGGTGGAGAAGAGGAGAAAGAAAAGGCATGTAACTGTACAAAATCATATATATGTATTTGTTTATCCTGTTTTTCCCTTAAAATGGAAACTCAGTGGCAACAGTAATTTATATGTCAAATGTTATATTCTCCAACATTTTGTACATTATAGGCACATAATAAATATTTGTTGACTAGATGACTGGTGTAATACACATTAATAAAATTTTATTTTAATGTGCTAGTTTTCAACATAACTCATTCTAATGCAGATATGTATTCTGTGTCTAAATAACACACTAACTAGGACAATATTTTTCTCTGTTTTCTAGATCCCAATGCTCTGGCTGGCCAGACTGGCCCTGATCATGCTCTTATAGGAGGAATTGTGGCTGTAGTTGTATTTGTCACTCTGTGCTCTATATTTTTGCTTGGACGGTATCTGGCAAGACATAAAGGTAGGTTATATTTAATAAAGCATTCTTACATTTGGCAAAAAAAAAATTCTAAAGACTAGCTTCATCATGAAATATTATGTGAGTGCGTGCGTGCATGCGTGTGTGTGTGTGTGTGTGTGAGAGAGAGAGAGAGAGAGAGAGAGAGAGGGAGAGAGATGGGGGGTGAAAGAGAGAGATCTAACTACTAAGTTGTTTCAGAGAATTCTTGATTATTTTACTCAACGTTAAAGCTGGATTGGCTATCAAAATAATACTTAGCCAGTAGCCAAAAGTCACGGAGTAAATCATTGGCTCAGGAAAAAAAAAAAAAAAAAAAAGGAAGCAAGTTTGTAATTTATCTCTAGGACTGAAATTCAACTCTAACATTAATCATTTGGTAATGTTTCTATTTGTAAGCTTATGGACACACGTGTGGCCATATTAGTGAGGAAAATATGTGATTTTTCACAATGGGCTAGGTAGCAAACTATTGATATAATCTACTTTTAAATGGAGTTACCAAAATAAATGGTGACCCGTTTGATGTGATCATTATCAACATCTTAACAAAGGGCCCTGATTGCTACAGCTGCATGGATCACATGGTCTGAAGCCATCATTAAAGAAATCAAAGTACTCATTACCCATTCCAGTTTGGCTGTTGCCTCTAGTTAATCTGACCACAGCTTCATCTACAACATATACTAGAATACCGAAAGAAAGTGTGCAACTTTAGAAGGGTGAGTTGTGTGGTTTCTTACGACTCAGAATATGTTTCAACATATAAGAAATCTGGCATAAGTTTCTTCCTAAATGAATGTAGCTTTAATACTGGCTATTTTACCAGTCTGACAGAACTAACGTATTTTTCTCCCAATACCCACAGGAACATATTTAACAAATGAAGCTAAAGGAGCTGAAGATGCACCAGATGCTGACACAGCCATTATCAATGCTGAGGGCAGCCAAGTCAATGCTGAAGAGAAAAAAGAATATTTCATTTAAGATGCAGGCCAAGATTCTGAATTTTACTTACCACACTGGCTGCTGGAGAAAACTGGCTATCATCTTTCAGAATTCATTTCTATCATCTTCTGCTACCTTTATTAACTTCCATGCCGTACTGCTATCAGTAGCCAGTGTATACCAACAATCAGCTGTTGAAAGCATCATTCTTTAATTACTGTACCATCCATAATGCAGGACATTTCTTACTGCCTAAATTCCACACCATTGCTCTTTTAACATACAGTGCTTGAATATACAGCCTTAACAATGTTAATCATCTCCTTGGATCATGATATTGAATTGTTTTTATACATTGAAAAAAATGTATGCAGAGGTTTTTTTCCCCTCATTTTTTGTCCCCTTTAAATCAAAGACCTTGTCAGTTTACCATTGGACAGCTTTCACATGTAACAAGATTAGGTAAAGACCTAACGTGCTTAAGTTCAATCAGATGTTAGAGGTTTACGATGTTTTCTACATGTCTATATTCAAAGACATGTTTTGGAACCATATGCCCTAAAAGACAAAAACTGAAAAAGACTACTGTAGTATAGATTCTGGAATGTTTGAGATTATACTGATAAAGCTGTATCAATTCACATTTAAAAATTTAGTATTTGATACAGGAGCCATGTATATGGATTGCAATCAGGACATGCTATCTTATATAATTATATAGATCTTACCATTAGGTTATTTTAGCTTCATATACCAATAAATTGTTACAAACATTTTACTGTTTTGGGAATCACAAAAATTTCATTCATTTCTCTAATTTGATTCTGTAATTTATTTGTTCCACAAAGACTCACCTGCCTAAACAAAATTGAAATATCCATAGGGCACAATTTTGAGACATTTTAGTATCTGTATATAGTGCATATAATAAATCCAATTAAACATTATTTGATACATATTTAACTTTTTTGGCTGTAGGTAATTCAGTCATGAGTAAGCATTTTCTAATGTCCATTATATCTCTTTAGATATTACTTAAACCAATATTATAAGTAGGTAACATGTATTAGTATTTTTGTCTGTATGTCCTAGCACTGTTCAACAACAAATTTTTCTAGTTCTTGTTAATTTTTATTTGTTATACAATGGAAGCACAATGTTATAAGGAAAGGTAATTTTAAGCTAACAACCAGTGCACAGCCTCAGGTTTTAAATTACAACCACAGTTGAATAATAATCTAAAAATAAACTCTTAGTTTGCTAAAAATTTTCAAATTTTAATTTGGCAGTTCCAGAGCTGCTTACCTATGTTGGTTTGACAAAAAGAAGTGTTTAAGATATGTTTTCTGTATAAATGAACTAATTCTTTATATTAAATTCCTGTCTATGCATTTTGTGAGGTACAAACTTACGAAACAGTGAGTGATAGAGAATTTCTGCCATGCTTTTAACTCCAAGGTGAAAGTCTCTTTCTCTGGATTATTTCTGAAATTTTGGTGTATTTAACCATTAAGAAATGCTGTATTCTTAAATATGACACAGAGTCAATCTAAAGTCATATTATTTCTCCTAGTAAAATACGATACTACTAGATTAGTGCTCATTAGATTTACTATATGCTAAAGATTAAAAATCCAGTTAGATAAAAATTATTTTCCCATTGACAAGCACTGCACCTTTAAGAAGAACACACATATGACGATATGGTAGCTATACTTGCGACGTCTGAAAGCATGATGGCCTCTGGTTTTAAAAATATTATTTTGGAATTTATTTTTGGGAAATGAGAATGGTTGAGTATGACATCATGTATTAATATCAAATGAAAGACAAGGGTGCTGTATCTTAGATTATTTATCAGAAAAGTATAAATCTTTTAAGTACAACGTTAGAATTTTTAATTTTGTTTTGATCATTGAAGCATATATCTTGTTGATTTCTTACAAGAGAAAAAGGACGATGTCAGTCAAGCAGCACTTTTTCAGAATATACAGAACATAAATAATATGATGTGGTTGAGTGTTAACATAATAAATCATATACAGTATGACATTTTAAGGAAATAAGTCTGCATTGATGTGATTGCATGCTTGTTTTTACAGTTCATTCCATACCATCTGTGGAAAAATGCAATAATATGTTAATATAGTATGGTAGTTTGAGAGAATCAGGTAGGTGCTACTAGACACATTGAAACTAGAATAGGTTTATAAACTGTTCATACCTTTCAATGCATAATCTTTAGAAAGATTCCACAAAGCAAAATTCATCCTGTTATTACAAAAGGGAAAGGTTCTTATTACAGAAGTAAGTTGTATAAACTGCATCATCAATTACTATTTAGAGCCTAATTTCAGGATGCATTTACAAAATTGCTACTCTTCATCGATGTTGTATTTACATCCCTCTTCATTTCATCTGTATTCTACTTGGCTCCAACTGCTAAACTGTTGCCTAAATAACTCAATCATTATTTATAGCACTGCAAAATTAGAAATCCAAAATTGGTTGCACTTCAAGACTTTTGACTCTTTTAACCCTTTACAGTAGTATAAAAACTCACTGGAACTCTGTAAATGAAACTAACTGGTATATTATGATTTGTGAGCTCTAATCAAATATTTTGACAGTTAAAATAGATTTGAATTAGGTATCATTTCCGTTACTGAAAGAAAACAGCAGTGGTATTATATTTTCCTATCTTAAATTTTTTTTTTGATTTTCACCAAACGAGATAAATTGTAAAAATTCTTTTCATTTCTATAAAAATCAGAAAAAATATGAAATAAATTTCTAAAAGGACCATGCGAATTGCCATGACTGAAACATACACACTTATATGCCCAGAGAGCCATAGCCACAGAATACAATGGAAGGCGTGTGCACACACATACACCCCACTAGTAGAATATGGAACATTATTCTTTACCAAAAGTAGCTATTCTCTGCCAGTGTACTGTTTACAGTGTAAATTGTCCTCCATCAAAAAAGTGTAAACAGCATTCTTTTTTTCTTGCTTCCATTTTTGAGTGTCCTAGATAGAACGATTATAAAAATTAGGAAGAAAAAGGAAAGTTTGTGAGTGCAAGGGCAAAGATAGCATGAGCACAGTAGTGTGTGTGTGTGTGTGTGTGTGTGTGAGAGAGAGAGAGAGAGAGAGAGAGAGAGAGAGATTCCAACTTGTTTTCTTTTACCAGAGAATCCAAGAAGCAGTTTAAGGAACCTGATATTGGAGTTTAATCTAGAAACTGGATGACCTCATATTGATTCAAGATACTTAATCTTGCATTGAAACCCCACAATTAAAATAACAAATAGAGAAAGAAAACTAACTTTCCTAAATATGGCAAAAGAAGCTAACACCTCATTTATTTTTATTTCTTTGTAAAAGTATAAATATCTCAATTAAAGGGACAGGCTCACTTGTAATTATGTACTCATGATTGTAACAGCACTGAGATTCCATATAGGCCCATGTACAGCAGCTGTTTGACGGTGATGGTTCTTCCATGTAACATAGCAGTTATCGTGTAATTTAGTGCCACTTATTGCAAAGTGTTACGAAGGGGAACATTTAAAATACTTTTTCTTTGGATATAAGGATAATTGAATGAATGATAAATATGAAATTTCATGTTACATTTTTTAATTGTGGAGAAAATGCAAAACCTCATGTCTTACTGCAAATTCCCCATCACATTGCTAATTACGTAGAGCCCTCTAAAAATGCCCACTATAATCCCCCTTTGCAAATGGTAATCTGTGAAGAATATACAATACAAAACAAAAAAAAATTAAAAAAAACAACTGGCAACCACAGCAGAAATAAATGAAAAACATAATGAGAATTACTGAGTAATGCTTTTTATTAAGTGGCACAAAGTACACACTAAAAACTATGCAAAATATAGGTAACTACAGTGTACGTACATGTAAGTATCCTGTACTTGCTGTGTATGGATGTTGGAAACCCATGTAATTATAATATGCATTTTGAATATTGGGAAAGAGGAAATCTTAGTGTAGATAGTAGTACTTGTTTTGAAATATACACTGGCAATATTGAAATACACTCAGTGCAATATCTGCTATTCTATTGCTGGATACTTAATGCAAAGGGATTTTTAAAAATTCTCCAACAAGATCTAAAATGTTGCTAATCTCCACCTCCTGCATATTAAAGCATTAATTAAAAATACAAGTGACATAACACGTTAAGTTTTTCTTAATCATTAACATGACACAATAAAAGTATCTGACCTTGTTTTTAGAGTTACTGGAGAGAAAGAGACAACCTGAGTTTTCAACTTTGATGCATACCTAATTGAATTTGGGATTCTTAAACTTTCTTTGAAATGTGTGTATGTTTTAATGGATTGTGGTACTTTTATTACAAGTACAAATTTATTCAATCAAAGAACATAGGTTACCTTTAATAGTTAGAGTCACTATATCTTAATGGAAATTTTTTATATATTTTCTTTTTCTACTCATTCTTCCCTTTCTCTCTCTATTTCACCCCAAACATGCCCTTTGCACTTATACCCTTCCAAAGGCAATGGATTGAAAGTAGCAAGATTATAAAGAGAGCTAAAGGGGACAACATGTAAAAATGGGTTCTAAACTCATCAGCATTTTTATGTATTCAGATATTAATATTGAATGCAATAGTTATTGGATAGAGCTGGTAAATTTTCTGCCATGCATACTTACAATAATCCTTCTACCTCTCACTTTTAACATGGGCTATGATACTTTGAAATAAATAGAAGAAATAATTATTTACAAGGTATCCCAGGAAGCACTCTTTTGCAACTATCATAACAGTCCTCTCCCCACCCCCTGGGAAATCTCAAAAGCCAACTTTACTTTCAGTGTACTCAATGGTGTATGGATCTGCATTTGTTTTTCCTCTTCTGTCATTAACTTTTCCTATAAGCAAAATACAGTAACTTTATAAGGATAGTTCCTCACGTGACTATTTACTATTTCAATGTGATATAATTGTGTTGATTTTAAAAATAATTTAAATGGCAACACTTTGCAGTCCAAGCTGACATTTCATTTAATATTTAAAATAAACAATTTCTTATAAATTAATGCTATGCTTTTAAGTAAATATATGTGATTTATTTTTCCAAGAAGTGTTATCTATGTAAGACAAATATTTAAGCATTGAAAAATGCCTCCTCATTAACAAATAATCCCTGAATAATGAATGCAAAGTATTGCCACAAACACTCACTTTATTTTGGCTACATAGACATAATATGAATTCTTCAAATGATGTAATTTAATTATTCTAAAAGGAAATGACATTTTGAAAGCAGATTTTCCTTTAGGAAAAAAGGATACAAAAATTATCTCAAATTATGATGCTGAATCTATAAAATATGCTTAAAGTAAAATATATCTATGTTATGTGGTTATGTTACAAATAATATTTGGTGTAATCTTTACCATCTTTTCCATATATATATATAAATGTATGGTTATTTTGGAGAGAATGGGCCCAAATGTGAAAAAGATGTAAAGAAAAAACACTATTTTCCCCTATGAAAT
The DNA here is from genome assembly GCF_005190385.1 of Monodon monoceros. Taxonomy (NCBI): domain Eukaryota; kingdom Metazoa; phylum Chordata; class Mammalia; order Artiodactyla; family Monodontidae; genus Monodon; species Monodon monoceros. The sequence continues at coordinate 38,731,664 of NW_021703767.1, forward strand.
GTACTGTATATTTCAAAAGAAGAAACTTAAAAGATATTTGTAGATTGCAGGGGCAAAAGAGAAACCTACCAGGGCTCAGCACTTAAGCACTTTTCCCACATCCAGGGTCAGAAGAGCGGTGATTCCTACACGGACTTTTAAGTGCAGTATGAAATGCCACATTACACTTACACACAGTACTGTCAAACCTCAAATGTTTTCTTTCTTCAGATGATTTTCCTTTTACATGATACTAGTAGACACTTTTCTCTTTATACTTGCTGATAGTGAAAGTTATATGCAATAAAATATGTGATGGTTGAAAGCAGTGGTCACCAGTTGGTTAAAAAAAAAAAGAAACTGTGAAATGTAAACTGAATTGTTATCTCTTTATCCTTTTTGCTTTTCTTTGTGTTTCTAACGTATTGATTGAGTCTCATAAATAGAAAGGAAAATAATTTAGAAAAATTTCAAAACTAGTACTCTTTCTCCTTACAAATGTATGAAATTAATCTCTTTAAATATTTATTTAACTGTACCTGCTGTACTTATTGTAGATTCAATGATGCAGTTAAGTAGTAACCCAAGGATTTATGAGTTTGGATTACTGACCTATTTTCTTCATATTCATTTCACATCAATATTTGCAAATTGGTTGTTTAGCTTTTTATTCAGCCAAAAAATATTCCCTCAAGAAAGCTCCATTTTTATCAAAAATATTTCAACATAACCAACATCGGAACAAGTCTGCCATGTTAAAAAGAATTTAAAGACTTATCTCTGAAAATGGTACCCACAAATGCAGGTGTTCCCAGTAATGTAGCTTCAAAAATAAAATGTTCTATTCATATGACATGAAATTCATAACTTTTGGAAGGGTATATTTATGACAGCATAACAATAAATTCTGTGCTGAAAAGAAGATGCACCAAAATCACACATACTGCACAGAAGATAAACACAATTATTGAATCTACTGTTATCATTAACATTTTCAAAAACCAAAATGCATATTGTAATAGGTACATGACACTTGCATGTTGATTTGCCTATATACTTACAAAGTATTCAATGTGTACTTAGTGGCGCTTAAAATATGTCATGTACAACTCATAAACATTCTTACAGGGTTCCCATTTGCACTTCATCTTTCAGTAAAGTCTTGTCAGAAAAAAATTGTCTGATACATATGGGAAAATAAAATTTGAATTTTAGTTATCTGTTGGACATTACTGAATTGTCTATTCATTTAGTTCATTTTCTTAGGGTTGTTAACAGACATTGAAAGGTGGAATTTCTTTTATCCCACTGACAGATTATGAAAGATGTTACAAAACATATTCCTTTATGCCAAACATTATTTTGCATATCTTTTTTCAACTGCATACATTATCCATTCATTTTAGATTTCCTCAGTGATGCCCATTTTCTTTGTAAGTTTCTAAATGGAAGTTTTAAAAATTAATCAGTAATAAAATGTTATTTTATTTGTAGAACATTTAATCATTGCTCCTTGGAATATATGAACCTTGTAATACGCTGAATAAGGGTTAAAAACAAATGTTGCTGACTTAAGGAAATTTGCTTGAGATTGCCAAAATCCTGTAAAGATAATTTTACAATCACTTCTGTGTGTTTATTAATGTTGACTAGGAACAGAAGCAAAAATACCTAAACCTTTTTTTTTTTTAATTTTCACACTCTAACCAGTATTATATATTTCAACTACCTAAGATAATGCAATTAATAATATATCCATCCTAAGCTTATGCCAATAAGAATTTGAGATAAGCTTTTAAATTTATGGAGGATTTTCTTTGTGTCTTTGGAAGTTCACTTACCATAAGGTATTTTATAGTCTACTTTAAATAACAGATTTTGTTATACAGGGTAAGCCAAAGGCTGTACAAGAATTAGTGTTTGGGTCTGATATTTGTGTTAGACCATGAAATATTCCATTAAAATTTACCTGTAAATACAAGGCGAGATTTTGTATCTGTTTTATTTTATGAAATAACATTTATTTATTTTAATTCATTTTTCCTAGCAGAAGAAGCCCTGCGATACATGTTAGCAAATTTGATATTGTGTGGAAAAGCAATTTCAGCACTGAAAGAACATGACATCTGAAGTAACACATTCATAGACACGATTCTTTATTTCTTTTAAAGTTACACAAAATGCCCACTCTTACTCAGCCTACCACTATATACATATATGACACCCATGTTTCCTAGATAAATCAATTCCATGTTTTCATAACGGCAAGTGTTATTTCTGTCAAAATATTCTTTGATATTTTTTTAAATCAAGGAAGCATGCTGATAAACTTTAATTAATAATTGCATAGCAGCTTTAGCGTATGAGAGGGATCTTCATAATATGACAATCCTGGAATAATGCTAAAATTAACTGTACACTCCTTTAAAACAAGAAGTTCCAAGAAGTAGTTTGAAGTTTTTCAAACTATACTTTATTTTGTGAAATTTAAAGATAGTTTTTTTTCTGTTTTGAAACCTAGCAAATAAAAAAAAAATGTATAGAAAAGAGATGAAAGAGGAAAATGCAGTTTCCTAGTTGCATTTTAAATGCCTCTTAGTGTTATGCTACATTGCATATTATTTAATCAAAACATAACTATTGAATACCTACTATATATTAAATCCCTTACTTGATGAACTCCACCAAGAACTTGAATCTAGCATTTTATGCCTACCCCTTCAAAACCTGTTAATAATTAAATTATCCTTCCAAGTAATGACCATTTTCTGTATTTTTGGCATTGCTATGCTGGAAGAAGAAGTGGAGAAATACTAATTTTTTAAAACGTGTAATTATGAAAGGTCTTATGACTTAAACTGAAAAGAAAATAGCCTATTTTTCAACCATTGTTCATAGTCTGAAATTCAATGGATATTTCTATGAAGATTTTCTATTCTGATTTTTTAAAAATAGGTCTGTTTAATAAGTTAATACTTTATTATGCTAGAAAATTTAGGAAATTAACTCATCTTCTGAAGAGTGGCTGTAACAATGACCAGAGTCAGTACATAAAAGTCCTAAAAACATGTGTCCCACACATACTTATGGAAACTTTAATTCATTTTGTTTTTACTAAACTGCATCCTTACACAGATGGAGGGTGCATATAATATGAACACATAGCAGATTTAAGGAATACATATTCAGGTAGACTGGAGTTGGTATACAACAATAATGTAGTGTAGACCTTTTAAACTAATACAATGTTTCTGGCAAAAGCAACATAATATTCCTGGATGTGGTAATCATTTGCTCTAAGATTTGAAAACATACTTAACTAGTAAAATTGGTATATCATGAATATATGAGAGAATATCAGGAAATGAATTTTTTTCAGTGTGTTGGGAGAAAAAATAATTAGAAGAGAACTGGAAAATTCCTAACGGTAAGGTTTGTCTGTTTGGCAATTTTACCAAATGGGAACTTGTCTTAATACCCTTCTGCCAGAGATCAGAGAAGCTTTGTGAAATGGGATCACAGAGGGTCAACAGTCTCACAAACTCCTCGGCTCCACAGTAGGGGGATTTGGGGATCTAAGGACTCCTATTTTAACCACATAATCTACCAATGACATGTTCATTTGCTTCAAAAAATAACTTTAAAACTAGATTTGTTTTCATGAAAACATAAACCTATCAAAGTTGCACCTCTTGCTATAAATTATTCCCTGTGCTTCAGGCTATTTCCTGCTCTTAAGCACCAAATAACACATATATTGTCTCATGTGACACTGAAGTCCTTTCTATGGCCTGTAAGTAGCATAGAAGGCACTAGTACTTTTAATCATATTTTGCTTACAGATTTTCCTTCTAATCTTATGGAATCATGTAAAACTGAGCACACACACAATATTTTTCATAGAGACTGAGGCACATTTTAAATCTAACCATGAACTCCAGACTAAGATTCTCTGCTATAATCTTGTACCAAAAGTCATGTCCACAGCTGTAGAAACATTTCTCATTCATTTTTGTCTTTCTTGCACCCAGCCACTACCTGTGATCTTGGTGCTAAGGCATTGGAGTGTTCTCCTGTAACAGAATAAGAAATATATATTTTTGTTCCTCTGCCGATACTCCCACCCCCTACCCACACACACACCTGTTTCTGGCAAAAAAAAACGCTTGGAATCTCCAGGAGAAATGACTGGTGGTTGAGGGCTCCCCGATAGCCTCAGCATGGAAGCTGGCTACCAGGGGAACCAACCAGGGATTAGAGTGTTGGAACTTTTAGTCCCAACCCCTGAACTCCAGAGATGGGAGAGGGGCTGGAGGTTGAGTCAATCACCAATGACCAATTATCTAATCTACTATGCCTGTGTAATGAGGCCTCCATAAAATGTTCCCTGAAGTATGGAGTTCAGAGAGTTTTCAGGTTGGCAAACACATGGAGGGGCTGGGAGGGTGGAGAGCTTGGAGAAGTCATGCAAACTCCGTGCGCCTTTCCCCATACCTTCCCCTGTGCATCTCTTCCATCTGGCTGTTCCTGAAGTATATCCTTTTGTAATAAACTGGTAATCTGGTAAGTAAACTGTTTTCCTGAGTTCTGTGAGTCATTCTAGCACATGATCCGAACTGAGGAGGAGCTTGTGGGGACCTCTGATTTATAGCCAAGTCATTCAGAAGCTGTAAGGAAGCTGCCATTTGCAATTGGCGTCTGAAGTCAGGGGCAGCCTTGTGAGACTGAGCTTTTAACCTGCGGGGTCTTGCACTAACTCCAGGCAGTTAGTGGCAGAACTGAGTTAAACTGTAGGATATGCAGCTGGTGTCAGAGAATTGATTGGTGTAGGAATCGCCGCCCCCAGCCCCACCCCAGATTTGGATTACAGAAGTATTTAGTGAGAGTAGCGTTGCTTTTCCCTTCACCCACATGTGATTCTCTAAATCCAAATACCTTATGCTTCCCCAGAGACATAGAAGGAATATCATTTTCCCACGAGAAGATAATTTTGAAAAAAATCTCCAAACTAGCACCACATTTTACAAAAGAGGAGACGCAGGCATAAGAAATCACATACATACCCATTTAATGCAAAAGCCAGATTTAGAGCACAAATGTAACTACTGAACTCCATTGCCCCTCTATTAGGTAAGTTTTTTTGCCGCTGGGAATATAGATTCTCCTTCCCCCAGCATTGTTTGTAGAACATTACTAGCAGTGTTCATCTGTCAGAGGCATCATCTATATTGCAGGGATCTAAGAGGCACCATTGTTAAACTTGTAAGATTCTGAGCTTCTCTTAGTGTCCTCACAAATGAATGATTAAAATACAATGTGATGTAAATTGTATTTAATGAGGTTGCTGACAGTTAGTAGGAACCAAACCAGAGCTTTTTTTCTTTGTAAATGGTGGTGTATAGAGGAGAAAGGGACAGCCTGGGAACATGGTAATTCATGGAGCTAAGAACCCAACGACTTTCTATTAAGGGAGGCTTTGGATACTCCAGGAAGCACAAAGGTGTTGGGAAGTGCATGGTGAAGATAAGTACATCTTCCCAGTTTATTGTACTAATTGGTTTGGAGCTCTGGAGGCAAAGCTACTAAAATACCACTGGAAATGGTCATATCACAAGCAATCAAAGCCCAACATTAGAAAAGCAGCAAACTCCATTTATTGAAAAAATAGTCACAGTTCGTCAAATATATAAATATGAATCTATTTAAATACAGATTTATATACTTAGGGGTCTGCTTACATTGATAATCTCAGGCAATACCAGTTCTCATGTGGAAGGACTTGTTCGTTGAAGCTATAATCCAATGCTTACCTTCAGGGCTGGTTTCATGGGTGGGTGACCAGTGGAGTTGCCCAGGACTTCACACTCTGAATGGGGCTCCATGCTTGAGATTTAATGCCCTGCAGTGGCCACCTTGAAGTGCTTAACAATTTTATCTGAGAATTTGTGTTTTCTAAGTGAGGTCCAATGGGGTAATTAATGGAGCACATGCTGGGGCCTGGAGCTTCGACTCATGTGTGACTCTGCTTCTCACCATCTCTTTGGCTCCCCGGACAATTTCTCAGCTGCCCACTCCCCCAGTCATGCTCAGTGACCACTACAGCCCACACCAGGCAGGGGCCCAGGCACAGGCATGGGGAGATTTGGGTCAGGATGTCCTTGCCCCATGTGTGGAGTTGCAGGACTGGCTGTGAGGGTCTGCACTCGCCCTGTGAATCTCCCTGTGCCCAAGGGAGTACAATATTAAATGGCAAATAAAGACCAGTATTACAGGTTAAGAGAAAGACAGTGCAAGACAGGAAAAACTTTTTTTTTCTGATTTTTGAACAAAGCATGTCATATTTTCATTTGGCAGAGGGTCCTGCAAATTATGTACCTGCTTACCATTTCAATAATATAGAATAATACATCATTTTCAAAAGTATCTTTAGGATGACCCTTGACTATTTTCAGATGCCGTGATAATGGGCGTGTGGTAGGATATGGAATTATGATTTCTTCTCTTTCTTGGTTAAACATGCTACAAATTTTTTCATGTTTCTATTTCAGGAGAGACACACAGTTAATGTTACTGGTTCGAAATCCTATGGCAAAAGTTACTCAGGAAATTAATGTTTTCTTTTTTTCTTTATATGTTCTTAACCACTATGTGGACAATAAAACAACAACAAAAATGAAAGATGGAATACTCTTGAAAATAAATAATCCAAACCACACACATAAAATATATGGCCCAGTGCTATGGATATAACCCTGGGAAGGGACTTGGCTGATTATTTCCGATTATTTTCCAAGACATCACCTTATGTGGCAGTTGCAGTGGCAAAAAAAAAAAAAAGTCAACAAGGTAGCATAATACTAGATTAAATAATAAATAGCAAATAAAGTAATAATTTATTTCTCCTTTATGATTAAAGTTGAGAACCAGATGGAGCTTTGACTCCAAATTGTCATCCCTGTGTTCTAATGAGATTCCCAATAATGAGTAATGCAAACCATTATCATTGATCTTGTTGAAATGCAAATTGGATTTCACTTATTCCCCCTGATTGCAACACTTCAATAATTCCTACTATTTTCAGATAAAATTATGTACGCGAATCTTTCTAATTTAATCCTGCCATTAGAGCCAATTTAGACTCCTTCCATTCCCTCTAATTCTACCCCATTATTCAGTTTTCTTAAAAATCTTGCATTCCATGAATACCTCATGTCCTTCAGTTTTTCCCTCATTCATTCAAAAAGACTTTTTTTTTTTTTTTTTTTTTGCGGTACGCTGGCCTCTCACTGTTGTGTCCTCTCCGTGCTCCGGACGCGCAGGCTCAGCGGCCATGGCTCACGGCCGAGCCGCTCTGCAGCATGTGGGGGATCTTCCTGGACCAGGGCACGAACCTGTGTCCCCTAGCATCGGCAGGCGGACTCTCAACCACTGCGCCACCAGGGAAGCCCCAAAAAGAATTTTTTTTTTTTTTTTTTGCGGTACGTGGGCCTCTCACTGTTGTGGCCTCTCCCGTTCCGGAGCACAGGCTCCGGACGCGCAGGCTCAGCGCCCATGGCTCACGGGCCCAGCCGCTCCGCTGCATGTGGGATCTTCCCAGACCGGGGCACGAATCTGTGTCCCCTGCATCGGCAGGCGGACTCTCAACCACTGCGCCACCAGGGAAGCCCCGACAAAAGAATTTTTAATCACTAGAAGATATCAGGCCATTTCTCTGAGTTGGAGGTACAATGCTGAGTAAACCAGACACTCACCCTTCCTTTATAGAATATATACTCTAGGAAGGAAAACAGATATTATCCATATATTCACACAAATTAATATATAATTGCTAACGCTGATAAATGTTATATGTAAAATGCTATAGAGGATAAAAATAGAATGCTTCACCCGGTGGGGTGTCACGATCTGAGGAAGAAATGCTTGAGATGATATTTGGATGAATTGGGAGGTGTTAACCAGGTGAGCATAACATGAAGCCATAATCGAGGCAAAGAAAGAAACAAATGTTAGGAGCTGAGACAGGCTTTTTTTGGGAAAACATTTTTTAAAATGCCAGAATAGAATTACTTGACTTTTTATCTATATTTGTATCTATCGCATGACATGATTTCTCGCACAATCAGCATTACATGTTTAATCACCACCAACTATATGCAATATGCATTGTATTGTATAATGTGTGCAAAATATATAAAAAGATATGTAACAGACAGGGTCCATCCATAGACACAGAAATCACTCTATATTTTTAAAGTGTGTTAGTTACACAGGTGAGAAGGCAAACAAGGGTGGAAGAGAGCCCAGGATTAGCAGTATTAGGAAGCTGCTACCATGCTGTGGCTGGAGAGAGACTGAAAAGCCCAAAGCCAGGACCTTCCACCAGGAGCTCTACAGCCATTGTGAGGCTCTCGCACAGGATCTGGTATCTATGAGTAGGAGAGGAGCTTGTCTAGCGGGTTCTCGATTCAAGGAGGAAATGCAGGTGTCCCAGAAAAGGAGTGGGAGTAGCATATTTTCTCCCGTTCTCTGTCTTCTAGACTTTCATTTGACCCTTCCAGGTGAAATCTGCAAGCCAGAGGGCAAGGAGGCTTGGAAATTAGAATTTGGGGGGCTACATAGCAGAGGTTTTCTAAGAACAAAGAGTAAGTTTACCAACACCAAATGCTTTCTATATTTATAAATTTTGCCACCTAGTCAAGGAAGGTCATTCCTTGATAGTGATGATTGGATATACCAAAGACACAAATAATTTTTAGTCCTACAACACTTGTGTTAGTGCACAGGAGATTTGAATCAACAACCACATTATAGGGAAACATTATCTCATAAATTATAAACTGTCAGATGCTTGAGGTTCAATATTATAAATACTCGATTAATGTGGTTTTTAACTTATTTCATTCTTTTGAGTACTCCAACTATTCATATATGTTAAACCATTTTTATATATTCGAAGATTTCCCCAATCACTTTATTTAAGCAACAAATTTTACTGAGCACCTACTATGTGCTGTGGATTTTTCCATGTACTACACATATAAAGATGACAAAATCTAATCTATGTTCTTGAGAAGGAGAAGTAGTGGAAGAGGCACCCTTAAAGATATTCACAGTATACTATTATTGAACACTACAATGAAAATACTGCAGTGTAATAATAAAAAGAATCCTTATGCTTGGGTGATGTTGTAGAGGAGGAGGTAAAATACTAGCTGGCCCTTACAGAAACAGTAAAAGTTCACAAGGACGAGAGGATGGTAAAATCCTTCCCAAGCTCAGGGAGTAGTACTGGCAAACAGAGAGGCCAGTGAGACCTTGACATGTTTTAGCAACAGATCAATTTGAGTGTGGTGTTTATGGGATTTTTCTGCAGTAGTTGTAAAAAAATGAAACTTATGAGGGAGGTTTAGTTTTATTTGCCTGTGAAGGAGGGTGCATTTAATTCTGTAGGACATATTGTAAGCCTTTATTTTTGTCTTCATATTTTTAAATTGCAGAAATTTTTATTTTTCTTAGCAAAGTCAAATGTTGAAATCTAATGTGCAGAATAATGAAATTGTAACTACTTTTGTGAATGGATTTGGAGAAGTCTATCCTCCTTTTTCACTAATCTTTTCTTTGCCAACCAGAACTAACTAAACCCTTCAATCATGGGATCTTTTAAAAATTATTGCTAGATATTAGAGAGTTAACAAATGTATTTAAGTAGATAAATGACTTTTTTTTTTTTTAAACAAAGAAAACTCTTATGGCAGCAAAGAGGAAAAAAGAGAAGAGGAAGAGATCCATTCATTAACTTGTACAATAATGCTTACTGAGCCCCAGCCTTTTGCTAAGTGCTGGGGAGAGGGAACACCAAGTGACCAAGATCCAGTTTCTCCTTTCAATATATTAGTGAAGGAGACAAATGTAAACAGACAGTCACAGGTTATGGTACTAGAGTCTGTGTTTGAACTAAGTTCAGTGTGAAGTAGGAATCTTACTGCTTCTTGAGAAATCAGGGAGACCTCTGGGGAAAGTGACATCTAGATGGAGATCAAGAGGGTGAGTAGGAATTCCCCTGGTACAGAGAGAGGGGTCAAAGGAGGGATAACATTTCAGGTTGATGGAGCAGCATATCCGTGGCATTGAAAACCCACGGAGATTTGGGGGAACTGCTGTTCAGTTAGAGTATACAGATTACAAGAAGGTTGGAGAGATGAATTCAGAAAAGTAAGCAAAAGTCAGATCAAGAATTTTTGTACGTCTCATTAAAGATTATGTACTTTACTCTTGGATAAATCCTTTGTCATCAGAGTATTTCAAGTGTTCGGAGATAGCAAGAGTAGTTAGTCTACTAACAACAGGGCCTTCCACATCTGCTGAGGGATTCCAACATTTTACAAGTCATAATATTTGAGTTCCCTAAAATTTCATTTTTACACATCACCAAGTCATAGGAGACAATCTAAGCTGAAACTAGCTCTACCCAAAGTACAGATGGAGAAATGTAGTTACACACTCCCATTCTTCCTCTCTCCAATTCTATTTGCCTAACCATTCATGGAGATAGCTTTACGTTCATACTATTAGTCCATTTACTTTGATCACTTGTACTTATTTAGGCCCTCTCTTCTTTCTTTGTCAAAAACCGTCTTTAAGGGAACTTTTGTTATCTTTGCACAAAGCTGATAATATTCTTATTAATCCTTAATGCACTTCTGTGTTCTTTGTTGACGCAACTGAAAATTTCAGAAAGTGCTAAAGCATTTACATGCAATGGGGTGTGTTAAAGTCTAGGAGTGTAGCATATACTGAGGTTCCTATTGAATAGCAGAGATGCTGGATATCTAAAAATCCAGTATGTACTCAAGAAATATTTGTTGAATGAATGAATGGTCCATCCAAATTATTTTCTGTATTTCTGAAGGATGGTACCTTCATTCACTCATTTAACAAGAGTTTATTAAGTGCTTCCTGTATGCCAGACACTCTTCTAGGCACTGATCATATACTTATATATAGGGTTATATTTAAATCCGATTTTTGTTTATTTTGTGTGTGTTAATTATGTAATTTGCAAACCAATTTATAGAGAAGAATTGTGGGACCAACAAAATAATGACATTAGAGGCATGAGGGTCCGAGCTGGAGACGCTGAGACAGGGTGGCTTGACCGGGGGCCGGGAGCCCTGCCTGGAGGACAGGGCATCTGTCGGGTCTCTTTAGGGGTCCAGAGCATAGCTAGGGGCCAGATGCAGATTTGGATGTTCTCAGGTGGTGAGGAGTCATAGAGAGGCTTGGTGAGTTCAGGGAGGGTGCTCTGGAGTAGACGGGCGCGGAGGACCTGGTATAGTTGGGACCCGGTATAGTTGGGACCCGGGTGAGGAGGGGTCAGGCAAGGGATGCAATGACTTCGGGCACCACAGACCAGCACACCGACTTCCGCTCCCGCCCCCGGAACGCGGAGGGAGAGCACAGCCCCGCGGGACTCAGAGCCGCACCTCCCTCCCTCGCCCCGCCCCCTCCGCTCCAGCAACGCGCGGCTGGTCCACGCTTCACGCGCGCCTGGAGGAGTGGGTGACCCTTGGCTTCCCGGGGCGCAGGCGCCCCTTCTCCCGGGATCCCCACGGACCGAGCGTCCCAGCCCGCGCCTGCTCTCTGCGCTCCGCGTTGACCGAGATTAGTGTTTTGACTAGTGAGTACGAAGAAACGAGAAAGAGGCTAGGAAATTGACAGATACAGGCTTTAAAGTGAGTGTAATCTGGAACTATGGTATACAAATTGTACAAAGAAGAACGGGAACACGAGAGGAGGAGACGTTAAAATGTGGTGATATCTATGGGTTACAGTTGCTGGGTTAGGAAGTAGAGGGAGTGAGACAGAAAATAAAGTTGGGTGTTTGTTTGAATTTCTGAATTATGGGAGCTTGCAGCTGTTGGTAATGATAAAATCTACAGTAGGTTCCTGAGAGTGGGTGCTTGAGGTTAGGTGGAGGGTAAAATCACTAAAGATGGGGTACAGGACATGCTGGGCTTTATCATCTGGTAAATATCGAAATCACCTGGGATTGTGACACAACTGTTGTAATGAGTGGTGGTAAACTAGGAGCCGGCGTACTGAAGAATGCTTGTTTTGAGGGTTAGTATATGAGAGAAATAAGAAGAGGTGCTGTAATCTGATGAAATAAAATACAAAATAGGATTAGAGAAAATGATGTGATAATGATCTAGAAACAGCAGTGAGAAAGATGGGGATTACCTACTTCATCCCCCCCGCCCCCCCCAGGCTGGTTCTGTGAAGGCAGTGAGAGACAGCATCCATCAGTTGTGCATGGTAATTCTGAAGATGAAGACCTGGGGTTCTTTGAATTTTTGTGGTGCCAGACATAAACCGGATAAAAACAAAAGTACATTGATCCTGGTGGAGTCAATGTAGACTGACTGTTAAGAGGTAAGGAGAGTGGGCGTTTTCCCAGGAGAGGGCAAAGTTCTGGAATTCTCTTGACTTCTTCTTTTGAAAGTGGGGAGAATAGAGAAGGAACATTTATATTCCAAGAGTGCCCCAACCCCCTTTTGGCCCATGCTAATGGGGGTATACTGTATAAATTTCAAATTTTCTGTATCTTATATTTTGACATCTTCTTTCCGTGTCTTGGCTATTGTAAATAATGCTGCAATGAATATGAGGGTACATACATCTTTTCAAGTTAGTGTTTTTAGTTTCTTTGGGTAAATAGCCAGAAGTGGAATTGCTGGATCATATGGTAGTTCTCTTTTCATTTTTTGAGAAACTTTCACACTGTTTTCCACAGCGGCTGTGTTAATTTGCATTCCCACCAACAGGGCATAATGGTTACCTTTACTCCACATCCTACCCAATACTTGTCATTTCTCGTCTTTTTGATGATAGCCATTTTGGCAGGTGTTGAAGTGTTAGCTCACTGTAGTTTTGATTTGCATTTCCCTGATGATTAGTGATGTTGAACATTTTTTCATATACCTGTTGGCCATCTGTCTGCCTTCTTTGGAAAAATGTGTACTCAGCTCTTCAGCCCATTTTTTAATCATATTGTTTGCTTTTTTGTTACTAAGTTGTATGAATTCATTATATATTTTGCATATTAGTCCCTTATCATATACATGATTTGCAAATATTTTCTTCCATTTTGTAGGTTGCCTTCTTATTTTGTTGATGGTTTCTTTTGCTGTGTAGAAGCTTTATAATTTGATGTAGTTCCACTTGTTTATTTTTGCTTTTGCTGCTTTTGGTGTCAAATCCAGAAATTATCACTAAGTCCTATATCAAGGAGGTTGCCACCTGTGTTTCCTTCTAGGAGTTTTGTGGTTTAAGGTCTTATGGTCAAGACTTTAATCTCTTTTGAGTTAACTTTTGTGTATGGATAATGGTCCATTTTTGTCATTTTGGATGTGGCTGTACAGTTTCCCAGCACCACTTATTGAAGAGACTGTAACTTTCCCCATTGTATATTCATAACTCCTTTGTCATAAATTAATTGGTCATATATTTGTGGGCTCATTTCTGGGCTCTATACTATAACATTGGTTTATGTTTCTGTTTCTATGCTAATACTATACTGTTTTGATTACTACAGCTTTATAATATATTTTTAAAACAAGTTGTGATTCCTCTAGCTTTTTTTTTTTTTCTTTCTTGAGATTGTTTTGACTATTTGGGGTCTTTTGTAGTTTCGTACAATTTTTTTAATTGTTTGTTCTATTTCTTTGGAAAATGCCAGTGGGATTTTGATAGACATTGCATTGAATCTATAGATTGCTTTGGGTACTATGAACATTTTAATGATATTAACTCTTCTAATCCATAAACATAGAATATCTTTTTTTTTTTTAATTTATGTCTTTTTCAGTTTCTTTCATTAGTGTCTTATAATTTTCCATGTATAGGTTTTTCACTTCCTTGGTTAAAATATTTTTAGGTATTTTATTCTTTTTGATAAAATTGTAAATGAGATTGTTTTCTTAATTTATTTTTCAGACTTTTTTGTTATTAGTGTATAGAAATACAACATATTTCTCTGTAATGATTATATCCTACAACTTTAATGAATTTGATTATTCTAACAGTTTTTTAATGGAGTCTTTAGGGTTTATTATATATAATATCATGCCATCTGCAAATAGTGACAGTTTTACTTTTTCCTTGTTTATTTGGTTGTCTTTTATTTCTTTCTTTACCAAATTGCTCTGGCTAGGAATCCCAATACTATGTTGCATAAAAATGGTGAGAGTAGGCTTCCTTGTCGTCTTCCTGATTTTAGAGGGCTTCAGCTTTTCACTGTCGAGTATGATGTTAGCTGTGGGCTTGTCATATATGGTCTTTATTATGCTGAGGTACATTCCTTCTATACCCACTTTGTTGAGAGTTTTTATCATAAATGGACGTTGAATTTTCTCCATTGCTTTTTCTGCATCTATTGAGATGTTCATATGATTTTTGCCCTCCATTTTGTTAATGTGAGTTTCTCGAATAATCCCACTTGATCATGTTGTATCAGCCTTTTAATTTATTGTTGAATTTGGTTTGCTAATATTTTGTTGAGAAATTCTGCATCTATATTCAACAGAGATGGCCTGTAATTTTCTTTTTTGTAGTCGGTCTTGTCTGGTTTTGGTATCACAGAAATGGTGGCCTTTTTGAACAAATTTGGGAGTGTTCCATCCTCTTCAATTTTTTGGAATAGTTTGAGAAGGATAGGTATTAGCTCTTCTTTATATGTTTGGTAGAATTCCCCTGTCATGCTGTCCTGTCCTGGTCCTCATTAGTTTTGGTATGTTGTATTTTTATTTTAATTTGTCTCAAGGTATATTTTGATACCTCTTTTGATTTCTTCTTTGACCCATTGATTGTTCACTACCATGTTATTTAATCTCCACATATTTGTCAATTCTTCAGTTTTCTTGTAATTAATTTCTAGTTAAATATCATTGAGGTCAGAAAAAATAACTTGATATGATTTTGGCCTTCTTAAATTTATTAAAACTTGTTTTCTGGCCTAAAATATATGAAATGACCTGGAGAATGTTCCATGTGCACTTGAAAAGAATGTGTATTCTATTGCTTTTAGATGAATGTTCTGTGTGTCTGTTAAGTCTGTCTGACCTAATGTGTCCTGTAAGGCCAATGTTTCTTTATTGGTTTCTGTCTGGATAATTTATCCATTGATGAAAGTTGAGTATTAAAGTCCTCTTCTATTATAGTATTGCTTTCTCTTTAGTATTTCTGTCTTTAGGTCTGTTTATATTTGCTTTATATATATAGGTGCTCCTGTGTTGAAATCATAAATATTTACAAATTTTATAATCTCTTGTTGGACTGACCCATTTATCGTTACATAATGACCTTCTTTGTCTCTTATCATAGTCTTTGGGTGAAAGTCTCTTTTGTCTGATATATGTATAGCTACCCCAGCTGTTTTTTGGTTTCCATTTGCATGGAATATCTTTTTCCATTCCTTCACTTTCAGTCCGTCTGTGTCCTTACTTCTGAAGTGAGTATCTTGTAGACAGCATATAGATGGGTCTTTTTAAAAAGAATTCATTCAGCTACTTTATAACCTTTCATTGGAGAAATAGTCCATTTACATTTAAGGTAATTAGTCACAGTTATCGATATGTAGTCATTGCCATTTTGTTGTTTTCTTTCATAGTTCCTTTATTTCTTTCTTCTCTTACTCCCTTCCTTTTTGATTTGATGATTTTCTGTCATGGTATTCTTAGATTCCTTTCTCTTTATTTTTTGTGTATATACTATAGATTTTTGCTTTGTGATTACCATGAGTCTTACATGAAAAAACTTATATTTATAACAAGCTATTTTAAGTTGATAACAACTTTATTCTGAGCACATTCTATAGGTCTATATTTTCACTCTCCTCCTGTAATTTTGTAATTTTATGTTTTTGATGACAATTTACATACTTTTATCTTATATATCCATTAAAAATTATCATAGTTATAGTTATTTTTACTACATTTTTCTTTTAATCTTCATACTAACTTTATTACTGATTAACCCAGCACCTTTACAGCATTAGATTATTCTGAATTTTACTATATATTTACCTTTTCCACTGAGAATTATACCTTTATATGTTTTCTTGTTACTAATTAATACTCTTGTTTTAGTTTTAAAATATCCCCTTTAACATTTCTTCTAAGGCTGGTCTAGTGGTGATAAACTCCTTTAAGTTTTGCTTCTGTTGAAAACTCTCTCTCTCCTTCAATTCTGAATGGCAACTTTGCTGGGTAGAGTATCCTTGGTTGGCAGTTTGTTTGGTAGAGTATCCTTGGTTGGCAGTTTGTTTGTTTTTCTTTTCTGTCAGCACTTTGAATATGTTGTGCCCCTCCCTTCTGACCTGCAAAGTTTATGCTGAAAATTCTGCTAATTGTCTTATAGAGGTTCCCTTGTACAGAGTACATAACAAGCTGTTTCTTTTGCTGCTTTTAAGATTCTTTCTTTGTCTTTAACTTTTGGCACTCTAATTATAATGTGTCTTGGTGTAAGTCTCTTCTATATTTTTAAACAAAATGTTTATAATGTGATTTTTAAACAAAATGTTTATAATGTGATTTTTTGATCTATCATTTTTGATATGATCTATTGACTTCTAAAAATTTTTCTGCAAACCTTTATTTAACGTGGGACAAGTAAAGCCTGACTGCTTCAAATTTCATATTTTTACATAAAAACTGCACCAAAATTAAAACCTTTTGCTCTTTTAAAGACACTGTCAATAAAACGAAAATGAATGCTACAATATGGGAAAATGATTGCACAACTACTGACAAAGACTTTTCTTTTCCTTGCAATTAAGACAAATCACCTGATTAAAAATAGACAAAAGATGAATAGACTGTTCACTAGGAAAGATATACAAATAGTAAAGGAGCACATGAAAAGATGCTCAAAATCATCAATCATGAGAAAAATGTACAATAAAATCATAATGAGATACTACTGCATATCCACTAGAATGGCTATATTAAAAATAACGGACACTACACATGTTGGTAAGGCTACAGATAAACTGCAGCCCCATCTGTTTCTGGTGGACCACTTTAAAAAATGGTTTGATAATTTCTTATAAATTTGAGCATGCATTTATATGAATCTGGAAACCCAAGAGAAATGCATCTACTCAAACAGAAAATATATATCTATATAAACATGTGTGAATATTCATAATAGCAGCTTGATTCATTATAGTTAAACACTGAAAAAGACCCAAACATCCATCAACTGGAAAATACTTAAAAAAAAAATGATATATCCATATAGTCTATAGTACTCAATAATTAGAGGAATGAACTATTGATCTAGAACAACAACATGGATGTATGAATATCAAAAGCATTACATTTAAGTTTACGAAGCCAGACATACATGGTATATACTTTATGATTCCATTTATATGAATTTGTAAAAGGGATAAAACCATAGTGACAGAGAGCTAATCAGCTAATGCTTTCTCAGGGATGAGGTTGGGGAGGTAAATTTTTGGGTTATAGAAGTGTTCTATATTATAGCTATTGTTATAATTACATGACTGCATGCATCTGTCAATACTTTCAAATCATACACATAAAATTGGTGAACTTTATTATGTATAAGTTATAATCTCAAGCTAATTAAAAATATTAGTGACAGGATAGAATATATGATAAGTCATGATGGGATGATTTTTATCCATGTGGAAAAGTACAATTTTCCTATATCATACCATATTCAAAAATGAATTTTAGGTAAATTAAAGAGGAAGGGATAAATGCATTGGGGAAAATAATCCAGAAAACTTTTATTTCATGCCTAAAGTTTTAATGAAAGAATTGGAGAGCAAAGTGAAAGTGAGAGTGAAAGAAATGTGATGATAAACGATATGAAGAAAATATGAAGGGCTTCCCTGGTGGTGAAGTGGTTAAGAATCTGCCTGCCAATGCAGGGGACACGGGTTCGAGCCCTGGTCCAGGAAGATCCCACGTGCCGTGGAGCAACTAAGCCCGTGCGCCACAACTACTGAGCCTGCACTCTAGAGCCCGCGAGCCACAACTACTGAAGCCCGTGCGCCTAGAGCCTGTGCTCTGCAAGAGAAGCCACTACAATGAGAAGCTCGTGCACCGCAACTAGAGAAAGCCCACATATGGCAACAAAGACCCAATGCAGCTAAAAATAAATAAAATAAATAAATTTATTAAAAAAAGAAAATATGAAAAATATATCAGTCATTATTAGTGTTGATTAAATAGATGCATATTATATCTTACACATTAGTTATTTTAAAATAAATAATAAATCTACATAGTAAGAATTTTAAAAAGAAAAAGAGGCAAAAGTGCAAACAGGTAGAAATTTTGAAAACAACAGTAATAATTGTTAAGCATAGGAACATCCGCAGCCAAAAATAATTATTAGTAATTTATTCTAGAAGATTAATCCTTCTTGAATGATAATAAATATTTATGGAGTCCTATCCTACTACAAGTAACTACAGTTTTCAGCAGATATCTGAGAGCAAAATAAATTTGCTAGGACAAATTGTATTTTTTATCAGTGGCCAGAACAATATTTGCAGTAAGACATCACACTTTCTTTCATGGACAAATGGAATCTATGGTCCCTCCTTTTGAATCTGAGAAGGGGCTTGAGACTGTGCCAAACCAAAGAGTATCATGGAAATCCAACTATGTAAATTCGAAGGCAAAGTCATATCAAGGACACAGCTTTCCCTTGGCCATTCTTGGAACACATGCTTTGAAGGCTGAGTGTCCATGTGACCAGTCCAACTACCTTGAAAATACTATGTTGGAAAATCACATAGAAATAAATAGAGATTCTCAAGGACTCCTGGCCATTCTGGTGCTAGGCCAAGACTTCCTATCAGAAGCGTCCCAACCAAGGCACTGGCATACAGGCTTCAAGCTTTCCCAGCTCATACAAAGTGGACTAGAAACAAGTTGCTCCTGCTGAAGCACCAGCCCAGACACCAGATCTGTGAACAAAATAATTGTCATTTTACACCACTAAGTTTAAGGGTTTTGTATGCAGCATTAGATATGCAGAACATTTGTCTAAACTATAAGGTGGATAGAAAATGTAAAAGGAAACACAGTTATCAAGTGGGGAAAGATAGTAAGTTTGTTTTTAATATGACTTTAATGGAGTGGACATTTCATGTCTGTGTCTTCAGACAGTATCTAGAAGGCAGAATAGGAGCTTAGAAAAAAGATCTGAAGGGGTTGTAGATTTAGACGACATTAGCACAAAAGTGATGTCTCTGATGAAGGTATATATGCAGCACCTTCGTGTTTCCAAGAGTCTGATCACTCCTGATTCAGGGTATCTGGGGTAGGAAATCAAACAGAATCCTCATGGTGTTTTGTGTTTTTTATTGTTGTTGTTTTAACATCCCATCAACATATACCTACTTATTCAAGTTCATGCTATCAACGTCAATTCCTATTTTTTCTGTCAATTTTATTTAGTCTCTGTAACTTCAGGGTGATTATAAGTTAAAGGTTAAGTTGGAACTTGGAATGACTAAACTGATTCTTTTTTTTACTTGTACAGAAACGGAAGTTGTTTAATACAACTCTTTTTAAAAATTTAATTTAAAATATGTAGTCCAATGAGTAATTGCTGAAGACCTAAATTAAGCGTCACCATGAAAGTTCAAATATTCATGAAGACTAGAAAGATGCTGCCCTAAAGGATGTAAATATCTACTAGGGAAGGTAAGACATTTCAACATTGAAAAACACACATATTTAAATAAATAAAATGTGGAACAGAGTATGCTAAGTGTCACAGTAACATAGAAATTCAAAGTGATCATATCTGGTTGTAGAGTCAATGCAGGAGGCTTTTCCATGGTATTGGCTTATCAATATTGACACACTGTTGATTAACCAAGAGAACATTTTGAACAGAGTAAACCTTTTAGATAGATATAGCTTGTGTGCACTCATAAACTTGAAGAAGCACAAAGCAGAACTGGAGTTACTGCGTAGTTGAATTTGCTTTTCGTAAGTACATACATTCCAAGGTAAGACTATTGGATTTTATCTTCTGATAAAATTGCTTTTGATGGTCTGAGGATAGAATTTGCATGATAAAAACTGTATTTCAGCAACTTATACCTTTATATTAAGAATAAATCAATATGAAATCTAGAACATAAATTCAGGTGTAAGATATGTATTTTTTGTGGATGTAAATAGTATATGGTATATTTCTGGTTTAAGATGGTAAAGATTTCTTGTCATCTCCTAATTAGAACCAGTAACAATAAGAACAATAGCATAAATAACATTTTTAAAAAAAACCAAACCAAACAAAAAAACAAGTGAACAAACTCCATTTTAACCAAAATTGAGAAGTGCCAAAGCTTGCAACCTCAATACATAAATGAAAGTGCCAGATTTTGGCCAGATTCATCAGGGAACTAGATTTTTAAAACGACGATGCATAAACTGAGGAGTAAAACCAAATATTTTGAAAAAATCGATCACAGTGTAGGAGCTGGTTGTAGAAACCTCCTGAACTTTGACAATACTTAGGTTAGAGTAGAAGCTGGAAATTATGCAAGCGTTCCATCTATACAAAAGCTTGCCTTTAGTGAGACAAGTTAGATGAGAAACTATGGATTGCAACTTGCTGCTGCCAATATTTGTCAGCTGAAGTTAAACAAAATTTAATTATCTTACATACATACACACACACCCTTATCCTGGGGAGTGTTTTTACCTCTCTAGCATATATTCACTGTTCTCATCATAGTGATGCCCTGGTGTGTGTGTGTGTGTGTGTGTGTGTGTGTGTGTGTGTTTCATTTGTAGTCTCCTTGGTCCAGGTAAAGCTAATTCCATCCTTGACTTTATAGTTGAGAATGAAAGTCTAGCCTCCCCCCACCATCCCTATCTCCCAGATATTGTTATTTGTTTAGGAATGAGCCTATCAACCAACAGAATGAATTAGACTGAACTTCAAACTTCCAGAAGTGAAAGCTTTCTTTTTTAAATTTTGTGTGAGTTTCCCATGTCATTTAGGATTTTGTGATTTCTCTGTACCAGGTATTCAACTTTAGTCTCTTAAGAAAATAAAGTCTCTTTTTCTCTTATAATTTCTAGAGCATAAGACAAGGCAAGTTCAGTGCTAGCACCGTCATTAAAAACCATCATAAAATATCTGATAAATGATTAATATCAAAATATATAAAGAACTCATACAACTCAACAGCAAAAAGCCAAACAATATGATTAAACAATGGGCAGAAGATCTGAAAAGAAGTTTTTCCAGCAAAGACATACAGATGATCAACAGACACATGAAAAGATGTTCAATCTCATTAATCATAAGAGAAATTCAAATCAAAATCCCAATGAGATATCACCTCACACTTGTTAGAATGGCTATTATCAAAAAGACAAGAAATAAGTGTTGGTGAGGGTGTGGAGAAAAGGGAACACTTTTGCACTGTTGATGGGAATGCAAATTGGTACAGCCACTATGGAAAACAGTATGGAGGTTCCAGAAAAAAATGAAAACAGAACTACCATATGATCCAGCAATCCCACTTCTGGGTATTTATCTGAAGAAAACGAAAACACTAACTCAAAAAGATTTATGCACCCCCATGTTCATTGCATCATTGTTTACAGTAGCCAAGACATGGAAACATCTTAAGTATCCATTGATGGATGAGTGGATAAAGAAAATGTGTAAATATGTATGTATGGAGAAAGAGAGAGAATGGTTCAACCATAAAAAAGAATGAAATCTTGCCATTTGTGACAACATGGATGGACCTTGATGGCATTATGTCTACGTGAAATAAGTCAGACAGACAAATACTGTATGATCTCACTTATATGTGAAATCTAATACGAAAAAGCTCATAGATACAGAGAATATACTGATGGTTGCCAGAGGTAGGGAGGGATGGGGTGGAGGGGAGGGGCAGAATGGATGAAGGGGGTCAACAAATAAAAACCTCCTGTTGTAAAATAAATAAGTCATGGGGATATAAGGCACAGTACTGTGACTATATTAATACTGTAGTGCATATTTGAAAGTTGCTAAGAGAGTAAATCTTAAAAGTTCTCATTACAGGAAAAAAATGCGATTACATATGGTGATGGATTTATTGCAGTGATTATTTCACCATATATACAAATATCAAATCATTATGTTGTACACCTGAAACTAATATAATATTATAAGTCCATTATACCTCAGTTTAAAAAAACGACATCAGAGACTCGGGCTGTGTCCAGGCCCATTCTCTGTTCTCGCCATTATGTGACTCTTATGTTCACAGAATGGCTGTTCCATCTGGAGGCAGAATAAAATGGAAAGGGCAAGGAACCAAGACTTGGGTCAGCTCAATCTATTTAATTGTTTCAGGAAAATAGTATCATTCCTGGATTACATGCAATAGAGATCTTTCATTTCAAGGACAGGCTGATGGTCACCCCTCACTGTTACACAGCCTGGGAACATGGATATCATGTAACTGGACACACTGCAGTTCTAAACCAAACTATGCTTCTATTAGTAAAGGAGAAAGAGAAAATAGATATTGAATAGTTACTGCATTGTCTGCCAAATTTGGTGAGAGGAGTATTAAAGTCTAGAACTCCTGGAAATGGATGAAGCCCAGAAGAAAACAGGGTAGTCAAGAGTCTTCCAACTCCAACCAAATTTTGATGCCTCTGTTTGAAATTCTGACTCCTGTGTGCTGGCCAGCTCTACCTTGGAATTTTCAGACTCTAGATAAGAGGAATTCAGATAATCCCTTAACACAGTTTGAACTTATGTGTGCATCTGTTTCCTTGAAATTGAAAAGGTCCAAACACACCAAGCAGACCCACTGTGAGCCTTCTAGCTATCCCAGAGTTGCATCCTGCCACAGTGGAGATGCTCATGAGAAAATGACAAGAGTTAAAAGTTTAAGGTGCCTAATTCTTAATCTGTCCATCACCCTAACTCAATACTCCACTTCCTTCTTTACACTAAACATTAAACTTTTGCAAAGAACTTGTCTAGGTAGAAGGTTTTGGATTCATAAAAAGAAATATAATGGGCCTTGGCAAAGATAACTGAAAATAAAATGTGAAAATGGACTTAGTATACAAAAGGTATTTGTGAACATATAGAAACATGATAAAAAGATTATAGCCTGAAGCAGGTGAGATTTGGAGTGCACGTTTTACTGTTATATCAAGTAAATTGAAGTGAATACCAATGAAACATCTCGAAACAAGATAGCATAGTGAAAGACAAGAATTAGAGGAAAAGGGAGACAATGCAAAGAAATGAAAAGTTATGTGGCAGAATTAATATATTTATATATTTACCTGTAAAGGAGAAAAATGTCATTACAGAAATAAAAGTTACATTGGAAGCAAATAAAAATATATCCTCTTAAAATAGGGAGACAGAGGAGAGAATTAAGAAAATTAAGCCAAGTGAAATGTAAAAATGTGTAAAAATGTTTTGAAAGAAAATAATAACTGCATGATAGAAAAAAATGGTCTAATGTACACATTATTGCTGATCCTTATAAAGAAAGCCAAACAAGTGGAATACGATACACAAAAGCAGAAACTAATGGAAAAGTTTTGCAAAGAGACAATTTAAGAAAACTTGCATAAAATAACTGAAAACTTGACGCTACAAGCTAAAACCAGGTCAGTTAACACAAGTGTACTTCAAGAAAACAATAAATAATCCTAAGGCATTCAGGGGGAAAATTCAATTTGTCTATAAGCCGTAATAAATAACGCTGGTTTCAGGACCCGGTTGTAACAACATAAAAATCAGAAAAGGAAGTAGCATTGTTTCAAAATCATCAGGAAAGTGAAGTGTAATTCAAGAATTTCAGATCAAGTACAATCTTAAGCATGGAGGCAACAGAGAAATTTGTAAATTCAGGAAACACGATGCTAATAAGCCAATTTAGACATAAGCTTTAGCAAGGAGATGAGTGGGGCACTTGATAAAATTAGTGAATTTTAAAATCTTTGTAGAATCCAAGTTAGCTACACAACTCTGGAAATTAAGGTGACAATGTGGAAGGAGAAAATTGTGAAACATAGTGGTGATATGTAAATACTAATACAAACCAAAGCAATCCAGAAGTTTTAAGGATAATGGAATGAGGCCCTAGAGGCTGTGGAGGAGGTAGAGGGAACACAGAGAATATGGAGGCATCTTAACACAGTGGTTAAGCAAAGATCTGGTGTCAGACTTTTTCATGCTGGAAGCCTTGGCTCTGCTTCTTATCAGCTGTGTGACGGCGGTTTGACCCCCATGCTGCTGCTTCACATCTGCATGAAGTTGTGTCACGGGGTTTCAACCACATATGGTCATAGCAGCATTAGACTAAAATGAGTCAGTATTTGCAGAGTACTTAGATCAGTGCTTGGCACATTTTATCCCCTGGAAAAGTAGCCTTTAACTAAAAATACAGCATGATGCTTAAGAGTTCAATCTTTAAGACTGTCCGGGTTCAAATCTGAGGTCGAAGTCCAGTTCTTTAGAAAGAGGGTCTAAAGTTTCAATTTGACCTCTTACCCTCTTGGAGTCTTTGAAAGGGAAATAAAGTCCCCCACCAGTATGAATATACTATTCCTCTCCAATTTGGAATAAGGGAAGTGCCTACAGTAATTCTTTCTTAAACTACATGTATGTATAAAGGCATTCTGGTTTAATGATACAGAGATCTTTGCCCTGTGTTACCTTGAAAGCCCACCTTCCAACCCATTTACAATGTTCAGTGTATCATTCAAGGTCATATAACATTCTCCTGGATGTACTTTAATTTATTTTACCAAGACCCTGTTTTAAGACCTTCAGTCTTTATTTATTTGTCGTTTTAAAGAAAAAGAACCTTGTAATGAAATCTTAAGTCCATTCATTCTTATTTCTTTTGAATAAATTCTTAGAAGTAGAATTGTCTCAAAGGGATTATTTGACTGTTGATAATTATTTTTAAAATATTATTCATAAAAGTTATAGTAACTTTTGTTTACCTTAACACTGAGAGTTTCTGTTTATACCTCTGCCAACAACCAATATCAGCATTAGTGTTTAAGTTGAATCATTACTCAATTTTGCATATCATATATTAACTGTGAGACCATATAGAATGTGTGTTAAGGCATAGGAGTTGAGAACCGGAATCTTTTACATTCAAATCCCACACTTGCCAATTTCTGGCAATGTGCCTATATGCAAGTTAATGTTACTGAGACTCAGTTTCTCCATCAGTGAAAATAGGAAAATTACAGTGCCTTGCTGTATTTTTAGAGTCTCATTGATATATTGCATGTAAGGTTGCTTGTACATGGTATATGATTCATAATTTGTACCTAATGTAAATATATACTAATGTATATGTATTAGTGATATATATTTGTAGGTAAAGAGCATCTTCATGTTCTTTGCACTTTTTATTAAGGTGTGTGTCATAATCCTCTTCTCTCTCTCTCTCTTTTTTTTTTTTTTTTTTAGTGAAGGACTGTTAAATGCAAATTGACATCCAGGAGATTGGCCGGCTACCTGCCAGCTTTCAGTTTGCTGTGACTATTCTTGCCTGGTGCCTCCCAGAAAGGCTGCTTTGCAAAACACTGATTCTCAAATAATGGCTGTCATCTCTACATCTGTGCCTAGTCTGACCTTTTCTCCCTTTTTCACAGGCCGCAATCCCTGCTTCCTTCCTATAATTCTGCTTTCTCCATGAGGGCAACTATGAATGTGGCCTTGCTGTCTTCCTTCTATCTGGTCCCACCTGTACTGTATCTAATGGAAATTAATCCACATTCCTAGCAGGTGTATGTTATTATTTCCGAGTTTACACTTCAGATGCAGGTGTCTCTCTTCCAAGATTGGTTCATGATGAACTTATATTCATGTTCATAGCTTACCCAAAGTTAATCCAGGAAAGGTGTTCAGACAATCAATGTTTATAAATACTGGTTTTGTCAACTTACTTATGTCTTTTCCTCCCCAGGGAAACAATTAATTTGGCATAAATTCTTCAGATGTTTTTGGCTAGCTTCCAGATGTTTAAAAATAGACAAAATTTGCAAAAGCATGTTTAATTGTTTAATTTCATGTCATGTTTGAACCCAATTACATGTCCTCTGTTTAACTGAACACTATTGAATGTAAATATTTTATTACTTTTGTTTTTCTTTACTAGAACTAGGAAAGAATGTTGCCTTATTAGAGATTTAGTTCTCCATCCAGAACTACCTCCAACTGAGGCAACAGTACACTATGAAACATGCCGTGGTTTCTAACAAATTGCCAATTAAGATCTGTTACTCTGTATTTGTGTGATGAGTGGCAGGCAAATGTACTAAAACCTTATTCAAATATCACAATTATTATATAAGAAATATAAATTACATCTACTTACGTCTGTTTATATCTTCTACTGTTTTAGCAACTAGATATGCTTTATATAAAAGGGAAAACATCTTAAAATGTAAGAAAAATATAAAATCTAAGCTTTAGAGAAATAGTTATATAGAAACAAATTTCCTTTGCATCTCTAAAAGCATAAATTGGTCTCAGAGTCCTTCTTTTCAGATCAAGTGTTTGTCAAAGCTAATTCTTTATCATAATCCATCTATATCAGGATGGAACAAGCAAAACCTATGGTCTACCTGTACAAAACTGTTACCCAATATTTTTGGTTATTTTTTATTCCAACCTGGGCCTGTAAAAACACTAAAAAGGAAGGTTTACTAAAATATAGTCTGGCATTATTTTTAGTTCCTGTTAGCTTGACCTTTGTGAGCTCAAAGAATCCCACCCTCCCTCCATCCTCCAAATCCCTTGAATTATAAGCAAATGCTCCTCTTTTGGTTGGTTGTTACTAAATCAATTGAAAACCTTTACAGTATTGCTGCATATAATTTGGTCTATGGACCAATTGCAGTGGTATTACCTAGGAGTTTAAATTTTTCTAAAGATTTTTTTGATGTGGACCATTTTTAAAGTCTTTATTGAATTTGTCACAATATTGCTTCTGTTTTATGTTCTGTGTTTTTGGCCGCAAGGCATGTGGGATCTTAGCTCCCCAACCAGGGATCAAACCCACAACCCCTGCATTGGAAGGCGAAGTCTTAACCACTGGACCAACTAAACATGCAGAATTTAAGTCTACATATCAGACTTAACTGAGTCAAAATACACATGTATTTATTTATTTTTGGCCATCCTAAGAAGTGTGTGGTGGTATCTCATTGTTTTTCCTTGACTATTTTTTATTTATAAATATTTGCCGATTGAGTATTAAATTGCATTTTAGATTACATATAAACTTGAATAATTTTCCAAACGTTTAACGGCCCTTTGTATTTTCCTGCTTTATATTTTTACTTCTGTCTCGTTTTTTTAAAAACACACATTGTTACATTTATGCAATACTGCCATGGGTATCCTTTTTTTTCCTTTTAAAACCCACCACCTGCCCTGGGTGCCAGCGCAACAGCGAGGGTTAAATCCCAGCATAACCTGAATGGGGACGTGCTGGGCCTGATTATGGGAAAGACACTCCACCAGAAGAGCTACTTGCATTGGAGCATATACTGATAGGTGTCAAGAGAGTACCCCTGGTGTTGGATTATTATTATTTTTTTTTATTTCTCCCATCCCCACCCTCTGTCTCTGAAGTCTACCAATCTGTTCTCTGTATCTATGAGCTTGTTTTGTTTTTTTAGATTCCACATGTAAAAGAAATGATATGGTATTTGTCTTTATCTGACTTATTTCACTTAGTAAAATGCCCATGAGGTCCATCCATGTTGTCACAAATAGCAGGATTTGATTTTTTTATGGCTGAATAATACTACATTGTCTATATATGTATACCACAATTTCTTTATCCATTCATCTATTGATGGACACTTAGGTTGTTTCCATATCTTAGCTATTGTAAATAATGCTACAATGAACATGGGGAAGCATATATCTTTTTGAGTTAGTGTTTTTCTTTTCCTCAGATAAATACCCAGGAGTGGAATTGCTGAATCATATGGTATAATAGTTTTAATTTTAGTTGTTTGAGGAACCTCCATACTTTTTTCATAGCGGCTGCACCAATTTATATTCTCACCAACAGTGCACCAGGGTTTCCTTTTCTCCACATCCTTGCCAATACATACTTCTTGACTTTTTGATAATAGCTATTTTAACTGGTGTGAATTGATATTGTAGTTTTGATTTGCATTTCCCTGATGATTAATGATGTTGAACATCTTTTCATAACTTATTGACCATCTGTTTGTCTTCTTTGGAAAAATGTCTATTCAGATATTATGCCCATTTTTTAATTGAATTGTTTGTTTTTTTGCTATTGAGTTGTAAGAGTTCCTTTTACAGACAAACCTTGTTTATTGCATGTCGCTTTACTGTGCTTTGCAGATATTGTATTTTTTACAAATTGAAGGTTTGTGGCAACCTTGCTTTGTCAGGTGATGGTTAGAATTTTTTACCAATAAAGTATTTTTTAATTAAGATATTTGCATTGCTTTTTTATACATAATGCTATTGCACACTTAATAGACTACAGTATAGTACACACATACGTTTTATATGCATTAGGAAAGGAAACCATCGAATGAAATAGCAACCTACTGAATGGGAGAAAATATTTGCAAATCATATGTCTGATAAGGGACTAATATCCAAAATATACAGGCCTCCCTCAGAGATATTGCAGGTTCATTTCCAGGCCACCACAATAAGTAAATATTGCAATAAAGTGAGCCACATGAATCTAATTGAACACATATGCATGGGTTTATTTCTGGGCTGTGTATTCTGTCCTATTGATCTGTGTGTCTGTTTTTATGCCAGTGCCATACTGTTTTAATTACTATAGTGTTGTAATATAGTTTGAAATCAGGGCATGTGATCCTTCTAGCTTTTGTTCTTTCTCAAGATTGCTTTGACTTTTCAGGGTTTTGGTGGTTCCATACAAATTTGATGGAGATTACACTGAATCTGTAGTTTACTTTGGGTAGTATGGACATTTTAACAATGTTAATTCATCCAATCCATGAGCATGAAATATCTTTCCATTAATTTGTGTCTTCTTCAGTTTCTTTAATTAATATCTTATAGTTTTCAATATACAGGTATTTTACCTCCTGGTTAAGTTTATTACTAGGTTTTTTTTTTTTTTTGGATGTAATTTTAAATGGGATTGTTTTCTTTGTTTCTCTTTCTGATATTGTGTTATTGGTGTATAGAAACTCAATGTATTTTTGTATATTGACTTTATATTCTATAACTACAGAATTCACTTATTCTAATGTTTTGTTTTTTGTTTTTTGTTTTTTTTTTTAGTGGAGTCTTTAAGGTTCTCTCTATATAATGTCATGCCATCTGCAAATAGTGACAGTTGTACTTTTTCCTTTCCAATTTGGGTTTCTTTTATTGTTTTTTTTGTTGCCTAATTCCTTTGGATAGGATTTCTAATACTATGTTGAATAAAAATGGTACTCTAATCTGTATTTCCTCTCTTCTAATTTGCATTTTAGAGTCATGATCATATGTACATTAAAGTTCAAAAAGCATTACCAATATCTAATCATCATCAGCTATTTTCTTTTTATAACTTCTTGCTTGATTTATATCTCACCCAATATTGAGGTTGCTTTGAGGAAGGTAACCAAAAATTCCCTAATAATAAAACAGCTTTTCCACAGGTCACCTCTTTTTCCAGCCTTTTTTCAATGTGCTTCAATGTTGGCCAACATTTCTTTCTAAAGTTTTCTTTCCTGAGTCTTTTATAGTAGTTGTGGGACTTCTCTACCTTTTCTTGAAACTATGCTTCTTTGTCCGCATCTCCTCATTCTCTTCTTTCCAATGCCAATGGTAGGAACACTACAGTATTCTGGATTTGCCATCATTTTTGTTCTATTCCTTGATAAAATTACATTCATTCTTAAAACTTGAATAATTACTTTGAAGGGCCTGACTTCCAAATTTTTATTTCTGCCCTACATTTATCTCTTTTTTTAAAAAAGAAAATTATTCTTTTCTCTTTGTTTTCTTTTAAATTAATTAATTAATTTAATTTTGGCTGTGCTGGGTCTTTGTTGTTGCCCACAGGCTTTCTCTAGTTGCAGAGAGCGGGGGCTACTGTTTGTTGGTGGTGCGTGGGCTTCTCATTGCGGTGGCTTCTCTTGTTGGGGAGCATGGACTCTAGGTGCATGGGCTTCAGTAGTTTTGGGTCACAGACTCTAGAGCACAGGCTCAGTAGTTGTGGCGTGTGGGCTTAGTTGCTCCATAACATGTGGGAATCTTGCCAGAGCAGGACTCAAACCTGTGTCTCCTGCATTGGCAGGCGGATTCTTAACCACTGTGCCACCAGGGAAACCCTACATTTATCTCCTGATATCTCTTTTATCTTAAACAGTTTGATGAGCATCCCATCCTGGACACCCTCAAGGTCAATGGGTTCAAACTGAACTCAGAGCATTCCTTCCCAAACTAGGATTTTTTCTTCTCCTTTGGCTTTTAGGCAAAATGTCATGTTTTATTTCTCAGTAATTATAAATTCCTTACAGTTGTTAATCAATTTAATCTTTTTAGCACCTTACAATGTGAAGGCAGGATAGAAGACAATTACCATATAGCTTCCATGATTACCCAAATCCTAGCAGTCAAATGCCAATTTAGTTCTGTTCTACCAAAGTGGTTCTTAGGAATATCTGATGAGGTTCTGAACATTTGGCTTATGATAATAACATAGGAAAGAGTTAGCTGAACTAAAATCACTCTACAGAATGAACTACATAGGGAATGCCAAATAGCTGCCTCAAGTGCATGTGAATTACACATACCTGAATTTCTATGGCTATTTATCTGTCTCTTTCAAACTACCTATCTCTACATCTATTAAAAGCTACTGGAATATGCCAATATTATTATAATATCCTTTTTGAGGAGTTGGTGGAAGCATTTGCCAAAAATTATAGATGTAATCTCTATACACTATTTGTGGTACAGGTCCTTTAATTATTGTACTGTTGTTTCCATGTTCACTCATCTTGCTAAATGCTACCTTTACATCATCTATGTTGATATAGTTGGACTTATCATATCTTTTTTCGGGTTGACATGCAATCCATAGAGAAAGTTTGGTTTCTTTAATGGATCCAAACTAGAAGTAAATTCAGAGTCCAGTAACTGTATTTCTGTACATTTCTCTATTTTTTAAAGTATATGCTTTTAAGTGCATGTACAGTGCCTGTCTTACACATCAAAGGGCCTAAAATGCCATGGAGGCTGAGGTCAGTGGAAAAAGAGAGCATGTTTTGGACTTGACTTAAAAATCTGTGTGCTGCTAATTGTCTTTGTAGCCTAGTTAAGTACTTTAAACTTTCTGAGATTACATTTCTTTACCCATAAAATGTTGTAATTATACATACTTTGTGGGTATGTTAAAGAACAACTGATGCTATTTTACATTGGTTAGTAGCACAGGCTTTGAGGATTAGTCAGACCTCAGTAGAAAACCTGGTTCTAATAGCTACCATCTATATAATCTTGTGTAGGTTATACAACTTCTGAACACTTCAGTTTCCACAGTGTGAAATAGTGATAATAATCTTTATCTCATATGGTTATTGAAACTATTAAACAAGGTAATGTATGTTAAACACCCACAATTTTTCTCTTATGTTCTTAAATAGTATCTATAATTAACTTCTAAAGAAGGTCAGTTTATATTAATTTTTTTCTTCCATCATTTTCTAATCATTTCCTTACACGTGTTGTGCTGTACAGACTGGGTTCAGGAGCTCTGGTTTCAAGTATTATTCTGATGACTTTTGGCTGTGTGTCAGTACTATTTCTGAACTTTATTTTTTATTTGTGGAATTGGAATCATAATGCTTAGATGATATAAAGCATGTAAAAGGGCTGTGACAACTCTAAAATAATATAAATAATGTCAGTTATTATTAAAGTAAATTGAGATGATAATTGGTCATTTACTAATTCATTCAACAAATATATATTGAATGTATAAGAAATTCTAGGCTTTGTGTTGGATACTCAAGGATGATACAAACAGGCTGTGCTTTAAGGGACTCACAAAGCAGTGGATGGTATAATCATATACACAGGAGCTGCAATAGCATGCCGTATTCATGATAGAGTGGGCACAAGATAAGTAAAGGATGACCCTCCATTGAGTACAACTGGAATTCATTTGCTTGAATTCAAATGAAAATATTGCAGTTGATAGTTGATTATTCTCCTTTCAATGATCGACTCCTGTTTTGCCTATGTGGTAGTTAATTTTATGTGGCAATTTGACTGGGCTACAGGCTGCCCAGATATTTGGCAAAACATCATTCTGGATGTGTCTGTGGGGGAGTCTCTGGATGAGACTAACATTTGAATTGACTGAGTAAAACAGATTGCCACCCTGATGTAGGGGGGTTCTCAGACTATCAGTTGAATATCTGAATAAAACAAAAAGGCTAAGTAGAAGGAACTCCTCTTGCCTGACTGAATAAGCTGGGATATTGGTCTCTTCCAGCCTTTGGATTCGGACTGCAACACTGGTTCTTCTTGGGTCTTGACCCTGTTGACTTTTGGACTAGAACATACACCATCGGCTCTCCTGCTTGTCCATTTTGCCGACTGCAGATCTTGGGCCTTCCTAGGCTCCATAGCACATGAGGCAATTCTTTATAATAACTATGTGTATACACACACATATGTACACATACACACACACACACACACACACATATACACTATTGGTTCTGTTTCTCTGGAGAACCTAGCCTAATACATCCTATTTTTAACCCAATCTCCTATTGTGTCTTTCATCTAATTCCCCTACCCTTCTACCATAGGGTCAGATCTATTAAATAGCTGAATCAAAATAAAATGGTTTCATAGCTAAATCAGAACTATTTTCCTTGGCAGGTGTGGGACTGTAGAAGAATGTGAAAAAAAATGATGTGTGTACCAGTTATTATGTTTGTCCAACTTTTTTCCAACAAAATGCCCGGAGGTGCTATGCCATTCTCAGCTCTAGTGGTATCTCATAATTTTTCCTTTCATCTATACCTGTCCAGGAAATGATGACCTTTTATCTTTAACTTCAAAAGACTTATTCTTAACTTAGCTCTACACCCAAGTAAAAATTACACAGAATCTGCTGAACTACCACTGATGTGAGAAACACAGATGCAAAACCTGTTAGCTTTTTAGTCATATCCTTTTATTATTATGTTTGTCTTCATGGTTCAAAATATGCCAAATGCAAAGTTTACAGCAGTGGCTGATGGAGAAATTCTTTGCCAGCAGCAAAATAGTTCAAGTGAGGTGTAAAATCTGCATGGTCAAATTGAATTCAGAGCAAGTTTGATTTAACTCCTAGAGGCAATGATTAATTTCATTAAGGGAGAAAATCCACCAAGTTAGTCTGTCAGTCACAATGTCTAATTTCATTGAAATGCTTAAAACGTTATGAGATGTAAAGCTTAGTTCTATTTGAATTTTCAGTCAGTGGCAATAGAACACAAACTGTACTAGCAGTTAACTATATATGTGGTAGGTAAAGATATACAGTTGTATCTAAGAATATATTGTCTAGACTTAACCATTAAGCTGTATTTTCAATGAGGCCTCCGTGGGGGCTAATATCTACAGGAATGGATTTAACACACTTCTTTCCTTAAATAATGCATGATATTTTTGAGCATTAACTGTGCTTAAAGTTTAGAATCACTATCAAAAAATAAGATGAGAAAAATTATATAAAACTGAAATTGGGAGAAAAGATGTAAGAGAGAGAGAAGGTAAGCTTTGTGAAAAGGTGTACTTCATTTGTTCTTTAGTCCCACAATGTTAATCACTAATTGTGTGTGTGTGTTCATTTCACAGAGAAAAGGACACTGAGTTGAAAATGTCTGAGTGACCTATGTCACTAGAAATGAGAGCTTTGGAAAGACGATATCAATATCTCTGGTAGCTCCAGAATTTTAATTGTCTTTCAGTATGTAAGACTTAATACAGAAATGTCGGTCTTTGAATTTCCTTACTTAGACTGCTGAATTTCAAATTATTATATGGCCAACAAAGTTTATTCTTGAAAGAAAACAAGTATACTGTCTATAAAATATAGAACAATTATATGTTGACTTAATATATGTTAATAGGTCATCATTTCATTAAACACATTTTTACATGAGCTGACATAATGTTATTTGCAAATACTAAAATCCTGTTTGGTTATAAGGCATTATTACCTTTAAAAATTCAGAGGAATGTTTTAAAGATTTATAGCATTAAATAATATGTATCTCTCTTCCAGGGTCTCATATTAAATTTGGGTTGCAATTTTTAGTAATTCTGTTTAGCTAACATGGAAGAAAGAGTGAGAGATAAGTGGCCAGTTCCTTTTCCATTCGAATTTTAACATAAAATAAGTATTTCATAGAATCATTTTAATGTAATTCTAAAAACATATGTTAATGTATGCCTGGCAAATATGTATATACATTTGCATTAAAATAGAAAGTGTGATGGATTAGGGATGAAAAAGAGCAGGAATTTTGGATTTTGGAAATAAATGTGTTGTTTTTGCTTGATGATGCAAAAAATGGGAAGTGTGTGTCTTCCAAATTTATTCTTCTTTTTAAAGATTGTTTTGGTTATTTAGGTTTTCTTGCATTTTTGTAGGGTTTTTAGGATTATCTTGTTAATGTATGCAAAAAGTGTTAGCTAGTATTTTGAAAGGGAATGTACTGAATCTGTAGATCAGCTTGGGGAGTATTGCTATCTTAATAATATTGTCTTCTAACTTTGACAGGTATGAGGTGCTACCTCATTGTGGTTTTGATTTGCACTTCTCTGATAATTAACAATATTGAGCATTTTTTCATGTGACAGTAAGCCATCTGTATATCTTCTTTGGAAAAATGTCTATTCATGTCTTCTACCCAGTTTTTAATCAGGTTCTTTTTTTTTTTTTTGATATTGAATTGTATGAGCTCTCTATTTATTTCGGATATTAATCTCTTATTGGTCATATCACTTGCAAATATTTTCTCCCATTCAGTAGATTGTCTTTTCATTCTGTCAGTGGTTTCCTTTGCTCTGCAAAAGCTTTGAAATTTAAATAGATCCAATTTGTTTATTTTTGCTTTATTTCTTTTGCCTTGGGAGACTGATTCAAGAAAATATCGCTATGATTATGTCAAAGAGTTTCTGCTATGTTGTCTCCCAGGAGTTTTATGATACATGATTAGGTCTTTAATCCATTTTGAGTTTATTTTTGTACATGGTGTGAGGAAATGTTCTAATCTCATTATTTTATATGTGTCTGTCCAGTTTTCCCAGCACCACTTATTGAAGACTGTCTTTTGTTCATTGTATATTCTTGCCTCCTTTGCCATAGATTAATTGACTGTAGGTATGTGGATTTATTTCTGGGCTCTTTATGCTATTCCTTTTATCTATGTGTCTGTTTTTGTGCCAGTGCCATGCTGTTTTGATTACTGTAGCATTGTAGTAGGTTCTGAAGTCAGGGAGCATGATACATCCAGCTTCATTCTTTTATTTCAAGATTACTTTGGAAATTCGGAGTCTTCTGTGGTTACATATAAATTTTAGCATCATTTGTTCTAGTTCTGTGAAAACTGTCATAGGTATTTTGAAAGGGATTGCATTAAATCTGTAGATTGCGTTGGGTAGTATGGATATTTTAACAATATTAATTTTTCCAATCCAAAAACATGGGATAGCTTTCCATTTCTTTGTATCATTTTCAGATTCCTTCATCAATATTTTATAGATTTCAGAGTATAGGTCTTTAACTTCCATGGTTAAGTATCCTACATATTTTAATTTTTGATGAAATCATAAATGAGATTGTCTTCCTATGTTCTCTTTCTGGTAGTTCATTATTAGAATATAGAGAAGTAACAGATTTCTGTATATTAATCTTGTGTCCTGCAACTTTACTGAATTCATTTTATAGTTCTATTAGTTTTTTGGTGGAGACGTTATAGAGTTTTCTATATATAGTATCATGTCATCTACAGATAGTAACAATTATACTTCTTCCCTTCCAATTTGGATGTCTTTTTATTACTTTTTCTTATCTGATTGCTGTGGCTGGAACTTCCAATACTATGTGAGATGGAAGTGGTGAGAGTGGACATCATTGTCTTGTTTCTAATTTTAAAGGAAAAGCCTTTCAGTTTTTCACTGTGAAGTATGATGTTAGCTGTGGGTTTGTCATAAATAGCCTTTATTATGTTGAGACATGGTCCCTCTATACCAAATTTGATGAGGGCTTTTTATCACAAATGGATGTTGAATTTTATCAAATACCTTTTCTGCACCTATTGAGATAATCACGTGGTTTTTAATCTTTCCTTTTGTTAATGTGGTATATCACATTGATTGATTTGCAACTAGTGAACCACCCTTGCATCCGTGGAATAAATCCCACTTGATCATGGTGTATGATACATTTTACATATTGTTTAATTTGGTTTGCTAATATTTTGTTGAAGATTTTTATGTCTATATTCATCAGAGATATTGAGCTGTAATTTTCTTTTTCTTGTAGTGTTTTTGTGTGATGTTGGTATCAGGGTAATGGTAACCTCATAGAATGAATTTGGGAGTGTTCCATCGTCTTCAAGTTTTGGGACTATTTTGAGAAGAATAGGTATTAGCTCTTCTTTATATGTTTGATAGAATTCCCCTGTGAAGCCACCTGTTCCTGAATTTTTGTTTGCTGGGAGTCTTCTTAATTACAAACTCAATTTTACTTCTAGTGATCAGTCTGTTCAGATTGTATATTCCTTCCTGATTCAATTTTGGAAGGTTTTATTGTTTCTAGAGATTTGTCCATTTCTTCTCTGTTGTCCCATATGTTGGCACAGACTGTAGTATTCTCTTGTGATTTTTTTGTATCTCTATGGTGTTGGTTGTTATTTCTCCTCTTCAATTTCTTATTTTGTCCATTTGTGTTCTTTTTCTTTTCTTCTTGATGTACGTGGCTAAAGGTTTATCAATTTGGTTTATCTTTTCAGAAAACCAGCTGTTGGTTTTATTGATCTTTTCTATTGTGTTTTTGGTGTCTATTTTATTTATTTCCTCTCTGATCTTCATTATTCCCTTCCTTCTGCTCACTTTGGGCTTTATTTGTTCTTCTTTTCCTAATTCCTTTAGATGGAAGGTTAGGTTGTTTATTTGAGAATTTTCTTGTTTCTGAAAGTAGGCCTGTATCACTATAAACTTCCCTCTTAGAACTGCATTTGCTGCCTCATGTAGATTTTAGAAAGCTGTGTTTATATTTTCATTTATCTCAAGGTATTCTGATTTCCTCTTTGATTTCTTCATTGGCCAATTGGGTTTTTTACTAGCATGTTATTTAGTCTCCATGTGTTTGAGGGTTTTTTTTCATTTTTCTTCCAGTAATTGGTTTGCAGTTTCATACTGTTGTGGCTAGAAAAAAATTTGATGTAATTTCTGTCATCTTAAACTTGTTAAGATTTGTTTTGTGGCCTAGCATGTGATCTTTCCTGGAGAAAATTCCATGTGCACTTGAAAAGAATATATATTCTGCTGTGATTGGATGGAATATCCTATAGATTACTATTAAGTCCAAATAGTCTACTGTGTCATTTAGGACCACTCTTTCCTTATTGATTTTCTGTCCCTAGGGACAGACAATACATAGGGTATTAAAGTCCCTACTATTATTATACAATATTATTATCAATTTCTTCCTTTACGTCTGTTAATATTTGCTTTATATGTTTTAGTGCTCTTGTTTTGGGTGCATATATGTTAACTAGTATAACATTCACTTCATGTGTTGATCCCTT
Source organism: Monodon monoceros (assembly GCF_005190385.1). NCBI lineage: Eukaryota > Metazoa > Chordata > Mammalia > Artiodactyla > Monodontidae > Monodon > Monodon monoceros. The sequence continues at coordinate 38,769,550 of NW_021703767.1, forward strand.
TATAATTATATATATAATTCCCTTCTTTGTATTTTGTTATTGATTTTGTTTTAAAGTCTATTTTGTCTGATATGAGTATTGCCACTCCCACTCTTATCTTTTCCATTTGTGTGAAATACCCTTTTCCACCCTCTCACTCAGTCTGTGTGTACCTTTAGCTCTGAAGTGAGTCTCTTGTAAGCAGCATATAGTTGGGTCTTTTTTTTTTTTTCCTATCCAGTCATCCACCCTATGTCTTTTAATTGGAGCATTTAGTCCATTGACATTTAAAATGATTATTGATAGGTATGTACTTATTGCCATTTTGTTACTTGTTTTCTGGTTGACTTTTTCTTCTTTTAGTTTTTTCCCTTGTGGTTTGATGATTTTCTTTAGTGTTATGCTTGTGCTTCTTTCTCGCTTGTTTTTGTGGATCTGTCGTTGGTCTTTGAATTGTTGTTACCATGGGGTTCATATTGTTGATCTATAACTATATCTACTTGTTTTAAACTGATACTTCTTGTTATAGCCTTTTCTTTTCCTCTTAGAGAAGACCCTATAATACTTATTTTATGGTGGCTTTAGTACTGATGCACTCTTCTAGTTTTTGCTCATCTAAGAAGTTTCTTATCTCTCCTTCAATTATAAAAGATAACCTTGCTGGGTAGAGTATCTGAGGTTGCAGGTTTTCTCTTTCAGCCCTTCTGAAAGAGAATACATCATGTCACTCTCTTCTGGCCTGCAAAAGGAAGCAAAGAGGATCCCAAACCAGATGAACCCAAACAGACCCACACCAAGACATATAATAATTAAAATGGAACAGTTAAAGACAGAGAAAATTCTAAAGGCAGCAAGAGAAGAAAGAAGTGTCATATACAAAGGAACCCTCATAAAACTATCAGTTGATTTTTCTGTCTTGCCTTTTATTGAGGCCTTCTTTACTTTTTTCATTGATATTTTTAAAAAACTTTAATGTATAAGTCTTGCACTTCTTTTGTTAATTTATTCCTAATATTTAAATCTTTCTTGGCAATCTTATTGTAAAATTTTTTTTTCTAAATTTTGTTTTTGGATTCTTCATTGCTAATGTATAAAAATACAAATGATGTTTGAACATTGATTTTTTTATCCTGAAACCTTGTTGAACTTTCTTAATCCTAATGGAATTTTTGGATTTCTGTAATTTTCTATTACAAGGTTATGTTACCTGTGAATAGAGATAGTTTTGTGTCTCTCTTTCCAATCTGAATGTTTTTATTTATTTTACTTGTTTAATAGCTCTGGCAAAATTTTTCAGTACAGTGTTGCATACAAGTGTTGGATATCTTTTTTGTTCCTTATCTTAAGGGGAAAACATTCAGACTTTCACTATTGATGAGAGTTGTGTGTTTTGATGCCCTTTATCAGAGTGAGAACATTTTGTGTTTTTACAATGAAAGGGCATTGGATTTTGCCGAGTGCTCTTTCTGTGTTTACTGAGATGATCATGTGGGTTTTGTTTTGTCATTTATTCTATTAATATGGTGTATCACAATTATTAGTTTTCTTATTTTAAGCCAAACTTGCATTCTTGAAATACATCCCATTTGGTTATAGTGTTATTATTCTTTTAAGTGCTACTGTATTTGGATTGCCAGTATTTTTGGGGGGTCTATTTCATAAGGGTTATTGACCTCTAATTGTTCCCTCCCGCCTTGGGATGTATTTTTCTATTTTTTGTATCAAAAAACTACTGGCCTCATAGGGTGAATTGAGAAGTGCTCCCTCCTCTTCTGTTGTTTAAATGTTTGTGGAGGACTGTTGCTAACCCCTCTATAAACATTTGGTATTTGGAATTGATCAGTGAAGTCATATGGATTGAATTTTTCTTTGTAGGAAGTTTGTGTAAATATTAATTCAATCCATTTATTTATTATAAGTCCACTTAGATTTTCTATTTCTTCTTGGGTCAGTGTCAGTAATTTGTGTCTTTAGAAACTTGTTTATGCCATCTAGTTATCTAATTTGTTACCATATAATTTTATCATCCTTTTCATTTTTGCAAGAGTAGTAATTATGTCCCGTCTTTAATTTTTATTTTAAACATGTGATTCTTTTTGTTTTTTCATGGTCAGTATAGCTAAAGATATGCCAGTTTTGTTGCTCTTTTCAAATAACCAACTTTTGGTTTCATTAATTTTTTCCTATTGTTTTTCTCTTTATTTCATTTTTTTCCACTCTAGTTTTTATAATTGATTTTCTTCTGCTTGAGTTAGTTTAGATTATTTTTTTAATTATATTTTAATTTTTTTGATGTCTTTTATCTTTTTAGAGCAGTTTTTGGGGTTTATGACAAAATTGAAAGGAAGGTACAGAGATTTTTCATATTCTCCCTATCCATACAACATGCATAGCCTCCCCATAATCAATATCACTTACCAAAATTATACAATTTTTTTTTTTAACCAAGGATGAGCTTACATTGACATATCAATATCACCCAAAGTCTATATTTTACCTTAGGGTTCACTCTTGGTGTTGTATAGTCTATGAGTTTGGACAAACATATAATGACATATAACCATACTTATAATATTGTACAGAGTATTTAACTGCTCTAAGAATCCTGTGTTCTGCCTGTTCATTTCTCTCCCTCTTCACCTCTGGCAGCCACTGATTTTTATTGACTCCTTATTTTGCCTTTTCCAGAATATCATATATTTGGAATCATACAGTATATACAGATTGGCTTCTTTTACTTAGTACTATGCACTTAAGGATCATCAAGGTCTTTTCATGGCTTGATGGCTCTTTTTTTTCCTTCTTTTTTTTTAGTGCTGAATAATATTCCATTGTCTAGATGTGCTTTAGTTTCTCCACTCACATTTTGGTTGCTCCCAAGTTTTGGCAATTATGAATAAAGCGGATATAAATATCTTTGTGCAAGGTTTTGTGTGGAGATAAGTTTTCAACACCTTTGGGTAAATACCGAAGAGCATGATTGCTGGATTGTATAAGAGTATGGTTAGCTTTGGAAGAAACCACCAAACTGTCTTCTAGAGTGGCTGTACCATTTTGCATTATCGCCTGCAATGTATGGGAGCTCCTATTCCTTCACATTCATACCAGTATTTGGTGTTGTCAGTGTTCTGGATTTTGGCCATTCTAATAGGTGTGTAGGGGTATCTCACTGTTGTTTTAATTTTCATTTCCCTGATGACATATGATGTGGAGCATCTTTTCATATGCTTATTTTCCATCTGTATATCTTTTTGGTGAGGTTTCTGTTAAGGTCTTTACCCATTTTTTAATCAGGCTGTTTATTTTCTTATTGTCAAGTTTTAAGTGTTCTTTGTGTATTTCGGACAACAGTCCTTTATCAAATGTATATTTTGCAAATATTTTCTTCCACTGTGTGGCTTATTTTCTAATTCTCTTGATATTATCTTTCACAGAGCAGCAATTTTTAATTTTAATGAGGTCCAGCTTATTTCTTTCATGATTGTGTGTTTGGTGTTGCATCTAAAAAGTCATCCTCATACCCAAAGTCATCCAGGTTTTCTCTTATGTTATCTTTTAAGAGTTTAATAGTTTTGTGTTTTACACTTAGGTCTATGATACCTTCTGAGTTAATTTTTGTGACAGATGTAAGGTCTGTATCTAGATTTTTTTTTTTTTTGCATGTGGATGTTTAGTTGTTCCAGCATCATTTGTTCAAGAGACTACCTTTGCTCCAATGTATGTATTGCTTTTGCTCCTTTATCATTGGTTCGTTGAGTATAGTTTTATGAGTCTATTTCTGAGCTTTTTATTCTGTTCCATTGACCTATTTGTTTATTTTTTCACCAATACCACACTGCCTTGATTACTGTAGCTTTATAGTAAGACTTGAAGTCAAATAGTATCAGTCCTCCAACTTTGTTCTTCAATATTGAGTTGGCTATTCTGGGTCTTTTGTCTCTCCATATAAACTTTAGAATAAGTTTGTTGACATCCATAAAATGACTTGCAGAGATTTTGATTGATAATGCTCTGAATCTATAGATCAAGTTGGAAAGAATTGCCATCTTGAAAATATTGAGTCTTCCTACCCATAAAAACGGAATTCTCCTCATCTATTTAGTTTTTTTATTATGTTTATCAAAATATTGTAGTTTTTCTCATATAGATATCATACATATTTTGTTAGATTTAAACCTAAATATTTTATTTTTGGAGGTGCTAATGTAAGTGATATTGTGTTTTTAATTTACAATTCCAGTTGTTCATTGTTGATTTTTAAGAAAACTGTTGACTTTTGTATGTTAACTTTGTATCCTATAACCTTGCTATAAATTTCTTATTCACTCCAGCAGTTTTTTGTTGATTCTTTTAGATTTTCTATATAGATGATCATGTAATCTGTGAACAAAGATAGTTTTATGTCTTCCTTCCCAGTCTGTATAACTATAATGTCCTTTTCTTGCTTTATTACATGAGCAAGGATTTCCAGTACAATGTTGAAAAGGAGTGATGAGAGGTGACAGCCTTGCCTTATACCTGATCATATTGAGAAAGCTTTGAGTTTCTCATCATTAAGTATGATGTTAGTTGCAGATTTTTTGTAGATAGTCTGTCAAGTTGAGAAAGTTTCCCTCTATTTTTTCTAGATTCTTAAGATGGATGTTTAGGCTATTAATTTGAAATTACTTTCTTTTATAATATAGGTATTTACAGATATAAACTTCCCTTTAAGCACTGCTTTGGCTGCACTCACTATGTTTTGGGATGTTTCATTTTCACTTCATTCATCTTAATGTATTTTATAATTTTTCTTGTTATTTCTTTTTGAAACATTCATTTTCTAAAATTGAGTTGTTTAATTTCCACATATTTCTGAATTTCCCAAGTTTTCTTCTCTATTGATTCTTAATTTTATTCCACATGGCTAGAGAAAATACCTTGTATAATTTCAATCCTTTTGAATTTATTTAAACTTGTTTTACAGTATAAAAAGTGGTCTATATTGGAGAATGTTCCATGTGTACTTGAGAAAAATGTGTTATCTGCTATTGTTGGGTAGAATGATTGATAGTTATCTGTTAGGTCTAGTTGGTTTCTAGTGTTATTAAAGTCTTCTATTTTTTTCTTAATCTATGTCTTGTTGTTTCATGCATTACTGAAAATCAGGTATTAAATTCTCCAGGTATTATTGTTGAATTGTCTATTTCTAACTTCAGTTCTATCACTTTTTGCTTTATGTATTTTGGGGTTCTGTTTTTATGTACATATATGTTTATAATTTTCACATCTTCCTAGTGGAGTGACCCTTTTTTACTTTAAAATATCCTTCTTTGTGTCTACCAAATTTTTTGTTTTGAAGTCTATATTATGTATGATATAGCCACTACAGCTCTGTTTTTGGTACTGTTTGCATTGTTTAACTTCTTACATCTTTATACTTTCAACCTATTTGTGTCTTTCATTTTAAGTTTGTCTCATATGATAGTATATGGTTAATTATTTTTAAAATTCACTCTGTTAATTTTTGCCTTTGAGTTGGTGTGTTTAGCCCATTTACATTTAATGTAATTAATAAAGTATGATTTATGTCTTCTATTTTGTTATTTTCTTTGTATATGTCTTATTTAATTTTTGTTCCTCTATTTTTTTGTTTCTGTCTTGTATTAAAAAGATACTTTCTTGTACACCAATTTAATTCTCTTGTTGCTTCTTTTGGTGTATATACCCTAGTTATTTTGTCAATGCCTCTCCTGTGGATTACAATTGACATTTTATTTTAAAAAATAACAACTTGATTTTTAAAAATAATATATTGTGGAAACTCTGAAAATCAAAATACCACCTCCCTCCAGGATATGTTGTTTTCACTGTTTGATGTTGCTTCTGTTTGTTTAGTGACTTTCCTGGACTGATTCTCTGAAGTCTTTATTCTATTTCACATGAGGCCATTGATGTCTCTGGTTATTTCAGTTGTCAGACAATTAATGATTGGACAGAGATTTCCTTAGATGTCTTGAAACATTAATTCTCCCAGCCTTTGCCAAGGAGTTCCATGTGTGTATTGAGGTATGTGTTTAATGGTCTGACGGTAGTTTACAACTCTTCTTTAGCCTTTGCTTGCATGAGCAGAGCCTTAAGGTCAGTCAGAAGAGAGAAATTATAGTCTTCTCATGTCTTCCCTGGGCATGCACAGAGCACTTCTTATATGCATGGCCTTCTAGATTCCCAGGATCAAGACTTTTTGTCAGATTCTTGTTAGTTCCACCTCAGGCAGCTTCAGTGTTAAACAATTAGCCCTGATAATTTGCCACAAATGCCTTGGGGATGGGACTGCTCCCACAGCGGATGCTTATAGGGTCAGTTTGAGACAGACTCTGATAATGGAGTTTTCAGCAAGCTGCCAAACAGGTAAAACAGTAACAGTTCTTGGGGATAATGTTTTTGTGGAGCTCCAAATCTGTTTTTCCTCTCCAATAGCTTTTAGCACACTGGCTTTCACAGCTACCATATTTGCAAGGCTATTGGTTTTCAAACCAACTGAGGAGTTGAAGAGAGAAGAGTGGGATTAGGGCAAATTAAAACGATAGAAAGTGCAGTATTTTTTTACTGAGATTCAGCTGTTTGATTTCTTTCTATTTTTAAATAAATGCCTCTGAGATAGTTAAGTCTTTAGTAATTTCCAGAGTTCTGAAAAAGTTGATTTTGATAGTTTTTGCTAGTGTTCTTCTTGCGTTTGTGGAGAAGCAGATTTTCAGAGATCTTTACTCTGTCATTTTGGACCATTCTTCTGTTTTTGTAATTTCTGTTTCAAAGTTCACTAAATTTCTTGGCTCAAGAATATAGATAAATAGCTACTAAAATATAAATTGGAAAAAAACAGAGTTGAGATTGACCCTGAGCATGGAGTAGGGGATATTGGCTGGAAACGAGGACTGAGAGAGATGCCTGAGAGTGAAGTTCATATATACCTTGACAGAGGTTTTGGTTACACACTGTAGGCTACATCAAAAAAACAAAACAAAACAAAACTGTAGGCTACATCAATGAATCGACATTTATTATCTGCATTTTATCATATGTAAGTTTTATTAAAAATAAAACCTGTAAATAAATATTGAATTCTAATAATGCTGCGAGTTCTAAAGTATCTAGAGGAAAATTTACTGATGTCTGCAGTTAATTTACTTGAAACGTGTCCAAAATAAGATGGATTCATAGATAGAGAGAGGAATTGATAAGCATGTGAAAAAGTAAGTATAGTGAAACAGGTATTCACTGTAAAAATCTCTCAAATTTGCTTTAATTTTGAAAAAAATATAGTAAAATGTTAGGGTAAACACTTAAAGTAGGAGATAGGTAATAGGTTTGAAACATACGTTGTCTAATAGTGTCCCAATATAAATGATTACTATTTTTCCAGAATTAAGAAACTTTGGAAACATTGATAGATATCTAAAAAGATAAAAGTCAATTCTTGCCAAAGGTGTATAGCTAAAATCCTCCAGGATCTGAGAAAATGTTTTTTACAAAAGTTACATCTCTCCTAAACTGTGAGGAGAGAAATTAGTATCATTTACAGCTCTATATAGGTGACACTTAAGAGGTTTTTTCTGTAATACAATAAAAACATGAAACACTACTTTCCATTTTTCAGTACGATTTCTGTAAAAAATAAGAGTAATAGATGAATCAGATATCAAACTTTTATGAGACCAGTGAACACAATGGTTTAGTTCAAAGCTCTTAAAAATAAAATTGGTTCATAGGAATCCTGTGAGGTGAAAATTGTACATGCCAGCATAAAAATGCAATCCAGTCAGTGTATACTGGGACCACTCTCATTTTCCCAGAAACTTTATTAGCCCATAGTTTAAAATTTAACATAAAGTATAATGTTTTGTCATCCAGACTAGATTATTTGCCTGTCTTTTGCAGAATTGCTAGGTTGTTATTTAATGTGATTGCATGATACAAAGCCTGGCTATACATGGTAAAAATGTAACAGCAGTCACCACCACAGCAGAATCTATTACATAATTGGAAGCACAATGTAGTGCTTTAGGAGTTGAGAAGAAGAAGTCAAACAGCTGGCTCATCATGCTGTTTAACAAAGCAGGAATCAGGACTGTAGGCAGTAACACACTGACATCACAGGTCATCCAGGCTGTGTGGATCTCTATACCTAAGAGAGTAAATGGAGCCCAGACACACAGGACTGTTTGAGTGTGTTTTAATCACCTTAGGAAATGTCTGTACTGTGTTTATCTTGCTCTTTTTTATGAATAAATAGGAGTTCTTAGCACAATAAATGTACTGACTCTCTGGCTATAGAGGTGAAAAAAGAACAAGAACTTTGTGATAACCAGAAAAGACATTTTAATGCCTGGTATCTAATATAGAACCAGGCACATAGTAGTGATCTGGGCAATGTTTGCTGATTAAATAAAGGCATGAATGAATTAATGAAGTTTTTCAGCACATCTTTATGGAATGAGTACTATTTGCAAGGATTTGTGCTGCACTGCTTTCAGAACACAAATCTTCATGGTGTTAGATCTCAAGAAACCTACAAATTGCCAGGGAAGACGAATTATTACAAATATTTATACCAAAAGACAGAAAATCATAAGAGCTATGTGAGAGATAAAATTTGAGATCTACTGAAACATAGAGAAAGCTAAAGTCATCTTGGAAGTCTTTGTGAATTCAGTTGCATTTGGAAGGATACTAAGATATTAATAGAAGATGAGGATGAGAAATTTAGGGTATTACAGGTAAATTTACTTGAAAGAATGAGGATGGAATGTACATAACATAATTTTCTTTTTTGTTAGCTTTATATAATTTACATATAATTCATAAAAGTCTATAGTTCTATGAAGTTTGATACATGTATGTAGTCTTATAACCACAACCACATTTCTATCACTTGTAGGTAAATTCTCTCATGTTCTGTATTAGTATCCTATTGCCACTGAAACAAACCACCACAGAAGTAGTGGCTTAAATCAACACAAATGCATTCTTTTACACTTCTAGATATTAGAAGTTCAAAATGAGTCTTATGGAAATAAGGTATTGACAGAGCTAGCTCCTTGTGAAGGCTCCTAGAGCAATCCATTGCCTTTCTTGCCTCTTGCAGTTTCTAGAAGCTGTTCATATTCCTTGGCTTGTGGCCACATCACCCCAATCTTTCATGGTTACATTGGTTCTCCTCTTCCTGTAACTCCTCCTGTGACCATCCTTGTGACTTCTTCTGCATCTGCTCATTGTGATTACAAAAGACCCACCTGGATAATCCAGGATAATATTCCCATCTCAAGGTCCTTAAGTTAATCACATCTGCAAAGTCCCTCTTACCACATGGGGTGAGGGGCATTATTGAGCTTTACCACATGCACTTCTTTTGATTTCATGCCTTGCCTGAACCCTTGGCCCTGGAAATTACTGATCTGCTTTTTATCACTATAGTTTTTCCTTTTTTGAAAGTCATATAAATGGGATCATACAGCATCCAGCAGTCTTTTGTTTCTGGCTTCTTTTACTTGGCATAATGTTTTTGAGATTCATCCATATAGTTGAGGTTAACAGACGTTTTTATCTTTTTATTGTGAAACAGTTATCATGGCATGAGTATATAACAGTTTGTTTATTCACTAAGCAGATGGTGGTCTTTTGGGTTTTTCCTAGGTTTTGACTATTATGAATAAAACTGCTATGGATATTTGATTATTAGTACTGTTTTGAAATGTGTTTTCTTTCTCTTGGTTAAAAACATAGGTGTTCATAGAATGTCTGTAATATGGTAAGGGTACATTTAACTTCATTAAGGAGCCGTTAAACTATTCTCCAATATACTTGTGCTATTTTGCATTTTCAACAACGTGTGCTTCAGTTGATCTCTATCTTTCCAACAGTTGTTAGTATTGTTTATTTGTTTTTAGCCATTCTAAATTGTATGCAATGGAATGTCATTTGTGCTTTTTATATTCCAGTAATGACTGACGATCTCCTTGTGTGCCTATCTGCAATTGATATATCCTTTTTTCCATTTGTTTGCCCTTTTTAATGAAATATAGTTGACTTCCAATATTATATTAGTAGCTGGTATACATAATGATTTTATATTTGCATACATTATAAAATGATCACCACAGTAAATCTAGTAAACATCTGTTCCCATACAGTTATTACAATATTATTGACCATATTCCTTATGCTGTATATTATATCCCCTGACTTATTTATCATATAACTGGAGGTTTGTACCTCTTTTTTTTTTTTTTTGCGGTACGCAGGCCTCTCACCGCTGTGGGCTCTCCCGTTGCGGAGCACAGGCTCCAGATGCGCAGGCTCAGCGGCCATGGCTCACGGGCCCAGCCACTCCGTGGCACGTGGGATCCTCCCAGACCGGGGCACGAACTCGCATCCCCTGCATCGGCAGGTGGACTCTCAACCACTGCACCACCAGGGAAGCCCCGGAGGTTTGTACCTCTTAATCTCCTACATCTATTTCACCTGCCCCCAGCCCCTTCCTCTGGCAACCATCCGTTTTTTCTCTGTATCTTTGAATCTGTTTTCATTTTGTTTTGTTTGTTTTATTTTTTAGATTCCACGTGTGAGATCATATGGTATTTGTCTTTCTCTAACTTCTCTCACTTAGCATAATATAAACTAGATCCATCCATGCTATCCTAAATGGTAAGATCTTATTCTTTTTTATGGTTGAGTAATATTCTATTTTATATATATATATACACACACCATACCTTGTTCATTCATCTATCAATGGACACTTAGGTTCCATATATTAGCGATTATAAATAATGCTGCAGTGAATATTGTGGTGAGTGCATATATTTTCTTGAATTGGTGTCTTTGTTTTCTTTGGGTAAATACCCAGAAGTGAAATTGCTGGATCATATGGCAGTTCTATTTGTAATTTTTGAGGAATCTCCATACTGTTTTCCATAGTGGCTGCACCAATTTACATTCCCTTCAACAGTTCACGAGGGTTCCTTTATCTCCACGTCTTTGCCAACACTTGTTATTTTTTGTCTTTTTGATGATATCCATTCTGACAGGTGTAAGGTGATATCTCATTGTGGTTTTGATTTGCATTTCCTTGCTAATTAATGATGTTGAGTATCCTTTCATGTGTATGTTGTCCATCTGTCTGTCTTCTTTGGAAAAATGTCTATTCAGGTTCTCTGTCCATTTTTAAGTAGGCTTTTTTTTTTTTGGATGTTGAGTTTTACAAGTGCTTTCTATATTTTGAATATTAACCCCTTATTGGATATATCATTTGCAAATATCTTCTCCCCTTCAGTAAGGTGACTTTATTTTATTGATAGTTTCCTTTGCTTTGCAAAACTTTATTAGTTTGGCGTAGTCCCATTTGCTTATTTTTGCTTTTGTTTCTCTTACCTGAGGATACAAATCCAAAAAAAAATATTGCTAAGACTGATGTCAGTCAGCATACTGTCTATGTTTTCTTCTAGGAGTTTTATGGTTTCAGGTCTTACATTTAAGGTTTTGATCCATTTTGAATTCATTTTTATATATAGTGTGAGAAAATAGTCCAATTTGATTCTTTTGCATGTAGCTGTCTAGTTTTCCCAACACTGTATATTTAAAAGGGAGTTTTTCCTGATTGTATATTCTTGCCTCTTTTGTCATAGATTACTTGGCCATGTAAGTGTGGGTTTATTTCTGGGCTCTCTATTCTGTTCCATTGATCTATGCATCTGTTTTTTTGTGGCAGTGCCATACTGTTTAGATTACTGTAGCTTTGTAGTACAGTTTGAAATCAGAAATCATGATCTCTCCAGCTTTGTTCTTCTCTCTCAAGTTTGCTTCTGCTATTTAGGATCTTTTGCATTTCCATACAAATTTTAGATTTATTTGTTCTTGTTCTATAAAAATTGCCATTGGTATTTTGATAAAGATTGCATTGAATCTACAAGTTGCCTTGGGTAGTATGGCCATTTTAACAATATTAACTCCCCTAATCTGTGAGCATGGTATATCTTTTCATTTGTTTGTGTCGTCTTCAATTTCCTTCATTAGTGTCTTAACAGTTTTCTGAGTACACGTCTGTTACCTCCTCAGCTAGATATATTCCTAGGTATTTTATCATTTTGTTGCAATCAAAAGAGGGTTGCTTTCTTAATTTCTTTATCTGATATTTCATTGTTAATGTGCATGAACAAAACATTTCTGTATATTAATTTTGCAACTTTGCTGAATTTGTTTTAATAATATTTTGGTGGTGTCTTTAGGATTTTCTATATATAGTATGTCATCTGCAAACAGTGACAATTTTACTTTTTCCTTTCTAATATGAATTCCTTTTATTTATTTAATTTTTTCTTATTTGATTGCTATGGTTACAACTTTCAATAATATGTTAAATAAATGTGGCAAGACTGGGCTTCCTTGTCTTGATCCTGATCTTAAAAGAAATGCTTTCAGCTTTTCACCATTGAATATGATGTCAGCTATAGGTTTGTTATATATGGACTTTTTTCTTTATATTTTTCTCTTTGTTAGAAACATCTAACTTCTTCCTGTGTTCATCCATTGTTCTCCTGAGTTCTCTGAGCATCTTTATGATCATTACCTTGAACTCTTTATTGGTTAAGTTTGCTTATCTCCACTTTGTTTAGTTCTTTTTCTGAGGTTTTTTCTTATTACTTTTTTGGAACATATTTCTCTGTCTCCTCATTTTGCCTAATTCTCTGTGTTTATCTCTATGTATCAGGTAGCTCAGTTACATTTTCCAGTCTTTGAGAAGTAGCTTTATGTAGTAGATGTCCTATGGGGCCCAGCAACACACTCCCTTCTGGTCACCAGAGCCATATGCTCTAGGGTGACCTCTTTGTGGGCTGCATAGGTCCTTCTCTTGGGGTGGGCTGACTACTATGGGCACACTGATAGACAGGGTTGGCCCTCAGCCTGGTTGGCTGCCTGGTCCTGCCTTGTGCAGTGGCTGCCAACTTGCTAGTGGGTGGGACTGGGCCCCAATGTGGCCAGTTGTATGGCTCAGGGGGTCTAGAGGCTGGTGCTAGCCCACTCATGGGCATGTAAGACCCTGATCTAATAGGCTAGAAGGAGAATTCCAAAATGGTTTGTGCTACTGCCAGTGTCCTCACAGTTGAAGGAGCTCTCAAAAATGGCTGCCACTAGTGTCTATGTCCCCAAGGGGAGTTCCAGAGGCCTCTTGCCTCTCCAGGAAGCTCTCCAACGTCAGCAAGTGGATCTGACTTAGGCTCCTTTCAAACAACTGCCTCTGAGCTGGGACTCAGAGCATGTGAGATTTTCACACTGCCCCTTAGAAGCAGAGTCTCTCTTTCCTACAGCCCTCTGGCTCTCCTGTATGCAAGTCCTGCTGGCCTTTAAAGCCAAATGTTCTGGGTGCTCATGTTCCTGCCATAGGACTCCTGGGCTAGGGAACTTAACATGGGACTCAGACCCCTCACTTCTTGGTTGAACCTCTGCAATTGTGATTATCCTACAATTTATGGGTCACCTCCCCTGTGGGTGTTGGTCTTGACTATACTGCATCTCTGCCCTACCTACATGTTCATTGTGGTTTCTTCTTTATATTTTTAGTTGTGAAAAATATTTTCTGCTAGTTTTCAGGTCATTCTCATAGAGGGTTGCTCTGTAAATAGCTATTTTCATGTGCCTATGGACTAGGTGAGCTCAGGGTCTTCCTACTCTGCCATCTTGGCCGCACGTCCATTTTTGGCCCATTTTTCATTGTGGTATTTGTTTTTTTTCATTGAGTTGAAAGAATCCTTTACATATTATGGATACAGGTTCTTTATTAAAATATTCTCCCAAATATGATTCTCAGTTTGGGCTTGCATTTTCATTTTATTAAGTGTCTTTTGAAACGCAAGTTTTTAATTTTGTTGAAGTGCAATTTATAAGGTTTTTCTTTTATGTTTCATGCTTATTGTTATCCTTTCTAAGAATTATTTGCCTAACCCAAGGTAAAATTGTTTTTTCTCCTGTGCTTTCTTCTGGAAGTGTAATAAATTTATATCTTACATTTGGGATTGTGATAAACTTAGAGCTAATTATTGAATATGATGCGATGTAAGAACCAAGATTCATTTTTATTTGTATGGTCAATTGCAAAGGAAGGGTAGGGGATGGATCTGAAACCATATAGGGAAATGATAGAAAAATATTATCTTAAATAAGCTTTGTATTTTGGAAAATTTTTAAATTGCAAAGATAATACATAATTCCCTATATCCCTTACCAGTTTACCATACAGAGAAATGCCTAAGCTTTTTCATCTGTGTGTCTTTAAATGTAAATGCTACTGTCTTTCTGTTCTCGAGTATTATCTTCTCTAATTCTCTTTTTGTTCTTTCTGGAATTTCAGCTTTTCAGATGATGGGGCTCTTAAATTCATTCTTTGTATATTCTCTCCCCCAAATGTGCCCATTAGTCGCACATTCTGAGATATTTCATTGACTTTATCTTCTCTCTCTTTTACTAAATTTTTAATTTCTTCCATCATAATTTTAATTTCTGAAAGTCTTCCAAAGAACGCTGATGACTCTGTCCCATATACATTTGTGGTTTAGAGTGTTAATGACTTAGGTTTCTGCATCATCTCACTCTTCAATACAGATATTTTTCTTTCATGCTGATACATTTTACAAAAGTTTGTTAGCCTTGATCATCTGTCCATATTTCAGAAAGAAATATAATGGCTGGTTTGGTACTTGGTGTAGGTGGGAGGATTGAGTCAACTTGTAGGTTTTGCTTTAGGGAGATCATGCAAAGAACTGAGTGGAGCTTTTGACCAATGTGGAGACTTTGGCAATACTGTTAAGTTAATTGACTCTAGAACCTTCTGATCCTTTGCCTGGTAGAAATATGTTATAATGCATGCAAAGTGTGGAAAATCTTCCAAGACTTGTAAATAATTCCTTGTTACCAAACCCCAGTCATGATTCTTCTGCAATCTGCCATTCCCAACATTGCTATGTCCTAACTCTGAGTTGCACTGGGCAAAAGAGCTCCTTCTTGATACCCACCTCTGGAAGTACATTATGCTGCAGCTTTTTCTGTCCATCCTATTAATTTCTTCTGTTGCACAGTCAGACTTTTATTGAAATGTCACCTTCTCCAGGTGATTTTCTAATATTTCCTTCCTTATTCTCATCATTATTATTGTATTATTTAATTTGTTTTTATCATTTTGTTTTGATCTCAAGATAGGAAATTAATAGATCTGCTATTGTTTTCTGTAAATTGATAAATACAGAGTCAATCAATGAGAACAGAAGTTGTTTTGATGAATAAAACAATCTGAAATTACAGGTTATATCTGACAAGTTAAACCCACATATCAGTATGAGTATCAAATTTTTAAAAATATTTTACAGTTTCTTGAAATTCTGACTCGCATATTTAAGTTGCTAGAAGCAGTACATTTTAAAAAATCAGTATATTTTATTTTATTTATTTTTAATTAAAATAGGTTTTTTTGGCTGCGTTGGGTCTTCGTTGCTGCATGCAGGGTTTCTCTAGTTGTGGTGAGCTGGGGTTACTCTTCGTTGCGGTGTGTGGGCTTCTTATTTGCAGTGGCTTCTCTTGTTGCAGAGCACAGGCTCTAGGTGCACAGGCTTTAGTAGTTGTGACGTGCAGGCTCAGTTGTTGTGGTGCACAGGCTTAGTTGCTCTGCGGCATGTGGGATCTTCCCAGACCAGGGATTGAACCTGTGTCCCCTGCATTGGCAGGCGGATTCTTAACTACTGCGCCACCAGGGAAGTCCCAGAAGCAGTACGGTTTTAAACATGTATATTATCCTTTTAAGAACATTTAACAAAGATTCCATTCATTGCAATTTAAATGAAAGTAGTAGAGAAACTGTTACAAAATGAATTACAAATGATACATAACAATTTCTTAAATTCTATTCCAAAAATAGAAAAACCCTATAAGGATAACACAAAGCATGCTTAAGAATTGCACATGATATCATTATGCTATCTGCTATATATTCACATATTCATGCACAATTGACTATCACACATAATGGGTAGGTAATGGTTGAGCTCTGCTTTCACCTACACATTTAGCTGCATGTGGAACATGTGCATTATGGTATGTGTCTAGTGGCCAAATTTTATGAGGATATATACAGATATATTAATAGAAAGAAATGACACATTTACAAAATTTCAAATTTAATTCCAGAGATAGTAAGAAAAAGTTTATCCTGATAAAGACCCTTCAAAGGATAAACCAGACAGGATAAGACAATGTATTAGTGGTGTACAATCTGCTAAATTGTGACATTATTCACATTTGAGTGTTTTAAAAATATTTTTATGAAAGTGAAATCATACCAAAATATATAGAATATTAAAAAAAAACTCTTTATAATATTAGATTTCTCAGACTATAGCTTATAAATTCCTTATCTAAAATGGATGGGAACTTTAAAGCCTCTTTAAATTGGAATCATTGTGGTTCTTAAAAAAATATCTATATATATATCTATATATATACTTGAAGGTAATAAATTTGCCAAACTTAATGAGGATTTGAACTCTCAATTTCCCACCAGATTACCTTAGGTAGTGGCACATATTCAAAAAATTATATAGCAAGCTTTATTTAATATTTCCTAATATTTTAAAGAGGGTCAGAGGATGAGCCATAAATTAGCATTCTAAATTTGAGAAGGAAAGTGCTACAAATATAATAAATTATAAAATGCTAAATGTATTTTGTGGGATAGAGTGCGTGAGTACTTTAAGATTCTGAGGTTTCACATACTAGAAGTCAACTTCAAAGCAGTGTAAACAAAACTGTAGACTTTATTTAGAAATGCCATCTCCATTGCCTCCCAGGTGAGTAAGTGAGAGCCTGGCTTTTGAGGGTCTAGTAGAATGAGGAACTAGATGGAATCAGGGAGTGATGCAGCTCTCAATTTCCCACTTTCCAGACTCATATGGTGTCCTGCCTCTGAGTGCCTGTTTCAGTTTGTTAGCCCAATTTCCCCTGCTTCTCCATGAATATGGCAGAAGATGTGCCCTCCCCAATCCCACCCCAACTTTCGCCCACCCTGTTCCCCTCCACACATGCACACCTCATTCCATAGCTGTCAGGTCTGGTATTTAGTCCATCCATATGCAGACAATCTGAGTAACTCCACTGCTAAGTGTCCTTTCCTGGTCCCTTCAACTCTGCAGAGTCCTAGAATATAAAAAGGCTGCTGAGACACCATAGTGTGGAGTGGTCAGTGTTGGCTGATAAGTGAGCAGAGAGTGGTTGCAGCTCTCAGGGAAAGGGCAACACTTTATCAGAGAATGTGTTTCTCCAATAGAAATAAGCAAGACTGGGAAGATGGATTCTCTATTTAATTCTTAACCAGTGAATTAATAACTTCTTACTCCCCTATAGGAATTGGGTTAGCATTGCTTGGGTAGCACTACCTCCAACATGCTTTACAAAATACAAACATCTTATTTTAAGCTTAGGTGCTCTGCAGAAATTTCTCTAATAGTGCATTGCTCTGTTATTTTGAAGAGATCATCAGAATTTGACTTTGGCTATTTTGAATTTTTGAGTTTTCATATTAAATGAGGTTGAATTCAGGTTAAAACAATAATGAATCAAGAGTGACCCACACATATGTGTTAGCATATGGTATTTGTTTTTCTTTTTCTGACTTACTTTACTCTGTATGACAGTCTCTAGGTCCATCCACCTCACTACAAATAACTCAATTTCATTTCTTTTTATGGCTGAGTAATATTCCATTGTATGTATGTGCTACAGCAGAAACTATCACACCATTGTAAAACAATTATACTCCAATACAGATGTCAAAAAAAAAAAAAAGAGTGAACCACATGCATTCCTTCTAGTCGATGGAAGTAATTACCAAAGTTGTCTTAGAGGGAGCTTTTGATAATATTAGTAACCCTCTTGTAATATAGTTAATACTCTAGCTAGGAAAAGAAGACCACAGAGATAAAATTAACATAATAAATTCTCATCAATGTGAGGCCTGAGGGTTTTAGGTGGGGCTTAAATAAAATCAGCCTGCAGGTAGTTATGAGATTGGAGAATACGATACCTAATATTGGTGAGACATTACAGAAGCAAAGAAGATTAAAACAACAGGGATGATGGGCTTTAGAAATACCATATGAGTAAATAAAAAGTGTAAGTCTGGATTTTTTTTGATTTGGATAGCCTCTAGTTTTAAGTAATATCCAAGGTTTCAGTAAATTATATACATAGAGGATATGGAAAAAAACACCTCAATAGAATTTCTAAAAATTATTTTCCAAATAAGGTAATCATACATAGATCAACTTCCATGGAGGCTTACTATCCAGAGACACATTCATATATTGTAGGTATAAACTTGGCATTTCAAAAGTTGATCAATACATAACTACTTTAATAATCTTCCTGTGCTTAAAGGGACAAGGGGTTGTGAATTTCAATGTTAAAGCTTCTATTACAGAGTCCATATTAGAGTTTTCACTAAGAGATTATTGACTATTTTTGGTGTAAAATATTAGGATACCTTATTTTTAAAAAGTAGATATATCTGAATACCAAAAGTGTCATTATTAGAGGTAGGGTTAATGTCAGAGACATTTCTCTTGTGCTCTCCTCAGTGAGGCCCTTAACTCTTTTAGAGGAACATTTCCCCCTCATTTCAGCCAACACCTTTATGTGCTTTTTAACATATTGCAATAGGAAATCCTCTTGCATATTCTACATTGGTGACTTTGTCAACTGAAATAAAAATGGCCAATGTGACAGCTGTTTCAGTTTTATTTGGGGACTTACTGAGAACTATAGCCCAGAAGACAGTCTTCCAGATAGCTCTGAGGAACAGCTCCGAAGAGGCAAGGGGGGAGATAAACATATACCTGATGTTGGAGAAGGGGTACTGGCAATCAAACACATCTTGGTAGAAGGTTACTACTAGTCAAGAGGCACAGATACCTTAGTTAATGATTTTAGTGTTTTTCTAAGTATGGGAAGACACAAGAAATTGGGTTCATAAAACTTTCTCCTGCAAATATCTGTCCAAAGTTCTATTTATCAGTTTTCTCAGAGCACAGAATGCCTCATTCCTGATCTCTGCCCTGAACTCCTTTCAGGGTGTTTGAAGATCAGCCACTGAAGAGGCTAATGGCTCAATCCTTCTAGAGCTGGATGGCAAGTGACATTTTTAGTTGGCAGTTTGATAATACATCTTCTCCCCTAAGTGCTGACTTATGTATGTTTGATACACTATACATAGCATACAGTTCCAGGAAGGGAAGTGAATCAGGCTATGCACACCAAGGTTTTCATGGTTGGATAAATGAATGAATGAATGAACACGCATTCCACCACCAGAAAGAGCAGTTCTGATGGGAAACTATCATTACTTATGACAACTAAAATACAGTCTGATATAATAGAAAAACGAGAAACATATGCATTGTGAAAAGGGCTTTTTACACTTATCCTTTTCTACATGACTGCCCTGAATAGAGCTCAATACCATGGAGCTCCCACGAGCTTCCACGATAGGAGAACCACCTCGCTGTGGTGCCAGCAGCCAACCACACACAGCAACAGATGGCATTGTCTGTGGCTCCTGCCTCAGCAGGCTCCGGAGCATCCAATAGATTTCTCCTTTCTAAAAGCTTTTTTTTTTTTTTCTTTCCAAGCTTTATTATTGTTTGCGGCTGAATGTGATGAAAAATTGCCTCTATTATATTTAAGTCATTGATCAGTTTAACTCCTTCCAGTTCATGTGCTTCTTTAACAAAATCAGCCAAATAGCAATCTCACCTTAGCACGATTAAGCAAGGGGTATGAGATTATACAGCTTGTCAGACAGTGGAGCTGGGATTAGAACTCTCGTCTGGTTTTTAGAGTCTGTGATCTCAATTGTTCTGCAATGCAGGTATCAGCTATAGCAACTCCCCTAAGTGAAAGCGACTTTAAAGGGGAGAGAGGCCATGGCAGGGAAGAGGGAGAGGGGACACCACTCCCCCTTCCACTGAAACCCATTCAAGTCTCCTTCACTTAATCAGGAAATGTTTGTTTTCTATGGCCTGTGGGTTGGAAGAAGTCAGATGAGAAACTCATGATAGTGTGGTCCATGGATTTTGGAAGCTGGTAACTAACTAATAGAGCAAGTGCTAGGAGATGGGCTGCTTCAAATGGAAGTAGGTGATGGTTTCATAGATAGTTAGCAGGAAAACATTTAGTGGAGTTTTAGGGACTGCAGTTAAACCAGTCAATCTGGAAATTATGAGTTTTTCAGGTTTCACGTTTACAGAAATTCTCAGTCCACATGCTTAATGTTGTTTTGTTTGTTTGTTTTAATTAACCTTCTTAATAAAACAGAGAACATAGCTCATTTACTTCAGAGAGTTGTAAGGTTTCTTGGAGAGAGGAATATAACATGTGTATAACTCCAGCCGAACTAGTTAATGGGAAAACCCATGGAAGTTTGCAGGCAATATTGCACTATGTAGTCAAAACAACTGTTTTGCATTCACTGTGAACTTGGTGAAATATTCTGTGCTGGGGGCTATAAAAAGATGACACAGGGCTTCCCTGGTGGCGCAGTGGTTGAGAGTCCGCCTGCCGATGCAGGGGACATGGATTCGTGCCCCAGTCCGGGAAGATCCCATATGCCGCGGAGTGGCTGGGCCCTTGAGCCATGGCTGCTGAGCCCGTGCGTCCGGAGCCTGTGCTCTGCAACGGGAGAGGCCACAACAGTGAGAGGCCCGCGTACCGCAAAAAAAAAAAAAAAAGAATGATTTACATTTACTAGGGAGGCTAAGATATGGGTAAAAATAACTGTGATGGAAAACATTTAAATTGGTAAATTAAATTACCATTATAGCCAGAATAAATATTTTTAGTAATAGGGGAAAAAATTAATGAAATGAAAACTCAGTTGTTAAAGGTTAGGGAAGCAAAACTGATTATTAAGGCATTTCAGCAACATGATGATTAGGATGATCCAGTTTTGCACCAAGACCAATTTGACCTTACAGAAGTTAAAATCTCAGTCTCCTAACAAGACAGAAAATGTCAGATGAGTAAAGAGCAATTATCAGTCGATGCCCAGTCTCTGACAACTCTGTTTACATAAAAAGCACATCCTCTAATGCAGTGCAGCGGTATTTTGTCAGACAGTGATGCTTGGAGGCATTACAAAGCATCTGCTACTTTAAAAAGTTGCACCTTGGCAGGCAGGTATCAGACTGAAAATTGTGGAGACAAATTTCCGTTGTTTGAAAACATGCTCATTAGTATAGGGTAAAAACAAAGGCTATTTGTGACATACAGTCTTTGTTGTATAATCAGTTACTCTCTCTAATGTGTTTCCTTTACTTAGTTTAATATCACATAGATTGTGCTCAGGAATGTTTGTGTGTGTGTGTGTGTGTGTGTGTGTGTGTTTGTATTGTTAAAGAATAATTAAAGAAGACAATTTAGGTTATACAAATTTTAACACTTCAGGAAGTAGATAGTCTTCATTCCGAGAACTGCAGAATGGGGCAAAAGACAGGAAGCTTTTATAGGACAAAGAATAAAGAAAAAGAAAGAGAAAAAAGAACAACCCTGATTGGCTAGGGTCAAACAGTCAACCTTGTTTGAGGTGAGAAGGAACAAGGAAATTAGTATAGAGCCCAGAGTTGACTTAGTGTTAGGGGATTAGCTGAGTGGATAGACTGCGTTTCTGGTCAAGCAGATCATTTACAGGGGAAGATAACTTACTTATCTTTCCTTTAGTTGCATATGTAGTTGCGTATGTAGTAGTTTAGTGGATGCTGTTTAAAGAAAATTTGTCTAAAAATGAAATCGAGTTCTGTAAGCACCAAAAGTCATTTCTTTATTTTCCCGCCTCTAAGAATACATGGTTTGAACATACTTGTAATCGACAGAATGACTGAATATGCAATTTTGGTTTCTGCCATTGCAATTAGTATCTTATTGCTGTAAAAATAGATTACCACAAAATCAGTGGCTTAAAACAACACAAATTCATTATTTCACCTTTTGGGTGTGAGACTTTGGGTTTCACAGGGCTGAAATCAAGGTTTTGGCAGTGTTGTGTCTCTTTTGGAGGCCATGGGGGTGAATCTAAGCTCATTCAGTTTTTTGGCAGAACTCAGTTGCATGCAGTTTTAGGACTGAGGCCTCAGTTTCCTTATTGGCTGTCAGGGGTCGTTCTTATCTTCTAGAGGCTTCACACCTTCCTTGGTTCATGGCCCCCCTTCCTCCATCTTCAAGCCAGTAAAGGAGAGTTGAGTCTTTCTCGCCTTCTGACTCCCCTCCCCTCTGCCTGTCTGTTCTGCCACATCTCTCTGCTTCCAGCTGAGAAGTTTTTCTGCTTTTAAGGTTCAAGTGATTATATTGGGCCCACGTGGACAGGCCAGGCTGCTCTCCCTATTTTAAAGTCAGTTGATTAGTAACCTCTTTCCATCAGCAAAGTGCCTTCGCGGTAGTACAGTAGCAAGATTAGTGTTTGCTGAAATAACCAGGGAATCTTATAGAAACCTTTTTGTAATTTTCCCTGCCACAGTCATTTATCATTTATGTGGTGATTTTTAGAACTAAATTTAAGATATAATTTAAATAGCACCACTTAATTCATCATGATGATACACTTAAAAAACAAACAACTTCAACATAAACTGATTATGAATGTCTTTTTTCCATGAAGAACTAATCATTCCTGAAACTTACCTTGTCAATATTTGAAAATCATGGCCTTTATAAACAGTGAAATCCCACTTGAGCCCAGGTGTTTGTAAGAAAATAATATATTTTCCTGATTCTACCTCCTGAAAATAGTATTTATGCAAGCAGGTATAAAGTCCCTTTTTTGGTTCACTTCACTAACTTGACAAACACATACATCAACTTTGAACTTTGTCCAGTTTGAGAAGGTCAAAGAAATTCCTTATGTAACTTTCACTGTACTTACTGATTATTTCACCTGAATTCATGCTAAACCTCAAAATGTTAAATGATTTGTTCAAGGTCAAATGATTTCTATTTAGAAGCCAATTCTTATATTTATTTATATACCAAAATATTTCTTGTTGTAGATCACATGTCACTAACATAGAAAATGTAATTTTTTATTTAATATTCACCTGCTCACAGAATTATTGGGTTAGTCTTATCTTTGGAGAGTTTTTTAAGATTTCTAATATTATTATATTATTTGCTTATAGTTACCTCTTTCCCTGGCTTGGATACTGTTCAAACTTCGTGAATGTAAATACATTTTTTCAGTCATCAAGGTTAATAAAACGTTCAGCACTGAATGAGACTAAATCTGACAAAGATCAATTAAAACCTCTACAAGTGACCTTGTGACTAGCTATGTAACCTGCTAAAGTGATATCTTTGTTTTACTTCAGCTACCCATGATTTTAACAAAAAGACCCCCAAAAAAAGTCTTA
Source organism: Monodon monoceros (assembly GCF_005190385.1). Taxonomy (NCBI): domain Eukaryota; kingdom Metazoa; phylum Chordata; class Mammalia; order Artiodactyla; family Monodontidae; genus Monodon; species Monodon monoceros. The sequence goes on from NW_021703767.1 coordinate 38,793,000, forward strand.
TTAATGCAAAGTTTATCAAATGTTTCTTTTTCTTGAAATTCCAAGATTGTTTTATTTTTTTACTAGAAAGTGGTGTATGAGCTTTTCTATGTAGCTATGTTTATTTTATCTGCATCTTTTTTTAAAAAAATTAATTGTGATCATGATCTTTCCAGTATTTTTAGACACTTTTAGCTCTTATATAACACCTAACTTATTTTAGATATTACAAACTTATATATTCAAATGGTCTGCAATTTTTATTTTTTCTTTAAAAGTGAAAATCACATTACTTCACATCCTTTTCTAGTTTATTCATCCATTTATCTGGTAGATATTGGGCAACTATGTTGTGTTGGGGCTACAAAATGAAAAAGATGAAATTCCTGCCTTCATAGTATGTACATTCTAATGAGGAGAGAAATAACAAACAGATAAAAAATTATTTCGGTTTCAGAGAGTTTAATTGCTATGGACAAAATAAAGCAGAGTAAACAGTGAGAGAACCAAGGGGGACTGGTGTGCTGTTTTACAGAGGAGGCTGGGAAGGGGGTGGAGGAGATCTGAATGCTGCGGACACCTGAGTCAGGAGAAAAGAGTGGGGGAGAGCTTCATGGGCAGAAGGTCAGCAGGTGACAGTCCTGAGGTGGGAGTGAGCTTGGAGGCATAAGGTAACAAGCAGCCCGAGTAGCCGGGCAGGGAAGGTGATAGACGCCTAAGAGAAGAACAGGCCCAGCCCAACACTCTTTAGGACTGGAGCTAGAGTGCAAATGAGGGTTCCAAATCATATGTCTAAATATGTCTGAATATTTAAAAGTTATACTCCAAGCTATACTCGTGGCCTGGCCAACATCCCCACCTGGAGGTCAAAGGTGACTTTTCCTGCCTCTTTGGCCAGGCCTGGCGTCCACAAACCTCATTGAGAGCGCTAATGGTTTGAGCCTGGGCAGGGGAGAAGCAGGGGCTGCACGCAGGGTTCCTCGATGGTGATTAGACTCACCTGAACCCAAGCAGGAGCTGACCTGGTGCAACTCCCCAGAAAGCCAAAATGGGGCAGGTTTTCCTCATCATGCTTAATTTTTCTGACGTGGCATTTCTAGGCTGCTTTAAAAGCCTTCCCAAAGTGCCTCACTTCAGAGCAGGTATTAAGTTATCTGAAGTCCTTGCCGTCTTGGATGACTTGGGAGACCCTCAGCTTTAAACAGAGGTAAGCATTTTTTCCCTCTTTCCTAACTTGTCATTTGGCACACCCTCTCCTCTAAGTCCTGTTTGACAGTTAACTGAACTTTCAAAAAATGTTCTAAGGGGATAAAAAGAAAAAGAAAAAACCTTGTGGTTTGATGTTTGTGAAGTACATCACTTGCAGGGGGGTCCAAGGGCAATACTGAAGACAAGGATTGAGAGGTTGTCAGGCTATGCATTTTAAGTCTGTGTTGGAAATTCAAATATTAATTTTCATGCAATAGGATGTGTTTGGAGGGTTGAATCTAGACTTAGGTTGAAAGTTTGTTTTGTAGGGTTCCTTGAATCAAAATGTTTCCTCATTGTGTGTTGGCAAATTGCATGTTTCCTTTCTAGCAATCCTGACTTCATTTACGGTGAGTCGTTGCATTGTATCTTTGGTGACTATAGGCTGTGAATTCCTTATTGGTGGGACTTAAATCTGTGGATATTTTTTAAAAAATTTTAAGTGGTATCAAACTTAGAAAAATGTTGGAACTATGGCACAAATAAAACTCTTCATTTTCCCCATCTGAGGGTAGGGTGTCAAAATCAAGCTCCATCAATTACAAATACTTTATATTTCCTACAAGCAAGAATATTGCCTTATGTAATCACGAAATAAGCATCATATTCAGGAAATTAACATTTATACAGTACAGCTATTGATACTCATAAGGATACATGAAATTGAGATTATGGAGAGGTTACAGTTATTAGATCATTGGTTCAACATTGGAGTTAGCAGCTGAAGTAAAGAAGACAAGAGTATGGAAGGAGAGTAATCAGTAGAACTGATAGACCAGAGAACGAAAGGTTTGTCTATACTTGTCTTGAAATCACTTATGATAGAGCATTATAATAGAGCTAAACTCATGAAGAAATCAGAAGAGATAATCTAGGGGTTAGATAAAAGAAAAATTTGTGGAGTAGTTGGTAACATAATATGATAACATGAGATTCAAAGATGAATGTGTTGTCCTTAGAGACAAGAAAGAAAGTTCTAAAAGTCTTTAAAGGGGTATCATGGGCAGCTACAGAGGAACAGGGCTATGCGGAGAAGACACAGCCACTGCTTGACAGGCTCGCAGGGAAAGCAAAGCCTTCAGGAGCGAGTCAGGAGTATCTTGAACAAAAAGACAAAAAGAATGATTTTCTTCCTTGAATTACCTTAAATAACTGCGATCCCAATTGTGCTGTAATACTATATTTTACTCAGTACTTCTTGTATTTTGTATTGAGAGATTTGTAGGACATCTAGATAGCCTTAGTTTCAGAAGTTTTCTGAAGTAGAGAGGGAGAAAAGGGTAGAGATGGGGGCGGGGGAAGGAGGGAGGGAGGGACAGGGTGATGGAGTTTCTTTATGGAAATAGTACCAAAGAATAGAACTAACTGCATTTTATTCACAGCTCTTAAAATCACTATATATTTGGGACATGAAGTCCCCCTTTATTTTTTTCTCACTTTAACTCCAGACCATCAATCAAGTCCTGTATTTTCTATCTCAAAAATATATTCAGTGAGCTTCTCTCCAGCTCTCACCTGCCACCACTCTAGTCTAACCAGCATCGTCAACTGCATCCTTACTGCTCTTCCTGACTCCAATTTTAACAACTTCAATATATTCTCCACATATTAGGCAGCTTAATAGAAACGCATCAAATTCTGTCATGTCTTAGACTTAAACCCTTCTACTGCTTCCCACTCTCCTCAGGATAAATTTAAACTCTACCAAGGACAGTAAAATATTACATGAAATGTCTGCCCACTTCTCCAGTGTCATTTTCTTGCCATTTCTCCGTAGCCTCCAACAATTCAGTCGCATGGACTCCCTGTCAGCTTTTAATGTATTCCACACTCTCCACAGTACAGAAATCGTCACACATTTTACTTTTCCTCTCTGTTCCTTCCTCTCTTCAACACACATACACATGCCGGTCCTCATTCTATTCATGTGTAATTCCTTTGCATACTTTTGAGTCCTTTTTTTATATGTAGCATTATTTGAGAGGTCTTTGCTTGCTATTCCTTCAGTCAGTTACTGGGTTATTCTCTACCTCTGCTTTCAGTGTGTTTTCTTCATAATTCTCTCTCTCTCTCTCTCACGCGCGCACACGCACATTTGTTATGTGATAAGTTTATTGTCTATTTCCCGTAGAGGAGTAAGCTGGCAAAAGGCAGAATCCATGTATGTTTCATTAATTAACAAATGCCTCGTGTCACAGACCTGGTACTTAATAAATGGTTACTGAATGAGTGAATTCAGTCGTCTGGGTAGGCGGTGATTTAGGGAGTGAAAGAGTTTTCAAAATGAGGCAGTACTACATGTAATGGAAGCAAAAAAGAACAAAATTATGAAGGACTATTTGATAAGACTTTTTACTACTATAAATGGAGTAGAAATAGAAATATGTTTATTCATGTACTTATTTACTAAATTTGTTAGAATATTTATTAAACCCTCCCTGACAGTGTGTAAAGCATGTTAATGAATACATTTTGAGCCTCTGTCTCTTAGAACATAATTTTCGTGAGATACCGAGCCCAAGAAATATTAAAAATACTCATCAGAAATAAGTTTAGATATCTTGTCCTGGATTTATAGTTTTGAGATTTGAAAGCTGAAGTCCAGAAATGGATAAAATCACTGATATTAATCTGCATACAGAGAAGTGATAAAATCTTATGACAACAAATATTCATTAGCCAGGAGAGTCCATCAAACAAAATGAGTTATGACATTACATACGTACATAGTTGCATGTGTACCTAGTAACAAGGTATTATCAGTCATGGTTATTGATTAAAACAATGAAGGTGAGCTCTGTAACTTCAGAAGAAACTAAGTGATTGCAAGGTTATTGAATGGCTATCCAAAATGATTAGAAATCCGGAGAACCTGGCTTAGGAAACTGAAGACTCAAATAAACCTAAAACCTTGAGAATTAGCCAGGGTCACAAGTAGGATAGCAGGCTGTCCACACTGGTGGGCTGACTTCTGCACACTCAACCTGCTGCCTCTCCCTGGGCTTAGCTTCCGCCTCCAGTCCCCTAGGAATACCTCTGCTTGGTTTTGTCCACTTTTGCTAAATTTGCTCTCAAGCTGGTTCTTTGCAAGACTTACTTGCTTCCCTTTTAACTGTTTAGGTAAAGGAAAGGCGTTCTTGACTCTCATCAAGGCCACAACACAACGCGTGCTTACCCTGCAAATAGAAAGAATGCAGACACTGGCAATCTTCAAATGAGAACAGTTCACTGCATATATTATAATATTTCTGCATCTTTGATCAGTAAAATTGTAATGCCTAACTTATTTGCATTGGCACGGATTAGTTTCATGAGAGCATGGAAAATTGTAGCCAGTATTTACTGGGCTTGGACCCTCACCATTAAGTTTCCCAAACTGCAGCTATCAAGATACCAAATCCTCAGGCTTGTACTGACTTTTCCTCCCCATGGGAACCCACAGTGAAAGATCTTCTAATCTTATACTTTGCTCAATAAATATTCAGAGTAGCTACCACATGCCTAATTTAAAAAACTCCCTAATTGATGAAGGTCACTGGTCGATGTTCCAGTCTTGTAAATTACTAATTGTTCATAGTATAAGAGAGCAAAGGCTCTGTGGAAATAGTAGCCTAAGTCGGACACATGGCTCTAGCTTTTATGACGGTCAAATGGATAGGAAAAATTATAATGGCACCTAAGCATCTGCTGAAACTAACTGTATCAATGATCTGTGAACCAAGCCATGCTTTTGTGATGGACTGTTACCACTTCAGTGACATAATTATGGACTATAAGGTCAAACATTTACTTTCTTTAAAGAGCACCTAAGTATAAAATTATGCATTGCCTTAGAGCATTTTAGGATGTTATTGAGTAGAACCATATCTCCTTCAAATGTAAAAAATAAGTGGAACAGATATGACTCAAAAGGCATTTACTGTGTGGTACTTTTCCATAGCATGAGAAAAGTTACCCATTTCACAGGATTTGCAGTTTGCAAATATTGCTTCTTAATAAAGCATAACACTTATTTGTTTCAGGTCTAAAGGAACCACATAATAGGCATAAATCAGATAAATGCTCTTTTACCCTGGGGCCCTCTTCAGGGGATATCTATCGATGGAGGTCTGTGACAATGGACACACTCCAGGAGCTCATGAGTCTTATCTGCTAAATATAGTAGGCAATGGAGTCAAAGATCAATAAAAAGATTAATGGTTTTAATTACCCCTATGTAACCAGTTGTGGGTAAAATTTTACTCGCTGCTTGCACTGAGGATAACACACCATAGTCAACTTTCCAGTAAAGCTAATTTGACTTTCTGCTTGGTAAATTGCCCATTGACAATCCTGTAATGAGCCTGCTCTGTGTGTGACTGAATACTGAGCGTGCTTCCACTTTCTAAAATCTGGGGGAAAAGGCCATAAAACTGATGAATGACACATAAACAATTTCCTTGTGAAAAATACTAGGAAATAAGACAATTTCCAGGCAAATGTTTCCCGGCTTGAGCCATGTGGAACAGCAAAAGAGTACCAAATGAGTGTTGTATTTATGGAGCTGCGTGAGCAATTCTAATGAATACTGACAAATGTCTTCCAAAGATATATGGAGTAACTGACAAATTTTCTTTTTGACAAAAGGACAAAGACAACAACTTCAGTCTATGTGATTTGATTATGATTATTGATGTTTAGAGAGAAAACTACTTCATAGCCAATGTATGTAATTGTAAATCCACATTCCAAGAGTAAGTGGGTCTCTGAAAGGTCTCTATCAGTTCTTTTTAAATTATGCCCTGAGTGTGTCATCAGCTTATCGTAATAATTCCTGGATTAGCAGCTTCTGTATAAGGAATCAAGGCACTACATCATAATATCAAAATTCCATCAAGGAGAATGAATAGAATCATAGGTATAACTTTGTTAGTTTTTATTTTAGTTTTAGTTTTGGTGGTGCAGAGGATAGATAGGGCTATGGTGTTTTTTTTTTTTTCCTGAAGCCATCTTAAAACTATTCATTTTATCGCATTTGTCTGCTCAATTTTTATTAGCTATACTCTTCTCAATTAATATAATTAGAATATTTTCAATATAGCACTAAATTAGGTGGTGAAAAGCAAATGTTAATCTATTGAATACAAATGCTTAGGAGTGTCTGTGCTGGGGGTATAAGTTCAGAGGGCCAGTCAAACCACAAGTAATGAGAGACCAGGGAATTATATTGCACAAATACATAAGTGTGATTTTGTTTTTCTTTTTAAATACCATGTTAAAGGAAAATAAAGATTCTGTAGAGCAATTCAATTATTTCCAAACTGGACTCTCTTATTTGCTCAATGAAGCTACCAACAGCATGTGACACAAGTATAAAACTGGCTACTTTGAAACTGTTCTTTATTTCTGAAGACATGAAATGAGTATCTGGTGTGTTACCATCTCTGAAAGCAAATGTTTACAAGGAGTTTGGGGTGCAAGATATTTATGAGGGTTCAATTCTCATGAAAGGAAGGGAGAAGAAGAAGGATTAACCAGGGGAAGATGTCAAACTTTTGTATACAGGCACAATAAAACTCAATCAAACTGGTGGGGAGATTAGGAATAAGTATTTTCTGTCAGAGTTACCCCTCTTTCTTACCCTGGTTTTGCTCAGTCACAAAATGTGTGCTGCCTGGGGAAGTTCATGACCTTGGGCTAGGTCTGTAGCTGAGGCAGACCTCTGAAGACCTAATGGGTCACAGTGGTTTCCTGGCTACGCTTCTTACAGGTGGGCTGCAGGTCCTTACTTGGAGGAGGATCTGGGCAGCACATCTCCATCTATCACAGCCCACTCCATGTACTGCCCAGATGTGCTACTCCCCACAAATTCAGGGGACAGTTCCATCAGGATTCCAGTGGATCTTTCATTCTGAAAGGAAACTTAAAAGAGGGAGGTCATTAAGACAATATAGTTCTCACTATGCAGTTGAATTTGGTAGCGAGATGGATTTTCTTTGTGTCCCTTCCCCATTGTGCATTCTAGATTCCCCCTTACCCACAGCTACCTCCTCTGTCTGCTTTACTGGCTTCCTTGATAATTCTCATCCCTGAGCCGACTGAGCCCCTGGTCACCCTGACTTTCTCAAGATAGGTTGCTCTACCTGTTCATTCAGAGTCGTTTTAGGCAAGAGTACCCAAGGTGCTCACACGTGTTTCTTGCTGCTTCCATTGTGTAGGAGCATCCCTGTCTCCTGCTGAAGATCAAGGTCAATTACTCTGCAAAGATGGTGATTCTCTTTTTACTTCCTGGTCTCTGAAAAGAAGAAATGTAAACTACCTATATAGCACTAGTAGTTTTATTTCAAATAAATCACTCTGTCCCCTGGAAAACTTGTGCCTCTGGGGGACCAGGACCTCTAACACCTGAGCCCAGAGTTGTGGGGACATGAAACATGTAACCTCATAGGGAGACACTGGGAATGATAAGTGAGGCAATTCCTGCTTCACTGCTTGATTCCAGACTGGAGTAGCCCTCCTGTTGGGAACCTAGTGCCATTTAAAGGATTTTGAATCAATCGGTACACAGCATCTGGGAGAAGAGTACCCCATCCTCATAGAGTACTGCCTTCATGCTGACTCTTTAGCTGTGCTGTCAGCTGGTCATTTTATTGTTCTATCAGACCAGCAGCTTCTGGGTGGTAGGGTATGTGGCAAAACAGTGGAGTCTGTGTTCATGAGCCATCTCTAGGACCTCCTTTGCTATAACGTGGATTGCTGGTGTCTTTGATGTTATATGGAATCCCATACCATGGGAACAAGCACCCTTTAATCCCTTGGAAATGTTGACAGATGCCTTCCAGGCAGTAGGCAAACCCTACCTGAATTGCATGTCTATTCAGGTCACAATAGTATCAGGGCCTTCCAGGAGGGAAGAGTCAATTTACCACAATTTGGCCTTTTGGTCTTCTCAAGAAATGGTGTCTAAACAATACTAATAATTTGTGTTATTTAAGAAAAAAAAAGACCCCTAAAATAAAAGTCAAAAGTAACATGTGTTTCCATCCTTGTAGTATCAAGAAAAGGAGGAATGATAATTAACTTTATACTTTGTTATGAATGCATGTTAATACTTATTGAAACCACTTAAAATGTAAGGTTTTCAAACTGATTTAAAAAATGAAATGAGAAGAGAAAATAATTAAAAAAACACAAGAAAGGAGGAAAGGCAACAAGAACATGAGTAAAATAGAAAGCATAAGATGTTAGAAAAACACAAATATAGCAATAATCACAATCCATGTAAATTGAATATCTTCAGTTAAAATATGACAATGACTAGACTAGATGAAAATGCACACATACACACAGTGAAACTATATGCTGTTTACAAAAAAAGTAAAACTAGAGGCACAGAAATATTGAAAGGGCAAGAAAAGCAAACAGTATTTCATGAAAAGAAATATTGAAAGATTTTTATGTAACTACTGTTATATAAATATACTATATAGTTTAAGGAAAAAATGGGTAAAAAATAATGTATTTATTTCCTGAGAAATATGTACACTATTAAACATGTATGTATCTGAAATAGTAACAAAATACATAAATTACATATTGGCAGAACTAAATAAATAGATATTCGTAGTGGGAGAAATCAGCAACACAACATAAAGTAGAATTAGATGTTTTCAAAATAAGATAGTCCTGGCGAACATATAAAGTAAACTATTAGAGAATACATATTATGAACAAATGTGGAAGTAAAGATTTTGGCCTTGTATTTTTTTTTTCTTTAAGTTTTCAAGGGGAAATTTTGAAATGTTTAAATAATCCAAATATTTAGAACTTTAAAAATCATACTAATACAACCACTTAGAAAATATGGAATTTAAAAAATTCACTAATTCTCCAAAAAAATTCTCCAAACTATGGAATTAAAAAAAATCCAAATAACTACAGAATTAATAATGAAATTATCACATATAATTTTATGCTGATGTTAGCAAAACTTAGATGAGAAAAAGTCTGACAATTAGTAAGCTAAGCACTGAATTATATAGGTACAAAAGGAGTCATAGAGTAACCTTCAATACTAAGAAATGTAAGCATGAATGAATACTGAAAGTTAATGAGATATGAAAGTAATATAAAGCAAAGAAAAATCACAAATCTAAAGGTTGGTTCTGAAACACATGCAATTAAAAACCTTGAAAATCTTATAAAAAATAGAGTTCAACTGGGCATATACCCTGAGAAAACCATAATTCAAAAAGAGTCATGTACCACAATGTTCATTGCAGCTCTATTTACAATAGCCAAGACATGGAATCAACCTAAGCATCCATTGACAGATGAATGGATAAAGAAGATGTGGCACGTATATACAATGGAATATTACTCAGCCAGAAAAAGAAATGAAATTGAGTTATTTGTAGTGAGGTGTATGGACCTAGAGACAGTCATACAAAGTGAAGTAAGTCAGAAAGAGAATAACAAATACCGTATACTAACACATATATATGGAATCTAAAAAAAAAGGTTCTGAAGAAACTAGGGGCAGGACAGGAATAAAGACGCAGATGTAGAGAATGGACATGAGGACACAGGGAGGGGGAAGGGTAAGCTGGGACAAAGTGAGAGAGTGGCATGGACATATATACACTACCAAATGTAAAATAGATAGCTGGTGGGAAGCAGCTGCATAGCACAGGGAGATCAGCTGGTGCTTTGTGTCCACCTGGAGGGGTGGGATAGCGAGGGTGGAAGGGAGATGCAAGAGGGAGGAGATATGGGGATATAGGTATACTTATAGCTGATTCACTTTGTTATACAGCAGAATCTAACACGCCATTGTAAAGCAATTATACTCCAATAAAGATGTTGAAAAAAATAGAGAGTTCAGAAATAAACAATATTAGAAGTTGACATAAATATGTATATATGTATATGTATTCAACAGAGATTATGCAGTTAGTAGTTTATTAAAAATTACATTTTAAATTTGAATCTTAGATGAAATAGAATTATTAAAAAGTCAACTTTGCTCAAAAAGAAATAGGAAATCTCTATAAAAATACAACCATTAGAACTATTGAATTGTAGGTAAAATACATTTTTACTGCAAAATATTTTAAAAGAATACCAGGCCTAGATGCTTTTATAGATTTCTACCAAAAACCAGTAAATATAATTTCAAACTTAATCAATTAAAAAAAATGGATAAAAGGAACTCTTTCAAATTTTATGTAGTCAATATAACTTTAATATCAAAACTGACAAAGATAATAGAAGGCAGGAATATTACAGACTACTCTCATTGAATACAGATGCAAAAACATTTATAATAATACAAAGTAAAATACAGCATGTATTAAAATAAAACATAGCATGACCAAGTTGGATTTCTCTGCTAGTGCCAGATTGGTTTAAATTTAAGAAAATCGATACTGTAATTAGCCACATTAATACATAAAATGAGCAAAAAGTGATGATAATTTCAATGGTTATACTAAAATCATTAAATAAAATTCAGCATCCATCCTTAATAAGTTCATAGCTTATTCAGAATAGAAGACTTCATTTTTTAATTTTTGAATTTATTTTTTTATACAGCAGGTTCTTATTAGTTATCCATTTTATACATACATGCACTAATATGTCAATCCCAATCTCCCAATTCATCATACCACCACCACCACCCTCAACACTTCCCCTACTTGGTGCCCCTAGGTTCTGTACATCTGTGTTTCTATTTCTGCCCTACAAACCAGTTCATCTGTACCATTTTTCTAAGTTCCACATATATGTGTTAATATATGATATTTGTTTTTCTCTTTCTGACTTCACTCTGTATGACAGTCTCTAGGTCCATCCACATCTCTACAAATGACAATTTTGTTTCCTTTTATGGCTGAGTAATATTCCATTGTATATATGTACCACATCTTCTTTACCCATTCACCTCTTGATGGGCATTTAGGTTGCTTCCATGACCTGGCTATTGTAAATAGTGCTGCAATGAACATTGGGGGGTACATGTGTCTTTTTGAATTATGGTTTTCTCTGGGTATATGCCCAGTAGTGGGATTTCTGGGTCATATGGTAATTCTATTTTTAGTTTTTTAAGGAATCTCCATACTGTTCTCCATAGTGGCTGTACCAATTTACATTCCCACCAACAGTGTAAGAGGGTTCCTTTTTCTCCGCACCATCTCCAGCATTTGTTGTTTGTAGATTTTCTGATGATGCCCATTCAAACTGGTATGAGGTGATACCTCATTATAGTTTGGATTTGCGTTTCTCTAATAATTAGTGATGTTGACTAGCTTTTTATGTGCTTCTTGACCATCTGTATGTCTTCTTTGGGGAAATGTCTATTTAGGTCTTCTGCCCATTTTTTGATTGGGTTTTTTTTTTCCTATTATTGAACTGCATGAGCTGTTTATATATTTTGGAGATTAATCCTTTGTCCGTTGATTCATTTGCAAATATTTTCTCCCATTCTGAGGGTTGTCTTTTGGTCTGGTTTGTAGTTTCCTTTGCTTTGCAAAAGATTTTTAGTTTCATTAGGTCCCATTTGTTTATTTTTATTTCCATTACTCTAGGAGGTGGATCAAAAAAGATCTTGCTGTGATTTTTGTCACAGTGTTCTTCCTATGTTTTACTCTAAGTGTTTTATAGTGTCCAGTCTTACATTTAGGTCTCTAACCCATTTTGAGTTTATTTTTGTGTATGTTGTTAGGGGGTGTTCTAATTTCGTTCTTTTACATGTAGCTGTCCAGTTTTCCAGGCACCACTTATTGAAGAGACTGTCTTTTCTCCATTGTATATCCTTTCCTCCTTTGTCATAGAGTAGTTGTTCATAGGTGCATGGGTTGATCACTGGGCTTTCTGTCCTGTTCCATTGATCTATATTCCTGTTGTTGTGCCACTACCATATTGTCTTGATTACTGTAGCTTTGTAGTATAGTCTGAAGTCAGGGAGTCTGATTACCCCAGGTCCGTTTTATTTCCTCAAGACTGCTTTGGCTATTTGGGGTCTTTTGTGTCTCCATACGAATTTTAAGATTTTTTTGTTCTAGTTCCATAAAAAATGCCATGGGTAATTTGATAGGGATTGCATTGAATCTGTAGATTGCTTTGGATAGTATAGTCATTTTCACGGTATTGATTCTTCCAATCCAAGAACATGGTATATCTCTCCATTTTTTGTATCATCTTTAATTTCTTTCATCAGTGTCTTATTGTTTTCTGTCTACAGGTCTTTTGTCTCCCTAGGTAGGTGTATTCCTAGGTATTTTATTCTTTTTATTGCAGTGGTAAATGGGAATGTTTCCTAAATTTCTCTTTCAGATTTTTCATCATTAGTGTAAAGGAATGCAGGAGATTTCTGTGCATTAATTTTGTGTCCTTCAACTTTACCAAATTCATTGATTAGCTCTAGTAGTTTTCTGGTGGCATTTTTAGGATTCTCTATGTATAGTATCATATCATCTGCAAACAATGACAGTTTTACTTCTTTTCCTATTTGTATTCCTTTTCTTTTTATTCTCTGATTCCTGTGGCTAGGACTTCTAAACTATGTTGAATAATAGTGGCGAGAGTGGACATCCTTGTCTTATTCATGATCTTAGAGGAAATGCTTTCAGTTTTTCACCATTGAGACTGATGTTTGCTGTGGGTTTGTCCTATATGACCTTTAATATGTTGAGGTATGTTCCCTCTGTGCCCACTTTCTGGAGAGTTTTTATCATAAATTGGTGGTGAATTTTGTCAAAAGCTTTTTTTGCATCTATTGAGATGATCATATGGTTTTTAATCTTCAAGTTGTTAATATGATATATCACATTGATTGATTTGCGTATATGAAGAATCCTTGCAGCCCTGGGGTAAATCCCACTTGATCTTGGTGTTTGATCCTTTTAATGTGTCGTTGGATTCTGTTTGCTAGTATTTTGTTGATGATTTTTGCATCTATATTCATCAGTGATATTGGTCTGCAATTTTCTTTTTTGTAGTATCTTTTTCTGGTTTTGGTATCAGGGTGATGGTGGCCTCATAGAATGAGTTTGGGAGTGTTCCTTCCTCTGCAATTTTTTGGAAGAGTTTGAGAAGGATGGGTGTTAGCTGTTCTCTACATATTTGATAGAATTCACCTGTGAAGCCATCTGGTCCTGGACTTTTGTTTGTTGGAAGATTTTTATTCAGTTTCAATTTCATTACTTGTGATTGGTTTGTTCATATTTTCTATTTCTTTCTGGTTCAGTCTTGGAAGGTTATACCTTTTTAAGAACTTGTCCATTTCTTCCAGGTTGTCCATTTTATTGGCATAGAGTTGCTTGTAGTAGTCTCTTAGGATGCTTTGCATTTCTATGGTGTTTGATGTAACTTCTCCTTTTTCATAGAAGGAGACTTCTAATTGTTAAATTCCACAATGTAGAACAAGCATCATACTTAAATAATGAAGGTTAAAAGACTTAGCAGGTATTTTTTAGCTAATCTGAAACTATCACTAAATAAGAGAGATAAATTAGAAAGTATGAAATAGAGCTCTCATTAGTTGTTAATTACATGACTAGGTTTATATCAAAAGCGTGAAGTGCAGATTTATTTTCAAAATTAATGAAAAGAGCTTAGAGTTCTGTATAAAAGCTCATTATAGACAAGTCAGTTGTATTCATTTTTATGTATCCTCAGGAAAATGTTAAAAATGTAAATTTTTAAAATGCCATTTAAAATAACTACTCAAAGTAAGACTAAATCCAACAAAAGCTGTATTAAAATAGAATTATTATTAAGTCTTCACTGAAAGACATAAATCCTGTGGTAACCAGCCTCTGAAAATTACCTCAATGAGCCCCTCCTCTTGATAAACATATGTATTGTAATCCCATCCCTCATTTCCCAGTGAAGGTCTATGTGACCAGTGCATATGGTAGACATGCTAGTATATTTCCTCCAAGTTTAGATTATAAAAGACCTTGGCTTCTGTCTTGGGTGACCTCTTGCTTTCCCTCTTGGATCACTTATTCTGGATGAAGCCAGCTGAGGCATTTGTGAGTAGCCCTATGGATACATAAGGAAATAAAATGTCTAACAGCCAGCTAAGAACTGAGGCCTACCATCAACCACGTAAGTGATCCCGGAAGCAAATTTTCTAGCTACAGTCAAGTTTTGAGATAGCTTCTGTTCTGATAGCTCAACTGCAACCTAGTAAGAGGCTCTGAGTCAGAAACACCAGCTAAGCCACTCTTGATTCCTGATCTTCAGAAACCATATGAGATAATAATTATATTTGTTGCTTTAAGAAGCTAAATTTTGAGATGTGTTAGCTGGGCTTGATCATGGATTTGTGGGCAACTGGTAGTTGAGTTTCTCATTTCCATTTCTTAAAGTAGACTTGCTATTGACATGAATGATGGAATTAACTGTGCCTCTTATCATTTAGCTGCTAGCCTTGGTTTGTTCATATGGTAGTGGTCACAAGTTTCCAAGGAGTAGTACCTGCACGAAGAGAGATCAAGACTTATCATGAAAACATTTTGCAAGCTTCTGTTTGCTTCATGATTTTAAAAGAGCAATGTATTGGGGTTCTCCAAGAAATAGCACCAATGGGGTGTGTGTGTGTATTAATAGATTGATTGATTGAAATTTGTTCATACAGTTATGGAGGCTGGCAAGTGCAAATCTGCAGAGTGGGCCAGCAGGCTGGTGACCCAGGGGAAAACTCATGTAGAAGTTCAGGTTTGATGTCTCCCTGCTGCAGAGTTCTCTCCTGTTCAGGGGAGGTCAATCTTTCATTCTCTTCAGACTTTCAACTGATTGGATGAGGTCCACTTACGTTACGGAGGACAATCTGTTTACTCAAAAACCACGTATTTAAATGTCACTCTCATCCGAAACCACTCTCATAGAAACATCCAGAATAATGTTTGGCCACATATCTGGGCACCATGTCTTAGCCAAGATGACACAGAAAGTTCACTCTCACAGTCAAATTGGCCAGAAAACCTGATATAGTGAAGGGCAGATTCTTCCTTTTCATGAGAAGAATTAAAAGTCACATTGCAAAAGAGTACACCATATAGGAATGGGAAAATGTGTGGCTATTTTGGAGGTAATATACCACAGAATGGTAAATGATTCAGTATTATGGTTATGTCAGTGAGGGAGAACAGGGGGGTGAGCAGAGAGGATGCCTACATGTACTGGTAATGTTTTACCATAAATCTGGGTGGTAAATATATGAGTGCTTGTTGTATTTTGTACCTTAAGTGTTTGTAACTATGAATATTTATGGGTGAATATTCATGTACGTGCATATTTTGATATTATAACTTATAATAAGAAATGTCTATCTGGCACAGAACTCATAAAACCATTGGAATTTCCTAAATGATAAATAAAGGTATCTTTTGTTAATGAGGTGATGTTTGGAAAGTGCCTAGGTAACCTAAGGCTGTGGGTTGGTTGCCAGGGGAACCAACCACATAATTAGAGGGTTAAAACTTACAGTCCCCTCTTCCCCACCTTCAGGGTGGGGAGAGGGCCTGTAGGTTAAATCAGTTGACAGTGGTGAATGATTTAGTCAGTTATGCTTATGTAATGAAGCCTCCATGAAAACATAAAAGAACAGGATTTGGAGAACTTCTAGGTTGGCGATCATGTGGAGATTTGGGGAGAGTGGTTCACTGGGAGAGGGCATGGCAGCTCTGTGCTCTTTCCCCCTACCTTTCTCTATGCACCTCTTCCATCTGGCTGTTCTGAGTTATATCCTTTTATAATAAACTGGTAATCTAATAAGTAAAATGTTTCTCTGAGTTCTAGCAAACTAAACAAACCCAAGAAGGGTGTCTTTGGAACCTCCCTTCTCTAGGTGGTTGGTCAAAAGCACAGGTGACAACCTAGACTTGCACTTGGCACCTGAAGTGATGGAGGGGCAGTCTTACAGGTCTGAACCCTTAACTTGTGGGATCTGATGCTATCTCCAGGTGGAGAGTATCAGAATTGAGTTGATTTGCAGGACACCCAGCTAGTATCCAAGAATTTCTTGGTAGTGTGGAGAAAAACCCCCACTCATGAAAATTACTGATCAGAATTGTATATATATACATATGTATACAATTCAAAATCAAAATGTCATGGTCTATATTACCCTTTCATTATACTGTAGGGAAGTTTTGATTTTAGATTAAGCTATTTCAGATATTATAGCTTGTTCAGAATTTGTCACTATGAAGTTAAGTCCTGCATTTGCAGGACACATATTTTTTATATACTATTATAGTAGAGTTTACATCATATGCAGAGATCTTTGTTTTCAAGTCACATAATGCTAACTTCAGTAAAGACAAAACATACACATGTGCACATGGTATTGTGCTAGCCTTTACTTTTTTAAGTTTTGTTTATGAAATATTGAAGATGTCTTCACAAAGGCACCACCTTTCCTAATTAGATGGCTGGTTCAAAACAGGCACATTTTAAAGTAAGAAATAGAGACTTATTACTCAGAAATTCTTGTTTGAACCAGGTGCAAGTATATAAAACCTAAATTAAGCATGTAGGTAGATTGTGTGACATTGATATGGGATACTTAAGACATAAATCATTGGGTTCTTTATTTTGAGGTAATTAATGTGAACAGAAATGTGATTGAAATACCAGAGACCATGCCTATTTTAGTAACTAGAGACTACATGCCATTATGAATGAGACTAACTGGTAGTGAGATGCTCAGTTTCAACCACTGAGTTACAGAAAGGCTTAAGCAAATCACTCAGCTTTCAGGGCCATGATTCCCCCATTTTGTAAATCAAATTCCTGATCTGATCTTTCTCTCAAAGAGTCTATGGATTATGATTTTTCATTCGTATGAAAAGATTGACTTTCCGACTCTGTGATAGGCTGTCATATCACTCACTTCTAATCAGGAGAAGATTTTCACTGTAAATAGCAAGATATCTTACTTCTAATTTTCTAGCATTTAAAACTCAAATGGTACTTAGGGAAACTTCTGTAGATAAGTTACCACTCCTTAGAATCTGTCATTGATTTATTTTTCACACACACTATCTCTTCTAAAGCAGTGAGAATTTTTCAAATTCTGTGATTCTTTTCAAGTTATTTGAAGGTGGATGTAAATGAAACCAAGGTGTGTATCTATTTGTGTTTTTCATGTAATAGTCATAATTTCATGGTATACATTTTTGTTGGTAGATGAAAATTGCATACTATTCTTCCGTCTAGTTTATTTACTGGGCAACCAGTCAAAATTCTATTTTGTACCATAATGTTGTATTTACAATCTATGTATTCTGTCCTAGCTAGAGAAGTTTATTTATTTTTTTCTGGGAAGGAAATGCATCCTTGTAAAAAAAAAAAAAAAAAAAAACTTGTAAAAAAGTTTAAAACTTTTTAAAGTGGGAAAGCAAAGTGAATATTGAGCTGCTGTTGCCCAAGGGCAATTGCAACATGTTTTGGGATAAAGAGAAGAATATAAACAATTAAAGATTATGAAACTCAACCAGGGTTCTGAGCTCATAACCTTCCAAAGTGTTTGGAATGAGAGGTAGTAGTATATTGTTGGTAAGAACCTGAACACCATAGCCAGAGTGCCATGGTAGGGCTTAAAATAGTGTCTTACGTTATAACTAACAACCATGCATGATATTGCCAAATTGATGTCCAAATGGACTCAAAAGCAAAAATGTTGAAAGACAGGCAAATACATGTTTATCAGACTATATAAAACATTTATTTTTATATACTTCATTTAGATATATACAGTCAAAATACTCTAAGAAATAGCTGCAGAATAAACAGAAATATACCGTATGGGGGTAATGCAACATAACCACCCTAGTTATGACAGCTGGCACAGTCTGGAACAAGGCTCGCCTTACCCAATAATGACTGACTTGTACTCAAAGGGGAAGTTTTTATGTTGCTTTTTCATTATTTTATACTTGCTAGAAAAATATATAACTTAATAGACTTGTCTGTTTAAATAAAGCATTTTGATCACAGACCTAGTGACAAAGATTAACATCTGCTTGAGACACATTTCCAGAGTAATCTCAGGGATCAGTGATCAAGGCCAAACAGAGAAGACAGTATGTTATCTCTGCACTCTGCCATTTGCATGATTTTGAACAATGGAATTATCCATCGAGGAACTAAGCCTTTTAATATTTATTGAACATGTGTTAAGTGCTGTGTAGCATTCCAGTATTCTTGAGGGGGATGTTGCCTGCCAATGTGTGTTTAAATGAAGGCTGCACAGGGGAGAAAAAGGATAGATCTTTGTGGGGTACAATCGTCAGCCCCACGTACGTTGTTAATTTCAGGTCACATGGTATCTGGATTATATAACCCTAAAATTTTGTGGGGTATAATCATAATGAGTATGATTATAATTATTGATGATTATGTTCTTTCAGTGATATTAATAAAAAGTATAATATAATAATTTAATGATAAATTACCTCAATGAGTAGGATTTAAGGTGAGGGCAGTATCTATGAGCTTGTATCTATGTTGAGCCACAAGTGGAGAATGTCAATATATCTGTGTTCTGAGGAATCCGTCCTAGAAAGTTAATAAAAGTAAAGGATGTATCAATAGTAATTTAACCCACTGCTTATCCAAAGGCACTTCTAATAGAAAGACTAGAACTTTCCTACTGTAGTAATAGTTCCATTGAAAGAGTAAAAAATACATTTATAAGGTGCCTTGTGTACCCAAAGGGTAATGACTGGTAAAAGAACAAGAATTTCCATCAAGAACTAATATTCTGGACTAGTCAAATATCAGTTTGGACTAGGATTTTTTTAAAGTTCCTTTAGAATTAAACTAATTTTTAAAATTAGTTTTGATAGTTGAATTAAGAGTATGCATATATTTTTCTTCAAAAAATTTTCCTGTATTTTCAAATTTTTCTACCACAACTGTATTACTTTACAAATAAAAGGAACACAGTTTATAAATTACGTATAAAGTATCTGTTAATACAACATAGAATTTTTCTTGTGCAATGAACACATACGCAGTATCCCTAGATTTTATATCATAGACCCATGAAAAAAACTTTTTCAGGAGTCTGTCAGCAAAGTATGACACAAGCTTTGGGCTGCTACTACTCCTTGTACCTCAGCTAGTTCTTCTGTTATCAGCTTAATAAACTGTGTAAGTATAACCTGAAGGTTTGACTAAATATATAGCTGTGTAAGCGTACGTGGGGTTGGGGGATAGAAATGTGTAAAGGATAAAGTAGAAAATAAGGGAGGCAAAGGACTATCTTAGCTTGAGTTCCCTGGAGGCAGAGGCGGAGACAAAGATGTGGGTGAGGGAGGTTTATCCAGGGAGGAAGTACTCTCGGGAGAGATGGAGTGGTGGAAGCAAGAGAGGGCAGAGAAATAATAGCATGGCAAAGATGTGTTCTTACCTGGAGACTAGCTTCTGCTTCATCCTATAGGAGACTTTGAAGAATGAATTACAACAGAGTTCGTCTTAACTTTAAGCATTCATGTGATAGCCTGTGTCAGTCAGTCCTAAGCCTCAGGCTGTCCCATTTCTGCAAGAGATTTCTTCAGATCAGGGGACAGCTGGACCCTTTGGCAGCCAATACTCAACAGTTGGAGGCTTAGTGTACCTGCTCAATTAAGGAGACATTGGTGGGCCACCAACACTACTCACTATAAGACATATTTAAACAACCTAACCTTTTGTTTTATTAAACAACAGGAAAACAGAATTTCATAGAGGAAAGGACATGGGCTTTTTACCCACACCTGAATGATGAATTCCAAAACCATCACTTTGGAATTCAAACTAAACTTTGCTGAATCTGTTTCCTCAATTATAAGATGTCAATAGCAATTAGATGTATTTCTAAAATATCTTGGAAAGTGCTTGGAACATCCTTAGGCGCTCAGTAAGTGGTAATTACTTGCCCTGTGACACTAATCATTTGTGTTAACCTTGTTTATTCCTTAAAATTATATTTTTAGAGTGCTTGAGAGTTTAAGTTATTCTATACACATTATCGTAATTGAACTTTATAAAGATTTTCTGAGGTCAGTAGGTCATGCATTATTATCTTTTACAGATCAGGAAATGCAGATTCAGAGAAGGAATATGAGACATAAACTGTATTAGTTAGCTACTGCTGGATAACAAACTACTCCTAAGCATAGCAGCTTAAAACACGTCAGGTTTATTATCTCATAACTTCTTTGAATCAAGGATCAGAGCCTCGTTTTATGGGTTCTCTGATTCATGGTCTTTCGCAAGACTGAAATCAAGATATTGGCCCAGCTCTCTTATAAGAGTACAGTTACAGTACTTGTAGGGGCCGTAGACATCTCAAGCTCCAAATGGGGCATGGTTCACTTCCAAGTTCACTCACTGGCTGTTGACAGGATTTTGTCCCTCATAGTCTGGTGGACTGAAGGCCTCAGTTCCTTGTTACATGGGTCTCTCCAACGTTACATTTTTTCTCATCAAAGGGAGCAAGTGAGGAGACAAAGTGCCAGAGTGCCAGTAAAAAAGTACTGGCAAGAGAGAAATCATGGTCTTTTCTAACCTACTCAATGAAATAACATCTGTCATCTTTACTGTATTCTGTTTTTAAAAAGCAAGTCACTGGGTTCAGCCCACTCTCAATGGGAGGGGTTAATACAAGGGTATAAATACCAGGAGACTGGGATCATCACGAGGCATGTCAGAGCTGCCTAGGACGGAAAACAAAGGTTTTTTTTGTTGTTGTTTTTTTGGTGTCTACTCTGTCAGAAATTGGGCTGATAACATACAATGTAATACACAGAACAACTGTGATAGATATTTTTCTCTTTTTACCTCTGTCAAAAGGACAGTTTTGATTAAACGATTTTACATGGTCACATTGCTACTAAGTAGCAAATCTGTGCCCAGGTTGTAATGATGCAAATAGACTGTGAATGATCTGACTTCTATTAGATGTCAAAAATGGCATCTGGGGCTTCCCTGGTGGCACAGTGGTTGAGAGTCCGCCTGCCGATGCAGGGGACACGGGTTCGTGCCCCGGTCCGGGAAGATCCCACATGCCGCGGAGCGGCTGGGCCCGTGAGCCATGGCCACTGAGCCTGCGCGTCCTGAGCCTGTGCTCCGCAACGGGAGAGGCCACAACAGTGAGAGGCCTGCGTACCGCAAAAAAACAAACAAACAAAAAAAACAAAAAATGGCATCTGATCCTTTCTTGTGCCTTGCAGAGTGGCTTGTTTTACAAAGTTAGCATTCAAAAAATAGTTGTTGAATGAAGAAAGTGAACAAAATGCTAACGAGAGGGATATTATCCTTTATTTTCTTCATTAATCTTGTTGAAATTCCAAAATAAACTTTTCCAGACATGTGCCGAAAATGGATAAAATAAATATAATTCTGTTTGATGAACAGTATTTCCAATGTCCCCTCTAACTTCAGCATGTGATGGAGATTTTTTTCCCTTGCAAAAGCAAACTGAATTGAATTCTGCCCAATGTGTCAATGCTTATGATTGCTTTATTATGCAGGCTTATGCCACTCGTAGCTTATCAGATTTTAAATTACCATATAAATTTCCGTAGTTAGACAGTATAGGAGACATCAGTTTAAAAATCATCTAATCTTATTTTCAAAGTTAGATAAGAAATAATCAACACTTTGGAATGAAAGCAATACCCCTAAGCTGGAAAGTGAGAGCCTAACAATATTATCTAGACTAATCACCATTAGCTATCACAATCCTAATACTTGCAAAATAGAAAGACTGGTTAATTAACTGTAACACCTGCAGGGTGAGAAGATCCAGAATCTGCTGCTTTACGGGGAAGTGGGGGCTGGCAGATCACATCCCAGGTTTCATTGAACAAGTCTATAAATTAGCATAAAATACGTGATAAAGGGAATGCAAATTCCATTCCAGTAGTGAATTCCATTCCCACGTCTATTCTCATGGTAACATGTGAATTTTTATTTTCACCTATCCTTCTCAATAAACTTTTCCACAATTTCGAATTCAGCCTTTTTTCATCAACATACTCGTTTCACCACAGGTGGCCAGGTAGGATTATTCATTAACATCTAAGAAAGCAACATGGCAAAATAAATTAAACTACAAAGTAAATTTTATGTTCTACTTGCCATGTTATGGTTGGCTAATTTCAGATTCTGTTCCCAGGCTTGATTATATTTGACTGCACATGTGGCTTTCTACACTCCTAGACGGTCGACTACTTGAAAGTACGGAATGAATCAGTCATTTGTTTTACTCAGAGCATATGACATAAAATCTTGTAAGTCAGGATTCAATATATTAAAACCTTTGGTCATAAATAAAAAGTTGGCATTGTTAAACTTTCAGCATACCGATAATGGCGTAAGTGAATCCAATTAGTAACAAGGACATAACTAAAGGATTTGAAAATTCAGATATTACTATAAAGCATAGTCATAGTATTATACAGAATAAAACAATGCTTGAAAAGGCTGATGTACAAACATGCTTTTGCATAAAAAGCGTATGATCAGAATTCAGCTAATATTTCTGAATTTCTCTGTAGCTTGCAAAATCATCAATTATTCAGTTACAATGGCTAGTGAACATTTTAAAATATTCACCCTTACTAATAATTAAAGAAATGAGAATTAAGATCATAAAATTTGATTATCACCTATAAAATTAACATTTTTAACTGCTACAATAAAGTGCTAAAGAATGCAGAGAAATCACGCATACATGCATACATGCACACACACACACACTTTCAGCTAAAAATAACTAAAGTGCTCCATAGTACAGGAATGAATAAGAAAATTATTTCAGCAGCACTAAACATAAACTTAAAAAATGCTATATACAGTAACATTAAATCAAATAGAACCAGACTGAATGAAAGATATTCAAGGCAATGAAACAATATTGAGAGAAACTAAAGAGGACCCAAATAAATGGAGGAATGCATAATGATCATGGATTGGAACATACTGAGAGAGACAAAGGGAAGGGAGAAAACTTGGTAAAGATATTATCCTCAAGTTGATTGATAGATTCACTAAAATCCCAATGAATATCCCCACAGATTTGTGTGGGTGTGTGTGTGGAAGTTGACAGCTGATTCTAAAATTCATAGGGAAATGTAATTGCCAAGGGATTCTAAAACACAATGAGCAGGACTTACTTTATAATGGATCAAGACTTATTGTAAAGCTAGAATGGGTGGTATTACTGCACGAATTGACTAACAAATCAATGGAAAAGAATAGAGTCTAGAAATAGACCCATGAATATATGTATTTAAGCTAAGGGAAAAATACTGTATACTCTTATGTTGAATTGAAATCGTTGAAACAAAGATTATTATTTACATGAGGGAGTGCTTATCACGTTTGTCAAAAAAGCAAAATTAAAAAGTTTATCAATATGGTTTTAGCTATTTAAATTGCATAGTTATTGGGAGAAAAATATCAAAATATCAGATATCATTTCTAGATGATATGGGAATTTTTTGTCTTCCTATACCTTTATAACTATCAAATGACATGTATAACTTTTTATAATTAGAAATAACTTTAATATTAGAAAATGGAAGTACAAGGTGAGAAACTCTTTAGACAGTAAACTACATTAAACAAATTATTCATCTCAAGTTATTAAATTTAGATGTAATCTCATTTTTTCCTTTAAAATTTTAGAGAGTATGAGAAATTGGAAGTATTCAGATATTTTAGGGGTGAATTTTGAATCAATATGTCAATAATTATGACTTTAATGAAGGGTGCTTGGCAAGTACAATAGAAAGCAAATACTGAAATGCAGGTGACAGGGACCCGATGACTATGTTTCCAGTTTGAATATCATTCTCTTCAAAGGAAAAAATGTACAGAGGTAACAGTGGCAAAATTCAGCTTCTACACTACCCTTCAAGTCTTGCAAGAGTCTTTGTTAGGAGAGCATAGCTATTGCAGTTTTACAGAAGTTCCCTTAGAAAACATCTTTTAAGCTAACTTAATGATGTTAATTTTTTTTTTTTTTTGAGGTACGCAGGCCTCTCACCGTTGTGGCCTCTCCCGCAGCGGAGCACAGGCTCCGGACGCGCAGGCTCAGCGGCCATGGCTCACGGGCCCAGCCGCTCCGCGGCACGTGGGATCTTCCCAGACTGGGGCACGAACCCGTGTACCCTGCATCGGCAGGCGGACTCTCAACCACTGCACCACCAGGGAAGCCCCTCATGCTTATTTTTTAAAAATTTTTGTACAACTTGCTTTAAAGCATTTATAAGAATACAGATCATCTCTATTTCTGTTTTTTGTGTGTTTTTTAAGAAGTCAACATTTTGAAGCTGTAAGATCTATTATTTTTAAATATTTTCCAAGTTTTACAAATATTTATTTTCCTGCTCCAATGGACAACAAATGCAATATTAAAAATAATCCAATAATGAGACAATATAATGAGGACACATTTGAATATCTTTATATGTCTCAATAATTGTTTTCTCCAGATTAAAAGTCTTATTTTCATCAGAAATTATATTCTTCACATAGGAGCCAAGCCAACTGTGGCAGCATCTTTATAAAAATACTCAACAGTCCCAATATTTTATTTCTAAGGCATTTGATTCCCCCTCTTAGGCCAGTTCTTAGATCTTAAATGGAAAAGGAATGGAAAGAAATGTATTCCTTCTTCTTTGAAAACATCATCCTCTCTGATTCTTGTATCTTCCTCAAAAACTTTGTATTTCCCCTGGAACAACTGCAGGCAGCAGGGTCCCTGCTGTGGTCACTTCCAAGCTCTGGGATTGTCAGTTCCTCCTGTGGACAATACTAGTAATAACTATGAACGTCACCTGGTGCTCTCTGCGTCACCTCCAGCCATGCTCTCTGAGACACTGAAATACACTCCATCCTTTGCTCTGTCCCCTCACTCTCCTTCTTGCCCTGCTGGCCCTGACGATATGAAGCCCCTCCTCCTTCAGGTTACCCTCCTCACTTACCTGCGAAATTCTCCCTACAATTTATGAAAGCTCGTATAGGCTGCCTGATGTTTTCTCTTGCATCTCACAGACAAGAAAATTGCAGAATTGATCCCATAGTGTGACACCTTGAAGTGAAACCTGACGGAGGTCAATAGTTACTCCTCTCTGTGCCAAGACTTCCCTTCACATGAGGAGTGTGGACCTTGAGTCTCGGATCATCATGCTTCCTTCTCTCTTGAGGGAGCTGGGAGTGACCTAGAGAAAGTAGCTCAATCTTCTGTGTATGCTTGTATTTTGGCAACCCCTGCTGTTGCACCCTGTCCCCCACCCCATCCAATGTGCAGTGGATGATGCGGTGATGGACTTCCAGCCCATTCTCATGCTATCTTTTCCCCCAAACTTTTCTAATTAATTAATATATCTCTCCAAACCCTGCAAATCGCTCATTTTTTCCAGGGAGGGAGAATTCCATCTAGTTCAGGGGCTTGAAGTGGGAACGAATTAAAGAGACTCGTTTGCCATGCCCTCTTATAACCCCATCACCCTGTGGTTTGTTGTAAAACAGCCATTATATGTAAACTTTAAGGTTTCACAAGATCTGAGTTTTGTTTGCTTTCAATCTCTGATTTATAATTAGTCTATATTTATGTGAGTGAGTGTGTGTGTTCTATTAAAAACCTGCATCAAATAATTTTTGTGTTTCAAAAGCTTTACTCAAAGAAACCTACCTCCTGCCTACTATTGTTCTTCATCTTAAAGCATCTGTTCTCAAGCAAGTAAAGCATGCAGAGAGGCACTGAACACACAGCATGTTAAGCTTTCATTTGGGTACTCAGGTGAAAGCTGGACTGCATGGGGTCAAGCGTAGAGTGGCCACAGCTCTTGCCGTCCAACATTCAGGAAGTGTGAGCTGATGTGCCCCCATTGGACTCGATTATATAAGTCTGCAACATTTCACAGGATTAGAGAGGTGCTAAATATCTTTCATTCCAAGTGGAGTGAAGCTATCCCTATAAACAAAGTGGATGCTGAGCAAGGAGCAATCAGTTTGTGACCTAGATTTCAGAGTTGGGGGCCTCCTTACTAAATACAATCTATTAACAATGCCTACGGGGGGAATACAACCGAGAAACACCTGAGGTTCAAACACAGGGGATACGTTGAGACATTTACATCCCAGATTTCTTCATTTTAGAAGACCTGTTATAGAAAAGAGTTAGAGGTAAATGTACTAGACTCTGAACAGGAGAGGATCCATTAGCACCTTCAAAGGGACATCAGTCCTGATGGAAAGAAGAAAACACGGAATTAAATTTTCTCACCAGGATTTTCTAAAGTGTCACCACTCAGAATACAGCCACAGAGAGGAAATTTACATTTATGTTTTCTCACTAATTTGAGAAGAAAAGAAGAGGCAAAAAAGAAAAGAGTTGGTTCATTTTCCAGTCACAATTGACTTTGCTGCTTCTCTGAGAACAGAATGGGAAAGGCAGGAGGTTGTGTAGTAAACCTAGGCCTGCTCTGTGGGCTAGGAGACAATATTGCTATGCTAAGAGTTCTGGGGTAATAATCCCATAATTCAGTGGTTTCACTCCAATGCATGTTCCACTTCTTTTCCCACTGAGCTCGTTTATAGTCCCAGACAGTTTCTTCCTGTCACTTCCCATTTGTGTTGCCGATGTCCATGTGTTTTCCTTCCTTTAGAGATCATCCCTGTCACAACCCATCTTACTTCTGACTCGTTGTCATCTTTCCTTGAGCTGTTCCTTCCCCTTTTTTCTGCTGTCTCCCTGAGTTGCCATCACCTAAAGGTTAATGAGGCAGACCTTCTCCTGGGTGAAAATGCTCTGTGTGGACTTTCTATCTCTTGGGAATCATGACCGATCTTTTCCTGTGTTTATGGCATACTTCAATTTCAGGAGTTGTGAGCTGTTTAGGTTTTTCTTTACTGATACTGATCAAAATGATAAAGATAGACTTAGGAAATTCTAATATATTCGGAGATCTTTTGTGACTCCCTCCTCTTATTTCTTTTTGCCGCTTTACTGTAGTGGAATTGGTGGAGGGCCGTGTGTGTTGGGTAGGCAGGAGAGCTAAGAGGTTGGAAGGATGACCAGAGGCTATAGTTGCTCCATATCATAGTCATTTAACGTGTGTTAAGACATATTTTAAGAAATAGCCAGTATCATAGATTTTAGCCAACTGTTTACTTGAGTTTGAAATCCAAATGTTCCAAATTCTGACTTCTCCTCTATCTGCCATGCTTTTAATGAAACCATTAAACCTGTCCTCTCATGTCTGTGGACGTAGGATAATAGTTGTTATATACAGTCTCTAGAAGCTTGTTAAGACTTATAAAGTAATTTTATTCAAGATAATTTGCCCCAAATCCAAACTGATCAGTTATATTAATGATCAAAAATTAATGCATGAATACTCATTCAAACAACAAACACTATAGGTAAATAGAAGAAATTAAAACTCTTTTAAAAACTTTCTGTAATGGGTGTTGTTTCTGGACATAGATTTCGCCACTAAGGAAGTGTGTGAGTGTGATATATACATATACATAAGTAAATAGTATCAAAAATATAATGTGTCCTAATATTTTTTAGGATGCAGTATAGAAGTTATATGCTATTTACCATAATTATTTTCTTCTAGCATTAACATTAGCATTCCTAGAGAGGTTGTCCTGCATATCGAACATTATACTCACAACTAAATTATAAATATTTCACTTACACAGATATCCAGATGTTTTATTTTAAGGGCTTCTGTATGTACAGATTAAGGGTATGAATCTCAGAGCTCTATTTTCAGGGTTCAAATCCTCACTCATCCACTTATTAGCTGTGCTACCTTTGTCAAGTTGCCCAACTACTCTGTGCCTCAGTTTCCTTACCACTTTAAAACAATGAGGATAAAAGTCATAACTACCCCTTAGGGTTGTTATGCAATTTAAATGTGTTAAATATTTTAACATGTTAGAACACCAAGTCTAGTATTTAGCAGAGAGTAAGTGTTTAGTACATGTTAACTATTATCATGTTTACGATTACAGCTTCTCTAAGTAAGCCTAATACTATTTCTCAAAGTCTCATTTATTTCTTTTAGCTGCTGCATAAGGCTGAATATTTTCTTCTGTTTGATATTTAAAGACAAACTTGTTATTTATTATGAAATCAATGTCATGGATTTGAAAGTAATACTCAATTTCTCTCTTAGTCTTTTAAAGTAGGACATTTAAATCTTATGTAATCCTCCATATAGGTTTCTGTAAGCCCATCACAATCTTCTGATGGTAAAATTTCTCCAGATGTTATGTGACAATAATTGTAGTTTAAGTAATTAACAGTGATCATGTATTTACAGAGAATCAGGGCGGAAAGTTGGGGCACATTGAAAGGATGGCATACCCCTAAAGGTGTTTATGAGCAAATTCTGTGATATGACTTTTTTAAGTAGATGAATAATTTTGGAAGGTTGGGTTATGAAATGCCATTGGGGCTTCAGAAAAGTTCTGTAATAGAGGCCAAGAGGAAGGGAATTTCATCTTCCTATAATAGCTTTTGTTTATTCACGTCTCTACCCCTGCCTTTTCAAGTCTTTTTAAAATAAGCCTTATATAAAAAAAGGCCAAATGGAAATAAGCGCTTTAATTCTACCTTTTTATAATCCTGAAGCTACAGCTGACCCTCCTCAATATGGCCTTCCTTTTTAACATTAATTACCTTGTTATCTGAGAGATGCATCAGTTCTCCGCTGTCTGCTTAGGAAAAGTGCCAGCAGGGCAACAGTTGGAAGTGAATTACCATGATTGTTTGGGGCTTTAGAAAGCCCTCTCTGCTGTCTATTCTTCTTAGATTCCTGGTAGAGTCACTTGGGTATGTTTTCTAATTCAGTATTCCTGTGTCCACTGTCCAGTAAATGTATGTTTATACTGTTATGTATGTAGCCAATTATACTGTGACTAGGGGCAATGTCTCTTCTGGATTCTTCACATACCAATGATTAGAAAACCTGGTGTAGGACTCCTGGGCATGCCCTCAGTCAAGAGGTTGGGGGAAGGTTTATTCCATTTGCCTACAGGTTTTGCTCATTCAGATGATCGGTTATGACCACTGGGGTAAGCAGGCATCTCGCTTTGTGATTCCCCAGTATTAACATTTTCCCACTCAGCAGAGACGAGTGCTTATTAGCAAAAATATTAAGATTCAGAACCATAATAAGGATATTGAAGTGAACATACCCAGTCTATTTACATAGTTTGATTATTTTGACTGCATCCATTTGTCACTTCAGCTTAAGGCCAGCTTGGCCAATTTGATTAAATTGACTGGTTCTTTCACCGAAGTGACCAGTCAATGCTAACAAATTGGTTGTGTTGGTAGAAACTCATTAGGTTTTATTTCTTGCATTGTGCTGCAATAGGTATGGAATCAAGAATTTGACACAGGCTTTGCTTTTAGCTCTTATGGCAAGGGGTGTGGAGAAAGGATCACGTCTGGAATCTTATAGATGGGCAAAATAACCATTATTGATTTAGGCTAGAAGCTAACCCAAGGTATTAATTATTATTAAGGCAACCATGTTTGTGATTACATTGTGCTTTCTTGAAAGGTTTTTTTTTTCTAAATAAGCACTTGGTGTTATTCTCCTTACTCTGAGCACCTGGGTAGTCAATTAATGTGTGACGGGGAGGAAAAGTAGTGTCTATGGCAAGTGTCATGCCAATTCTTTCTTGGAAGAGAAGAAACTGCTTTCTTGCCAAGAGGAGCAGTGCTGACCATCCACACGACTCCAGTATTTGAGTTTCATTTATTTCTAACTTCTTATTTGCTATCCCAAGGGCTACATATCTTTGAGGCTTCTGCATGTCAGCTGCGTAATTGCTGTAATAATAATCTGGTATAAAAGTCAGTAGCTTTTTACTATCCAGGAAAATAACTTTCTGGCATTTTTGTGTTGTGTCCAAGCAACAATTTTAGCTACTAGCTACATTAATCACAAGGAATAATTTATAAGAATAAATTAGACGATGAGTCAACACCATCGTTTTATGCTATTTTCATTTTCATTTTAAGTAAAATATACTTGTCTCAGTGCTTGTTGCCAGGCACTATAAGGCATGCTCTGATCCCAGGGAATGTAGTCAGTGCCTCTGGAATAATCCATGGTGTATCTATTAGGAATCTTGGACTACCAACAAGCGAAACTGAAGCTAACTAAGCAAAGGAAAGTCTCATGTGGTGATTTATGGAGCTCACAGGGATAACTGGATGCTGAGAAAGCAGGGCAGGAACTAGGGCAGAGCCTGGATTCCAGGTCGCAAAACGTAATGGGTAGTTTCTTTAGGCCGCCATTGTGGGAATGAATCTTTGAGCAGCTTTTCCAGTCTTTTTCCAATCTTGATTGGCCATATCATCAGACTGTATCCAGTAGGGAAAACGTCGTTCCCAGTACAATATTGGAATGGTTACAGAGAGAACAGGAAGTGGGTGTTGGAAAAGAAACATAATACATGTCCTCTCTGTAGGGACATAGGGTAGTCGTTTGAAGTAAGAGTGGTAAGTTTCAGCGTCATCAGTCTGCAAATGGAGATTGAGGTCTCTGGCATTCTGTCACATAAAAACTTTTATTTTTCACAGAAACAAAACAAGATGAATTTGTTCTTAGGTGGGCCATGGTAACTTTGCTCTTTTCTGTAACAATGAGTTAAGTGTTTAAAGAATAAAAACATGTAGTTTTTCTTGAGGAGAGGGACTTTTGTTTGTTTTGCTTGTTGTCATATTCACTAAATTTAGTTCAGTGCCTGGAAAATGTAAATGATTTTTCAGTATCACCTCCAATAAACAACCCTTTTAGGAATCTTTCTTACTTATTTTTTGATAAGCCTGGCTTCTTAAAAATTTAAGAAGAAACTACCTTTGTATATTAAATAAAAAAAAAAAAAAGGAAGTTTTACTTGGATTTTACCATGGCCAACCATCTATCTTGAGAGAAATCTCAATTCTCAGGACATACTTTCCTAGAAGTTCAACCTCTACTGAGTTTGGGTGATAAGGTGAGAGCAAGACCATTCTGCCATCCATCTTCAGGAGACTAGTACTGTTCGTATGATTGAATATGTTCACGTTTAGAGAAGCATGCAGTAATATGTGATATTGTCTATGCATTGCATTTGATAGCTTCTATCTCTTAGCATCTGGGACTCATTGAGGAAAAAAAAGTAGATTCTAGCCCAAAGAAGGGACATATTATTAACTGGTAACTCTCAAACATCCTGAATAGGTTGTCCAAAAAAATGGCCAACCCCATTCTAGTGTTAACATATATTAACAGGAAGGTGGCATGAGTGTTACACTTTCATTGATCTTGGGTAAGGCTGTGGGGATATGAGTAGGAGGCTAGTGAAAGAGATAAAATTGAATCCAGGGATTGGTTTAGGCTGTCAGATTGATGATGGAGTTATTTACTGTGATAGGGACTAGATAAAGAAGGGCAGGATTAAGGAAGGAGCTGACTACCAGGCAAGATGACTGACCATTTCTTACCTTTTAATAACTAATCATTGTCAAGTGTTCTGATTTCTATGACAATTCAGATTTTATTTTAAATGTCCTTTTAAAATATCTCGTGTTTGTTTATTGCTGCTCTGTCTTAAACACCCTGTTTCTGCTGGGATTTGTCCTACTTCCTTTTCAGGGTGAGGTATTGATAGTGAAGCAGATCTTGCCAAAGCCCCTGTGCTTCCACAGCACTGTGGTTGCTTGTTCCATCACACCAGGATATCACAGTCTCCTAGTTTAGAATTCACTGATTTAATAATACTTTTTGGCAGTTCTACATCATAATTTTTTAATTCAGGTATGGAAATTACAAATAAATGCTTGGCATGCCATGGGCTGGAAAAGTCTGTTCAATATTAAAGTCATTGTAATTAGAGAAATACAAAATTTACTGATGAAAAATAGTGTTAACTAGAATCTGAAGCTTCATTTTCAGGACATGTTCTACAGTCAATCTGGTAAGAACAAGAAATTTTTTTTCAGTATAAATACATTTTTACACTTTTTTTTTTTTTTTTTCCAAATCAGTCGTTGATGACTATAGGGCATACCTGGCTTCAAAGAACATCAGAGACAAGTTTATTCATTCTTTGCTGCATTCACTAAAAAGAAAAGTTTATTCAAAATGAAGTTTCCGTGGGCTTCCCTGGCGGCGCAGTGGTTGAGAGTCCGCCTGCCGATGCAGGAGACACGGGTTCGTGTCCCGGTCTGGGAAGATCCCACATGCCGCGGAGCGGCTGGGCCCGTGAGCCATGGCCGCTGAGCCTGCGCAGCCGGAGCCTGTGCTCCGCAACGGGAGAGGCCGCAACAGTGAGAGGCCTGCGTACCGCTAAAAAAAAAAAAAAAAGTTCCAGTGACCTATTTGTGTGTGGGTGTTTGTTTCAGAGAGGTCTTCTCTAAAATCGCCACAAATATATATTCTAATATTGAATGGTCGTTCTCCTGTCTATTTGTTGAATGAAGAATTTATCTAATCTATCTGCTAGTGCTTATTGTTTCTACCTACCCAACACTGAACTAGATACAGTAGAAGAATCAACAAAGAAATCAGACTTAACTCTGGCCTTTGAATGAATCACAAGTCTCTATTTACTGGATCCTTCAACTCAGTACCCTCCACTAATAGAAAGTTTTCCCGGTGGTAGCATGGTGGCAAGGTCTGGGTTTTCCTCACCTCTATCCTGAGTCATTTTTATTACAATCAAAATTAACTATTGAAAACTAAGGGATGAGGGATGAGTCCTTTTCGATTCTTATAGGTAGAGTGACGACATAATTTCTCTCAGAAACCAGAACTCCTTGAGAGTGAAGGCAGACAATATTAAAAACTTTTAAAAACTAGTCATAAGCCAGGATTGCCCTAGGTAAACTAGGATATATGTGGACCTGACTTGTAGGCATTATGTTTTTGAGCCACCTGGCTAAGTATTTTTGACAACCTCATACAGATCACTGTGCTTAACCATCATGCTGATATTGTTCAATCTAAAATCAGTGGGTAATGGAGTAAGTGAAATGATAAATATCCAGAACTTATAAAAGCAAAGGCTTACCAAGTGGTCAGTGTAAGTCAAAAATCCTTCACGTATGCAATGTATTGTTAATCTGTTGTTAATTCACCTACTCAAACGTCCCCATCTGTTAGGATGTTATTAGGTCACGCGTATGTAAAAATACACATAGCAGGAAGGACTCTTTATTTTGCAATTTTAATAACTGTATTCTTTTTTTTTTTTTAAGAAGATGTTGGGGGTAGGAGTTTTTATTAATTAATTTATTTTTGCTGTGTTGGGTCTTCGTTTCTGTGCGAGGGCTTTCTCTAGTTGTGGCAAGTGGGGGCCACTCTTCATCGCGGTGCGTGGGCCTCTCACTGTCACGGCCTCTCGTTGCGGAGCACAGGCTCCAGACGCGCAGGCTCAGTAGTTGTGGCTCACGGGCCTAGTTGCTCCGCAGCATGTGGGATCTTCCCAGACCAGGGCTCAAACTTGTGTCCCCTGCATTTAGCAGGCAGATTCTCAACCACTGCACCACCAGGGAAGCCCGTAACTGTATTCTTTATCCAAATACCTGAGAAATCTTTGCTGTAGAGAGAAATACCCTGAAGCAAACATGACTTTCTCACTTGTGATTATATTAATCATGGCATATCAAAAGCAAGAACAGTGACCACTATTAGATATTTTTGGTAAACTATGGCTTATGCTCTGGAGATTATTCACATAATACCTGTCTTCTGCTGCCTGAATGGTCTCTGCCTCTGACATAACCACTTCAGTGCAGGCTTCCTAGCCTCTATCAATAAATTTAGTTATCTTCAGCCACAGTGATGTCACGGCCTTGCTTTCTCATGCAGAGCTGATGTTTATTTTCCAAGGTTTGATTTCCTTGGATGAGCAGAACTTTCTCCCTGAATAGTGTGAAGCCCAGCAGAATTCTAGGGCCAAATGCTGGATCTTTGGTCAGGCACTCAAAACTTTACCTTTGCAGGTTATATAATACCAACAAAAATTTAATTAAAATCAAGGTTTTTCCTATGATCTCAATCTGAAATCATAGAAGAAAATTAGGAAACTGAATTATATTAATCTCTAATATTTGAAAATTTATTCTAAATATATTTTTAAAACCATGAGTTTTTAGGAAAATATATTAACACAAATGTTTCAGTAAACCTTTTTAATCTGAAAAGCCTATGGAAGTAAATTTTACTAACTAGGAATCCAGTAATTAAAAATCTGGGCATTAGGTTCATATCTCAGATATCTTTCATGAGTTTAAAGATGCAGATTTGGATGAGACAACTTTTGATAAGTGTGCCTATTACCACCCTTAAGAGTACCTGTAAGGAAGATATTCAACTTTTATCAATATAAGGTATTTAAATTTAACCCTGGGAATACTATCAGGGTCCTTTGAACTCAAACTTTTGGGGTTTCTTTTCAAGAAGTTCTATCTACTGTGAGAATTGATGTTACATAACTTTTATTCTTTTAAAAAAATCTTCTATAAAGAGAAAATTTACATTTTTAATGGAATAAAACTCATTTTATCTTGCTCTTAAGGGTTCATTGGGGTCTTTTATAAATATAAGATTTATTATGGAAACTCGATGATCTACTTTCCCCATATATTCTATGCACAAGTTCCTTTCAGGGAGATATGGGTGACCTGGAAAGGGACAGAGGGAGAGCACAAAGATGGTGCCCACTAGTCGCCCTGGTCTCTGGAGAGGGTTGAAGTTGGCCCCTAGATTTGTGTTAAATTAGGAGCCTGAACCTCAGGCTGCAGCTTTTAAGATAGGCAAACAGGCCTCCTTTCTGGGAAGGACTTTTGGATGGGAATTTCAGTCTGCTGCCTCTGCTCTAACCCCTGAGAGGATAGCCAGGTGAGCCCTCTAGAGCAGGGGTCCCCAACTTCTGGGCCACGGACCCGGCTGCACTGCAGGAGGTGAGCAGCTGGCAAGCTAGCAAAGCTTCATCTGTATTTACAGCTGCTGCCCATAGCTCGCATTACATCCTGAGCTCCGCCCCCTGTCAGATCAGTGATGGCATTAGATTCTCATAGGAGCTCGAATCCTACTGTGAACTGCGCATGTGAGCGATCTAGGTTGCACGCTCCTTATAAGAATCTAATGCCTGATGATCTGAGGTAGGGCTGAGGCGGTGATGCTAGCGCTGGGGAGCGCGTGCAAATACAGGTTATCATTAGCAGAGTCTCTGACTGCACAGAGACCATAATAAATCAATTGCTTGTGGACTCACAACAAAACCCTACCAGTGAGTGGCAAGTGAAAACAAGCTCAGGGCTCCCACTGTTTCTACATTATGGTGAGTTGTATAATTATTTCACTATACATTACAATGTAATAATAATAGAAATAAAGTGCACAATACATGTAATGTGCTTGAATCATCCCAAAACCATCCCCCCACTCCCCATCCGTGGAAAAATTGTCTTACACGAAAATGGTCCCTGGTGCCAAAAAGGTTGGGGACCGCTGCTCTAGAGCCCCTTAAAAACTATTTCTTTGTTCCTTATAGTCCTGTGGGCACACACTCTTCGGCATTTAGGGCTAGCAGAGCTAGGTGTTTTGGGGGCCTATCTCTTAGGTGGAAATCTTACAAGTTGTTAAGTCTAAACCCTTCACTCCTCAAGGAGAAGTTGGGAGTTGAGTTCCTTGCAGTTGAGTGTTGCCACAATGAAGGTGGGGTTTATGGTGACATTGTGTCTCCGTCTCTCCTACCAATTTTGATATGACTTTTCTCCTTCACCAGACATGTAGGTGTCACTCAGCTAGTTTCTGGATTTGTTTCAGAGGGCGTTGTTCCATATGTAGCTTAGAATTAGTATGTCCATGGGAGAGGGTGAGTTCAGGAGCCTCCTATGTTGCCATCTTGGACGGGACATTGCCAAGTTATTCTAATAAAGATTATAATAAGGAAATGGAAGAATGGTGGAATCACCTGGTAGGGTGATACAATAGTGAAACAAATAATTAACTTTTAATCATTTGTCAATTTTTCTTATTACATCACTTAAAATACTGTATCATTCTTCAAAAAGGTTTAAGTGTGGTGCCACCTTCTTTATAGCCTTTTTGTTTGCTTGTTTGTTTTAAATTTTCATTAAACAATTAAGAACTAAATTAAAAAAAATTTCTTCTATAATGGCAATTAGTAAAACATTGGGAAAAAAGACTTTTCAAAATTATTAGGCAAATGAGGAAATAATGCAGAGTCAGATGGCACTGCTCAAGATTCTAATGATGATGATGAAGTTGAATAGAAATCTCAGAAATGTCTTCAGATGACCATAAATTACATGATTTTTCTCAAGAATTAGCAATATTGAACAAGTGAACCATCATTTCTAAAGACAAAAAAGGAGCTATGAGTTTCTTGTGCAGTACTTCATACAATAGAAGGCATTTCATCATGCATGTTTTATGATAAGGGCATGAGGCATGCTTTTTTCTTTAAAAAAGTGAAAGTATTTTGTATTTTTTATTATGTTTGTTTACCAAAATGTACTTGATATATTTCACAAGTGGACAAAAGCTGAAGGCTAGTATGCATGCAAAGATTATCGAAAGGATATTGATGAAATTGAAATGAAAAATAATTCATTGGCTTCTTTACTCTAATTGGTGTTCATAAATCTAAAAGTAAAATGCTTTACAGTTATGGAGCGTAGATGATGGACATCCTCTTTTTTAAAAAATGAGGACAGTCAAAATATTCAAAGGTATTATGTTTTGGTGATATAAATGCAAGAAGGAAAACAAGGACAATGATAAACTGGAACCCATAAGAAATGCATTTGAAATTTGGAATCAGTATTTAGAAGATGGGTATGTTTCAGGTCCATGCATAATAGTTACTGAGCAGTTAGATGCATTCAAAGAATGTTGTCCATTTTGGCTACGTGTTTTCAGAAAAAAATGATGAAAATTATGGTGTGTTATGTTTAAAATCTTATTAAAATTTCTAACAAAGCTGTTTTTTCACTATATCTTCTTACATCTATAAAGAATTTACAAAATGACTTAAGTGTATCTATTTTTTTAAAAAAACTAATTGGACTCAGAGTAAGCGATGAGGACAAATTTTGGGGGCATACTGGAGTTAATGTGTTTTAACCAGGTCCATAATGCTTGAGCATGTATGTTTTTGACAAAAATAAATCTCTGTAATTTTTAAACTCCTTCCTTTTTATCTCCTCTCCCAGATGATATTAAATGGAGGGACATGATTATAATGTTAAGAGACTGTGGATTGTGTTGACCTAGTACATTTTGAGAGCTTAGATGATATAACAGGGTGTTCACGTTACAGAATTCCTAGCTTGAAGTGCATGAGTACTTCCTCCTTGTTGAATTAATCAACTAATTATTGGAATATTTAAATTATTGACTGTGATTGTGGGTATGGCAGTAAATAGGCCTAAAATGTTTGGTATTATATGTTTCACATGTGTCTCATATATGAACTAAAGTATAACTTACATTATACAGTCTATAGCACCTACTCCTATTACCCTTACAACAAGAATGGCTTTTGAAAGAAGCTGTTTAGATAAGGGGCCATTAAAACATTCTGGCAGAATTTGCCATGAAATAGAGCACAAGAAACTGCATTTTTAGTTTTCACACTATCATAATGAGCCATGAGAACAAATCAACCCCTCTGAGCTGCATATTTTTTGTCATCTGTAAAAGGAAGGATGCTAAAATTATCTCTAAATACTTTCTGTCCCAGAAAGTCTAGATATCAATGTCTTAGATGCCCTACAACCATGCAGGGGTTCAGTTTGGACCCACAGTCTCTTCTAACTTAGCTCTGACCTGAAAGGTACTTTATAATTACAGAAATTGCTGGAGTTGATTGGTCTACATCTTGAGTAGTTTCTTCTCTCATTCTTGCTCTATTCCAATCCCTTTCATCTTTCTTTATGTGAAATGACAGATTAATGTATTTTCCCTTAGGCCATGTTAATATAAAATTAGAGACAACTTAGGGTGGTTCACTCATAACTCTGGTGAGTTATATGAGATAACAATTTTCAGCATACAATAGGAGCATAATAAATATTGATCAAACGAGTACATGAATTAACAAATAAGCCTAGTGAGAGAATATTACACCTTAATTTATTTTGTTTTCTTCTCTTCTACCAACAGAAGAACAAAAAAATTCCAGAAATTGAGGTAGCACAGTAAAATATCATCTTCTGGGGACTTCTGCAACTTATAAATATTATCCCTTTCCCCCTGCAAACTCAATCTATTTCTCATGCTTGCTTGCTTGCTTTCATACCCACACACAAACAATCCGATCTTCTTGATTTCCGACTCCAACAGAATCAGGTCAGCAATGAGGATAGAAGCAATAAATCTCTTTATCTCTGTTGACTTTTATGGGACTGACATCTCTTAAAATATTTTTCTTGACTTTGGTGCTTTTTTACTGACTGATTAGGCAGTAGGGCATGGCAGTCAATTGAATCTCCCGAAATCCAATATTAAAAGCGGAAGAGGAAAGACCTGTGGGGCAGCAGAATAAGTGAAGAGGACTAAAGAAGGTCCAATAATTCCTTTCCAAAAAATCAGAAATTGCATTTAAGTGTTAGCCTTTCTGTCTACCCAAGTTACTGTCTTCGTGGCTCTGACATTCTCTGTTTTCTATCATTGAGATAACATTCCACTGTTTTATGTTAGTAATAGACTCAGCTCCTAAAAATGGATTGATGATAAATATATTACAAAGTAAAATGTACATATCTAATGCCAAGTAGGAAGGAAAACATTTCTCCATTGTGATGGAATAGACAAGTTATCTAAGATAGTGGAATGTGCAAAACAAAAACACAAGCTCTGGGAAATTTTATTTGTGTTTTGGGGTAAAGTTTTTGATTTGGGCATATTGGCATTTGCAAGAATCAATAATGAGTAAAATCTAGAACACTAAACTGCAGAAGAGCATCACAGGTACTGTCTCTTTCAACTTCTAGCAAGTATGGATATGGATGATACCCAGGGCAGCAACTGAATAGTATCCAGATGCTTGAAGACATAATTAAAATTTAAAAAGCCACAGAGAGATTTTTGCTAAAGCATCATGTCACTTAGCCAACTCTTTATAATTTCCAAAGTAGCTTTATTTAAATCCCCTGGACAATATGAGAAGCAAAACCAAAAATAAACAACAATGAAAACTCCTATGTTCCTCCTATAAGGAAATAAACATCTCTCCTATCTTAGGAGATAGTCAATATCAATATCCAATGATATAAATACTGCATGGTTTAAGGAAGTATGATAACTTCATCTTGGAGGCTGATAATCTAAGGGCTTCTAATTTCTTACCCTTTTCATGTAGTTCTTAACTCTGCAGCTCATAGAGAGGGCTTAAGTTGGAGGCTGTCATGGCACTTAATAGCTTGTTTATTTGCCCTACAAGGCCAAAGAAGGCTTGGAAAAGAGCCATTTAATTTCACTCTTTGTATTTTTTTTTTTTTTTTTTTTACCATAACAGCTTTCCAAAGTCATCCAATAGGTAATATGAAGAGACGTGATCAAGAAACATGGTTGCAGGATGAAAAAAATCAGTCTTTTACATTTTTGATTTTCATTGTATAAAGGTTTTCAATATTGCAAAATTCACCTAGCTTCAAATTCAACCTGAAGAACTAGAAAAGTTAGTCTTTCAAAAGATAAACACAGTAAAAAACAAAAACAAAATATAATCACAAGTCCCTACATTTATCAGTCTACTTGTTCTTAGGAATGGGTTTAGCTGATAGAATATTTCTCCTCTGAGATCTTTTGATAGAAGAGAAAAATATTTAATATTTGATAATTCCAACACTAAAGAGAATATGATGCAAATCATGAGTTCCTTATGTATGAGCCACTTGACTCTGGACCAATTTTGTGATATTGTTCAATGGTTGGCCTAGAAATTGCTTAGAGAAAAATTCCTTCTAGAAAACTCTAAGATGGAAGTGGTCCAGCAGGACATACCTAGGTATGTTTGCCCTGCTTACTGCTCAGTGATGCTTTAGGGTGCACTTTAAATCATTTCAAACATTCCAGCATGTACTACATTCTAAGTTGCCTTGGCATAGACTCAAGTCTCTACATACAACAGTAACCTGCAGCCAAGCTTTTAATCTCATAGACCTTGAAATAAGAGATTTAGAATGGAGAACTTTCACTGTCACTTCCCAGTTCCCCAAACCATTAGATTATTTGGAAGTTGGAGCCCTAAAACAAAAGTTAAACAGAAAACTATAATTAAAAGGCTATCTGGGCAATTGCTGCCTTGTTTTTGTCCCATTTCCTTATTTTTAAGTTGTGATTAAGAAATGAGATTAGAAAGAGGCAGTATGCAAGACTTTGAACTAGTCAATGTTTGGTTGCAGGAATCCAGCAGCTGAAACACAGAAATCTATCTATACAATTATTTGAAAATTAATTATGTTAAAATCCTCTGTTTACTCAATCACTACTTTTCACTTTTTTTGTTCTTTCCTTGCAATTTTCTATTACTACCCTAATTATTAAATTACTTGCATAGAATGACTTACAATAAAATAAGTGATATTAAATATGGATAAACATCATACTATATACTCTATCACCATATACTCTGTCACCATATTTTGACATTTATTTGCATATATATTTGCTTCATAATTGCAAGCTCATATGAGAAACAATGGTAGCACTTGCTAGACTATGAACTATGATCTTGGGAGAAGAAGGTGTATACAGTTTAAACATTAAATATCAGTTTGAGTTGTAATGTCAACTTAAGTTTCTTGAACACATTGCAGAGGTTAATGTTGAGGTATGGGTAAGCAGAATTATATTTGCTTTCAAGGTAGTTTTGAGGAGTGGGTAATATAAATATCAAAGCATGTTCAAGGAACATTAATCCAGTGAAAATAGTTTTACAGTTACTTTACTTTTATTAATACTTGCTCTTAGTAGCAATAGAATTTGGTGAGGTTTCATAATGCTAAAATGATCCTTACCATCTATTGTACGGTACATATCATCAAGGTGAATATTCAGCTTCCTTCTTTTTTTTTTTTTTTTTTTTTTGCGGTATGTGGGCCTCTCACTGTTATGGCCTCTCCCGTTGCGGAGCACAGGCTCCGGATGCGCAGGCTCAGCGGCCATGGCTCACGGGCCCAGCCGCTCTGCGGCATGTGGGATCTTCCCAGACCGGGGCACGAACCCGTGTCCCCTGCATCGGCAGGCAGACTCTCAACCACTGCGCCACCAGGGAAGCCCCAGCTTCCTTTTTTGATAGATGAACTATGTTATACCAGGTTCTTCCCCTAACATTGCTCACGATTGTTAATTTTAGCCTGGTGCCAATGAATAATCCTGGTTTTCTCACCGTCTGCAGAAGAGTTATTCATTAGGTAGGACACCATGAGGCACAGATAAGTGTCTAAGGATAGATAATTGAAAGTCACTGCAATTCCCCTTAAATACTTTGCCCACCTGTCAGGCTCTTTGGCATAACAAACTTATTTTTCTGTCAAATTTCAGTTTTCCAATAGCTCAGGAAATTCTGAGAGAATATCAGCCTCTTTAATTGTTGAAAAAGAAGTCTCAGAACATTCAGAGTTTTCTGTTTCTCAAGGCAAATGATTAGTTTGCTAAATATAAATAAAAATCCAATTTGCCTGACACTGGAATATCTTAAAGTAAATATGCAAATTGGAAAATCTCCTTTGCCAAAGTTGTATTATAAATTAGGGTGAGCTTTAAAAAAAAAAGAAAAGAGAAGCAGTGAATTTAAAGTCATTGTAATAAGTTCTTTTTGCTTCTGATCCCCTCCTATCCCTATCAACCTCTTTCTTTGCTTTCTTTTCTCCCTTTCAACTTTTCTCCCTTTGAAGTACACAGCTTTGAAATGTGCTATTGTTATCCTATCTCTCATCTTTTCCTGCAGCTTCTTTTTGTTACCCTTTTGTTAGATATCTACGGGAAGCTGTGTTTGTGGGTGACCTCTGAGTGGTTTTTGGCTTCAGGTATATACTTTTGTTTTCTTAGTCTGGTGATCTGAGACGTGGACTTGAAAACCTGGTTAGTGAATATGGATCAACTTTGGGTCGGTAGTCATTTTTGTCAGAGTCACTTTAGATGTATATCCAAGTATATAGGTATATTATTCCACTACAACCTCTTGTAATGATGTCTTCATTCTTCAATTTAGAATTAAGTATAAAATCAAAGCACAGAAGCCTTAAACTTTTATTTGCAAATCACAGCCTAGTATTTTCCTCAAAAATTATACTGTGCCTATTCTCTCTTCTACCTTCCTTCACCTTATAGCCATTGGATCTTTTACTTGTTCATCTCATGCATCTGGCATGTTCTTTTCTGTACATTCACAACAGAAGAAGTCACTGGGTGTGGGCAGAGCAGTGGTGTGCAGTGATGCACCCCATCAATCTAGACCCTGTGCTTCACCAGCCATTGATCACTTTAACTTTATAGCACTGCCAGTCCATTATTAACCATGTGACCAACTGTATTTCCAGATACACCTGTCCTGTAACTTTCACAACTAATTTTTAAACTAAATGTAAGACTTGATTTTCAGTATTCCTATTAAACTTAATCTTGTTTTTTGGACTGAACATTCTAGCTTGTTGAGAAAATTTTTACATCTGATTCTTTCATTTATCATCTCTCTCAACTGTATGCCATTCAAAATTTGATAAGCATACTTCCTGTGTCCTATCCTAGTCATTAAATTTTTTGTACAGGACAAAACCAGACAGAACCTTTCATCAAACTAGAAGAAAATTCTAGTCATGTTGACATTAATCGATATGCTCTATGTACTCCTCCACCAGTTAAAATTTATTTCTAATCCTCAAGAATATTAAGAAAGTCATGTCAAATATATCAACAAAATTAAAATATACTGTGTGATAGTTTCCAAATCAATAATATCAGTAAGACTGCTAAAACCTAAGTCAATTTTTGTGTAATTCTTTCTTAATAAATCCTTTCTGATTTCCAGTTGTTTTAATTTTATTTTTAAAATGTCCATAAACTTCTTGTTTAATAATTCTTCCCATTCCAGGCATTTCATGTGACTATTAGTTTAATCACTTCCACATTAGAGATGTTTAACACAGTCTATTAAGGCCTAGTTTTACACAGAAAGAAATCTCCAATTTTATAATGGAAATTATATGGGAAAGGGAATACATATCATAATTAGTTTTCCTGAAATGCATCTATTCTGTTAAGTGAAGATGAATGAACAAAGTTATTAGAATGCAATGGGTATTTTACAAATTATGTGTTCACTTCCTCCTGCCCCATTACAGAATGATTAAATCAGTCAAATGATTACTATGTATTCAGTGTTGTTCAGTAGAGCAAGTGAAGTAAAAGTTTGGCTTTTATAAATTCAGTACCCTTAAGGGATGTGAAATCTAGACAATGAGACAAAAATAGCAAATTAGTAATAAGAATGCATATATCAGTTAATGTTTTACATTCTAGC
Source organism: Monodon monoceros (assembly GCF_005190385.1). Classification (NCBI taxonomy): domain Eukaryota; kingdom Metazoa; phylum Chordata; class Mammalia; order Artiodactyla; family Monodontidae; genus Monodon; species Monodon monoceros. The sequence continues at coordinate 38,836,794 of NW_021703767.1, forward strand.
TATTTAGTTGGACATAAATAAAAGCTATAGTAGAGAGGAGAAAATAACAGATGAGTGTAGTCATTTGAAAATCATATCTGTGTACTTTATCTAATTTGATCAGAAGGTTTTATGGGGAAGATAAGATATAATTGTGGTGTAAGGCCTAAAACTAAAAGTCTAGTGTCATGTGCTGCCTTGAGATCTGGAGGGCCTCAAATGGCCTTTCTGCAAGTTCCCCTCCCCAGGATACTCCTAACAAAACAACCCTTCTCTAACCAAATATGGTTCTCTAACCAAACAACCCTTCTCATTAAAGGGACTGGGTAAATTTCTTGCTTCTACCTGAGTAGCAGGTTTCAGTTCCCTGCTAGCCCATGGAATTATTCAAACAAGCCAATCGTATCCTTCCTTTGGTACTGGTGGCACTCACCCTCTTGATACTGCAAAACTCTTGTTGTTTACTCTGTTCCTAAGTGCAACCCCTGTGGGGCCCTGAATGGCAGGTAGGGTCCTCCTCCCCTCCGGGCTGTGAGTATTTGTGACTAATAAACTGCCCTTGATCTCATTTGTCCAGAGTTGGTTGTTGTGTGTTCAGCCATTCCCACAACCTTAGGACAAGAAAAGTCCTTCATTAATGGGGTGATAGGAGGTGTTTAAAACACTAAACAGATATTGAGGAATTAGCCTATGAATAATGAAGACATTAACCTAAACAGAAAAGGAAAATTAAGATGGCATTCTGAGTTAAAAAAAAAAAAAAAAAAAATGGAGATAGGCATGGCCATGGTGTATTTGTGGCAAAAGGTGAAGACTGTTCTGGCTAGAGTAGAAGATACTTTTGAGGGATAAATATATTTAAATAGAGATCATAGACCATGACAATTATTCAGAGGAACTGAATACAATATGGTTTAAACTAATGAGGCTTTTCAAAAGGAAGTGCCCTGATGAAAGCAGTATTTGAGGAAGATTAGAAATATGGAAGCCAGAAAATTATAAAATCTCAGGGTTAGTAGAAATTCTAGTCCTGTGTCCCTTTCAAGGCTTGGGTCTCCTCTCCCAGATTCTTGCCATGTGATTAACCAGTATAAGTTTAAGTTTGAATATGTATCCCTCCTGTGTCCCATGCCATCTTTGTGTACCTCTAACTTGTAGAAATTTTAACTTGAATTTGATGCTTGTACTTGTTAGTCATATTATAACTACTGAGATCCAAAGAAACAAGTTTAATTACCCTTCCATAGGGATAGAAAGAAACTTTTTTGCACTGCAACTAGGACCCAAACAAGCTAACTGGATTGCCTACCATAATTGGAGCAGAGAGCTGCAAAGCATAATTTGAATCCAGTTTTTCCAATTAGTAGTCTTTCCATTACACTGCTGTTGTCATTGACAAAGACAGGGAAGTGAAAACATGTATCTATGGATAATTTTACCTTTTGCAATTGCAAAAGCATGATCTAATTTTGTGATGAAAAGCTTAAAATAAAATGACTATATATATTGGCTTTTTTACATACATGGATTCAAATTTTTTCCTCATCTTTAAGGATTATTGGATTTTAACATCTTGGAAGTATATAAGAATAATAAAAGTAATTACTTAGTTTTTTAAATGTAATTAGTTAAAGAGAGTTTCTATTATTTTGTTTTTCAAAGGACTGCATATGCTAATTCTTTCAAAAGGTGTGTATTCTTCCCCAAAGGGAGTTTTCTGATAATCATGACTCTGTAAAACACCTTTGCATTAGTCAAATTCCCAAAGGGAACATGTGGATTCAGATGCTTTCAAATCCTTTAGATTCCCAAACTACAGAAGTTTATAATTTTTTTTTTTGTGATTACAACTAACATAATTATATAAAAAATGCAGGTCAAAACTCAGGAGCTGTAGCTTTCTCATGTGAGATGAGTTGATATCTTTGCATTTTGTGGTCTGTTTTCTGTTAGTGTCATTTTGTACTGGTAAATGCAAATATTGTCAAAAACTGGGTACCTCTGGCATATGAAAGGCATCTACCTTTTTTGTTTTCATTTGAAAGATTACATTATAAGTTGAAGCATCAAATATATTTTGATATGTATTCAAGTGTAATTCATCTGTTTTCTTTCTGTCTAAACTGGAATCATAAAGTTGAATATCACATTAGGGCTTGCATTAGTTATTCAGGTGATAGGACTTTTTTTTTTTTTTTTTTTACACAGAAATGCCCTGGAGCATTAAATCTTTTTGTATTCATCTTAGTAACTAGAAAAAGAACTTTGTAGTGGTTGCTTGAAAATGAAAACTGCTGGGAACTGAAGGAGAGGAGATGTACGCAGTTCTTTGTCCTGAGTCTCAGCTTATGGGTCACACAATTCTACCACGAAGAATGAGTTCTGTGGGATTTTTATACCTTTATTATAGAAAACAGAAGTTTGAACTTGGGAATATTTTCCCCTTTTTTATGATGTTCTGGACAGATAAATTCCAAACTCTAAGGAGCAATCTAAAACCTTTGAAACATAAAGACTGAAAGTAACAATAAGTTACAAACAAAAGGAGCTTTGTAAACTCTACGATAGGAAGTCACTTCATCACATTACCTTTCATATTTCTCTTCAAAGTGGGCGAACATTCCCAGTCTGAGTATATTGTTAATAAAATATAGCACCAATTCCCATGACAACTTATTGAACTACACTCACCTTCTGTTATTACCAAAAGCCTTTTTTAAGAAACCTCAAGCCCAGGTGCAGCATGCCCACGGGTTTGGGGGGTGGGAATTGCAATAAAGGGAAATATGTAGGAACTAAATGAAAGCTATGACCAAGGACATGGTTTATCTCATTCATAAGTTAATACTGCCTCCATGAGCAAATAATAAATCTAATAGGACATATTGAGGTCCAATTACTCAGTCCAACATATTGTACCATTCCTGTGATTGTTTATTTCTACTGGTACTTAAGGAAGGCTTCACTTTTCTCTTTGGAGATAAGAGGAGTAATCAGTATAGGCAGAAACAAATCTACTTCTGGAGGTAACAGACATATTATCACAGGGTTGGGAAGGAGGCCATTTTCAGAGATACTCCGGCCCTTCAACTATTGATAATGTTAGGAATGGCTAGAAAGCTTCCTTGGTAACACACCTGCTTTCAAACTACACTTACTGTCATTATGGTGACGATAAGACTGGAGTGGTTTGGTTGCTAGTGGATACCAGCAATGGGGCTCAAGTAGGAAGGGAGGGCAGAGATGACATCTCCAGGTGACAAGTCCTTGAGCTGGTTTATTAGGAATAGAAAGACCCTTTTTGGAATTCACAAATTTAACGTAATCCTACTTACATTTACAGGATCACAATAGCTTTAGACTATAGGAGTGTAAGAATAGAATCAGGAAGACCAGTCAGGAGGCTACTGCAATATCCACTTGAAAGAATGTGGTGTCATGAGTCAGAAGGGTTGCTGTGGAGATGGAGTCAAATGCATAGATTTAGGGTGAATTTAAAGGTATACTTAACTGATGGATCACAGTGTGGTATGAGGGAAAGAGAGGGGGCGAAGGTGACCCCAAATTTTTTTTTTTAATCTGAGCAATGGGTGAATGGAAGAATCGTATGTGGGATTTTAGACGATCGGAGGAGACATAGATTGAGGGAAAGAAAACAAATATTTGATTTCCGATACGTCAAGTTTGAGATGCTAATTAGATATCCAGGAGGAGATGTGAGCAGATAGAAATATGAACGTGGTATCTGGGTGATAGGTAGAGACCAGAGTGACATTTGAGTACCATCAGTAGGAAGATATTTAAAGTCATGAGCCTGTGTAACAACAGAAGTGAGCATAGATAATGAGGGCGGTTCCAGGATAAGCCTTCTGGCACAGAGAAAGTTTGTGGTAAATACTTTACCCGGTGTGTCAAAACCCTGCCATGAAAGTCTCTGCTACAACCATGAAGACTGATTTCTACATTTCCCTTGTGCCAGGCTGATGGTCCTATTCCTCCTATCCCCTAACCATCAAAGATGAGTCTTCTTTCTCTTAACTGAATAAAATTCTATTCAACAGGCTGTTCAAAGCTTTCTTTAAAAATCAGCCAGATTTTGCTCAGGTAAAGCCTTATAAGCAGAAGTCAACTGTTCATTGGTTTAAAGACTTGGGAGTCCAGCCATGTGCCTACTGAGACCCATGTTGAACAAATTCACCCACCTCCAGACAGTTGATATCTCTTCTATACAGTGAAATGGGATAGGAACTGCTTGATGTTATTTTCTTGTTACCAGCTCTTCCTGATAAGGTTGGGGAGGAATGGGGACCTGAGAAACACTGTGTCTTCCATCACATCTTGATGTATGCAGAAATAATGCATATCATATGAGTGGTGTAGGGGAAGGAAAGTAATGTTCCTTCTACCCTTCGGAGTTCATGGCTGAGACCCCTATAAAAAAAGATTAGTAAAAGAGCAATAAACAGAAGTTTAGCATGTATACCACATGTATACATGAAAGATACAAGGGAAAAATGAGTAACTCTTTGAGGTGGTTTAGAATTTAGGACTAAATGCCATATTAATAGGAAAATACTTTTTAAAGGTAGAATCAATGATTTTTAAGAAAGATGAATGGGGCTTTAGAAGAAAAGATGGAAGATATGACCGTTTGTGACAAAGTTTGTCTGGGTGTAGTATAGTTTTCTCTCCTGTGATAAGAGTATATCTTCCCTGGTCAATGAAACTCCCAGAGAGGGGATTTATGACAACTGAGTTCCTTTTGGAGGATATATCTTTTGGCAGATAAGGGGAATTTAGAGAAAGCTTCTCCCTGCATTTGTTGTTTTTCAGGTGCCTACAGCTCAAAGAAATCAATATACCAAAGCAGCATATTTTGGGGTGGCATGTCGTGCTACTCTTTAGTGGTTATCAGAGTAACCACCTTATCTGCAGCCTCTGAATGGCTTTACCTGTGTGCCCCATAGAGGAATATAGAAAGCCTTCTGTAAGCATCAAGGTTGGTGCTAACACCTACCTAGTGTGCTGTACTGTAGCTATTTGGCCTTCAGCGTCTATTCTCCCAAAGGAATGTGTTCTGAACATCTGATCATGAAACATAAGGATGCTTTGCTTCAAGACTTTTGACATGCTCCTATTGCAGGGTATATTTTGTGGTCCTGCACTATGTTGTTCTAAGGACTGGGATTCCTAGTAAATTTTTCTGGTTCTCAATTGCTATATAGCAAATATCCAGTTGTTTAATAACCATTTTATTAAATCCTGCAAATAAGTGGTTAAGGAATCTGGAAAGTCTTGGCTAGGTAATTCTTTTGCTCCACATGGCAACAATAGGTGTCACAGGGTTAACCTGGAGAGTTACAGGTAGCAGAGAAGTCCTGAACAATCATCACTAGAACTGATTTTAGTGATGAAGATTCTGGACTTTGAGCTGATGATATAATGGGATGAGATTTCCGAGGACCTTGAGAGAGTATTTTAGAGGGACATAAATCGTTGGAGGCCAGAGGATAGACTCTGGTAGGGAATCATTTAATATCACTTCCAATGATTCCTGTGTCTTAGTATTCCTGCCCTGTGTAATCTCTCTTTGAGTATGGGCTGGATCTAATAGCTTGTTTCTAAAAGATAGAATAAGGCAAAATTTATGGAATGCCACTTTCACGAACAAGTTTTCAAAGACGATGACTTCTGTCCTTCTAGTAGACTCTCTGTTGCCTTCTCAGCATGTGTGTTTTTATGAAGCAAGCTGCCTTGCTGGGGAAGCCCATGTGGCAAGGAACTGAGGGCAGCCTATGGCCAATAGTCAGTGAGTAACTGAGCCTGTCAGTTTCTTCACAACCTTCGAGGAATGGAATCCTGCCATCAGTCACATGATCTTGGAAGCAAATCTTTACCCAGTTGAGATTTGACATGATGAAAGCTCAGTGTGCATCTTGTTATAGCCTGTGAGAGACCCTGAAGTAGAGGTCCAGGATAAGTTGTGTAAGATTCGAGACCCACAGCCACTAAGAGATAACAAAATGTGTGTGCTGTTCTAAGTTTCTAATACTTCAGGTAACTTATTTATTGTCATGTATCAATAGATAAATAATGCAGAACTTTTGCTGTATTCTATTTTTGCTTCTCTCTGATTGTTAGCTTGATTTGTGTTATGATGACTTTCTCTACAAGGTGGGGACATGGCCTCTAACTACTTTTAAATTTTATGTCTCAGAGCTTTTGACATCAGAGAAGAACTGACTCTCTGTCTCTCTGACTAGTGAGAAAAAGCATTTGGGTATGTAAACCAAATCATATCATTGACCTTCTTAAACCCCTCACTCCCAGTGGCTTCCCATTACATTTAAAATTAAAAAATATATATATTTTTTACAAGGCAGGGACCTTACATGAAAGGGATATTGCTTCTCTTACCCCCCACTTCATCCTTTTTATTGTTTCCCCCACCCCACAAACTCTCCCCTGATTATTTTCTTCTGTCCACCCTTGTCCTTCTGTCCTCAAACATGCACACTCACTCAGACCTCTTCTGCCCCCCTGGCCATCAGAACTTCTACATCCTTGCCTAGATTGTTTTTCTCTTTTCTCTTTGTTCTCCTGGATCTTTCCATCCTTCTAGTCTCACCAAAAACATTGCCTCCTTAAAAAGCTGTCTTTTTATTCAAGCTAAAGTTGTACCCAACTCCAAGACAACCTGTACACATTTTCCTGTTTAATTTTCTAATATTTAATTGCTATCTGAAATCATCTTATTTACTTACATATTTATTACTTGTTTTCCTCCTATTAGGCTGTCAGTTCCATGAACTTATAGGGACCTTGTCTTCTCTATTTCATTGCTATAAGTTCAGGATTTGTTAAATGCATAATTAATAAGTGAATGAATAAATTCACTGTAAGAATATTGGCCTTGGTGATATTATACTTACAACTCAGAGCATGATTTCTTTCTTGCAGAGGAAGAGGCTGTTTGAGAGGCCACTATAAGATTGGTGGTGGCCTGTCATAAAGATATGTTAAAGGAAACTTTATAGAGAGAGGTATTGTCTGAAATATATCCTCTATGGGGCTTATAGGAATTCTCTTTGTGTTGGGTACAATTTCTTTTAAGTAATACTAAAGAAATGCCAACTTGAACATCATTTTGCAATTCATTTCTGAGGAAGATCATGAGTTTACTTTAGGGCGTATGAGATTCAAAGGGCCTTCAAGACACCTTCACATATACAACAAATAATGGTCAGCTATTGTTTCTCATACACAGAAAAGTGGTTTGAAATAATGATAAATGTTTGTGTTTTTTGTGTAGGGAATGGAACTTAAGCCGTGGAATGGGTGAGATGTCCTAAGGAGTGTTGGGAATGCAAAAATAGATTAGGGCCAAAATTTGATGCACTCTATTATTTAAAGGTCTGGAGGAGGGATAGTAGTCAACAAAGGAGACTAAAGAGAGGCCGGAAACATTAGAGGAAAATCATAAATAGAAGCTAGGGGAAATAATATTTCAAGAAGCAAGTAGCGGCAAGATACATCCAAAGTTAGGAAGTCAGGTAAAGTGAGAAGAAATTGACCATTCACTTTAAAGTCATAATCATTGTTAATGAAAGAAATTTCTGTGAAATGGGGGCTAAAGCCAGACTGAAGTGAATTGAAGAGAGAATGGAAAAGTTAGGACTAAAATTTTACATGTAAAGAAAAGCTGAGCAAAGCAGAGATTAATGTGTTGTTGGTGACAAGGTTATTGGCATGATTCCTATAAATGTTCTGCATCCCTCCTTCAGGAGAAAGTCTGGCCATTTTATTTAAGCTCCATATGGTGGAAGCAAATTCAGCCTTGGATGTATATTTTCATCTGAATTCTTTTCCTTGGTTGAATTTATTGGTCTTTGTTTCCCAACATCTGTTTCCTCTTTTTTATTTTTTAATAATAGACCGAGTAATGGAAATCATCCAGGAACTGACACTGAATTGAAATAAACCTGGAAATAAGACTCTGAACTCAGTTTTAATATGATCTAAATGTGTTCCTTTGAAGAAGTTACTTACCTGTAAAATAAGCAGGTTTTACAAACTCTCTTAACATCCTTCAATTTCCCCAATTCCATGTGAATATTTGAAGATGACATTTTACTTACAGCCACTGTGAGTAATTTGCATTTTTAGTTGTGAAATATGGGCATAGATAAACAATTATCCAACCTTCCAGCGAGCTTTTTAATTTAATTATTAGAAATCTACTCACTTATTATTTGTCTTCAACAGAAAAATAATTAACAGATATTATATTTTCCACATAGATTTTAATTTTCTGCAAATAAGTTGACATTCTGTCTAGGTAAACATCATAGGCATATCAAAATGAATTAATTCAAATAAAACCACATGAGAACATATTCTCTTTTTAAATAAATAATATATATATTTAATATTTTATTGTGTATAAGCCTCTAACTTCCTACATCTAGAATACTATAAAAAATGCCATTTTAGTTTTCACATAAAAGTTTAACTACAAAATTAACCATATATTCAATTAAAGAATTTATCCCTAATTATGACTTTCATAACAAAAATTATTTTCACCTGTGAAGAACAGAGACTTTTGTGAAAATACAGTTTGAATTGTTTTTGGCAAACTGTAATTTGAATTTTCCATCAGCATTTCAAAAATAAGTTTGTCAGTATGAGAAAAGGAAGACAGTGCAGCCGTCTACTTTTCCTGACAACTGCTGTGTTTCCCAAATGATGATTTTGGCATTTGTGCTTTGCTATAGCAAAGAAAAGAAATAAAACTAAGGTTCAGGTAAGGTCCAATTCTATGATATCTGTAACTTCTAAATGACCAACATAAGGCCGAAACATGTCTACATTAGTATATTGGCACCTAACTCATAGTTTCTCCCTTAAACTCGAAGATGCCATGTAGATGGTACATTTTAGAATCAATTATTTTTATCACATTTATGAAGACAGGGAAATTTACTCCTATGAATTATGAAGGAAATATTTAGGTACATTAAAAAACAAAAATCAAGAAATCTTGCTTTCAGAGTAAACCTAGATTATGTTATCTCTATGGCAACTTAAACAAATCACTTTTTATATACTAGTGCCATAGCAGGCTTATTATAATTCAATAATTTATTATGATAAATGTAAAATGTACCTTTTAAAACATACCCTTTAAAATGTGAATATCTAACTTCACCAATGTAGAAGTAAAAGCCTACCTAAATTTAATAATTTTCTTGGGGCCACACAGTTTTCTCGGAGCACGGCCAGGATCAATAGCAAATCTGACTCTTCACTTGGCCATATCATGTATTACATATCAAGACCAATTGCCCATCAGAAGCTCATGTCATTTTTCAAAATACAAATGTCAGGCCACCCGTATCCTGCATTCTATTTCAGTAGGTCTGGGGAATGACAAACTCATCTCTGATTGTGATGTGTAGATGGCTTGGGGAATGACTGTTTAATACTCAAAACTTGCCTTATCTGGTCACTATAGGTCACAGAGTGTTAATGTTGCTCGGTGGAATAGATGGAATAGATATTTGTTTAGAAGAGTTGTATCCAGATGAGGGTCGGTAACATCCTTAGGACATGTTATACATGGCATGGAATTCTCATATCATCACTTGGGAATCAATATGTTCCTGTTCCTGCAGCTTTTACTCAGAGCATAAGTTGCTGCTAAGGAGTCGAAACCTCAATAGAAAACCTTAGTGTGTCATAAGATATATTTTACAGGTGTGTATGTGTGTGTGTGTGTGTGTGTTTACTTTTTCTGAATACCAGTGTGTCTACTAAGAAAATCATTTAACATGTCAGTCTCATCTTTTCCTATCAGACAAAAACTGCAGATATTCAAACTAGAAGGAATAAGTTTTCTTTTTACATTCTTTTTTTCTCTATATTACTAAAGACTCAATACTAGTTCTGGTCCAGCATTTTATATTCTCCTAGATTCTGGGTAGAAAAATATCAGGCATAAAGATGCAGCATTTGTTCTACAGAATTGTTAATAGTTTTTTAACTAACAATAATAAATTCCTCTTTCCTCTCCTCTCTTCTCCTCTCTCTGTACAGCAATGGTTTTATTTAAGAGCACAACTTTAAAGTCAGAGAACTGTAGCCTTGGGTCCTGTGTCTGCTAGTTTCTTGTCTGATAACTTTACTCAAGTTACTTTGATTCTCTAAAATCTTCATTTCCCAATCTTTAAAATTATAATAACGTTTACTTCACTCATTATAGTAAGCATTAAATATGAGAAAGTATGTGAAACTATTAACATAGTGCCCAAGACATATGTCTGTTTATAACCAATATTAATTGATCAATAAGATTTCATTGTATGAATCAATAAGATAACTGAAGAAAATGAATAGTGCTATGGACTGAATATCTGTGCCCCCCCCCCCCAAATTCCTACGTTGAAATCCTAATCCCAAATATGATTGCATTTGGAGGTGGGGCTTTTTAGGAGGTAATTAGGTCATGAGGGTGGAGAACTTATGAATGGGATTAGTGCCTTATTAGAAGAGACACAAAGAGATGATCTCTCTCTCCACCATCCGAGGACACACCAAGATCTGTGAGAAATAAGTTTCTGTCATTTAAGCCACCCTGCCCATGGAATTCTGTTATAACAACCCCAATGGACTAAGATATATTGGAATAATATTGGGAATCTCACAGAAATAAAGAAAAATCTGAGAAAACGAGCTTAGGAATCATGGGATCCATGAACCTCCCTGATGTTTTCCAGGAGTTTTAAAACAGCCTCTTTTCAGTGTTTCATCTGCCTTTTGTTCATTTTTTATTCTTAGGATTCTAATTTCTGGAAGGGAGAGTGTGAGTGGTCTACCTGGGTCAGGTGCACTCTGCAAGGGATGAGGGAAGGAACATGCAGAGTGATAGATCTTTGATAGACATTTCCATGAAGAACACAGGGAATGTGAGAATTGTTCCACGAAGGAAAAGAGGGATACTGATTTTTAAAGAAAAGGGATGAGAGACAATGGCTGGAAAGTATCTACTATATTCATCCCTTGTGTGTTTAAAATATAAAGAGACAGTCACACACAGAAATACTTTTCTTCATAGATACAATTTTAAAATGCCCCCACTTTACATAATTGTACATTGTGCGTGCATGCGTGTGCATGCACACACACACACGCTTTACCCTATTTCTACAGGGTGATAGCCTGAATACCAATGACAAGTACATGGCCTTGAGTGATGCCCCCTTTCTCCTGTGAAATGTCATAATATGATGTGATAGTCTATAAACTATGAACATAAAGGTAAGTTTATCTACCTCTAACACACTTTATATGTATTAGTAGGAGAAAGATCAGTGGAAAGCTAAGACTATCAAGATATATGATTAAACATGTATTTGGGATATGAAGTGAGAGTATGATTCTTTTCTTGTATGCAAATAAAACCCAAGTTGTAGTTGATTTTCTTCATATAGTACAGATCATGGGTCAACACATCCATTAAACCACCTTCTGGTGTAAGACTCCTCCAGAAGCTGGACGAAGCAAGCAAGCAACCAACAAACTTCATTTCCCAGATAATCTTATGACCAGGTTTTTGGACCTGTTTTAATTTTCACCAATTCCTACATTTGTGTGAATTGCCAAGTGTAAGATTTGGAATTTTAGTTGAGGTGCAGAATGCCTTTCTTCTGCTTCTTCTGTATAATGGTGCCTACCCCAGTCAATGGAGATACTGTATTTTAAGGTGTCAGCCTGCAAGGCTGAGGCTTGTGTGTTCATTGATTAATTACCCATGCACATTAAGCAACAGACATGGCTAGAGGACAAACAGTTGCAGAGATAGTAGGGGTTTCTGATACTCTAAACTGAAGTGAAGACACCTATGTCCCCAAAGATGACCATCCCAAATGCTGTTTCTTGATTTCCCTGCCTTACTAATTGTGGCAGAGAAAGCAGCTCCCTGGATCAGATCTATAGTATTGTTGCTAATCTTTCACTGGTGGAGTGAACCAAACTTCCTTTCCTGAGTGATTTAAAGCCTTGACGATCTTTCCTGTTTTGTTTTGCAGTAATGTAACCATAATTTTGGACATAGTTCAGAAAAGAAAGTGTCTCAATCACCTGAACTCCAACTGTACTTTTCTGGGCTCCTATTTTACAGTGGTTTTATTATTGTCCTTTATTACTGTTTTATTACTATGAAATAGTCTATCAAATACTGAAACATTCTTTTTTCTTATGTTTAGTGGCATGAACAACCCTCAGTCACCAACTCTTAGATTCCAAACTAGTGGAACTATTGTTGGGTCCCCTAGTAGAAAGTATCCCTTGGGTGAAAAAATCGGGATGTCCATAGAACCTGACCTCTTGGTGAAAAAATTAAAAATATTGTGAAGGTATATACTTGGGTACAAACATGAAGTCACAACTCCAGCCATTGATTCTAGGAGTCATGCGTTTTACCTATAGGAGAAACTGCAATATTAATTGGCATCTGATTCTAATCACATCCTACAAATCAGTACGTCATTGCATTATTCAGTAAAACTGTCCCTGGGTGGAAAAGTAGATAGTGTTAGAGAATCCCAAAGGCATCAGCCTGTTGCCCTACTTTTGCTGTTAAATAAACTCTATGAGTGAGTCAGTGCTATGTAAGATTGTGTATGATGGATAGTATTTGATGCATGTGGCAAATCTATTTGTAGAAGTGCTGGCAGATATTTGAATGGAGGGGAGGCACATCCATCTCCACAAAAAAAAGTCTATTCAAGGGAAGAAAAACCAACTGTAACTTTTAATATAAAAGGGGCTCTGTATAATAACTTGCTTCCAGGTTGGTTTCTTGAAGGCATCATGTCAAATGGGAACGGAAAGTTTGATTTATTTGTTGTTTGTTTATTTTCATAGCCGGAAACATACAATCTAGATCAGAGTAGTCAGTCACAGTCTTTGTGAGTAGAAATCCAGTGACAGCCTCTATTTCTGCCACCTTGGGCATTTTTATGAGTCCATAAAATGTCTGAAGATCATCCATGCACTGGGCTGGATAGCAAGGGTACTGATTTTTCATTCACAGAGTAGATCATTGTACCTACTTGATTGCTAAGAGCCTCTAATATAGAGGAAATTTTCTGATGGGCTTTTACAAGGAACACGAACATCCTTATTGTCTGAGCTCATTCTGAAGGGATCCGTTTCATGTCTGCCCCATCCTCTGGTGGGCAAAATGAGGTCCAATACAGTAATAACTTATTTATACTCTGTTTTTGCTTATCTGACTATTTCAGATAAATCAAATACCTTGGTTTATACTTACTTTATAGAAATATAATTTCTGGTAGGTTAAAATTATTCTCTCAAAATAATACAATATAAATTGTAATTCTTTCAGCTTACATCTTTTTTTTTTTTTTAATCTTTCGTATACAGTTCTGGAGCTTGCCATTTTAAACTCAATATCCATATCCAAGATGTTTAGGTGATTGAGCATCTGAAATTGGTAGGTAGCTTGGATCTCTCAGAGTAGGAATCGGGCCACATATATCTTTGAGGTTTTTTCTGACCTGAAACTTAAACATGTAGGAATCATTAACTGGAATTCTAACTTGGTGAGTGAAGGTGAGATTTCACCATCTCACCCACTTATGCTTCATTCACTTCCATGGAGCGATAACTTCCTTCCTGATAACTTCTTTTGTATTATTCATAGTCGTACTAAGTTTCCTAATGAGAGATTTCCTTTGCAAACCAGACAGTAATTTTAGGGAGGAAAAATAAGATAAACTACTCTACTGAAATTTTTCTCATAGGTTTAAAAAAAAATTACAAAACTCACAAAAACACAGAACAAATGCATACTCACTGTGATATATGGTTAAAAAATTAACACAGTACAATAAGATCTATTTCAAGGCTTTATAGAATTGTAACACATTTTAGTGAAATATCAATAAAATTGATGATATGACTTTGAACGGATTTCTATTTCATTTGGAAAATGTGAAACAAATATGTAGTGTGAAATTTTTTGGATTTAATAACTCAGTTTGAACGTAGTCCACATTCTTGGTTCATACTAATTGCCAATTTGATATGGAATTTGTTTTATTTTAACTATAGTTGATTTACAATATTGTGTTAGTTTTAGGTGTACAGCTTCAGATTCTCTTCCATTATAGGTTATTACAAGATATTGAATATAGTTCCCTGTGCTATACAGTAAATCCTTGTTGTTTATCTATTTTATATATGGTAGTGTGTATCTGTAATCCCATACTCCTAATTTATCCCTCTCCCTCCCCTTTTCTATATGTATCACACTTCTTTATCCATTCATCTGTTGATGGACATTTAGGTTGCTTCCATGTCTTGGCTATGGTAAAGAATGCTGCTATTAACATTGGTGTGCATGTATCTTTTCAAATTAGAGCTTTTGTCTTTTCTGGATACATGCCCAATTTGATATGGGATTTTAAATGTAGCACTTAGAGTCTTTCTTTATCCTTAAAAGTCTGTTTATTTCCTATAGAAGAAAACTTTTCTTGCTACCTAATCAGTGAAAGAAAGAACATCTTATAAATCGATGTGTGTCTATCTCTTGAGGAAGCATTTCCACAGGCTTCATAAGATCTTTAGTGGAAGAGGATTCTATAACCATCATGTATAAATGTTTGTAGTTGAGGGTTGCATAACTTGAAGCATAACTTAAATCTTTTGAGGTCTTTGTCTGAAGCCAAACACTGTGACTTTGTTTTGCTCAGCCATTTGAAGTGCATTTTTTCAGTGGTCCATTGTGACCTTGATGGACAATAAAAGTGTTTTATATCACTCCAGTCAAGCCTCCTAGAGTTAATAGGGAAAGCGGAAGCCTAAAGATGAACACTAACTTGTCCAAACTTTGATCCTTCAGGCTTACTTTTCTCATTCTCTGCAACAATACAATCTTGGCTACTGTCTTACTTGATGGGTAGTCAGGTAATTTCCAACTAATAAAGTAGTGCTTGTCACCATAAATTAAATGGATAGAATGAGTTGTTAAAATACATCAAATAAAATACATGTAGTTCTTCTTATGAATGGTTTTAAGATTGAGGTTTAGCACACAGAAAACACTGTAGACTCTTCAACTTCTAATTGAGAGGACTTCTGTTAGGGGACTGAGTAAATTCTGGACATACTCCCACCTCTACCAAGCTTCATACTGTAAGCTTCAAATACATAACAGTAAAGATATATTATTGTCAATGAAAAGACATAGATGAAAAGAGAGAGAAAAAGAGAAATCTTCAGGTACTTAAAGGGACTTCCTAGCTGTGGCAGTAAAGTGGAAGTTGAAGGTATATGACTTACTGAGGTACTAGGGCCGGTACAGACCTGAGAGCCTGGGGTGTTAATGTACTTGAGGGATTCAGAGTTGTAATTTTAAGCCCTGGTATGGCAGAGCTGTAACTGGTTTAACTTAATAAAGCCAGTAGCTTGGAAGGCAATGCATATTCGCTGAAACTTCCAACTGCTGGTTAAATTGTACCTATGAGAAAAAATGGACCCGAGCTATGGCCATTTGATAAAGTGAGTCCCAGTTTTGCAATACCTATTCAGCTGGGCTGAGATTCTTTTGGTCAGATAGGAAGGCTTCATAACTCATCCATGTGGGAAGGAGTTTTTAGTGTTTTTTTAAGCTTTATTTCTATTTTTAGTTTTTCTTTGTTTTAAACCTAAAGAGCACTGGTACATGGTGTGAAGGGACTATCTTAGGAAAGAGTACCCCTCAGGATACAATGAGAACACTGACCCATACTTAGTAGAGTAAGATGTGCATCTGCTCAGAAACCACCTTCTCAGAGGGGATTCTCCTGCCTGCTCTATACAACAATGAGGAGCCACATCATCTCACTCTCTACCATCCACGATATGTTATTCTTTTGCTTTGTCATTTATCTCCCCCTGACAAACTACACATTTGTCAGGGGGAGATAAATCTTCCCCACACATCTCTCGTCCCTCATTAAAATACAAGCTTCATGCATCAGTGTTATGGCTGGTCTTGTATGTTGCTATCTATTCAGAATCCAGAAACTGTGCCTGGCATCCAGTATGCACTCAATAAATATTTGTTGAAATTATTGAATGAAATTTTGAGCATAATTATACAATAAATATGACAAATATTGCCCACCTATATAAACACGAGTTTTAGAATTGTTTGAATCAAAGAACAAGATAAACAAACAAACAAACAAACATGATAATACTGAAAACTTGTAGCTTTGTTTTCCTATATGTGATCTATTGTATATTATTTGGTAACCAAAAAGTGGCAAGATTTGGAGGATAAACACAAAAAGGAACTAGAAAATTACAAAAATTTGATATAAAATGAAATTGACCTTATATTGGCCATTTTCAAGTATTAGTCATCAAGTGTGTGTCCCCATATCACATTGAGAGCTGAGAATAGTCAAAGGAAGCACAGAAGATTTTCAGGGCAGTGAAAACACTTTGTATGACTTTATAATGTTAGATATGTGTCATGATACATTTGTCCAAACCATAAAAGGTACAACACAAGGAGTAAACCCTAAGGTAAACTATGGACTTTTGGTGATTATGATGTGTCAATGTAGGTTCAGCCCTGGTTAAAAATGTACCATTCTGGTGAGTGATGTTGATAATGAGAGGCTATGTATATGTGGGGCTGGGGGTATATGGGTAATCTCTGTACCGTCTTCTCATTTATTGTAAACTTAAAACTGCTTTAAAAAATAAAATGCTTTAAAAATTAAAAAATAAAAGAAGCAAGTGAGAAGCTTTTGCTATGGAAAAAAAAATGATCTAGGTGCTAATATCCAAATATCACATCACAACTTGCTAAGGACAGAGCATGTATATCTGTTGGTGATACCCAGTTTTGAAGTCAGCTCACCTGTTGATGGAATCCACATTTCAACTTAACTTATCTAGCACCTATCTGGGTAGCAGTCTACCAACCTCACCTCAGGGATGGATTAAAGCAGTATATGAAATAGCTCAAGATGGTAGAATATAGCAGGAACATTTCAAAATTTAAACAACCAAGATCGTTTCCTATTGGAATGTTATAATCTGCAGCAGGAATCAAGAACATTAGCAGAAACAATGTGGCATTAAAGCATATCAAAATACCAAGAGGAACACAGATGTATTAATTATCATTGTGGTCCGTGTCCACATTGTACTTGACTCTGTGAGAACACAAAGTTATTGATCAGGATGCCATGATGTCTTTCATCCCTGTCATAGGACTGCCACTGTGTATTGCTCTGGTCTGATCATCTAAACTGTAGCCATTAAGAATATATCATCTTGTCAAAAGACAATTTACCAGCGTCTACTTTTTCAATGAATGTATTTGCTCAGTTTAGATTTGAAAACAATACAATTAATCACAACAAATAGTTTTTATAGGCTTGCTCAAGATAAGCTCCTGGTAGGATTCAGGGTTTAAAAGAATTTTCTATTTTTTCATTATAAAATTAATTCTTAATCACAATTTGCAGAGCATTTGAGTTAATATTCATATACCTATATTCACTATTGACTCAAAAAGTTTTTTTTAGTTATACTGACTTTTTATTTCCCCTTTTTTCTTTTGCTTAATTTTAAGATCTATTTGATGTAATTGTCCCTAATGGTGATTTCTACAGCTACATTTGCATCTAATAATCCTCTTCCTCTTCCTTCTTCATCACTTAGAAGCATTTTCATTATTAAAATGTGTAACCCACTTAGTTTTGCCAGTTATCCTTTTACATAACACATATTTGGAATATCACTATTTTTATTAATTCAAATTAAGGATCACAATCAATTTATCATGAATTGTCTTCATACAAAATGTTATGAAACACTGAAACACAGTGGGGGGCAGGGGGTGAAAGTATTGTCTCTCAGAAATTTCTCTGTTTTCCATGAATTCTGAACCTAGAGTTTCATACTCTAAAATAGCTAGTCTCAGAGTGTGATCCAAGGTTATCAGCACCAGAATCATCCAGTGAATTTGCTGACAATGTCATATCTGGGGTCTCATTATTGGCCTACTGATTTGGAATCTCTGGGTATGGAACCTACAGCGATTTTAATGCACACTATAGTCTGAGAACCTATGATTCCAAGAGCTCTAAAAACTTCACACATAGAGGAATAAATGAGAAGAGAATGATCATTTGAAGTACATTTGAAATTTTTTGTTTTTAGAGATCTCTATAGAAGAAAAATTGAGTGATGAGGTATATTTCACAGCCTGGCATAGCAGGATAATAATTCAAGTCCCAACTGGGTATGCAGATACCACCCAATGCAAGCTGAAATTCAACAGGCCTTATGACAAAGGGACTCTTACTTTAAGGTAAATAGATCATAATTCGTGCAGTAAAGGAGCTGAATATTGTGTGTTCTATGAGCCTGGCATAATAGAGATGCATTAGGATATATGATACCTCTAGATATTACAAGTAGTATCACTAAGAACAGAAAGCATTGTTAAATCACAGATGGTAATTAATGATCAGTAGAGATTTGCTCAGTAAAGAAATATTTCAAAATATGAGTCTCACACAAAAAACCCGTAAATATGTATGAAGACTAATCTTTCATAGCTGAAACATAAAGTTTGTAGTAAAGTTTAGAGCTTTTAAATTTTACACATTTCATTGATTAGATATTCCCCAAACATTTTTGAAAGGTGGTGTGGTGGAATTAAAAACATCCAAAGGTGGCATTGAAGATGGAAGGACATTATTATTCACTCATGACTAAAGGAATCCCACAAACTATGATAACTGAAAGAGGCTTTGAAATATGTCTTGGGAGTTTAGCTTTCTTCTAGGGAAATTAATGCCTTATTTGTTCACATAGAGCTGTGGGGCATGGAATCTAGTCTTATTAATTGTAACATTATTTATTAAATGCATGTGTTTTCATAGACATTATGTGATAGAGCTGGTGAAATGTATAGTTTATCTTAGCTACATAAGGTTTTCAGAATGTCAAGAAGGATTATTCTGAGGATGTGGCTATGGTCATAGCCAAACCAAATACATGGAAAGTATGGGGACAAACTGTAGATGTATATATTTATTTCTTGAAAGCCCTCAAATGTTCAATTTAAAATACTTACAGCTGAAACACTGAAAGCTAAATTCCATGAATGAGGTTCAGTTTTTTTAAAAAAGAGAAAGAAATAATATGGTGCTGCCTCAAAAATCTGACTTTGTAGGAAACCCAGGAAGCAACTTTTTCTATCTCTGTGCCAAAGATCAGCACATAACATTGACTGTGCCAGAAACTAAGGAAAGCCATCATCTTCCTCCTAGCCAAATCTTCCACCTGAGTTTTCTTTTCCTTTTAATATCTATTTGCAGTTTATAAGTAGTAAGAACTATATTTAGGTAAAATTTTGAATCAGCTTCAGCATTGAGCTCAGTAAATTAATTACTATGTAAATAAATCAAAGACAAGAAAAAGGGAAATGTATAAGATTTGAAAAATTACTTCATTCTCCAACTTCATTGAGTATCTACTGTGTACCAGGTACTAAACTAAGTATCGGGGTAAAGAAATAAAAGACACAATCCCTGCAACCAATAATCACCATCTAATGATGACAAAAGACAATTACAGCTAGGGGAATATCAGGGGAAATGTTGTAGAAGAAGAGACATTTCAGGTAAAATCCAAAGGACAAATAGAAACTAAGAAATGACAGTGAGGTAGTACATTCCAGTGAGGACAACAGCATGTACATAGACAATTATGCATATAATCATGACACATTTATGAGAATTAAGTTTTGGATATACTCCCTCTGAGAATAGTTGTAGTAGCCACCAAGATGAACCAATACCATTAGGATTTTGTAAGTTCCTGGAAAAAATAAATTAATGCTAAGGAAATCTGTTTGTACAGCCCATAGAGAAACATATTTTTACTATTTATTTTTTTAATATTCAATAAATATTTACTAAAGTATTAAAATATTTAATAAATTAGAAGCCATGGTCAAGATTTTATTAACTAGATTGGTAAATTCTAAAATAGAGGAATCTGGCACCTCATACTACTACATTTATTTAGGATAAGTATCTTATTTTTCTTATTATAGGTTTACCATATTCTGGGAGCTTTTTAAGAGGAAGAAAAATGGAGAGCAAGGCATTATTTTAGCCTTTGTTTTAGTCTCTATATATATATATAGAGAGAGAGAGATCTAAATAGAATACTACTTGTGTAGTATATGAATCAAATATCTTTTTGAAACTAAATAGATACATGTCTAATGAATAGAGTATGAAATGTTTCACAGACATCTAAAATGTGTCATGCAAAGATAGGGAAAAGACTAAAGCAGCTACAAAAGAGAAAGTGAAAAATGAAAGTCTAGCCAAAGGTGGGAATCAGACCGTAGGTGAATAGAAGAAATATATATGATCCTTGGAATTTGCAACTGTTTGTAAGGACATTGGGTGTAGGGTGGCTAACTTCAGAGTTACATTATAAGAAAATGTGTGTAACCTTGCTGTTTAATAATCTTAGCCTCGCAGACCTGAAACAAATTATTTTATGATATATATTATATAAATAAAACATTTTATAGAAGATATCCATAACCATTTATATCAGATATATATATATATATATATGTGTTTATAATAAGCAACTAACAAATATACAACAAGGCTGATATTCTGCTACTCAAGACTTTAAGTTTACCCTCTCCCTTATTCTGAAGCACCTCCCATAGCAATGAATTTCACTTTTGAAGATAATATTTAAATGATGGAGCTTGATGCTGTTCACAAGAATGGATTCTTGCATGATCTGAAAATATAATTAATCAATCTCATAGCTGGGTCGCCTTTGTAGTGATGACCAGGAAGTACCTGAATATCCCCTATTTTGAGAACAAGTTTATAGGAATATGTCAAAAACACAGAAAGAAAATAAAAATAGCAACTAAAGTACTGCTCTACATAATTTCAGCATTTGTTGTGACAGTAGATTCTATTCACTGTCTTGAATAACATTTCGAATGTCCCTTGTAACACCTTCATTCTTGTCACCAGCATTTAAAAATATTAAATTTATCTAAAAAACTATTCTGGGACTTCCTGGGCAGTCCAGTGGTTAAGACTCTGGCCTTCCACTGCAGGGGGCATGGGTTCTATCCCTGGTTGGGGAACTGAGATCCCACATGCTGCACAGTGCAGCCCCCAAAAATAAATAAACAAAAAATAAAAATCTATTTGAGCCTTTTACTGTAACCTCTATACCCATATATAAAAATTAACTCAAAACAGGTCAAAGACCTAGACATAAGAACTAAACATAAAAAGAAAACACAGGGTAAAAGATTCATTAAATATGGTAGTGATTTATTGGATGTGACATTAAAAGCATTGGCAACAAAAGAAAAAAAGGGATTCAATGAACTTCATCAAAATGAAAAACTTTTGCATCAAAAGGCATCAACAGAGTGAAAAGGCAACCCACAAAATGGGAGAAAATATTTGCAAATAGTGTATCTGATGAAGGATTAATATCCAGAAAATATTTTTTAAAAAACTTCTAAAACTCAACAAAAATAATCTAACTTAAAAAAATGGGCAAAGGACTTGAACAGACATTTCTCCAAAGAAGATTTACAAATAGCCAATATGCACAAGAAAAGATGAACGTCACTAATCATTATCAGCATTATCAGAATGCTAAATCTCAACCAAAATGAGATACCACTTCATATTCATTATAATGGCTACTATTAAAACAAACCCCAGCAAACAATACTGTTTGAAAGGATGTGGAGAAATAGGAACACTTGTGCGTTGCTGGTGGGAATTTTAAAGTGATGAAGGTCCTGAGGAAAATGGTATGGTATTTCTTCAAAAAAAAAAATTAAACGGAACGACCATATGACCCAGCAATTCCACGTCTCGGTATATACCCCAAAGAGTTCAAAACAGTTGAGTGCAAGTTGTCAAAGAGATCTTTGTACACCATGTTCATAGCAGCATTTTCCACAATACTCAAAAGGTGAAAATAACCCAAATGTCCATTGAAGGTTGAATGGATAAACAAAATGTGGCATATACATACAATGGAATATAATTCAGCCTTTGTAAAGAATGAAATTCTGTTATATGCTACAGTATGGATGAACCTTCAAAACATTATGCTGACTGAAATAGGCCAGACATAAAAGAATAAATGTTGTATGATTCTACTTATATAAGGTAAATAGAATAATACACAGAGACATAGAATAGTGGTGGTAACAAGTGACAGGAGGCAGAAGAATAGGAAGTTATCATTTAATGGATACAGTTTCAGTTAGGGATGATGAAAACTTATGCAGATTTATAGTGATGATGGTTGCACAAAAATGTGAATGTACTTAATGCTACTGAATTGTACACTGAAAAATGGTTACATTGGTAAATTTTATGTTATGCATATTTACCACATTTTTTTAAGTATAGGGGAAAATATCTGTCTACACCATTGATTACTTGAAGTTATTATAAAGAAGGGAAGAAATTTCACTAATATTTTGGCAATATCATTGTTGGCCGGATACTTTCTGGGTCCTTTATGTAGATTTTTTTCATATAATTTTCATAACCTACACTACATACTTTGAATGATTTCAAAGATGTTGAAATTCTCACTTTAACTTAAAATTACATTACATGTAAGTAGCAGTTACAAGATTTAAAAGGCTGCGTCTCTCGCCACAAAATTCAGTCTGAGTATAATTCTGACAACCTAAGGGGATGTATTTTCCTACATTCAATAATAAAAGTGTTTTGTCTACTTAATTTTAATTTTGCATAATTAGTGCTATCATGACCAACTAAATTTTCACAAGAATAAAGATGATCACAGTTTGTTTATGATAGTCTTATTTCTGTTATATGTACCTAGTAATTACAGAAAATTTATTGCATGTTAAATTATAACATATACATACTTAAATGTATTTAGTTGTATATTTTAAAGATGATTGTTATTATAACAAACATAAGAATACTGCAAGATAAGTTACTATAATTTGTCCCTTTATGTTTGCTAGAAGCATATACAGTAACCCCAAACATACAAAGTTATAGAGGAAAGCATTTCTGGTAAATGCCTTGTTTTTGTAAATGTGTAGTATATTCAATTTACCAATTGAATACTTGAGAATGATTAAGCGAAGTCTGTCTTGTCACTATTAATAAATAAATATATCATAAAGTTATCCATTGAGAAATATTTAATAAATGTTGATGAACATGGATTTCTAAGTGATGTTAGAACATAATCCATATATATAAGTACCTGGGGACCAATATATTTTCATTATAAATCATGTTCCAAATAAGTTACTTCATCTTAATACCCTATTTTCTTAGAAAATCATATCAAAATAAGATATTGAAAAGAGGAAATTTCTTAAATGTAATCTTTTAGGTTACCTCTTAAGAAATATTTTTAAGGAAATAATGTTTTCTATCTTTACTAAGGCCTTTTATTTTCAAATGTGTGTGATTCAATCTTTTTCTCAAAATGGCAAGTGGAACAGAAGGGTATTTGTGGTACATTTTAAATTTTTTACCCAAAGGATTATGTAGTAATAAGGATTATAGTTCCTTTTTAAAATAAGTAAAAATAATTTCTATATTAATTTCTCGAATGTTCCATACTTTTAAGCTATATGCTTTTAAAAAATTTTTCAAATGCACTTACATAAATATAACTGAACATGTATTCTCACATAAAGCCTGCTGAAAAAGTGAGTTTTAAAACAAATTTAGGATGAATTTTAATTATATTTACCAAAACCGTCATCAACAAACCAATAAGGCAGAACTGGGCTTCACTGTCATTTTAAACTCTGATTAAAAATCAAGACAAAAAGGTCTCCCCTAGCGGTCCAGTGGTTAGGGCTCGACGCTTCCACTGCAGGGGGCATGCGTATCCCTGGTCAGGGAACTAAGATCCCGCATGCCGTGTGGTGCAGAAAATAAAATAAAAATTAAAAAATAATCATATTTGAAAAAAAATGAATCAAGACAAAATAAAAGCAGAGCATTTAAATTCCTCCTGATGAGAAGCAGCTGTGGCATCCTGCTGGAAACTAGTTCTTCATCCAAATGCTAACTTTTATTAGGGTGTTACTGGTTATTAAACATCGTTGTTTCATTTTGTTTAAAAGACTGAATTAATGGGAGGGACTAAGATATTAAAAATCAGCAAAGACAACAACGAGAAACTTAATTTAGATTAAAAACCTTAATTTAACAGACTGGATGACAAGAAATGTATTAGATAGCATAATCTTTCCTCCTTAGCAGAGAGGTCCTCCTAAAATATTGATACTGTGATGTGTTTATCTAATGTGCATAAAATAAAATCTATTTACTAGATAATGATTTTCTTCTTAAAGTGTGAGACTTAACTATTCACACATTATTCACATGTAGAATTTAAATTCCTTTATCTGGAATTTGAGAATAAAAGTAAGAAAAAAACAATGTATTTTCTAAGAAGTCAGGTAGATAAAATAGGGAAAAGAACAAAGAAAGTGGTAAAACACAGGGACACCAGAGTGATTTGGGAAACAGTGAAGGCAAAGTGGGAAGTAGAAGAGAAATGGAGAGTTTCTGTTTGACAGGTATTAAAGTTTTAATATACAAGATGAATGTGTTCTAGAGATCTGCTGTACAACATTGTGTCCATAGTTAACACACTATACTGTGCACTTAATGTGTTAAGAGAATATATATCATGTTAAGTGCTCTTAACAACAACGATAATGATAATAATAATAAAAGTAGAAGGCAATGAATGATACACATGGATGAATAAAGTAACCCATTAATGGCTAACAAAGAGATCACCAGCAAATGAAAAATAAATGAGACAGGTGGCACAATATGTAGTAGAAGGAGGGAATTAAAAGTTTGCTCATATACTGATTGTGTTATTTAACTGCCAAATTTTAAACTACTAAAGTATATGGTGTGGTATTTGAGCAAATATGATGAACAGTTTATAGTGGTAGATGTATCAAAGACATAATAGAAGGGGATTGCTCTGTTAAACAGTAAATGACCCCATTCTTGTGTATGTATTCTTTTTCTCAATTGCATCATATTTTCCCTTTTGTAAATGCTATCACTGTTGTTACCAGGGAGAGTACTACCTGCAGAAGAATAAATTATGTTCTTTTTAAACAGTATATTATTTTTAGATTACTATGTAAATGTTTTTCCATGATTAAAGCAACTCAAGGCATGCCTATTATATGCTTATATTTACATAAATTCACACAGATGGTCAGACTGATTTATTTTAATTGTTATGTTGTGAGTCCTAATCAAAGTCCTTGTGCATGCGATTAGCCTTGGGAATAGAAGGCTAAACAGAAGTACAATGTTGAACTCTCGGCAACTTCTTCCTTCATTTTAAACATTATTAGAGTTGTTTTTAGTCATTAATTTTGTAACAAAGGATATTGATATGTGTTCAAGGTGTAATAGAGAGCTTCAAGATTTAACTCTGTATGATGACATTTCTTAACTCAGTGATGTTAAAGGATCAGGATGTGTGAAATGTACATCTAGATTATGCCTAGTGATGCTGTGCATCTCTGTCATTTTTGGTCAGAGGCAAATAATAGGACATGGGGAAATTGCTGTAATCCTTCCTAAGGTTGTGGTGTGGAACATTTACAGGTCTGCATGAACAGCTGGGCACTTTCTCAGTTCATCGTTTGTGAGTTGTTTCACCAGTCCTGTCAACAGTTATTCCTCTAAGAAGCAATCATCTGCATCTTGCAGTCCTCTAGGACTACAAAGTCATCCTGCAACTAGCAGTTAGATTGACGCTGCTTACTTGATCCTCAAAATGGCATTATGTTGTGATATAACCCTCAGTTGCCACACGGAAATAGGGTCCAGTAGTCATTGGGAAGCTCCGAATGTTTGGCATAGCTGTATTCTTTAGTTTAAGCACTTGCCTTATGCTTTTCCCTGTACTTTTTGAATATTAATGGTTATCATGGGGCATAAGAGATACACATCTTAATGAGCAAAACTAAAGAGGCATTCTAATGCTCTTGAACTGACAAGCTAGAGACTGAGATGGGCTCTACACAGATGACTTTTTTTTTTTTTTTTGAATGGGAATATAATAGCCTCTGGAGATACTGGTCAGGACAGATAGATGTTTCTTCAGGTCTACTTAGACACTAGAGATTTATGATATGAATCTATTATAATATATTTCACCTGCTCCTTAAATCTGGAACAAAGAAGTGCCCTTGATTTGAAGGGAAAATTTTTTTAAAGGCACAACAATGTGAAATAGATGATTTGGACATTTTGCTGACACTTGGGAAATTTTTGTTTGGAAAGGAGCATTTTTCTTGCTTCTAACTCAATAGCCAGAACCAGTGACTTTGACCAACTGACATAGGATATTAATGTAAGGATTATAATTGGAAGCCAAAATTTAATCACAAAGCACTCTCAGCCTGTCTGGCTGTCTCTCTTTCTCTCCATGTATGTGTGCATTTTATTAATCTTAACTAATAAAATCTTTAATCCCTACAAAATAAATGAACTATCACCTATTATTGATGGCACAATATAATTTTTCTAGCCATTGTTTTCTGAATATACCTCAGTAATACAGCTCTGTGATTAAAAAAAAAAAAATAGCTGTAATTGATACCAGGTTTTTTTGGGTTTTTTTGTTTTTGCTTTTGGAAATCTTGGAACAATCATGTATTATTTGATGCATAAATATGTATGTAACAAATTTGTAAGTTATAAAGCATAATAACAACAGATATCAATGAAACCACAACCATTACTGCTACCTTATTACTCTTCCCCATTCCATTGTCATGCCTCTCATTGTAGTGAAAAATTAATCTTTTGAATTTTTTAAAATTCGGAAATTTGTTCACATGCTATATGTATGTAATTACTATATGTATGCATTCTCACACAATGCATTATTCATTTTATTTACTTTGAGCTTTTAAAAGTTTTAATACTTTAAGAATTTTTTGATATTTTTATTTATCATTCACCATTATGTTTCTAAATTTTATCCATGTTATTCCTATGAAGTTCTTTTCATTTGTTGCCATTATTTTATAATATTATGCTACATAAATACATTATGATTTATTTGTATATTTTCCTATACTTTGGGGGCAGTTTCCATTTCTTGTTAATACAATGCTGTTTTGAATATTCTTGTTTTCTAGGGCACATTTGCAGGAGTTTGCCTAGTTTAGAAGTGGAGTTGCTGGTTTTTAGTATTTGCACATATCATTTTATATAAGATAATGCCAAATTTTATAAGATAATGCCAAGTTTGTTTCCAATATAATTACATCAATTTTTTCTGCTAGCAGTATACATAGTTCCCTATGTTCTATATTCCCACCATTTTTGGTATTGTCAGACATTGCTAGTCTCATGAATATAAAAGTTTCTCATTAGAGTCTAATTTTGCATATTCCTAATTAGTAATGAGAGAGCATCTTTCATTTGCTTTTCTTGTTTGGTTAATGTTCTAAGTAAACTCTTATGTTTGAATAGTATTTCTATGCCAAGGCCCATAAGAGATTCTTTCATTTTTTCTTTTAAAGATTTTGTAGTTTTTGTTTTCCTTAAGTCTTTAATCTATTTGAAGTTGACTACCGTGGATCTCATGAACTAGTTTCATTTTCTTTTCTCTATATGAATAAATAATTCTCCCAGTAACACTAATTAAACAATCTCTTCTTTTCTCAATTATTTATTAATAACTGCCATGATTCTTCTGTCATATATTTCATGTTCTTCAATTAATGGATGTTTTAAATCTGTTTTGACTATTCCTGTTTCAAGACCACGTTCAATTAAATATTTCAGTTTTCTAATAAGTCTTTATTTCATAAAGATCTTCCAAACTTGCTCTTCTTCAGGAACCTCTTAGTTACTCCTGGGACTTGCAATTCCATACAAATTTTACAAAAATCCTGCTAAAAATGTTATAGCAATTGCATTGAATCTATAGGTCAATGTTGAGAAAAATGACTGGGTAGATTCTTACAACCTAAGAACATTGTATGTGTTCTCTATTTATGTCTCATATGAAGTTTGTAATTTTCCGCAAAAATGTCTTACTGTATTTTAGATTACTCAGAGATGACATATTTTAATCACCATGACAAATGATGTCTGATATTTTCCTTTTGAATGTGTCCTCAATATTTATTTTAGTTCTCCAAAAATGCAATTAATATTTTTACATTTATACTACATTCAGCAACTTTCTTAATACCTGTTTTAATATTTTTATGAATATTTTAGTCCCTACACAATTATATCATCCTTGAATAATGGCAATTTATTTCTTTCCTTCTAATCCTTGTAAAGTTAATTTTTGTCTTATTCCATTGGGTATGTTTTCCAATACAATGTGAAGAGACAACTGTGTTGTCATCCTTGTATTTGTTGTGATTTTAAATGGAACACTTTTAAGGTTATCTCTATTAAATTAAGGATACTTCTAGTTTGCCAATAGTTCTTTTCATGGATAAAATTTGAATTAATAACTTGATATGCCTGCATTTATTGAATTAATCATTTGGTAATCACATTTACAGATTTTTCAGTGATAGACCAACCTTGGCAATTTTAGAATAAACCAATTATAGTCATGCTTTATCACCTTTTCATGCACTGCTAGATTAAGTTAATAATATTTGTTCAGGATTTTTACATCTGTATTTATAAGGAGAAGTGGCCTATAGTTAACCTTTCCATTATGTCCTCGTCTAAAGTTGATAATGAAAATACACCACCTCATAGAATGAGTTGGAGAGTATTTCTTCGTTTTAATTCTTTTAGTTTATGTAAGATTTAAATTGTCTCTTCTTAGAATTACATTAAAATTACTCATAAAACATTTTTGTCCTGAAATTTGCCTTTTGGAACATTTTTAAAAAACTGATTCAATTAGTTTATTTATTTGTTTAAGTAATGTTTGAGCTTAATTTCTTTCTAATTCAGATCCGGCAGCATAGATTTTCTAAGAAAGTGTCCTTTTTTTCCCAAATAGCAGATGAACTGCTTTCACTTTTTCATCAAAGTCTGAGATATAACTATATCTACATATACACACACAATCATTTCTTAGCATTTCAATTTCTATAATGATTCTTATTTGTTACATTAGATAGTTAAAAGAGATTAATTTATAAGCATATGCATATATTAAGAAATGTATCACTATAGTTTATTTGCATTTTATTTATGATACAATTGATACCGACTATTTTTTTTTTTTTTTTTTTTTTTTTGTGGTACGCGGGCCTCTCACTGTTGTGGCCTGTCCCGTTGCGGAGCACAGGCTCTGGACGCACAGGCTCAGCGGCCATGGCTCACGGGCCCAGCCGCTCCGCAGCATGTGGGATCTTTCCGGACCGGGGCACAAACCCACGCCCCCTGCATCGGTAGGCGGACTCTCAACCACTGCGCCACCAGGGAAGCCAATACCGACTTTTTTTTTTTTTTTTTTTGGTGGTACGCGGGCCTCTCACTGTTTTGGCCTCTCCCGTTGCGATACCGACTTTTAAAATTTTTTTCGGTATCTTATTTATATCCTAGTATGTGACTAATTTTCTGTAGGTGCACTCTATGTTCTTAAGAATGAACATTCCTCAATTGTTGGTTTCAGGGTGATATATATGTCTTTTAATCTAGCTTGGTAAACCTTTTGTTCAAATCTTTAAATATATATTTATTTATAGAGATAAAAATACTTTTAGTGGTCTTCTCAGATTTTGAGAGAGGAATGTTGAAATCTCTCACTATAATAGTGGTTGTCAATTTTTCCCTATAGTTGGCAGAGAACTTTTGCCCTGTTTGTCCCTTTTCTAGCCTTTAGCATGGGACACAAATGTCACCTTCTTGGACCAGGAGCATGAGGACTATATCTAAGTGTGACTGAGAGATGAGGTGCAAGAAACCTGGTCCTTGAGGAATTTGAAGGCAAATTTCTAATACCAGCACTGGAAGTTTAAATGTATAAAAGGAAAAAAAAAAACTACTTCAACCATTGCTATTTTAAATTGTGTAACACATATAGCTCTAACTAATCTCAGGATACAATTTTATTAGTTGTAAACAAATATACAATTGCTATATAATCCTGGTTAATTGAACACCGATCATTGTGTAGTGACCCTCACTTTCCTATTTATATATATAGGAAACTTTTGGGCTGTTTATGTTTTGTGTATGTTTATTGTAAATAGCATATTGTGGGGTGTTATTTGATTTTCCATTTGGACTTTCTCTGCTTTTGTTTAACTGAAAAATTTAGTCCTTTTGATGATTGATATATTTTGACTTATTCATCTTACTTAGTGTTTTATGGTTGTCTCACTTTTTAAGACCCTTCTTCCTCCTTTCTTTCTTTTTTTTGGGGGAGGGGCCTCTCGCTGTTGTGACCTCTCCCGTTGCGGAGCACAGGCTCCAGACGCGCAGGCTCAGCGGCCATGGCTCACGGGCCCAGCCTCTCCGCGGCATGTGCGATCTCCCCGGACCGGGGCTCGAACCCGTGTCCCCTGCATCGGCAGGCAGACTCTCAACCACTGTGCCACCAGGGAAGCTCTCTTCCTTTCTTTTTCATAACAATTGTAAATGTTAATTTTTTTCCCTATTTTTCATTGACTTTTACCTTGTAAAATTGGGAAGTTGTGGCTTTTGGCTGTCATTTTCCATGCATCCTTTAATATTGATGTTTGGCCTCTGAATGATTCAAACACCTAAGGACTCTCACTTTTTCAACTCTAATCTGTTTTATAGATCATTCTGTTCATGACTTTACTTTCTTCTTTGTAGCCAAACATATTTGATATTACACAGGTAACTTTTTCAAAAAATATTTATTTATTTATTTGGCTTGCTGGGTCTTCATTGCAGCCCGCTGGATCTTTGTTGCGGCACGTGGGATCTTTTTAGTTGCGGCATGCGGAATCTTTAGTTGCGGCATGTGGGATTTAAATTTTAATTAAATTTTAATAAATTTATAACATTTTCGGGGCTTAAACAAAAATTTGTTGTCTCACAGTTTTGGAAGCAAGAAACCCCAAATCAAAGTGTCACTAGAGTTGGTTTCTTTTGAGAGCTATTAAGGAAAGATCTGTTCTAGGCCTCTCTCCTTGTCTTGCAGATGGTGTCTTCACGTTCACCTGGCAATTTTCTGTATTTTTACATCATCTTCCCCAAACCACTTTTTTTGTTTTTCCCACTATTCTTTCTTGCATCTTAGACCATCCTTCTTGTATATGTATTTTTTTCTTCCTGAAATATATCTTTTAGACATTTCTCTGGGGAAGAATTATTTGTGGAAAAAATTAACTTTAGTTTGTTAGAAAATATAACTATTTTACTCATTATTAATATATGGTTTACCTGTACAAGCAAATTTAGGTTCATGGCTATTTTTTCATCCAGTCTTCTGGCTTCCATTGTGGTTGATAAGTCTGCAGTTAATCTGTTGGTCTATCACATCGTTATTAGTACTTCTTTTATGTTCTTTTTATATGCTACTTTTTTATCAATAGTCTCTTGTAATTTTATTATAATTTATATTTTTTCACACATATTATGGATCCTATTTCTATGACTTTATCTCTGATTAGTTCTGGGATTCATTTGAAGGATTTTTAAAGGCAGTAAGTTTTAGTCAGTACTATTAAAACCTTAATATTACCACAAGTTTTCCAAATGGAGAGGATTTTTCCTCAAGAAGGATGAGGCCTACTGATTCTAGGTAAAAGAAAATCTGTGTGGCATTAAAAAATTCATTTATGTAAAACAATAAAAATCAGTTTGGGGAGAACAGAGATGATTTTATGTAAGAATTTTTTTTTCTCCTTCTTATTTTTCTAAACTAAAAATTGCTGAACTTTCTCCCAAGTTTAAGTAGGCGCTAAGTCATCTTATGTAGACAGCCAGGTAAAGGAAAAAAGTTACAAAATAAAAAGAGAGATGGTTCCTCTTTCCATGAGCATACAGAGGGTGCTTCACTATTTCCGGCTTATTAACTCTAACTTGATTTTTTCTTCTCTTAAAAAAAAAAAAAAAAAGATGTGGGAAAGTAAGTTATATTGATGTTATAGGAATAAATATTTTCAATATTAAAATTATTCACAAATTCACAGCTCAGATTTAACCTTGAAAATAACAACACCTCCATTTAAAATTATTATCTTAAAGCTCTAGTACCAGTTTGTTCACTCATTCACTTATTCAAATATGTATTAAGCTAATAATGCAGGTTATTAATCTACTCCTCTTTTGAATTTTTCTTGACACCTGCTGAATAAATGAACCAAAAATATAATGGAGTCTCACTTTAAATTAAGGGGGAGAAAAGGAAATGATAATTTTTTCTTAAAGTATTATTTTTAAAAAGTATAATGGGGGAAATATTTGTAAACCCGTATATAATGGTATGCTCTATTTTTAAACTCTCATATATTTAGATCTTTTCAGAAGCAAGAAGTAGGTTAAATAGAATTCAATGCCATCCTTGAAATATTGATCTTGTAGTTGTAAATTACTGCAACAAAGTTAACCCCTATCCATAGTCATTTTGGCTATTGCCTATAGGTACATGTCCCACTGTATCTGTATTGTATGGAGTTTAGAAGTAACCCAACTTCTTACTGCAAATCTTTTATAATGAGGACAATTTTAATCCTCAGTTTCTTTTTGTAAGCTGTTCTTACTGAGAATCTGTTTCATTGATAATATTTTAGTTTCTTTAAAAGTAACCATCTGTTGAGGTATCTTTGATATTTTTGAAGGATTGCACTAAGCAAAGCAATGATTTATAATCTACTTTTTCATTAAAATTTATAAACTATCATGGTTGAATATATTTACTATCCCTATGTATTAATATTTTGAAGTTAAATTTCATGACATAAAATACATTAACTAGGCAGATAGTGTAAAAAATATTTAATACATATTCGTGTTCATTGAGGATACCAGAGTTTAACTCAGAAGTTAATGTGTCTACCCTGCTAATGTTTAATGAAGGGATGTGGCTGTGAATTACAAACAATAACCACAATTAGTCTCATTGGTCATTTTTGTTTTAAAATAAGGATGTATATATACAGGGCCAGAAAGTTAATTTTTAAAACTCCTATGCCTTCTTGAAGCTTACTGTCTAAGTAGCTAACACTAAATTAAGCAAAATTGGACTAGGCAAAAAATATTCTGTAGAAAAGAAAATCCTTGAATTACTTTAATGAAAGGAACAAATTCTTACTTCCAAGTACGTGTTTTGGAGTTAGACGACTCAACTTGAAATGACTTTGGGCAAATTTCCTCATTTTTTTAAGTCCCCACCTCCCTTCCCCCCACTCCTCCTCCCACCCCCAAGGTTTTCTTTTTGTAATACGTGGTTATAATATCATCCCTAGCACTGCCCCTGTCATATGGCTCAGCTCCTTCCGAAGATGTCATTGTACTACCCCCCCACACACATACATTTTCCTTCGAGATTAGAATAATTTCGAGACTGAGAAATGGAGTAGTGAGTTAAAAATAGGTGAAAAAAAATTCAGTAATTCACCACGGGCTAATTTTGCTTTGCTTGTATGTGGCAGAAAGATTTGGGATGATTATCATTTTTTTATTAGGATTTATCTTTTTCTGTCTTCTTTCCAAAAATCAAGTCTTCAAGCAAACATTTGCATTCAAGTGAGAGAATTTCTAGAAGCTCAGGTCTTTTATTTTACTCAGGCAGTAATATGTTAGGAATCACAGGACTTGATTTGGAATCACAGATCTCCTAGAACCTGTGGATTCTGTTGTTTCACATGATACATTATAGTAGTAAAACCTAAATCACAAGGTCATTATGAGGATTAAATTAGAAGGTATGTACAAAATGCCAAGTAAGCAGACACAGTGCAAGAGATGCCAACAATTATTAGTGTATATTAATTAGAAGTGGGTGGAGATATCACACCTATTTATGGAAGTGATCTTAAAAATTTATTTTCATATTTTATAAACAACTTAAAAGCCAAACTAGAATCATTGATTTTTATTTTTAGAATTTTTACTTTTTGTAGAAGAAAACTACTATCAGAGTTTTATTGAAATATACAAATATACATATTTTACACATGAAATTCACAACACTATGCATGATCCTTCCTTATGTAACACATTTTATCATTTCACTATCCATGTTTGAAGATGTATTAATAGTTTTATAATTTGCATCAAGTGGGAAGTACATAAAAATAAAGGCTAATGCTTATTGAATGCCTAGATTACCTATTCAAAATGCTTTATATGTAGTGTGTAATTTAATTTAAATTACACTCCTATGTATAGTGATATAGAGAAAGACAGAGACACTGAAGCACAGAGAACTTAAACTGCCCATTATCAAGAAACATAAAATAGATGTTAGAAGATAAAAGTAAATAGTAGACTTTAGAGCCAGTATCTCTTTATAATACTGTTACCCTCTACTAAAAGTATTGACTGAGAAAAAAGTGAATTATTCTCCATATACTAGACAACTTCAACATTTAAACATATATTTTCTATGTTTTTCTATATGAGTCTAAATAATTGAGTAAACATCTGTTTTACATACCTTAAATTATGTGGACATAGAAGTAATCTTCAAACTATTTTTTTTCAGTATTAAAACCAAAAAAATTAAAACATCTATTTTGCCTTATTTTTAGAAAAATTTTTAAATGTGTATCTGAATGGCTAATGGAAAATAAGTTGTAAAATACTCTTGGTATTTTATGTAAATGGTGGCTGAGATAAATTGCCAATTCTGATTTCAGCTCATTATGTGATTGGACATTGAGAAGAGTAAAAGTTAAATCTGCAGAGTGACATTACAGTTTATTTTTTATAAGCTTAATTTAGATGTATGGCAATTATATTCTTTAATACTCTTTACATTTTGAGTTAATTTGATGTATGATATAAGGAGTGGTCAAGTTTCATTCTTTTGCATGTGGTTGTCCAGTTTCCCTGACACCATTTATTAGAGACTGTTCTTTTCCCATTGTATACTTTTCACACCTTTGTCATAAACTAATTGACAATATATGAGTGGTTTTATTTCTGGCTCTGTATTCTGTCTCATTGATCTATGTGTCTGTTTTTATGCCAGTACCATACTGTTTTAATTACTATAGCTTTATAGTATACTGTGAAATCAGGAAACGTGATGCCTCCAACTTTTTCTTTCTCAGTATTGGTTTGGCTCTTCAGTTTTTTTTTCTGTGGTTTCATACAAATTTTAGGATTATTCTATTTGTTTGAAAAAATGCCATTGGAATTTTAACAGGGATTACATTGAATCTGTAGATTGTTTTCAGTAGTATGAACATTTTTACAATATTGATTCTTCCAATCCATGAGCACATCATATGCCTCCATTTATTTATGTTGTCTTCAATTTCTTTCATCAATGTCTTACAGTTTTCAATGTATAGGTTTTTTGCCTACTTGGCTGAATTTATTCCTAGGTGTTTTATTCTTTTTCATGCAATTATAAGTGAGATTGTCTTATTTTTCTTTCTGATAAGTTATTGGTTATAGAAATGCAAAAATTTTGTGTATTGATTTTATATACTGTAAATTTACTGAATTTGCTTATTCTAGCAGTTTTTTAAATGAAGTCTTTAGAGTTTTTATATAAATATCACATCATCTGCAAATAGTGGCAGTTTTACTTCTTTTCCAATTTGGATACCTTTTATCTTTTTCTTGCCTAATTGTTCTGGCCAGGACTTCCAAAATGATGTTTAATAAAATTGGCACAAGTGATCACCCCTGTTTCTTTTCTTAGAGGAAAGGCTTTCAGCTTTTCACTATTCAGTTGCTATTAGCTGTGGGCTTGTTATATATGGCCTTTTTTATGTTGAGGTATGTTCCTTCTATAAAAATGTTGTTGAGAGTTTTTGT
The DNA here is from genome assembly GCF_005190385.1 of Monodon monoceros. Classification (NCBI taxonomy): domain Eukaryota; kingdom Metazoa; phylum Chordata; class Mammalia; order Artiodactyla; family Monodontidae; genus Monodon; species Monodon monoceros. The sequence continues at coordinate 38,872,847 of NW_021703767.1, forward strand.
CATAAATGGATGTTGAATTTTGTCAAATGCTTTTTATGCACCTATTGATATAATCATATGATTTTTATCCTTTATTTTCTTAATGTGTATCACATTGACTGATTTACAGATATTGAACCATTCTTGCATCCCTGGAATAAATTCATCAAATGTATTGTTAAATTCAGTTTGTTAATATTTGCTTTATATATTTAGATGCTCCTATGTTGGGTGCAAATACATTTTCAATTGTTATATCTTCTTGTTGGATTGACTTCTTTATCATTATGTAACACCCATCTTTGTCTCTTAGTATAGTCTTTGTTTTAAAGTCTATTTTGTCTAAGTATAGTTACTCCTGCTTTCTCCTGGTTCCCATTTTCATAGAGTATCTTTTATTCCATCTTTTCACTTTTAGTCTGTATGTATATCTAAAGTCTGAAGTGAGTCTATTTTAGGCAGATAGATGTGTTTTTTTTTTTTTTTTTTAAATCCATTCAGCCACTCTGTGTCTTTTGGGGAATTTAGTTACATTTAAAGTAAGTATTAATAGGTATGTACTTGTCATTTTGTCAGATGTTTTGTTATTGTTTATGTTGTTCCTGTCCTCTTTTTTTCTTTTCCTTTTTGTGGTTTGATGACTTTCTTTAGTGATATACTTAGATTCCTTTCTCTGATCTTGTGTGTATTTAACATAGGTTTTTGCTTTGGGGTTACTATGAGGCTTATAAATAGAAACTTACATCTCTATCAGTCTATTTTAAACTGATAACAACTTAAGTTTGATCCCAGTCTAAGGTTCAACATTTTTACTCTACCCTCCATATTTTATGTTTTTGATGTCACATTTCACATCTTATTGTGTGTATCCCTTTACTAATTATTTTAATCAGTTATGTTTACTACTTTTGCCTTTAACCTTCATATTGCATTATAAGAAATATTCCATTCCTTTTACTATATATTTAACTTTCCAATGAGATTTACTCTTTCATATATTTTCTCCTTACTAATTAGAATCCTTTATTTTCAGTTTAAAGACGTTCCTTCAACATTTTTTTGTAAGGCTGGTTTAGCTGTGATGAACTCCTTTAGCTTTTGCTTATCTGGAGAAAACTTTATGTCTCCTTTAATTCAGAATGATAACTTCGCCAGTAGAGTGTTCTTGGCTGGAGTCCCCCCCAACCCCATTGAATATATCATGCCACTCCCTTTTGACCTGCAAAGTTTTTGTTGAAAAATCTGCTGATAGTTTTATGGGGATTCCCTTGTACATTACAACTTGTTTTTCTCTTGCTGATTTTAATATTCTCTTATTGTCTTTAAGTTTTGACATTTTAATTATTAACATGTCTTGATGTGTCTCTTTGAGTTACTCTTTTTTGGGGCTCTCTGGGATTCCTGGTCTGGATGTCTGTTTCCTGTCCCAGATTAGGGAAGGCTTTAGCCATTATGTATTCAAATAAGGTATTTGCCTCTTCCCTCTTCTCTTTCTGGGAGCCCTATAATGCAAATGTTAATTTGTTTGATGTCCCCTAAATCTCTTATGCTATCTTCACTTTTTGTCATTTCTTTTTCTTCTATTTGGCACTCATATTTTCCATCTCTTTGTTGAAATTCTCACTGTGTTCATCCATTCTTCTCCCCAGTTTGGTGAGCATTTTTATGACCATGACTTTGAACTCTTTATCACATGAATTACTTATCTCCATTTCATGAAGGTTTTTTCCTGAGGCTTTATCTTGTTCTTCGAATTGGAACATATTCCTCTGTTTCTTCATTTTGCTTGATTCTCTGTGTTAGTTTCTATACAGCAGATAATACAATCACCTCTCCCAATCTTAAAGGATTGGCCTTGTGTAGAAGATGAAACTTGTCATTCAATCCTGCTTCAGCTCCTTATTGTCTTTCAAACCTTTGTGCTTGTCCACTCAGCCTATTATATTTTTAATAGTTTTCAGTAGTTGAGGAAGTGCCAAGCCTGTCAGTATCCCTAAAAGACACCTCAGCACATAGAATCAGGTTTGGAAACCAGATTCTCAGGCAGTAGCTTTTAAAAGTATGTCAGTATTTATAGTCAGGTGGGGCTACAACCATAACCTCACTGTCCAGAGGATCTTGCCATGTCCTCTGGGCAGCAGTCACAAAAATCAGGACTCCAGATGAGTATATAAGCTTTTTTCTGGGATATAAGAGAAAGCTGGAGTGAGACAGAGGGAGAGTGCCAAGATGGTGCCCACAGCATACACTCCTTGAGAGCGGCTCCATAGCCTACTAGATGTGTGTCAAACCTGAAAGTCTTTCCCTCAGGCCAAAGCTCCAGGACAAGCAAAGAGGCCTCCTTCACAGAAAGACTAGGGGTGTGCCTTAGTCTGTGCAGTGCCTTGTGGAGGGTGGTGCAGCTGCAGTCTGGTGGAACCTAGGAATGCAAGTGCCCTGGCCACCTGAGTCAGATGATCAAGAGTCATCCCCTGGGTGGCAGCTGCCCAAACCAGGGTACCAGATATAAAAGCCAGGTTACCAGCCATGTGTAAATCTCCCATCCAGGAGATACTTAAGCTCTGGATCACAGCAGAGGGAGAGCACAAAGATAGATATCTGGAAAGGACTTCAGTCAGCCCCTAGAATCCTGCCTCTCAGGCCACAGCCATAATGATTAGTTTACAGGCTTCCTTCACAGAAAGACTGAGCTCCTGGGCCTGTTGCCTCTTGTTGTGCCCTGGGGGTGGTAGCTGTTTAAGAACGTTTTCTCTGTTAGTAATAGTTCTGTAGGACTCATGAGAGTAAGCCCCACTAGCTTCCAGAGCCAGGCAATATAGAGGTGTCCCCTGACAGAAGTCACTAAAATTGGGGTGCTAGACAGGCATAGGAGATTCTTTCTGAGTGACACTAATTATTACAGTCCCCTGGGACCAGGAGCCAAAATTCCCCTGGTCTCCAGAGTCAGGCAGTCAAGAGGCATTCCCTGGGTGGGAGCCACAGGGATCAGAGCACCAGACACGTGAGACAGCTCCCTCTCAGGAGATACTGGTGCTCTGGAGTGCAGGAAAGGAAAAGCATAAATATGGAACCTGCTATCCTCCATGCCTAGATAGTGTTCCAACAGGATCCTAGATGCATATTTTAAATTAAATGCCTTTCCTTGAGCCGATGCTTTAATATAAGCAGGTAATCCTCCTTTACTTTCAGTCTGGGCACCATCAGCTGCCTCTATGTTAGGTTCTGGGGTGGGTAAGTCTGAGCATCACAAGGGCCCTTTAAGAGCTGTTTCCCAGATGGCCACAGTCTTGGGGGTCTCATGATGTGAGCCCTGTTGGTTTTCAAAGTTCTGGTGGCTTGTCTCTCACATGTAAGCCCCTTGTAGGGTTTGCACACTTTGCTCCTTGGAGATAAGCTCTGGGTTTTGAGTTTTCTCCCAGTTGTGGGCCACTGTGCTGTGGATAGGATTTATGGTGAGATTGTGTCCCAGCCTCTCCTACCCACTTTGATATGGTTTTCTTCTTGTTTGCTCAGTAGTCCTCACTCAGCCAGGCTTTAGGTTATTTTAAGAGGAAATTGTGTTATATGTAACTGTCACGAGAGGATGTGAGTTCAGGACCTCCCTACGTCACTGTCTTGAACCAGAACCTTAGTCAAATTACCAGAATTAGTCAACTCCTGGTTTAAACAACAATAACAACAACAACAATAAAAACCCCTCTGTTGTATACTTTACATTAAGTATAGAGAGTGGTAAATTAATTCTGTAAAAATAATCTATAAAACCTAACAACAACAACAAGGTGATATCCATGGGAAAAAATGATTTTACCCCAAATAGCTCTGATGCAAGTCATAAAGAATCTGGTTCTGGGGTGCCAAGAAAAAAACAAAGGTAAGATCATGAAAGCTTGTGTTCATTTACTCTGATAGGATCATTTTTTACACAGTGTGAACTTATTTAATTTATCAACATGGTGGATACACAAAATATAATCCCTGCATTTGCGAATGATTGGCTACTGATAGAGCTCTACAAAACAAAAACAACAAACAAACCCCTCACTCTTGACCACTTTTATTAGCAAGTTTTTTACTTGCTAATGGATGCTAGATTAGAGAATTAAACCAGCCAAACACATAGTGTTTACATCTCACTGTTATTACCAGCACAGATTTTAAATGGCCCATATATCTATCTGTAACACTAAGGAAATATGTTTGTGTTGCTGAGAAGCAGGCTGTTTGCATGAAAATCCCAGTGGCTCAAAGGAACATAGCTTTGGAAGCTCAGAGATAGATCTGTAAAAAAAAAAGGAAAAAAATTGGTCTAGGAGAAGGGAGGGCTGTATTCCAGTCTTCACTCTTATGGTAACTGACCACATGATCTTGGGCTTCTTCATTCCTATTTAAAAACTAAGTAGATTATTTTTAAGGTCACCTTCAACTCATAAAATTTATATCTCTGCAAACATAAGTGTTCACTGTCAGTATTAGGTGAACTAATATGGCTGCTTCTCCACATGAGATATCTTTCCTCAAAAAAAACCCCCATATATATGTGTGTATACATACACACACACACACACACACATACACACATATATTCTTTACATTTTGATGATTTTTCTTATGACTGAATATGGCAAGTAAGTTTATGCACTAGAAGTTTTATGCATTTGATAACAAAACATATTATTTGGAGACTTTTTGTAGACTAGTAATAAGTAAATAGTGATGAAAAAAGGATCATTGCTGTTAAGGAAAATAGGCCTATGTGGTTGAGTCTCACACTACTGTAACTGACTACAGCTTATGTAACATTAGATTTTCTTTTTATGCTTAGAAGGAAAAAACTCCATGGCCGCCTTCGGATTTGCATCATGTTTTACTAATTAGCATATCAGTAAATTACAACCTCATTTTCCTGAATGCATTTTCTTTTTGGAATCCTACTTATTTACTTCATATTAAAGATTCTTCAAATTTAACCACAGAACTTGAATTTACAACAAAAGCTGCCCTACTCCAATTTTGGAAAGTGTCCAAAAACCTTTAGAGTCATTCAGTCCATTTAACACTTGAAAAGTAAACCTGATTGAAGTCACTATGTGGCCAAGCTCTAAGTGAATAACATTCTCTCTGTGGCCATGCATAATTCTCTCTAGTTTTAATGCCAGTTGTGATTTTGCCTCAATAGAACACCCCAGAGCGTAAATACATGGTGGCTTGAATCATGCTTACTCTTAAAATATATATATATATGAAAATATATGAAATAATTATCAATATATTCAAATGAAAAATATTGGGATCGTCACAGATCAACAAAGAGGGAAAAAGAAAACAAAACTCTTGGTAGATAAAGAATTTTCATTAGGAACCAACAGACTTGTTGGCTCAAGACCACTAATAAAAAGGGTAATTTTTTATTTTGCTAGCATTACACAATGTTTTGAGGATAGAGGTCATGGAACAGGACACAGAATTCAATCAGCGCTCCTTAGTCATAGAGCACACAGGAACTTAAGGGCGTTTGTCCAGTAATGAGGAGATTCTTTGCTAAAGAAAGCACATTTGTAGAACTCAGTTTTCTTGGCAGAAGCCTCTTTTGTGTTTTTCCCCCAACTTTATTGAGAATAATTGACAAATGTAATTTTATATATTTGAAGTGTACAATGGGATGATTTGACATACGTATACATTGTGGAGTGATTACCAAATCCAAGATAATTAATATGTCCATCAGCTCAGACAGTTAAATCTCTCTCTCTTTTTGTGGTGAGAATACTTAAGGTTTGTTCTCAGTAGCTCTCAAGTATACAATACCATTTTTTTTTTTTTTTTTTTGTGGTACGCAGGCCTCTCACTGTTGTGGCCTCTCCCGTTGCGGAGCACAGGCTCTGGACGCGCAGGCTCAGCGGCCATGGCTCACGGGCCCAGCCGCTCCGCAGCATGTGGGATCTTCCCAGACCGGGGCACGAACCCGTGTCCCCTGCATCGGCAGGTGGGCTCTCAACAACTGCGCCACCAGGGAAGCCCCTACAATACCATATTATTAACTATGGTCACCATGCTGTATACTAGATCCTCACAACTTATTCTTCTTATAACTGAAGGATTGTGCCATTTAACCGGCATCTCCCCATTTCTCCCTCTCCCTACCCCCTGGCAATCATTCTATTCTGTTTCTGTTACTTGGCTTTTTTTTGTTGTTGTTCACGTATGTGATGCCGTACAGTATTTGTCTTTCCCTGTTTGGTTTATTTTACTTACCATAATGCCCTCCAGTTTCATCCATATTGTCACAAATGGATTTTCCTTTTCTTTTTATTGGTGCCTTTATCTCGATGGACCCACTGTGCTCCCCAGCACGTGTGCTGGGCTTAGCTCTAGCCTTTGTTTTTTTGTTTTTGTTTTTTAAATTTTTATTGGAGTATAGTTGACTTACAATGTGTTAGTTTCAGGTGTACAGAAAAGCGAGTCAGTTATACATGTACATATATCCATTCTTTTTCAGATTCTTTTCCCATATAGGTTATTACAGAATATTGAGTGGAATTCCCTGTGCTGTACACTAGGTCCTTATTAGCTATCTATTTTATATATGGTAGTGGGTATGTGTTAATCCCAGTCTCCTAATTTACCCTTCCCTCACCCCAATGTTCCCCTTTGGTAACCATAAGTTTGATTTCAAAGTCTGTGAATCTGTTTCTGTTTTGTAAATAAGTTCATTTGTATCATTTTTTATTAGATTCCAAATGTAAATGATATCATATGATTTTTATTCTTCTGATCTTCACTACAATCTCAGGCCTGATGAGTCATGGGGTGAGGTGATATTTTCTTTTTCTATTTGAATTTTATTTATTTTTATACAGCAGGTTCTTATTAGTTATCTATTTTATACATATTAGTGTATATATGTCAATCCCAATCTCCCAATTCATCCCACCACCACCACCACCCCCCACCGTTTTCCCCCCTTGGTGTCCATATGTTTGTTCTCTATATCTGTGTCTTTATTTCTGCCTTGCAAACTGGTTCATCTGTACCATTTTTCTAGATTCTACATATATGTGTTAATATACAATATTTGTTTTTCTCTTTCTGACTTACTCCACTCTGTATGACAGTCTCTAGGTCCATCCACGTCCCTACAAATGACCCAATTTCATTCCTTTTTATGGCTAAGTAATATTCCATTGTATATATGTACCACATCTTCTTTATCCATGCCATTCGTCTGTCGATGGGCATTTAGGTTGCTTCCATGACCTGGCTATTGTAAATAGTGCTGCAATGAACATTGCATGCATGTGCCTTTTTGAATTATGGTTTTCCCTGGGTATATGCCCAGTAGTGGGATTGCTGGGTCATATGGTAATTCTACTTTTAGTTTTTTAAGGAACCTCCATACTGTTCTCCATAGTGGCTGTATCAATTTACATTCGCACCAACAGGGCAAGAGGGTTCCCTTTCCTCCACACCCTCTCCAGCATTGCTGTTTGTAGATTTCCTGATGATGGCCATTCTGATTGGTGTGAAGTGATGCCTCATTGTAGTTTTGATATGCATTTCTCTAGTAATTATTGATGTTGAGCAGCTTTTCATGTGCCTCTTGGCCATCTGTATGTCTTCTTTGGAGAAATGTCTATTTAGGTCTTCTGCCCATTTTTTGATTGGATTGTTTGTTTTTTTAAAATATTGACCTGCATGAGCTGTTTATATATTTTGGAGATTAATCCTTTGTCCGATGATTCATTTGCAAATATTTTCTCCCATTCTGAGGGTTGTCTTTTCATCTTGTTTATAGTTTCCTTTGCTGTGCAAAAGCTTTTAAATTTTATTAGGTCCCATTTGTTTATTTTTGTTTTTATTTCCATCACTCTAGGAAGGGGGTCAAAAAAGATTTTGCTGTGATTTATGTCAAAGAGTGTTCTTCCTATGTTTTCCTCTAAGAGTTTTATAGTGTCTGGCCTTACATTTAGGTCTTTAACTCATTTTGAGTTTATTTTTGTGTATGGTGTTAGGGAATGTTCTAATTTCATTCTTTTACATGTAGCCATCCTGTTTTCCCAGCACCACTTATTGAGTAGGCTGTCTTTTCTCCATGGTATATCCTTGCCTCCTTTGTCATAGATTACTTGACCATAGGTGTGTGGGTTTATCTCTGGGCTTTCTATCCTGTTCCATTGATCTATATTTCGGTTTTTGTGCCAGGACCATATTGTCTTGATTACTATAACTTTGTAGTATAGTCTGAATTCAGGGACTCTGATTCCTCCAGCTCTGTTTTTTCCCCTCAAGATTGCTTTGGCTATTTGGGTTCTTCTGTGTCTCCATACAAATTTTAAGATTTTTTGTTCTAGTTCTGTAAAAAAATGTCATTGGTAATTTGATAGGGATTGCATTGAATCTGTAGATTCCTTTGTGTAGTGTAGTCATTTTTACAATATTGATGCTTCCAATCCTAGAACATGGTATATCTCTCCATCTGTTTGTGTCATCTTTGATTTCTTTCATCACTGTCTTAGTTTTCTGAGTACAGGTGTTTTACCTCCTTAGGTAGGTTTATGCCTTGGTATTTTATTCTTTTTGTTGCAGTAGTGAATGGGATTGTTTCCTTAATTTCTCTTTCTGAACTTTTGTTGTTAGTGTATAGGAATGCAAGAGATTTCTGTGCATTAATTTTGTATCCTGCTACTTTATCAAATTCATTGATTAGCTCTAGGAGTTTTCTGGTGGCATGTTTAGGATTCTCTGTGTATAGTATCATGTTATCTGCCAACAGTGACAGTTTTACTTCTTTTCCAATGTGTATTCCTTTTATTTCTTTTTCTTCTCTGATTGCCATGGCTAGGATTTCCAAAACTATGTTGAATAATAGTGGTGAGAATGGACATCCTTCTCTTGTTCCTGATCTTAGAGGAAATGCTTTCAGTTTTTCACCATTGAGAATGATGTTTGCTGTGTGTTTGTCATATATGACCTTTATTATGTTGAGGTAGGTTCCCTCTATGCCCACTTTCTGGAGAGTTTTTATCATAAATGCGTGTTGAATTTTGTCAAAAGCTTTTTCTTCATCTATTGAGATCATATGGGTTTTCTTCTTCAATTTGTTAATATGGTGTATCACATTGATTAATTTGCATATATTGAGGAATCCTTGCCTCCCTAGGATAAATCCCACTTGATCATATTGTATGATCCTTTTAATGTGTTGTTGGATTCTGTTTTTTCTAGTATTTTGTTGAGGATTTTTGCATGTTATGCATCAGTGATATTGGTCTGTAATTTTCTTTTTTTGCAGTATCTTGTCTGGTTTTGGTATCAGGGTGATGGTGTCCTTGTAGAAGGAGCTTCCTTCCTCTGCAAGTTTTTGGAAGAGTTTGAGAAAGATGGGTGTCAACTCTTCTCTAAATGTTTGATAGAATTCACCTGTGAAGCCATCTGGTCCTGGACTTTGTTAGAAGATATTTAATCACAGTTTCAATTTCATTACTTGTGACTGGTCTGTTCATATTTTCTATTTCTTTATGGTTCAGTCTTAGAAGTTTATACCTTTTTAAGAATTTGTTCATTTCTGCCAGGTTGTCCATTTTATTGGCATGGAGTTGCTTGTAGTAGTCTCCTAGGATGCTTTGTATAGCTGTGGTGTCCGTTGTAACTTCTCCTTTTTCATTTCTAATTTTATTGATTTGAGTCCTCTCCCTCTTTTTCTTGATGAGTCTGGCTAAAGGTTTATCAATTTTGTTTATCTTCTCAAAGAACCAGCTTTTACTTTTATTGATCTTTGCTATTGTTTTCTTTGTTTCTCTTTCATTTATTTCTGCTCTGATCTTTATGATTTCTTACCTTCTACTAACTTTGTGTTTTGTTTGTTCTTCTTTCTCTAATTGCTTTAGGTGTAAGGTTAGGTTGTTTATTTGAGATGTTTCTTGTTTCTTAAGGTAGAATTGTATTGCTGTAAACTTTCCTCTTAGAACTGCTTTTGCTGCATCCCATAGGTTTTGAATCATCGTGTTTTCATTGTCATTTGTCTCTTGGTATCTTTTTTATTTCCTCTTTGATTTCTGCAGTGATCTCTTGCTTATTTAGTAATGTATTGTTTAGCCTCCATGTGTTTATGTTTTTTACATTTTTTTCCCTGTAATTTATTTCTAATCTCATAGTATTGTGGTCAGAAGAGATGCTTGATAGTATTTCAGTTTTCTTAAATTTACTGAGGCTTTATTTGTGACCCAAGATGTGATCTATCCTGGAGAAAGATCTATGTGCATTTGAGAAGAAAGTGTAATCTGCTGTTTTCAGATAGAATGTCCTATGAATATCAATTAAATCTATCTGGTCTATTGCGTCTTTTAAAACTTGTGTTTCCTTATTAATTTTCTGTCTGGATGATCTGTCCATTGTTGTAAGTGAGGTGTTAAAGTCCCCCACTATTATTGTGTTTCTGTTGATTTCCTCTTTTTTAGATGTTAGCATTTGCCTTACGTACTGTGGTGCTCCTATGTTGGGTGCACATATATTTATAATTGTTGTATCTTCTTCTTGGATTGATCCCTTAATCATTATGTAGTGTCCTTCCTTGTCTCTTGTAACATTCTTTATTTTAAAATCTGTTTTATCTGATATGAGTATTGCTACTCCAGCTTTCTTTTGATTTCCACTTGCATGAAATATCTTTTTCCATCCCCTCACTTTCAGTCTGTATGTGTCCCTAGGTCTCAAGTGGGTCTCTTGTAGACAGCCTATATATGGCTCTTGTTTTTGTACACATTCAGTGAGCTTGTGTCTTGTGGTTGGAGCATTTAACCCATTCACATTTAAGGTAATTATCAATATTTTTGTTCCTATTGCTATTTTCTTAATTGTTTTGGGTTTGTTATTGTAGTCCTTTTCTTCTCTTGTTTTTCCTGCCTAAAGAAGTTCCTTTAGCATTTGTTGTAGAGCTGATTTGGTGGTGCTGAATTCTCTTAGCTTTTGCTTGTGTGTAAAGCTTTTTATTTCTCTGTCAAATCTGAATGAGATCCTTGCTGGGTAGAGTAGTCTTTGTTGTAGGTTTTTCTCTTTCATCACTTTATGTATATGCTGCCACTCCCTTCTGACTTGTAGAGTTTCTGTTGAGAAATCAGCTGTTAACCTTATGGGAGTTCCCTTGTATGTTACTTGTCATTTTTCCCTTGTTGCTTTTAATAATTTTTCTTTGTCTTTAATTTTTGTCAATTTGATTACTATGTGTCTTGGTGTGTTTCTTCTTGGGTTTATCCTGCCTGGGACTTTCTGTGCTTCCTGCACTTGGGTGGTTATCTCCTTTCTCATGTTAGGGAAGTTTTAGACTATAATCTCTTCAAATATTTTCTCAAGTCATTTCTCTCTCTCTTCTCCTTCTGGGACCCCTATTATGTGAATGTTGGTGTGGTTAATGTTGTCCCAGAGGTCTCTTAGGCTGTTTTCATTTCTTTTCATTCTTTTTTCTTTATTCTGTTCTGCAGCAGTGAATTCCACCATTCTGTCTTCCAGGTCACTTATTTGTTCTTCTGCCTCAGTTATTTTGCTATTGATTCCTTCTAATGTATTTTTCATTTCAGTTATTGTATTGCTCATCTGTGTTTGTTCTTTAATTCTTTTAGGTCTTTGTTAAACATTTCTTGCATCTTCTCGATGTTTGCCTCCCGAAGGTCCTGGATCATCTTCACTAGCATTATTCTGAATTCTTTTTCTGGAAGGTTGCCTGTCTACACTTCATTTAGTTGTTTTTCTGGGGTTTTTATCTTGTTCCTTCATCTGGTACATAGTCCTCTGTGTTTTCATTTTGTCTATCTTTCTGTGAATGTGGTTTTTGTTCCACAGGCTGCAGGATTGTAGTTCTTCTGCTGTCTCAGGATTTTCCTTTTTTTGTGGCTGAATAATATTCCATTGTGTAGGTATACCACATTTTCTCTATCCATTCATCTCTCAGAGTATGTTTAGATTGTCAGTATCTTGGCTGTTGTGAACTTTATTTGTATTTCTCTGTAGCTTCACTATAATTTTATTTTAGGAAAAACTAGGCTAAATAGTCTTTGTTTCTTAACTTTTACACTTCTAGAAGCCCACACTAAATGTAGTAATACATGTTCAAACCTAAATGAAACAATTCATCCTGGAACATTGAGATCAGTACTTTTTCAAAGACTTAGATCTTTCCAGATAGTATACCTCCATATATTGGTATATTGATAGTATACCTCTCCATATTGAGAACAGTGGTTCTCAATCAGGGACCACTTTTCTCCCAGGAGACACAGTTTGTTCTTGCAATTTGTTGGGATAAGTTCATAGTAGCATCTAAAACCCAGTATGTTGCTAAATATCCTACATTGCGTGGAACATCCCCCATGCCAAAGAATTATCCAGTCCAAAATATAAATAGTGCTGAGGCTGGAAAACCCTGCAGTAGACTATTCCATGAACATAAAGCTTACTTTTCTAATTTGAAACATTTAATAGTTTGAGACTATCTGTTGTTGACTTATTACTATTGGGAATGTTAATGGCTCTTTATTATATATCTATATTTTTAGTATGTAATGTGTGTGTGTGATGAGAACCAGTCATTCATATAGAACTGAATTGGAAGGCTCCCAAATATCAAGAAACATTGCCTTTATAATAAGTAAAGCAATGATGGGTGACTCTTCTCTTCCTTGAGCAAGTGAAGTATTCACACATTTCTAGGGAATTGATGCATCTAGCTTAGCTGAACCTGAAATTCTTTTATTCATCATTTAAAATGTAACAATCTCATTAAAGAGTCCTGACACTTAGAAGCAAGAATAGTATTCTTGCTACATTCTCTGTGTTTTTAGGGAAACAAACATAGAATATTCGCTCTCCAGGGGCCTTTAGAGATAATCTATTCTAATCCTCATATTTTATAGATGGAGAGAATAATCCTCAAAAAAGGAAAGTATCGATTTTCAGTTGCACAACTAGTTAGTAATGAAACCAGATCTACAGTTATGTTATATATCCCTATCAAAACGAGGTCATGATTTGATGACTTTGTAAAATTGAATCTATGTATATTGAGATGTTATATTGAGATGATTTATAATGGAATTTTGCTCAGCTGCAATAGTTTGGAATTGTCCTTCTTGACTGACATGACCTCTTTTGCCATCTAGATAAAATAGAATTTACCGCATAATTTTTTCCTTCTCTGGGATGTACTTTCTTTGTGCTAGTATTACATTCATACTGGAAACATCATTTTCAAGTCACAATGTGCCATATATAATATTCTACTCTAAATCATCTTATGCCTTTAAAGTCATACAAGTCTGTGTCCATATGTCAGAGAGATTAGGAGATGAGTCTCTAAAAATTAATTCCTATCCACAAATCCATTAATCTTTTACATTTTTATGGAAAAAGTCTGCTTTCTGTCCTTGAACAATAGCCTACATATAGATTTTTTTTTTAATTTTTTTGCTTTATTGTTAAGCTGATTCTCCTGGGTTTTGTGCCTTCATATGTTAATAGGGCCATATGGCCAAATTATTTTTCCTGTTTTAATTTTTACCTCAAATTCAAGATAACTGATGTTGTCTTTAAATGAAGATTATAAGATTAATGGAAACTACATATTTTTCTCTCAAGGTGATTATACAATAATCTATATTTCATATCAGTTTGAAGTGAAAAACTTTATAGAAGTTTGACTGAGTTATTAAAAAAAGTGCTTTTAATTGTGTTGAAAGTATCATCCTGGCTTATGACCAGTTGATATGATCTTAAATAATATTGTGTTATCTATGCTTTCACTGACACATTTTAATAAACTGAAGCTTCATATATAGAAAGCTTCAAGGCAGTATATATTGACAAAATGAGCTCTTCTATTTTCATAGCCTCCACTTATATATAACTGGTACATTTCATGATCCAGAAACTAAAACTTATTAGGAAAGATCCAATGTTATGTTAATGTTACAGAGGCCTAATTGAAGGCCCAAACATTTAAGAATGTCCTTCATCAAGGAACAAGCTGTCATATCCTCAGCAGAGTGTATTGTTATTTTATGACTGTCTTCTTGTTATAGGTAATTTTAGAAGACATTAATAATTATATAAAATAATATGATAGCATATAAAATTGCTCTGATATGATGTCCTCTTTTCAGATAAGTTGTAAGGTATTTCAAAGTTGGTACCATATTTAGCATTTAATTATATTCAGCTGAGAGGTTCTCAGACTGTCAAACCTATCTTAGGGATTAAGGGTGTCAATATATATAGCACTCCTTTCCCTCCTGAATTAGAAACAAATTGAAAAATATAAGAGACAGCAGGTGGATATAAAAATCATTATTGTAAAAAAGTATAGAAAATTAGTCTAGATTTGTATCTAAAAGGGGTTGACGATTATTCCTTCCTTCTCCCACAGCAGCCCCTTTTCCTATACTTATAAATGCCTTGGAACCACCCATCCCAGGAAAAAGCTGTGTTTACAAAGTAATTTGAGTTTTCAAGACAGCTGTCTCTCACGGGTTGAAGTGGGGAAAAAATAAAGCAAATGCTTAGAAATTAAACCTTTCAATGCTTTATTTGTACAAAGTCAAGAAATATGAACCAGTTAGTAAATGACAGCATCTTCTTATCCAGCCTGATAATCAGTCAAAAGAGAAATAAAAGGTGAGGAGTATAGCAAGGAGAGATTCTAACACAAGCATCTTCATATGAAAATGTGATATCAGAGAAAGGGAGTGTTCCCACTAGCATAACATATTCTAATAAAATGTGTTTCACTTTGTTGATTGACTATTCCTTGAAAAGATACTTTGATCCCTCTAATAGTGACTCATTAATTTTTTATCCCCTCAAAATTAAGCAAAAATGTCAATGTGTCCTCTGGGATTCTGTAGCTCTGCTGCAAAAAAAAAAAAAAAAAAAGAGATGGTTATCTGCTTGTAAGGGACATGGAATTATATGGACAAGAGAAATAACCAAAAAATTGGGTTGATTATTAGGTGGAAAATATTTACATGAGAGTACTGATTTTTGTCTCTAATGTTTAACATTTATAAAAATAATCAAGATTAGTCTTGATTAAAGATTCACTTTTGTTTACATCTTAAATTATTTTTTTATTAACTTGCATGCTATTCAGTTTTGTTAATGAAAATTGCTATTATGGGGTACTTTCAGAATTTTGGAATTTTATGCTCAATAATCTAATGATTCTCACTAAGTTAAATTCAGATAGAATGTAGAAGTGTGCAAATCACATGCTATATATTTTCCCTAAATTAGCAAAGCTAAATACATATTAATAAGAGGATATAAATGAGAGAATGAATTTAAATACTTGTGTTTTATTTGAATAACTTTGGTAGTCGTATTCATTTTTAAAATTTTTGTGATGATATGTAATTATAATGTTAAACTATCCTAAGGAGAAATATTTCATAGGAAGTAAAATACAGAATATGGAATTCATGGCTTATATTAATATTTTCTCATTCAGCATTTTGATAAAATAGTATATTTATCCAGTTGATAAGACAGGGTTAGATATGACAAAAACAAGTTTTAGACTAAGGAAATGTGTCTTATTTCAGTTGTTTCTAATTGAGTCTTTATTTATACTACTTTGAACATAAGAAAAACATCGAAGACACTATTTGTTTCTGTATATCACGGCTGTAGTATATGTTACCTAGATTTCAAGGCATCAGCTAACATACTCAATTTGACAAGCCAAAGGGAAAGCATAAAGACAAACTGGACTTCAGCTTGCCATGATTCTAAACTAGACTATCCTGGCATCCTGAAGTAATCTGTAAATTAATCCACATGAGATGAAAAACACTCAGAAAGGACATCTATGAATTGCTGTCCATTCAGAGAGTAATCCCAAGGCCTTCTTTTGGACACCAGGCACATTTTTACCTGTTCAAGTGGAGCTTTTCCCAAGATATTATGACAAGAGTCTGGAGGGGGGAGAGAGACTTCTATAGCAAATTACAAAAGATGGTAATAAAGTACAAACATTAATCTTTTTCCTCCAGTTTTTTGTATAGATAGAGATACAGATATAAATACAGATATGGAGGTATAATAGAGTTTATTTTCCCTCACATATTCATATTTGGTAGATAAATATATTCATGTTTGGCAGATAAACTTTTGCTGGTGAAAGCTCAGTATGATCCCTAGGAGAAATAGAGAAAGATGCGTGAAGAGTATCCCTCCCTACCTCCCTGCCCTCTCTGTCTCTCCCTCCCTCCCCGACCCCGACTTGGCAAAGATCTCTTTGTCATGCTTCTGCTCAGGACAATGAAGGCTCTGACCAGGATAAACAAGTGTGGGTTGGCAAGGTTATGGCCTTATTAGAAAATTCTCTCTCTAATATCTCAAATACCCAAATACCAAAGTTGGAGTTGCCTGAGTCTGTCTTCTCTGATTTCCCCCAATACATTACTCAGGAGCTCTCTGTCAAATTTGGTACTACTGATAATAGGCAGTCTTTTGTATTAAATACAAGTTCTCCAGGAAACTTTTGAAAGTGAAAAGGAAAAATATAGAGAAAATTGAAGACTAGAGGGAATATGTTTTTGTTCTACAGCAATACATTTACTCTGTAAAATAATTTATTTATAATTTATCTATAATTATGCTTTTTACTTCTATATTAACCTCATCTGATTTATGCTAATTGCTGCCCCAAATGACAATAGAAACAGAAGTTTACAGCCTCACACACAGTATTTGCTTTACTATTACTCCACCTACTGGAATTGCCCTTCACTGACCACAAATTTCTAGGACAGAGACTTGAAGAAAAACAAGAGAAAGGGAGTTGGAATTATATGCAAGCACCAACAAAACCATTTTCTTCATATTGATTTATTTAATAGGATGATACTTACAAAAATGAGACTGGTAATTTTATTGGATCATCAGTTGAAACTGTTCAGTAACAGGATACATTGTTTTACTCTTTATTATTTTATGTTTTCTCAGCTACTGAGTCCCAATCACATCATGTAGAAATAGTGTTATGTTGATATTAAAATGCTGTACTATACATTATTCCAATATGTATCACTTGCTTACCAGTCAGGCATGCATGCTTTTGTTATAAAAATAAGATGTATGTTCTCAATGTTTCAGAAATGTATTCAAGCAAAACAATTCTAGAGGAAATATTTTGTCGAGTGTAGTTTAACATCAAGGTAATTAAAATAAGTTGTTACAAATACAATAGGGAAGACTTTTGAATTTACTATAAATTATATGTTCTAACTTAATAGGTTTTCCAGATCATTTAGATCAGAGCAAGAGAATCCTCTATGTATAAACATATTTGCATTTATTTTTAGATATGTTTTACCTAATTTTCAATCTTGGAGTACCTGGAAAATACAACTTTATTACATTTAATCAGAATTTAATAATAACTAAGATTACATGATATTTATACGGAACACTTAGTTGAGCAGGTAATTTGTCCATGACCATACATATTTTAGAAGGTGTATCTTAAAATAACATACTGATGAAAAATATTCTAGGATATTAGCAGTTATCAGGCTCACTATACTTTGATTCATTTAAAAATAAAGACAAAGTCAGCTGAATTTATTTTTGAAGTGAATTTAAAAGTGACTTCCTTTTATAATGTGGAAACAAATTGATACTAAACTAATGCTGAATAACGTCCCTGTGTGTGTGCATTTATATATGTGAACAAATATGATATACAGAGGCATTGTCAATCCCCACATTTATGTTAACTTTTCTTGAATGTACATTAATAAAAATAACAGGACAGACAACTTTATATTAACATCTAATGTGGTTTGGGGCATCTTTTAGCATACTCCATTAACTAATGACTTTATATAGAGGCTGTTAACTCTGTATTATAAATGATTATATAATAAATACTAGATTAAGTACTTCTATTTTCATATCCACGAAAGGCAAAATGTTTTTAAAATAAGACATAGACTAGCTTAAAACATCATAAATTTTTTGTGAGATCATTCACAAATACTGTATGGAACATGGCAAAAATAAGAGATGGTATTATGTTGTTTTTGATGAAAAATATCCTTGCCTGAGCACAAATGAAATGATCTTCTTTTCCTCTGCAGCACAATAAAAGCATGTACTAGATACAAGTGAATCAACACAGCTGGTTGATGGCATTATGATTAGGAATGCACTAGTTTGGGTAAAATAAGAACTGGCCTGAATCTTTGCCCAAAGCTTGAACTGAAATGACCCTGAAAGAAGTTAAAATATTTTGCCAAACTTCTTTTTTTTCCCCTCTAATTTCACATGTCCTGTTTCTATAATGAAAGATTGGGGGCATCCTATTTCTTGATTAACTTAAGAAAGGAATTCTAAAATAAAAATAACCAAATATACAAGCATAGAACAAGACGTATGCCAAATTTTAATAACCCAAATTTAAACCCCCAAATTGAGTAAAAATAAATTTTATTTTTTAAGTGAATTCCCTCTTGGGTTCTTTTTCTCAAGTAAACATTAAAAGAATACAAACCAATAAATGTTTAATTTTCCACAAGATTTTTGAGGAAGGGTATTGAATATTTTATTGCATGTTGATATATACTTTGTGGTGTTTCATGTTTCAGTGATCATCATTGCACTGTTCTGTTGGGTCATATTCCGAATAAACTTAAATTTATAGCTGTCCACTTATAAATTTATATAGCTGTCCATTCTGCAGTACATGTTAAAGTATAGGTAAGGCTATTAATGAAAACGAATGTGTTTCAAGGATGCACATTATTGTCAGAAATTGAGTCCTCAAAAGTAGAACTAATATGAGTCACAGATAAGCACTCTAGAGGAATCATAACTCCCAAATGTCCTTGCCTTCTCAGAAAAATGCAGATATCACTATTAATGTTCTAACCCTGACACTTGCATTGCATTTTCCTTAATCTGGGTCTCAGTAATAAATCATAAGCCAGGTCATAACAGTTTAGTGTTCTTCCACCTACTGACTCAAACTATCATCACATGATTTAAAGCCAATCAGCAGTTGTTGAAGACACAGATTTTATTTATTTATTTATTTTTATTTATATTGGAATACAGTTGATTGACAATGTTGTTTTAGTTTCAGCTGTACAGCAAATGATTCAGTTATACATATACAATACCAGATTCTTTTCCCATAAAGGTTATTACAGACTATTGAGTAGAGTTCCCTGTGCTATACAGTAGGTCCTTGTTGATTACCTATTTTATTTATAGTAGTGTGTATATGTTAATCCCAAACTCCTAATTTAAAAAATTGAACATAGACAACCTCTAAGGGGCATATTACTCACTGGAACACAGCAAGCTGAAAAAACAGAATACTGTCTTCCTTTGGGGAAAGTGGCCAGCAGTATCCTAGAAGGGAGAATGAAAAGAGAAAATGTTTAATGAACGAAAAATGAGAAGGGAGAAAGTTGGGTCAGAGGAAACAAAGAGACTAAGAAGGAAAAAGCAACAAAGAAAAGAAAAGTAGGAAGGACAGAAGAAGAGAAGAAAAGAGGAAAAACGGTGGAAGGGTGATGATATAAGGAAGAAAAAAGCAGGGTGAAGAGTAACGGGTAAGAAGCAAAAAATAAAGGGGAAGGAAGAGCAAGTGAAGATAAGTGAGGGAGAAATAGGAAGAGGAAATAAGTGGTAGTGGTTTCTCTCTAGCTTCCTTTATTTTTTGTTAATATCTGTTTAAGGCTGATCTGAGGAGTTCTCCCTGTTCCTCATAATCTAGGTCCCAGGCATGCAGGGCAAGGCTTCCCTCAGGACTTTCTTTATGTGTGCCCTGCCACATACAGATCACCACGTGGAGATGCTTTCAACAATCTCTTCAAACCAAACTTCTACCATTATTTCATCTTTTGTGAACAATAAAATTCAAACCTAGTTACAAATGAATTAGGATGTTGAAGAAATAACAGGCATTGCCAATAACTACTTAACGAAAATTAACTCAAGTACTATGTTGATTTCAGAAGATAAATTAATTTTTTAAAAGAGACTTATCCTAAGGAATTAAGATCAAATATTCCTATGGTCTTCAATCTCTTTAAAAAAACATCTTTAATTCATTGGCCCTTCTTCAAATTCATCATCGAATTGCTTGAAACTTTCTCTACTGTAAAATTGTTATATAATCACAGATATATATATATATATATATATATATATATATATATATATAGTTTCCTTCTTTGTCCAGGCTCCTGGCCAGAGTACCTAAAAGCCTTGTAATTTCCTAAGTGATTCTTAAGTGTAGTTTACTAATTTCCTAAGAGCAATAGGAGTATATTTTGTCATAATATTTGGTTTTCGTCTCCAGTTCCTGAAACAGCTCCAGAGCAATAGAAATGAAATGAGCATCTTATGTTATTCATAACACATGCCAACTCAGATGAAAGGCACCTCAGTTTATGTTAATGCGGTGACTTTTGGAAAGTCCCTAAGTCTGAGGGGCGGAATGCCAGGGGAACTGACTTGTGTTATCAGAGTTGGAACTTTCAGCCCAACCCCCAAGCTCCAGAGCGAGGAGAGTGGCTGGAGGTTGAGTTGATCACTAATGGATAATGATTTAATCAGTCGTGCCTAGGTAATGAAGCCTCTGTAAAAAACCCTAACCACAGGGATTTAGAGAGCTTCTGGGTTGGGGAACACATGGAGGTGTGGGAAGGATGGCTTGTCCAGGGAGGACATAAATGCACATCACCTCTTGCTATATACCTTATCCTGTGTATCTCTGTATTTGCCTGTTCATTTTTATCCTGTAATATATTCTTGGTTATAAATCAGTAATAGTAAAGTGCTTTCCTGAGTTCAGTGAGCCATTCTAGCAAACTACAGAACCTGAGGAGGGGGTTGTGGGAACCTCCAATTTATAACTGCTTGATCAGAAATACAGAGAACAACCTGAAAATTGTGATCAGTGTCTGAAGGTGGGGTGGGGAAGTCTTATGGTACTGAGCCCTTAACCTGTGGAGTCTTCACCAACTCCAAACAGTGTCAGAATTGGGGACACCCAGTTAGTGTTCATCCAGAATTGGAGAATTGCTTGGTGTGGAGAAAACCATGCATCTGGTGTCAGAAGTGAAGTGTAGTCGAGTACAGAAAACATGAGTTTTTCCATTTATCTACCTTGACTTCTTGTCCTAAAGATGATTCTTCTCTTTCCTTTCTCCTGAAGTCTCTGAAATGCTGGTTTTGTGGTAAACAGTATTTACTCAGCCACATCACAGAACATATGCAGCCTCATTTTGCTTCAACTCAAACCCAGCTCTCCCTATAGCATTTTTATTTTGGTCCTTTTAGAGGAAGGCTACTTATCTTCCAGTGAAATTGATTCAAAAGTGGAGGGGGGAGTCAAAAGTCTTTGGGCTTTCAGCTATTATTTCTTGCCTGCTTATAAAGTGCCCTCCTTCTTTGTAACTCATGCCCTCTGCATATGCTAATCTCCTTTATACTAGGGTATTCCAACACACCTTTAAGGACTGAAAAACTTTGATTTCTGTTCTTGAGAGATATTAGGGAGTCTGTGGGGTTAACCCATCTAACTCCCTCAGTCCCCATCCTCAGTCATTGTGCTCTGCATGAACAACTTGGTACAGAAACTGAATCATTCATCTTGACATAGGGGCCACATTACCACTGCACTGAAATAATATTTTGAATATTTTCATGTTTCTGCATCAACGGAGCTTTTGGAACAAAGATTGCTGGACGCACGGTTAGAGGAATGTTTGAAAGGAAAACAAATCTTGAAAATTAAAGACAGAATGAAAGGGTTCAGAACATGCCACCCTGAAATATGCCAATTTGGCATATTGACTTTTTTGAGCTAAAGGTACTTAGAAAACAGCAGATGCCCCAAAAAAGCATCTGACCTCCACTTTTCTTCTTGAAAAGAGAGATGAAATTCCCATGTGAAAGATGCCCTTCCTGATCCTGGAGGAAAAGAACATTCTTTTTTTTTTTTTTTTTTTTTTTTTTTTTTTTGCGGTACGCGGGCCTCTCACTGCCGTGGCCTCTCCCGTTGCAGAGCACAGGCTCCGGACGCGCAGTTTCAGTGGCCATGGCTCACGGGCCTAGCCGGACCGGGGCACGAACCCGTGTCCCCTGCATTGACAGGCGGACTCTCAGCCACTGCACCACCAGGGAAGCCCAAAAAGAGAACATTCTTATCACCAGGAAAGGGGGGTTGAGGCTGAGAAGAATCTGTACAAACACACTTTGTTAAGATAACCCTTATCTTCCTTTAGCCTCCCCAAATATTTTGCTGTTTCACCATTACTTCTCTTTGTTCAACCTAGTATTAAGTACTTAGACCTAAGCACTGTTTGGGCATTCATTTTCCTGTGAAGGCTTCCATGTATATGTAAAAATAAAATACGTATGCTTTTCTCCTATTAATCGGTCTTATGTCAACTTAATTCTTAAGCTCAGCCAGACACCCTAAGTGGGTAGAGACAAAATTTTGCTTCCCCTACAAGACTTTCAGAGAGATTTAGAGACAACTCCCCTGGACCACTTATTTACATATCAAGTGAGAATACCTAGGAACTTTTACCTCCTTTCCCCAGACAGGGTTCCTTTGCATTCCAAACCAAAGGTCATTCTCTCTTCAGAGAGGAGAAGAGGTAAATGTGCCAGCTGCCCTCGATAATCTCCAGCACTTGTAATTTCAGAGATCCTCTCCTGTGGTATTGACAAGAAGGATGTATCTGACTCTCACTGCATTCTCCCTTGGGGAATTAGGGCATAGAAAATTTGTGCTAAGATTGCCGTGTGAGTAAATAATCAGTCTGTGTTCTGATCCAGGAAACTTGTGTTTTCTGTCAGGATAAATAAATTTAGCTATAAAAACTTGATGCACATTTCTTCTTTAGCTATGTGGAAACATCCTAGACCTTTATCCCTTCATTCTCTCTGCAATCCAGCAGATCAACTCTGATTTCACATTCTTTTCTTCAAGTTCTATTATTTTTAGCTCTCAATTACTTTCTAATTTTCACATAAAATAGAGATCACCAAGAAGAACCTCTAGTTTCCTGCCTCTTGTCTATCAAAGTCTTTTATTTACATGAATCTCAAAAGTTGAGACTCATCCTATATTACTCCTTCCGCTAACACATCCAATTCATTTTATACCTTATTGACTACCTTCTAAATATATCTTGAAACTTTTTTTTTCCTCCTTAACACCTTGGTTACCACTCTTGACTTAGTTTAGACCCACATCACTATTGAATGGCATTAGTGAAACACACACCTTAAAATAAAATTGAGCTGATGCTGAACAGAATGCCTGGAGTGGGAGGGCAAATTGCTCTTTAAAACTGTACTTTTGGGGACTTCCCTGGCCGTTGAATGGTTAAGACTCCACGCTTCCAATGCAGGTGGTGTGGGTTCTATCCTTGGTCAGGGAACTAAGATTCCCCATGCCAGGGGGCGTGGCCAAAAATAAATAAATACAAAAGTAAAATAAAACTGAGCTTTTTTTCAAACAATTACTTTTTAATAGAATAACAAATACTGAAATTGCTCTGAATACATTTTTTATATTTATCTGTTCTAAATATGTACTTAGCACTAGATGGATTTAATCAAAATATCTGTGGGGTTTATTTTAAGCTCTTGATTTTTTTATGGTAAACCAGCAGACTTACTTATGTTTTGTGGTTCTAGAATTTTTGATGCCAATTACTTTATGAAGATAGTTCTTATTTTACCCTGTTGCTGATTAACATATTAGAACTTGCTTACCATTTAGTAATATATTTGATAGTAAAAAAACAAACTTTAAATATATTGCAGAATAATGCAACAATCCAAATCTTGGGTAATTCACATTTATCCCACAGAGCATATTAAACTGAATATAGCAATTTAGTTTTAGAATCCAGAAAAATAATATAAAAATTACAATATTTTTCTGGATGTTTATCTTCACAAATATTGGATTTATTTCAATGGTTCTAAATCCAATAGCAGAAAGGTAATGATATTTGCCATGATATGTTTTATGTGTTGTTGAGGATAAAATGATATTTTCTAACACAAACACATAATAAATGATGATTATGAGTAAATAAAAGATCTTTTCATTCTTCTGATTCTCTTCATAGCTGTAGAGTACATATGCAGCTGAGTCTGAAAGTAAGGTCTGGAGATATAAGTGAGTTTGTAATAATGTATAAGGACAAGACTTCTTGGACATTCAAGAGGGAGAAGGAGAGGAAAAGAGTTTTAGAGGGAAGAAATAGAAGAAGCCGAAAAAATGATGTGTGATTGGGATTCTTTGTGGTGAAAAGACAAAAAAAAATTCTAGTGTTGGAGCACCTAGGAAAGGCTTTTTAAGTAGTTAATGTCTGATATTTCTTTTGAAATTGTCTTATTTTTGCAATCTAAACTCCTTTTACCAATTGAAGTCCTAAACAAGATCTATTACAAACACAGTTCTTTGTGTGATCTTTGAGTGTGTTTGGAAATTTAGAAAATGACCTAATTCCATGTGTGGTTGGATAAAGTGAGGAGTACAAATAGCATCCATAGGAAGGAGAGGCAATCTAT
Source organism: Monodon monoceros (assembly GCF_005190385.1). Lineage (NCBI taxonomy): Eukaryota > Metazoa > Chordata > Mammalia > Artiodactyla > Monodontidae > Monodon > Monodon monoceros. Next base: position 38,897,426 of record NW_021703767.1, read on the forward strand.
AAGTGAAATAAATTATACAAAGCAAGATCTCAGAAACTTCAGTGATAGATTCACAGCTCTAATGAAGAGTATTTTAAACTTCTTCGGGTTTAGTCTACCTTTCATAGATCAGTAGGGCAAAGATAAGCCAATTGACATCTGAGTTAGTTATACAGGAATGTAAAGTATACACTTTCAGCTGCAAATATAATTATTCATCTTTCATTCATTTAATAATTCATTCAACAAATATCTACTGAACATTCACTGTGTACTGAACATTCACTGGATGCTGGCCTAAAGATTGTGAACAAAAAGCTAGTTAAAACAATACCCTGGCCATCAAGATCTCACAGGGAAACAAGCATGACGAAAAACAGTTGTAATGTGTGTTGGTTCCTAAGACAGACATGCACAGGACTAGAGGAGCTCGGAAGAGGAAAAAAATCTAACTTGGAAAAATCAGAGGTTTCAGACGTATTAGCCTTTGAATTAAGTAGTGAACAATTATTAGGAATTCTTTAAGAACAGAAAGGTATGAAGGACAATCCAAAAAGAAGTAATATGTGCAAAAATACGGAGGGATAAAAAGCAGTGGTATGTTCAAGATAACCTAGAAGTGTCCAGAGTAAGTGTGCACATGGTACAAGATGGCAGGTAACCTTGTAAATCACCCAATAGAAATGTAATGCAGGCCACATATATAATGTTAAGTTTTCTAGAAGCCATATTCAAAAAGTAAAAAGAAATGGTAAAATCAGTTTTACTAATATGTTTTATTCACCTGATATTTCAAAGATATTATCATTTCAACATGGAATTAGTGTAAAATTATCAATGAAATATTTTGCATTAAAAAATGTCATTAAAGTTCGGAATGTTATCTATATTTACAGTGCATCTCAATGCAGACAAGTCACATTTCTGTGCCCATCAGACGCACGGTGGAGTGATCACTTTATTGGATGGTGTACCTCTAAAATTAGATTGATTGTTGCATGACAACAATCAATCTAAGTAATGTAGAGATTCATTTTAAAAGAAAAGTCATTCTCAGGAGTCTTACATTGTGGACAAATCACTTCTATTCTGTTTAATTTTATATTTATTGTAATGTTACTACTTAAATACATGCAAGTATGAATCTAGTGATAAATTTCTCAAGCTTATAGCTCTTATACATTTATAAGATCCACACAGATGTAAATTCATATAAGCCACTTAAATGCTAATAATCAACATAAATTTCATACGATGAGTAATATAATTTACTTAATGTGTCAAACATGAATAAAAACTTGGCTGCTCTGAGCATGTTCTTTTAAGTTCAACATGCTGTACACTAATTTAAACTACTACAAAACCTTTGCTAGTGTACTGCATAATATTATTTGTTATTTCAAAGCAAGAGTGGATCTTTTTCTTTTTAGATTCTACATATAAATGAGATCATACGGTATTTGTCTTTCTCTGTCTGACTTATTTCACTTAGCATAATAGTGTCCTCCAGATCTATCCATGTTGTCACAAATGGCAAGATTTCATTCTTTTTTATGGCTGAATATAATATTCCATTGTATGTGTGTGTATATATATATGCGCACACACACACACACACACACACACACACACACTACATTTTCTTTATCCATTCATCCATCAATGAACACTTAAGTTCTTTTCATAGCTTGCCTGTTGTAAATATTGCTGCAATGAACATGGGGATGTATATCTTTTTGAATTAATGTTTTCATTTTCTTCAGGTAAGTGGATCTTTATCATATTGAGTCACCATTATTCTTTAATTTGTTGACCTGAAAATTAAAATAGTTTAAAGTGGTGTCAATGTGATTTTAAAAACAAACTCAACCAATGAATTCCTTGGTCAGTTCTTGGTTATAGGGCAGGTTATTCAGATAGTTCAGATATACTGAGCGTTTTAGGTGCTGTCAAAATGAAAACAGAATATTTTTAAACATGCTACAGAACCTGTGAATTCTCTGAATTTAGTTTACAGATGGTCCTGTTTGAGAAATTTTGCTATTGCCACATTAGAATATTACTGTGATATCTAAAAGGTTAATAGGGAATCATTTAAAGTCTCTAGGGATTTACAAAGTAAACTTCAGGTTTTAAAAAAAGAAGTTTCTGTGAGTGTAGATAGATGTTGTACTTGTGTGTAAGAAGTATGATTCTAAACTCAGGAGGTTTTGGGTTGAGAAACATAACAATTTAAATATCCTTATTTACCGTGGGAAAGAAAACACAGTTAAAATATTGTTATTCAAACCATTTTTTGATATCTTCTTTGGAATTGCCTTAAAAATGACTTAGAGTTATATAAGCAAATCGATTCCATTATGTTATAATCCCCAAAATTTTATTACTGAGTTATCTTCAAAAATGAAAGTGCCCCATCACTGAGCATGTTCAGCAGAGGAGTGAAGTTTGAATAGGTCCTTGGCCTGCCTGGGGTACTACACTGAGAAAAAAATATTCACAGTGTTCACTTGAATATACATGACCAGAAGCAATTGTTTTTTTTCTATGCTAACACAGTTCGGTAGCCATAGTTTGAGTTTTCTTCATTTCTGCTTTTGTATGTAATAACTTAGTAGTAGCTCTTTTTTCAAATATCTGAATCTCACTTAGTATTTAAAAAGTCTGTTATCAGCTCCACCCTCTGTGATATTAGTGAGCTAATTATATTTGATTATATTTATATTATTTTTTCATAAAAAGATGTCTGGAAAACTGTATTAGTAGTTCTTATATTGACTTGCTAAATATTTAAGAGTAAGTTGACATATTCTTTTTGTGCATATATGTGTGAGCATGAATTTAATTAGATATACATCCATTCAGAAATGATATATTAAACTTATTTGGTTTTAGATGTTATTTAGAAACTTACATATGTTATTAAATAACATTACTGAAAAATTCACAATATCCATGATAAAATGCTAAATATTACAAAGATCATTTTCTGAATATCATACTGATTGTACATTCAACAAAAACAATTTTCTCAAAGATTTGTTTCTCAAAAGCCGTACCCAGTTGAGGAGAAAAAAAATGATTACAAAGGCTCAGTGTACCAAACAAATCAATGATATATCCATGTGTGCTTTATGGCCTTTTAATTCCTTAGTATATTAATTTGTGTTTTATGAAAAAAGGGTTAGATACTAAAATAAGTTTACAAAATCATGGATTAAACCCAGTTATATAGGTTACTTTAATACTGACTGTCTCCTTGTCTACCACATAATAATTTGCTTTGTGACTTTCTGATAGGAAGCTATACCTGCAGAGGTATGCAAAGGTTTCTGACCAAGCTACAACTTTCTCTACAGGACCATATATCTAGATAACTAACTAAAAATAAGAAAATGTCTAATTTTTTTTTAAGTTATATCAGTTAGATGCTGATAGGGATATTTACTGCATAGGTAGGAGGTTTTCTTCAGTTTTGACACACTTTTGTGTTCCTGCCAATGACAAACACATAAATTAGATTAAAATTGATTATACTGAAATACTTATATTTTGTTTTATAAGACATTGTATAAATTCATGTTGCAACTATCATTAAATAGTGACCTAAATATAATTAAGAAGTCCTCAGCAAAAGTATCTAGTCTTAATGATAAAATTAGCCTATTTACCATTGACTGAGAATATTTATGCTTTGGACTATAAATGACTGATTTTAATAGGGAAACATAACTCTTTATGATAACTGAGATTATTTTATTGCATATTTTAGGAAATGGGTTTACATTTTTCTTTAGGTTGATTTTCTAAATCTCCTAGTTTTCTGTCCTTTAATGCATTTCAAAAAATTTGTTTTGAGTCTGATAGAACTGGACCATTCATTCAAGAAATATTTATTGAAAACCTGTTTCCAATCATGTTCTAGATGGGGGACCATATAATAAATTTTGAACTTTCATAATATTATGAAAGGCATATGATAGTATATAAATATGCAAATAAATAAATCTAATATATTTCTCATGGTGATAAGTGCTTTGGAGAAAGGTAAAGCAGAGGAGGGAACTAGGAAATACTAGGGTGAGGAACAGATTTACAATGTTAAATAGGGTTGTCAAGGAAGTTGTCAATCAGAAGGTAGAATTTTGTAGAATTTTTACAAAGTGCTGGGATGGATAAGAAAGCAAGCATTTATGTGTCTATGTAGTGGAAAAATATTCCAGGCAGAAGAAAAAGCAAGCACAAAGGCACTCAGGAGGGAGTTTGTCTAGTGTGTTCAATAAGTAGCAGGGCATGAACTGAATGAGGGGGGAGGATAGAAGGTGATGAGGTCAGAAAAGTAATAAAAAGAAAAACATATCATGTAGGGCCCCCTAGGTCATTTTAAGAACCTTCACTTTTACTATAAGTGAATTGGGAAACAATTGGAGGGTTTGGGACAAAGAAATAATACGATCTGACTTATTTTTAAAGAACACTCTGAACTGTGTTGAGATAAGCAGTAGGGGAGAAAAGAGGAACAGAAATATAAGTTGGAAGCTACTGCAAAAATCCAGATAAATAATAATGATGGTGTGAGCTAGGGTATTCATGGTGAGGACAGTGTGAAATGGTCAGTTTCTGAACATGCTTAAAAGTAAAGAGAATAGTATTTTCTGACAGACTGGCTGTGGGATGTGACCACAGGGTTTTAGCTTAATCACTTAATTGAAGAGTGGAGGAAGAGAATGTGGAAGGGCAAGTGTGAGAAGACTATGGGACTTCTAAAAAAGATATTGATAACTGGAGCATTTAATACGGAGTTCAGAAGAGAGGTCTGAACTAGGAATGTATATCTGGGATTGTCAGCATGGAAATGGGTCTTAAGTTAGTGGGACTGAATGAGATAACCAAGGAAATGAGCGAAGACAGAGAAGAAAAGAGGAGCAAGGACTAATCCCTAAGGCTCTTCGAATTAGCAAGACAGGAGAATGGAAAAGGATATCAAGAAAGCTAGTGGGAAGAATTAGCCAGTAAGGTAGGATGAAACTAGGAGGATAATATGGAAGCAAAGTCAAGAGTATATCAAGATATGCCAAGTCAGATGAGAAATGAGGATTCATCATTGATAGCTGACTTTGATAAGAGTAATCTTGAGTAATGTGGTAGTGGCAACAGGCTGAATGGAGGGGGTGAGCTCAAGGGAAAATGGAAGGAGGGAAATAGAGAAGCACTCAGGGACCAAAACATTAAAAGGTTTGCTGTAAAAATAGGGCAGGAAATGAGCTATTGTCAGGAGAGGATATGGATCCAAGAAATTTGTATTTTGATTTTTTTGGAAGATGGGAGGAGTTACTACTGATATGGTAGTAGAAATAATTTAGTAAGAGAAATGCTGAAGCTGTGTTCCTGTGTAGATGAGAAAGAACAAAACACAATGCATATGAGGAAGATTGATTTTAGCACATAAGTCATCCATAGTAATAGAAGGGAAAGAACACGGGTTAGGGAGTTTGGTTACAGTTGGTGGAAATTCCTTCCTGATTGCTCCTTTTTTCTTGTTCAAATAGAAAGCAAGGTTATCAGCCAGGAGGAAGGACTGGGGAGATAAAGGTCTGAAGAAAAAGAGGAAAGAAAATAGCTTTCTGGGAGCATGGGATATTAACTGAATTTAGGGAAATGCATTTTGATTACTTGGCATCACTAAAGAGCATGCTTGATGTTTGTGATTATGAACTTAAAGAGAGACTGGTCACCATGATTGGCTGTTTCTGTCTAGCCATGTTCAGCTATATGGTACAAGTGTGGAATAAGCAGGGAGTTGTATTACCTAGAGGCAAGGTTTTGTTTTTTTTTTTAACATCTTTATTGGAGTATAATTGCTTGACAATGCTGTGTTTCTGCTGTATAACAAAGTGAATCAGCTATATGCATACGTATATCCCCATATCCCCTCCCTCTTGCATCTCCCTCCCACCCTCCCTATCCCACCCCTCTAGGTGGTCACAAAGCACCAGCTGATCTCCCTGTGCTATGCAGCTGCTTCCCACTAGCTAACTATTTTACATTTGGTAGTGTGTATATGTCAGTGTTACTCTCTCACTTCGTCCCAGCTTACCCTTCCCCCACCCATGTCCTCAAGTCCATTCTCTATGTCTGCATTGTTATTTCAGTCTTGACCCTAGGTTCTTCAGAACCATTTTTCTTTTCTTTTTTTAGATTCCATATATATGTGTTAGCATACGGTATTTGTTTTTCTCTTTCTGACTTGCTTCCTCTGTATGACAGACTCTAGGTCCATCCACCTCACTACAAATAACTCAATTTCATTCCTTTTTATGGCTGAGTAATATTCCATTGTATATATGTGCCACATCTTCTTTATCCATTCATCTGTCAATGGACAGCTTCCATGTCCTGGCTATTGTAAATAGAGCTGCAATGAACATTGTGGTACATGACTCTTTTTGAATTATGGTTTTCTCAGGGTATATGCTCAGTAGTGGGATTGCTGGGTCATATGGTAGTTCCATTTTCAGTCTTTTAAGGAACCTCCATACTGTTCTCCATAGTGGCTGTATCCATTTCCATTCCCACCAACAGTGCAAGAGGGCTCCCTTTTCTCCACACCCTCTGCAGCATTTATTGTTTCTAGATTTTTTGATGATGGCCGTTCTGACCCAAGTGAGGTGATACCTCATTGTAGCTTTGATTCGCATCTCTACAGTGATCAGTGATGTCGAGCATCTTTTCATGTGTTTGTTGGCAATCTGTATATCTTCTTTGGAGAAATGTCTATCTAGGTCTTCTGCCCATTTTTGGATTGGGTTGTTTGTTTTTTTGATATTGAACTGCATGAGCTGCTTGTATATTTTGGAGATTAATCCTTTGTTACTTCGTTTGCAAATATTTTTTTCCCATTCTGAGGGTTGTCTTTTTGTCTTTTTAATGGCTTCCTTTGCTGTGAAAAAGCTTTTAAATTTCATTAGGTCCCATTTGTTTATTTTTGTTTTTATTTTCATTTCCCTAAGAGGTGGGTCGAAAAGGATCTTGCAGTGATGTATGTCATAGAGTGTTCTGCCTATGTTTTGTAGAGGCGAGGTTTTGATAAACAAATATGAGGGAAACAGAGTTCAAGGTTGGTGATCAATTTCTCAGGTATAAAAGTTAATCATTTAGTGATCATTTATTCTAATATTATTTTAAAAGTAATATTGGTGGTTAAAGTGCCACAGTGCAAAGGTCTGTAAGGCAGAACAAACAAATTCACATTAAAACCACTCCAATTCCATGTCCCAGAGGTTGCCACTATAAATAGATTTGTGTCTATCCTTCTAGATGTTTTCCTATGACTACATAAACAGATAGATTTTTTAAAACCACATACTGCTTTACACGATTCATATGGTTCTGGTACTTACTTTTTCACTTAATATATCATGGGTGTACTCCATGCTGGTCCTTAGAGATCTGTCTCATTCCACAACTACATAATATGATATTGTATTACTAAATCATAATTTATTTAAATAACCACTTCTTTGATTACGTTGTTTCCAACTTTTGCTATTATGGATAATGCAAAATAAACATCCATATCCACAGAAGTTGATTAGTGCTTGAATTTTTCCTTCAATATAGACTATTAGAGGAAGGATTGCTTAGTTGAAGAGTATGCACTATTTTATAGTTTTTACTAAATAGTAGCCACAAAGAACGTAGCAATTTATTCCTCTTCCAAGTTCTTATAAACACTAGATATAAACAATGATAATTCATTTAAGTATATTTATTATTATGAAGATGAACATCTTATCTATTGAGATGTTAGTTCTTTTTCTCTTAAAGGTTTTAAATGTAAAATCTTATATTCCTTAAATAATTTTGACTTGGTGATTTGCTAATATTTTATTTATTTAAAATTATTTTTATAACTTTTACACTTATATTTTAAGTGAAAGTCACCTGTAATTTTTCTCCTATGTCCTTATCTAGTTTAATATCAAAATTACAATTATTTGGCATATTTCTCCTTTTTCTGTTAATGCAAATAGTTTGAATAAGACAAATATCTATTTCTAAAAGACTTTAAGATACTTTATTATAAAATAGCTGGACCTATATTTTTCTTTTTACAACCTTGTATTTATTTATTTATTTAACGTCTTTATTGGAGCATAATTGCTTTACAGTGGTGTGCTAGTTTTCTGCCTTACAACAAAGTGAACCAGCTATACATACACACACATCCCCATACCTCCCTCTTCCTATGTTTCCCCCTGCACCATCCCCATCCCACCCCTCCAGGCAGTCACAAAGCACTGAGCTGATCTCCCTGTGCTATGCGGCTGCCTCCCACTTGCTGTCTATTTTACATTTGGTGGTATATATAAGTCCATGCCACTGTCTCACTTCATCCCAGTTTATCCTTGCCCCTACCTGTGTCCTCAAGTCCATTCTCTATGTCTGCGTCTTTATTCCTGTCCTGCCCCTAGGTTCTTCAGAGCTGTTTTTTTTCTTTCTTTAGATTCCATATATATGTTAGCATACGGTATTTGTTTCCCTCTTTCTGACTTCCCTCTGTATGATACACTCTAAGTCTATCCACTTCACTACAAATAACTCAATTTTGTTCCTTTTTATGGCTGAGTAATATTCCATTGTATATATGTGCCACATCTTCTTTATCCATTCATCTGTCGATGGACACTTAGGTTGATTCCATGTGCTGGCTATTGTAAATAGAGCTGCAATGAACATTGTGGTACATGATTCTTTTTGAATTATGGTTTTCTCAGGGTATATGCCCAGTAGTGGGATTGCTGGGTCGTATGGTAGTTCTATTTTTAGTTTTTTAAGGAACTCCATACTGTTCTCCATAGTGGCTGTATCAATTTACATTCCCACCAACAGTGCAAGAGGGCTCCCTTTTCTCCACACCCTCTCCAGCATTTATTTTTTGTAGATTTTTTTGATGATGGCCATTCTGACTGGTGTGAGGTGATACCTCATTATAGTTTTGATTTGCATTTCTCTAATGATTAGTGATGTTGAGCATTCTGTCATGTGTTTGTTGGCATTCTGTATATCTTCTTGGAGAAATGTCTATTTAGGTCTTCTGTCCATTCGGGGATTGGGTTTTTTTTTTTTATATTGAGCTGCATGTGTTGCTTGTAAATTTTGGAGATTAATCCTTTGTCAGTTGCTTCATTTGCAAATATTTTCTCCCATTTTGAGGGTTGTCTTTTCATCTTGCTTATGGACCTAGATATTTTTGACATGTATTTTTCAAATGTGGGTTAAGAAGGTGGAAGAATTTTAGCTGATGATTTGATTTTCTTCATGGTGTGGGACTATTGAGATTTTCAATTATTTTATTATGGACCAATTCTATTACTTAAAACATATTTCCTTCTATCTCACAGGTTACTTTTGTCCAGGATTTTAATTCCATCTTCTTTTTGTAATCTAAATATTAGTTGGTATAATTATCCTATTTTATGTACTTCTTGCCTTATTTTTAACTAAGTGCTTAATGATTGTTTCTCATGTTCCATTCTATCATTCAGAAAGGCAATCACAAGACTTACAGCATCAGCTGCTTTCCAACTGATGGAATTATTTCAGTGTTTTAACAACTCTTGTGGCTGTTCTGATGAATACCAGCTGAATAATAGGTCAGGGTCCAGAAACAGTAAACTTTATTCAGTTTCCATTAGAACTTTCAACTTCAGGTTTGAGTAGTAATTTGCCAGAGTATAGCCATCTAGATCTATATATGCTTTCATTCAACACATTGAAGATGTTATCCTTTGCCATCTTCTTTGAATGCCGTGATTGAGAATTCAAGTTTGAGTCTAAGTGAGGTTCCTTTGCAAATAAGCCATCTTCCTCTCTAGTGGCTTCAATACTATTTTCTGTTTTATTATTATGTAGTTTCACTATGAGGTGACAAGGAACACATGGTGCAAATAAGGGATGTGTGTATCCACGTGGAATCTTCAAATTTACTTCTCTTTCATACTTTCCTTTGAGAACTCAAGTGTATGTTAGATTATCTCATTTTAGCCTCAATGTCTTTTTACTACTCTGTCATACTTTTTATCTCTCTGTGTTGCATTCTAGCTAATGAGTGCAATGACCCAGTTCTCCAATTCTGTCTTCAACTATTTCTAATTTATAGAAATTATGAGTTTTTTAAAAAAGTTTCACTGTCTATATATTTTCATTTTTAATTGTATTTTGGTCTCACATCTGCCTGATAGTTTTTATCTTCCTAATCATTCAGTTATTCTTTTATGACTATAATAATATTAAGTATACCTATTTTATTTCTGTTTCAGATTACTATGATATTACATAGAGTATATTACTCTGAAAGTGACATTTTTTTGTGTCTCATAGTGGATTTTTTTAAACTAGTGTTTTCTCTTTTATGTGTTTGTGCTGACTTTTTAGAGGACAATTTTGTTGTTGTTTTTGGTTGTTTTGTTTTCCTGTGGGTATCTCTGGCCTAGATTATGGTTCTTCCCTTCAGAGTGCTGTTGTAATTGTTTCTTGTAGTACTACTTCTGAATATATCACCTGCTCTGTTAGTCAGGGCTCTCCAGAGAAAGAGAACCAATAAGATGTGCATATATAGTTTTAGTTTAAGGAATTGGCTCATGTGATTGTGGAAACTGGCAAGTCCAAAATATGCAGAGTAGGCCAGCAGGCTGGAGACTCCGGGAAGAGTTGCAGTTCAAGACCTAAGGCAGTCTACTGGCAGATTTCCTTCTTCTTTGAGGGATGTCAGTCTTTTTCTAGAGGTCTTCAACTGAATGGATAAGGCTCGCTCACATCATAGCAGGCAATCTGCCTTATTCAAAGATTTAAATGTTAACCTCACTCAAAAACTACCTTCACAGAGTCATCTGTGAAAGTTGTTGAGATATCTGGGTGCCAAGATATTTGGGTGCCTAGTCAAGGTGACACGTTAATTAGTCATCACCACCTGACTAGAACAGAATTTTACACTTTGATTTCTTAGCTTGAGAATTTCCAGGCAATGCAAATTATTATAAGGTTTTATCCCCTCTCTGTGAGTCGCATTGACAGAATCACAAGTCTTTAAATTTCCAACAAAAAGAAACAGGGTTCCTCGGTATCTCCCTTCCCCTCTGGGTGTATTTTCTTTTTAATCCAAACATTCACTGACTTGGAAGCTCTTCAAGGGTTGGCCACATTTCTAATTCTTCATCTTTTGAAGACTTATAGCTTATTCCTCTATCCCTGTGAAGTTAAAAGCTAATCCTCTAGTTTACCTAGGTCAACCTTATTTCCCTGGGTAATGACAATATCTGCTTACATTCTTACCATTCTACTTTTCTGTTTTCTTTTTCTATTTCCTCTTTCCACCTCCCCCATCTCTTCCCTCTCCCTCCTCCTCTTCTTATGAACTAAAGTATAATTCTGTAATAATTTTATCTTCAGTTTCCAGATGCTTTTAGTGGGCAAGATTTTTGTCAAATGATTCATAGCCAGAAATCAGAAAAGCATCTTTTAAACATACTTTTCTTTCTCTCGCTAGACTTCTATTAATCTTGTGCTCATTTTTATTGTTTTAAAAATTTTATTGATTTTAAGAGGTTTTGGCATGTTAAGGACATTAGCCATTTAGCTCTCATATTATTTTCTGTATATTTTATCGAATTTATTCTTGTCCTTTATAATTATTTATATTTTGTTAAAATTTATATAGTCTAAAATTTATCAACTACATTTTTTCTTTGTGGATTTTGAGTTCTCTGTTATGATTAAAAAGAATTTCCCCGGGCTTCCATGGTGGCGCAGTGGTTGAGAGTCTGCCTGCTGATGCAGGGGACACGGGTTCGTTCCCTGGTCCGGGAGGATCCCACATGCTGCGGAGCGGCTGGGCCCGTGAGCCATGGCCACTGAGCCTGCGCATCCAGAGCCTGTGCAATAACTTTTAATTTTAGTATTTTTTAATGGTTTTTATTGTACATTTAAATCCTTAAGGACATAGAATTTATCTTAGCTTAAGGAATAAGTTTTGTGTTCAGGTTTATTTTCTCACAAACAATTAGGCAGTTACCCTAAACTAATTTTAATTATTCTGTCTTTTTCCCACTCAACATACTCATTTTACCAATAAAGGAGCTCAGCCAGAGTATGACTTACTTAATATTACAGGTGATTAATAATTAAAATGGGACTTACATTAAAACCTCCATATAAAATTTAGTCCTCTAACTACTTTTCTGTGATTTCTATTAGCATAGTAAAAATTATTTTATTATCCACTCTTGAGATACAAATAAATATTTTGTTAAAGGCATTCAATTTTCTTATTTTAAGTGCCACAATACTGGTAACAGAATGTTTCAGTGTGCATTTCTGTGTGTTTGTAAATTCTCTCAATGAAGAACATAATAAAATTCATAAGACCAACACCTTTATTGAGTAACAACAGAATAATGGCAATCATAAAAAGTGAGTGCAGACAGTAATAAAGCAAATCACAGTAAAAAGATGTGAAACATATGTAGGAAAAATTTAATTGGTATTTGTTTATAACATGAACTTTATGTGGAGAAGTAGCTTTCAAAAATTGGAGTTCACTGTAATGGGGATGTAAAAAGTCAACTAATTATATTACCACACATCCTCAAATATGAGTGCACCCTGATTTAAATATAGAGAAATTTGTTGCCTTAATTTTGTTTTCTTTTTCTATTGATTGGCTATTTAAAGTTATAACAATATATCTAAAAAATAAATGCAGAAAACATTTAGATATATAACATAAATAAGAGAAGTTGTGCTCAATAAGTGAATAGTGAATTAAGGCAAATGAAATTTGTGCATATAGCTGTGTGTGTATGCTGCTGTGTCTATTTTAAATCAATCAATTAACATGTATTTGAGGTATGTAAAAGAAATTGTAAAACATTGTTTCTATTCTTAAATAATTTAATACTTGTTTAGGAACATAATATATTGATACCTAGAGATTAGTAATACAAGTATATATTATGGCTCAATGTGAAGAAAGAAAATGAAACTATAGATGTTGAGAAAAGAGATAGTGCAGTCAAAAAATGATGAAGCTAAATTGATATCTGGGTGATCTTTGTGCCCTTTTAAACAACTTTATATATATATATATATATATATATATATATATACAGTCAAACTTACAAGTATTATGGTCAACATCCTTATGATAGAATATTAAATTTATATTGATTAATCTGATTTTCTTGTTATTTTGACCAAAAACAACTACTGGTAGCCCAGTTATTTCACCTGTTTTAATTATCAGATTATACATATGCTTTGGTAAGTTCACATATAATAAATAAAGTAATAAAGTCAAGTTTAGTGCCCTTGCCATGAACATCAGAACAACATTTATGTTATGGTGGAGTCTGATAGAAACTCATTCAGTATATTTTATTTTAAATGTAGTGCTTTGCAAAAAAACACTGTGCTGAAGTGAGGGAGATTAAAGGTCCAGGTTTCAGTTCTAGGACACTAACTTCCTTGCTGGGTGATTTCTGGCACGCTACCTAAGTTCTCTGAGCTTTAGCATCCTGAGTTGTAATATAAGGAAAATGACTGTCCACAATACTTACTTCTTGGATTTTTATGAGAATCAATTTAAAATTTGTAATATAATTTACAAATCTGTAAGATGTAAACAGAGCGTCATTAACCTTAATGTATCCTTTGCCTTACATCCGCATCTGTAAATACTGAGAAGCAATTAGCCCTTTGAGGATCAGTGCTACTGGGTCCTGGGATCTTCTGTTCTATACTAGATGAAGCCTGGCTATTATTCTGGGGCATGGTGGACAAAAACCCTGTATTCAAGTACAGAAGTTCCAATATTCAAAGCTTCTTCTCAGATCATTTTTCCTTTTGAGATTATAATAGTAAAGGAATGGGGGAAAAGGCAAAAAAATCCTAGAATTGTAAGAAATAATTTTCAAAGGAAACAACAGTACAAAAGAGCAAAGGGTTTATGGGCCTCCATTCAAGCACATACAAGCACAAATAATAAAATATTAAATTTATCTCCACAGAGAAAGATGAAAAATTAAAATGAGGCAAAATTTAGAGAATAGAAATGGAAAAGCCAGAAGCATCCTTAAGGCAGTTAAACTGTAAAGTTCCTATACTTAACTGCTATTATGATACAAGACTAAGTGCAGTATTGATTCTCTATAAAGAGATGCCTCTATATTTTTAAGGGTGGGGTGAACTATATTTTCACACTTTAATCTTAAGAGCATAATTTATAAGATATACACTTAATGGAAGTATATTTTATAAAACTGAAAATAAGAAGAGATACAAATAGTTTATAAAGAGATCTATCCTGCCTAGATTTCCTGTTATGCTACAATACACAAACCAAAAGGGTTTTATAATTTGAAAATCAAATATTAAGACCATTTTAAGCCTTTCAATAAAATGCATGAACATTTAATAACATACCTTATTTACAATGAAAATTATTATGATAGAATATTAAAAATAGTATTAAGTACCTATAGCTTAAGTAAATAACTGCTTGAAATTACCACCATCAAATTATATTCTTTTAAAGGAAATTAATGATTATTTTCTATGTGTTTTTACATTGGTATTTCTATTGGGAATCATGTTTCCAATGCCTTTATACCTTGATAATACCTTCCATTTTTTCAGGAACACTTTAAATAAGACTTCTGCTGCTTCAAAATAAGACCTGATTCTGCCATTTTGAATTTATGCTTTTTCTTGCCCATATATATTTAGTATGACTGTCTATTATCACTAGTGCTAACTTCCAGAATTATCATGCAATAATATAAAAATATCACATTATTTCCCATACTTGTAAATGTCGTATCAGCAATTAAACTGTCCATATATTTTATTGAAACACCTTGTTTCTTTCTACACCACTGCTTCCTAATAACAAGAGGTGTGACCATCTGAGGATTTTCAGAGCAATTTAACACAAAGTGTGGCTATGAATATTAAAGGTTTTTTTTTAGGCTGATTCTTGAAGACATAGTAAGTCTTATGGATAAAAGTTAGGAAGGGATTTTCACTACCTTTTCTCTAATTTTTCTACATTGTTATCATGGCTGATCTATATATATAAACACAATTTGTTTTTCTTATCATTCCTCAGTTGTCTGAAAAATGCAACTGATGTAGATTTCATGATGATTCAATATTAATTAAAATATTACTTTCTCAGTGAGGTTTTCTCTTGCCAGTGATATCTTCCCTACCATTCTAAGAAATGATACAACCATTTTAACACTTGTTAATTCCTTCCCCTGCTTTATATTTCTCCTAACTCTTATCATCAAATAACACATTCTATATTTTGCTTAATAACCATGCCCATTGTGAGTTTCCTCCCACTAGAAAGTAAGCTTCATGAAGGCAAACATATATTTTGTTTTTTAAATGTTTATCTATTTTCTAGTATTTGGCAAATTACTTACTTTTTCAATAAACAAATGGAAAAGAGGACACAGCTAGAAAACTAGGAAGAACAGACACTACAGTTAAGAAAATATACTTTTTAATATTTACCTACTGTAAAATTCACTCATTTTTGTGTACAGTTGTATGTCTTGATAAAGGCATAGAATCATTTAACCACCACTATAATAAAGATACCATCAACAGTTCCATCAACACAAAGCATTTCCTAGTATTGCTTTTCTAAAGTTGGTCACTCCCCCTATTCATTCCTAATGACCATAGAACTGTTCTCCATTCTCATAGTCATGCCTTTTCCAGAACAGCATAAAAATGGAATCATACAGTTTGTAGTCTTTTTAGTCTAGCATATTTCACTTACTGTGCATTTGTGGTTTGTCCATGTTGTTGCATGTATCAGTAGTTTATTCCTTTTTTATTGTTGAGTAGTGTTTCATCATATAGTTGTGCCACAGTTTTTTTGTTTGTTTTTTTTACCAGTTGAAGAAAAACTGGGTTGTATCCACTTTTTTGCAATTACAAATAAAACTGCTAGAAACATTCACAAGTAGGTTATCAGTTTTCTTGGGTAGATACCTATGGTCAAGATTACTGGCCATATAGTTTGTATATGTTTAGCTTTATAAGAAATTACTAAGCTCCTTTCTAAAGAGGCTATACTATTTTGCCTTCCCCCCAGCAATGTATGATAGTTTTAGTTGCTCTGCGTCTTCACCTATATTTTTACTGTCAGTTTTGGCGATGTTGCTTATTTTTAAAATTTGTTTATTTGCTTATTTGCTTATTTTGATGAAGTACAATTTGGTGAAGATAACTTTGGTTTATATCTAAGAACATTTTGCCTAAAATGTGGTCACAATGATTTTCTCCTATGTTTACTCCTAAAAGTTTAGGTTTTACATTTACATCTACGGTTTATTTTGAGGTAATTTCTGCAAAAAGTATGAGATACAGGTAAAGATTCAATTATTTATCCATGGATATCCAATTTTTCTAGTACCATTTGTTGAAAAGACTATCCTTTCACCTTAAATTACCATTTTACCTTTGTTGAAAATCAATTATTCATATATGGTGGGTCTATTTCTGAACTCACCATTCTGTTCTATTGATATGTGCATTCTTCAGCAATACCACACTTTCTTGATTACTGTAGCTTTATAATAAGTCTTGAAATTGTATAGTGTGAGTTCAACTCTTTTATTTTCTATATAAATTTTAGAAAAACCTTTCTAATATCTACAAAAAATTCTCCTGGAATTTTCATTTGGATTACATTCATCTATAGGAGGAGTATTGATATAATACTCTTAAGTTTTCCAATTATGAACTTAGTATATCTATTTATTAGGTCTTCTTTGATTTCTTTCATCCATGTTTTAGAGTTTTTATCAGACAGATTCAGGCCATATTGTGTAAGCTTTTGTGTATGTGCTCTTGTAAACTTTGATTTCCAAGTGTTCAGTGCTACTATTTAGAAAAAACAATGGATTTTTGTACTATTAATCTTGTATTCTGCTATCTTGCTAAACTAACCTATCAGTTATAGGAGTGTTTTGTGTAGATTCCATGAGAGTTCATAGACAATTATAAATTGTTTGTTAATAGAGACAGTTTTATTTTACTTTTTCCAACCTCTATTTTGTTAATTTTTCTTTATTTCCTTGCTATACTGTCTAGAACTTCCAGCACAATATTGAGTAGGAGGGGAGGGGCTAATTCATTGATTTTTTAAATCTCTTTCTCTCTACTATTCTTTTAGAAAATTTCTCCTGCTCTATGTTCAGTTTCACTGATTCATTTTTCTGTCATCTTTTTTCTGCTATGGAGGCCATCTAGCATTTTTTAAAATTCAGATATCTTATATTCAATTTCTAAAATTTTCATTTAGATCTTTTCTATTATTTCTGTTTTTCCGCTATGAACTTCTACTTTCCATTCAGGAGTGTTTACTTCATAGCTTATGTCTTAAGAGTTCTTATAAGGTCTTTGTGTGATAATCTCATTGTCATGGCAATCTTGGGTTGACATTTTGTCTTTTTCCTTGATTAGTCAATTTTTCCTTTGTCCCCTCATCCCCCAACTTTGGCATGTTATTATTTTGGATTGTACTATGGACATTTGTAATATTATGTTGGGGGATCATGAGCCCTAGTCAAATCCTTGTTGTTATTTAAAAGACAGTTAAAACGATTAGGTTCAGAAGGCAAGTTTTATTTCATCCTCTGTGGGCAGTAGCTCCAATGTCAGTGTACATATAAATTCTGCTATGTGTTTATGCCTGCCAGTGCATGAGCCACTCAGGAGTTCATCTGGGACTAAAATATTTGGTGGTTTATATCACAGCTCTATTCTCAAATCCTTTACCCTAACTGGGTGTCGACCTTGGAAGTAGGCTCAGGCTCATGTATTGGACCATCATACACAGGATTAGGAAACCTGCTTCTTCAGCTCTCACTTCTTCAGTGCTCCCTCCACAATTTCTGGTTCCCAGGGTCCTCATTTCCCAGTTCCTCTGGGTGGAAAAATAGTTTCCCTCAGAATTTTAGCCCTTGTGCTATCACACATTTCCACACGACTGGGTCCATCCTTGAGGTGAGGTGTCAAATAATAAGAGAATAAAATAGTGGTGATTCAGAACACAGGGGTTCCTTTGGCTAAAGATAAGTTTTTTCTCTCTTTAGGGTAGGAACCTATGCCATCATCAGCACCATAGCAGTGCATCTCCATGACTAGGGCTGATCTGAGAGCAGAGGTGAGAGAAGAAAAATAGAAAGGAAAAAAAGGATTTTTCTCTCACCCCTGGGATCTCAAAATCCCCTTTTCTTGGTCTTCTGAACAGATATAGGGGTTCTCTAAGAGATTCAGTTCTCTGCCTGTTGTGCAGTTCTGCAATTCAGATTACACTCGTATCAAAGGTGTCCTGACACCCAATCCAGAGCTTTCTCTGATGTATGTTTTTCTTTGTAATTTATTATTTTGGGGCCATTTTAAAAATCCAAACAGAAAGTCAAGAAAGAACAACTTAAGGGTTATTTATCATATCAATTAACACATTTATTTAGAATTTGAATATGGAATATGGTCAGGTTCAATTTTCATTTGAAGGGTCTGACTGAGGATTTGCCAGTGCTGTTGCCTTAAATATAAAATCAAATGCTAATCCTACAATTGTGTAGCTATGAACTCCCAGCCATGAAAAACTGTGGCTAAAGGATTTAACTAGTTATTTCCAATCGAATGAATAGATAGCTCATCAGAATAAATATACTTGGGTTTTAATATAAAGGCTCTATTTTTATTATCCTGTGTAATTTTGAAAATTCTAACTTAGCTTTCCTCTTTCTCTTATTATGGGGCTGGCTATATATTTTCCTCCTTAAAATCCTTGGCCATTTCCCTGAAGGGGATAGAGTCAGTGGACTGAATAGGATTAGCATCAAAAGCCACCACTGCTTTCCCAGGCAGAGTTTAAAAATAGGATCATTGAATAATAAGGGATTTAAGTCTCAACCAGGCAGGGTGCGGAAGGAAATTATTTGGATTTAGGCCAATAGAGATTAGAATGTGATTAGAGACTACCATGTCCTTCATATCAGATTAAGGGACTTGAAAGAGAAAACTTGCAGGAAAAAAAGTCAGGTCACAAAATTTTGCACCTGCTTACCTGAATCAATCAAAGAAAGATCTCTCTTTCCCTGTACATTTCTGAGTCTGAGAGCACCGACTGAAGCAAACACAAAGAGGTGAAGGTCCAGAAGTGTTACAGTGTAAGGTTTAATGAAAATTACCTTTGGGAAATAGCCAATATAGGAATCAAGGAACAAAGACAGGTAACCGAAAATAATAACTTTTATATAGATCTTTTATCTTAAAGAATCCCAAAACAGTTTCCACGGAAGAAAATGCATCATATTCAGCAGAAATCCATCCCTAGAGTGAGGCATTTCTATTTAATATAGAATTCTTAGCAGGGACTAAAGAGAGAAAATATTTTTCTTCAATATAAGGTTAGCTTACATCGTTTATTCAATGCTTAGATAAAAGAGAGTCCTTCTTTGATTTGGTAAGATATTTTGGGGGGAGGAAAAAATACCTATATAAAATCACTCTTAAAATATTTCCTAATCAAACTGAGGTAGATTTCTATTTATCATCTCAATCAAGTTTATTAAGAAGGCAATTAGTAATGAGGCAAAATTGGTTACTATGCACCATTTAAGTATTATAATAGCAAGTATGAAGAAAAAATCATTTTCAAATTGCAAAACATTTTACTTACATAAGTGAAAACCTTAATGTTAGAAACATTTTTATACAATCTGTATTGTTTTCTTTATGAAGATAGTAACAGCCTTTTGAAAAAGAATCTGTTCAAAATCTGAACTAGGACATGAAGAATTCTTGTACTTTTTTTTCAAAATATACATCAAGTTAAACTGACACTTGAACACATTTTTTTTTGTATCTAAAATTCCACTTATTCTGAAATTTGTAGAAAATTTCATAGCAGTGGCAGGAATATAAACCTTTTACCTATGGTTTAAAATTCTGATGTCACTAAGTGTCAGCTTTTTGTTGTTATTTATCTTGATTTTATTGATTTTTTTAAAATTATAGACCTATAGATGTAATTTTAGGTGTTAATTGAAATAGTAAGATTGAAAATATTACACATCAACTTTTGTACAAAGACAAGAAAGAATAGACTTTTTCTCTCCATAGAGGTAATTACTTATTCTCTTTATTGTATTATCAATCATCAGTTTTTACTAAAGAACTGTGAAAGCCTACAATGGAATATTACTCAGCCATAAAAAGGAACAAAATTGGGTCATTTGTAGAGATGTGGATGGACCTAGAGACTGTCATACAGAGTGAAGTAGGTCAGAAAAAGTAAAAACAAATATCGAATATTAATGCATATATGTGGAATCTAGAAAAATGGTACAGATGAACTGGTTTGCAAGGCAGAAATAGAGACACAGATATAGAGAACAAACATATGGACAACAAGGGGGGAAAGTGGTGGGGAGGGATGAATTAGGAAATTGGGATTGACATATATACACTAATATGTATAAAATAGATAACTAATAAGAAACTGCTGTATTAAAAATAAAAAAAACCTGAAAACATTAATATAATTGATAAGAAGTTACTAAACTGTACTGAACTAATTAATATAATTCTGAAATTGAACAGGAGACAGGCAATGTCTTACAGGTCCATTAGTTTAATCATATTTATCATAATGAATGTATAACTTTAAAAACTGGATTGGTTTGTCATTTACCTAGATTAACCATTTTAAATAGTAACTCCATGTGGAAAATTGGGAACTGTGTGTGTATAATAAATATACATATATTGTTCAGAAATAATATAGTAATTTAGTCAGGTACAGAGATTATGAGACTCTTTGACAGCTATCTTTTTTAAAGCAAATTTGAAGTATGATTGATGTACAAAAAGCTGTATATATATATATATATATATATATATTTTAACGTCTTTATTGGGGAATAATTGCTTTACAATGGTGTGTTAGTTTCTGCTTTATAACAAAGTGAATCAGTTATACATATGTTCCCATATCTCTTCCCTCTTGTGTCTCCCTCCCTCCCACCCTCCCTATCCCACCCCTCCAGGCGGTCACAAAGCACTGAGCTGATATCCCTGTGCCATGCAGCTGCTTCCCATTAGCTATCTACCTTACGTTTGTTAGTGTATAGATGTCCATGCCTCTCTCTCGCCCTGTCACAGCTCACCCTTCCCCCTCCCCATATCCTCAAGTCCGTTCTCCAGTAGGTTTGTGTCTTTATTCCTATCTTACCCCTTCATGACATTTTTTTTTTCTTAAATTCCATATATATGTGTTAGCATATGGTATTTGTCTTTCTCTTTCTGACTTACTTCACTCTGTATGACAGACTCTAGGTCTATCCACCTCATTACAAATAGCTCAATTTCGTTTCTTTTTATGGCTGAGTAATATTCCATTGTATATATGTGCCACATCTTGTTTATCCATTCATCCGATGATGGGCACTTAGGTTGTTTCCATGCCCTGGCTATTGTAAATAGAGCTGCAATGAACATTTTGGTACATGACTCTTTTTGAATTTTGGTTTTCTCAGGGTATATGCCCAGTAGTGGGATTGCTGGGTCATATGGTAGTTCTATTTGTAGTTTTTTAAGGAACCTCCATACTGTTCTCCATAGTGGCTGAACCAATTCACATTCCCACCAGCAGTGCAAGAGGGCTCCCTTTTCTCCACACCCTCTCCAGCATTTATTGTTTCTAGATTTTTTGATGATGGCCATTCTGACTGGTGTGAGATGATATCTCATTGTAGTTTTGATTTGCATTTCTCTAATGATTAATGATGTTGAGCATTCTTTCATGTGTTTGTTGGCAATCTGTATATCTTCTTTGGAGAAATGTCTATTTAGGTCTTCTGCCCATTTTTGGATTGGG
Source organism: Monodon monoceros (assembly GCF_005190385.1). NCBI lineage: Eukaryota > Metazoa > Chordata > Mammalia > Artiodactyla > Monodontidae > Monodon > Monodon monoceros. The sequence goes on from NW_021703767.1 coordinate 38,919,375, forward strand.
TTGTTTGTTTTTTTGTTATTGAGCTGCATGAGCTGCTTGTAAATTTTGGAGATTAATCCTTTGTCAGTTGCTTCATTTGCAAATATTTTCTCCCGTTCTGAGGGTTGTCTTTTTGTCTTGTTTATGGTTTCCTTTGCTGTGCAAAAGCTTTGAAGTTTCATTAGGTCCCATTTGTTTATTTTTGTTTTTATTTCCATTTCTCTAGGAGGTGGGTCAAAAAGGATCTTGCTGTGATTTCTGTCATAGAGTGTTCTGCCTATGTTTTTCCTCTAAGAGTTTGATATTTTCTGGCCTTACATTTAGGTCTTTAATCCATTTTGAGCTTATTTTTGTGTATGGTGTTAGGGAGTGATCTAATCTCATGTTAGGGAGTGATCTAATCTCATTGTATATTTTTAATGTATACAATCTGATAAGTTAGAGAAGTATATATCCATGAAACCATCATCACATTCTATGCTCCCATCATTTTTATTTTTTTCCTCAGTGACTATCTTGAATCATGACATTGTTTACCACCAAGATCAGCATTCTTCTTTCATTGTTTAGAAGTTTCAATATTATATTAATATTCTATTAATAATTAGGTAGATAGTTCTAAATATGAACCAGTACTCCGTACTGTTCCTCTTTCATAGAGCACTGTTCCACTTTGAGGAGAAAATTTCATTGTCATCATGATCTGGTAAGTGTCCTGGAATTATAGAGAATTTTTAGCAATGTCAAACCAAACAATGAAAAATCAAACACTACTTTGAAAATGTTTGTTCATCACTAATCTATTTCATGGGATAACAGCTTACTATAATAGAAAGAGGAAAATGAATTATTTTAGAACAGTGCCTAAGACACAGTAAGAGCCAAATAAATTGCTGGTAAATATTATTACTATTCATGTTAGGTTTATTTTTTTCAATTTTTAAATTAGGGATAATAATACTTAGCTCATTGAATGTCTCTTGGAACAGGTGAATTTGTGCATCATAATTCTCACAGTTCTTGAACTATGTTAACTAGTAAATAATAAATAATGATAGAGTTTAATAAACACTTCTATCATTGTTTTCAGTCTGTAGAAGGAGGCATCATTTTGTAGGAGTCATTTTTAGTGAGACTTTCATGGATGCCGTTAGATTTAGTCATGTTGATAAGGAATGGGTGGGTATACTGTGTGATGTGCAGCATGTATGCCTACAAAGCCTGGGAGAGGGTCTTTACGTTTGGTGCACAGGGGGAAGTGGTGAATGTTGATGGGAAATTGTGAAGGATAAAAATATTAAATTAGCTGTAAATCCTGATGACACGAAAAGGCAAAACGATGGGAAGTCTTAAAAGTCAGTTAAGCAGCTTGGATTTTTCCATATTTTATTTAAATTTTATTTTGTGACAGCTGCCTTTCCCTTTGTAAAATTTCACATTGTTATTTAGAAAATACAATTTTCCAATCTTTTGAGGATCGAAATGATTGGGGAGAAGATATCACCACTCTGACTTTAAGGCTTTAAAAAGATGATAACAAAAAATGACATTCAGAAATAAAAGAAAGCTTAGGTCTGGACCTGAAAAGAGCCTTACATAGTATGCAAAGTATTTAATTTGTGTTTCTTTACTAATAAGTTTTGCCTGCTTGGAACGTTATGCTATTTCTCCTAAATTCTGGGGCTGGTTATTTTGATTAATGTTGAGAGGCTGTGAAAATGACTTCTCTGGATATCTTGACTAGCTAGAAACCCATCTGTCTTACATGGCTTAGTTGTTAGTTCTGCCTGGAAGCAAGGATAGATAACCTGAAACAGAGTAAGAGGCCCAAAGGAGAGGATTAAGTCACTAGATTAGTGGTGACCATATGCTCTCTAGAAGGTTCATGAACTTGCTTATCTTCATAGGAAAAGATATGTTTTTCTCAGTGGGCTTGAATTTTAGTACGAGAACAAGGCCACCTTTAAAATGCCCATTAAAACCACTGGAGCAAGTAATCTTTCAAGGAGAATATTTTTGTTCCAGATATAAAAATGCTAAATGATTAGGAAAACTCTCTCCTCTCTCACCTTCACCTCTTACTCCCTCTCTTTTCCCTTTCTCTTTTTCCTCTCAGCCCTTCTTTCCTTCCAAAAGATTAAAAATGCTTTGATATATTTTTTCAGATGCTATGTTTTATTAGATTGCTTAGCAGTAAGAGAATATCCTAAAAAGAAAAATAATATCCTTTGAATTCAAGGCATACGCTCTTACATTGATTCTTATTCTACTATTAGTAATGGAAGGTTTTAAACATGAAACAAAACTAATTAAGTTACTTTTCTAAAAGTAATTTCATACTACTGCAAAGAACTATACTGCACTACATAGTTAGAAAATGGTTTCTAAACTTATTTAAAGTTTACTTCTCTGTATTTGATCTTTCCTTTACTTTAACCAGAATATAGGGCTTTCTTTACTCTTGCTGAGAATATATTTATTTTTTTATGAGACAATTAACTCCAAAGACATCAATACTTTTTAAACTGGAAAGAGTCTTATTTCATGTCTTTTTTTTCTCTCTGTATTAAGTAACACTTATTACTTTACTGATTCTAGTAAAGTGTAATATGAGTTAGTATTTTCAATAAGAGAAAAAAAATAGAACTTCATTAATTATGGTTAAATTTTCCTTGATAAGAGAATTATTTAAACATACTTGTGAATTTACTTCACTCTCACTCATGAGAATTCAATACCATCTAATTGTTTTTGCCTTCACATCACCCATTTTTTCTCTGTCTTGCCTTAGACTATTCCTTTTGCCTGGAATGTTCATCTTCTATCTCATCCATCTTGCATTGTCCTACTCCAAATGCCACCTCTCTTATGTGCTGTATGGTGCTGTTTTTGAGATCTCTCCCCATGGCCTCTCTTTGAATATTATTGAGTTTCTTGTTGCCTTGGAGTATAAGTGCATTTAATAAATCATATCTCCTTAAGGGCAGGGACAGTTTCATATTTATAGAACAGGATGTTCAGTGTCATGTACATAGGCATTTAATGAATATTTGTTCCATAGGTGGATTAAATGCTTTACTCCACATCTGAAACATGGAGGTTTTAACCTCTTGTTATACAGGTTTCGTTTATTGTAAACAGAGTTTTGAGGAATATATTCTGCTCTTCCTTCTCTTATTTGAAATGAAGTAATAGGCACATTTTATGATATATGCTTGGTTAAATGTAAATTTGCTTTTATCCCAGCTATTCTTGTTAAAACAAAAAGGTCTTAGCATGACTAGTGAAGTCCATAGCCTAAATACATAAGGTTATTAAGCATGAAAAATTCTAATTGAATATATCCCTCTATATTTATATAATAAGAAAAATTTTTAAAACTAAGTAAAAAAAAAAATGACATAATGTCAAAACAGCCAGCACTTTTATTGTACTTACTCTGTGCCAGGCACTGTTCTATGCTCTTTGCATATACAACCCACATTTACCCTCATAAAAGCTGTGTGAAGAAACTGAGTCACAAAGAGCTCATGTCACTTCTCTAAGCCATACAACTTGCAAGTATCAGAGCCGGGGTTTAGAGTCGGTTACTGTAGCTCTAAGATTCATACTCTTAACCACCGTGCTATATTATATATTACTTTCTAATGGGTAGCAAGGGTGCACAATATGAGTTCTAAATATACATTTTATATTAAAAATAAAAAAAATTATTCAGCTTCTTTTGTGCATTGTCACTGTAAGAAGTAATCCAGATAAAGTCAATGCATGTCTATTCTTGAAGAAATCAAAGTTTGCTTTTATTAAAGTTTAGTAATAATAAAATACCTGTTCAAGGTTAAGGTGACGATATCTGAACATATTTTAGCCAAAGTCTACTAATATTTTCTTAATATAACTTTTCTTTTTATTTCATCCTGGATCTTATTCTTTCTCTTATACTGTTACTGTCTTTTGAAATACTGCTTTATAAAATAGTATCTATCATTGAAATATTTTATTATTGTTAAAAAGGCATTCACATGTCTTTGTGGAATATTAAGTATATATTAAATTTATTATCATTTGCTGAGTTTTTCATATAAAACTTATCAGTACATTTTCAGACCATAAAATGTAGACACTTCGGGGACAGTGAAAGACACTGGACTCTGTCAAACTTAGCCTCTTAATTTTAGAGACAAGGAGATTGAGATCCAAAGAGGCTATGTGACTTGCCCAAGGTCAGTCAACAGTAACTGACATGATGATTAAGTGAAGTCATTTGAGGTAATTTTTTAATGGAGTGCTACAAAACAATTAATCTGTGCTGACTCTCCTTTGTCTTTCCTGGTTTAAGTTATTTTCTTTGTCATAGGAGTATAAACACTTTATATGGATACCATATAAGCATACCTTCTAAACTTATGAATTAATTTTACTCAAAAATTTGATTTTCCTTTATTTTATGGTACAATGAAGTAGGTGAAGATATTGAATATATGCACAGTTAATTCTTGATGTGGAAATAAAATATAAATATGTATATTTATGTGAAATATATATCAACAAAACAGACATAGCAGAAAATACTAAGATTACATTTTGCACTTATACTCAAGTTTGGGTGTGTCTGATACATGTAAATTCAAATTGAAACTACCAAAAGCCCACAGTGAAAAACTAAATACTATGCTCTTTATTTAGCATTAATTAATGATAGACACCTTCTCAAGTAAAATTTAAAGGTTTTTTTTCGTTTGCATAGTGCGTAAAGCAAGGGTGTTTCCTTGAAAGAATTCATCCTACATAACTTGAGAAAAAATATTTCAAACTAAAGCATGCCAAATCCTATGGTGAAGGATGGAAAGCAATGTAATGTGATTTACAGCTAGGGATACAGTGTTGGGAAAAAGAGAAGGATTAATGAAATATTACTCTCATCAAAATTGTACATTTCTGCTATTTGAAGAAAGTAATTTTATTACGTGAACCATTAAAAGGAATAATTAAAGTAAAATCTTAAAAATGAAGTGTTTTTAGTCTAAAGTTACAAAATCTCCCCAATAATGGAACTGTCCAATAATAGATATTTTTTTCCGGAAGATTTTTCTGTATCAGGAGGGAATAGGACTTAGAGAAAAAGTCTCTTCTTTGCATAGATTCTAGGATTCTATATCAAATTGACAACACATACTCCATCTCTCATCATGTACATGTATAAAAATATCTTCCACATTGTCATGCCCCCATGCTGCTTTATGTGGCTTAAACCTACATATTAGTGATACCATTTCCTTCCTAAACATCACTTCCTTATTTTTCTTCCTGACTGAGGTGATCTTAACATCTACCAGCCTGTGATGTCTATCAATTAAACGACTACTGTTGACCTGGCTGCCATGTCTTTCGGTTATCTCTAGATTTTAAAGCAGAGTGCTTTCTTCTGCCTGTACTCATTAAATTCATGTTAAATCACCACAATTTTTCCTTTAACATTTGAATTCAATGAATGGTGACCAGATTTGGCTTTCACATTACTTTTTCACATGGACTATATGGATGTGAATTTACATATGCAAAAAGCACAGTACACAGGAAACAGTGACTGAGTGCAATTTTTAGTAAACCAAAAGGTGTTAGTGGTTACAGCACCCTGTTGTCTTCCTAAAGAGGTCACTGATTCATCTTTATCACTTTACATATTGGCAGCCATCAATCCTCTTCTGCTTCCACATAATCTATGTTACTGCAGATATCTCATGCCACCCGATCTCTTATATGCACAAGGTGCATATAATTGTACTTCATGCTGATTAAAAGGTTTGTTAAGGTCTTTGCCACCAAAGAGTTTATAATCCATAAGAGATCTAAACATTCCTATTATTATGGATCGACATATTCATTCATTCTGAATATTACCTTAGAACATTCTTAAAGGTGCTATTATGAAAAATAGCTTCCTTAATTCTATCTCACCTCTGTTCTTTTCACTTTTCCTCCTCTTATCTTCCATTCTTTCTCAACTAAATCCTCCTCTGGCCTTTGCAAACCTTTCCCCTAAACCAGTCATTATGGTGGAGAATACACTGCTTTATTATTATTCCTCTTTCTCTTACCATATTCATCATTTTCCCATAGTAAATCTATAACTAAGTTCTCCTCTTTCCCTTGGCAATTATCTACCTTTTGATGACTGCTTTCAGCTAAGAGCTACAGCAATCTTTTCCTCCTCTCCATCCTCCTTTGGCCCCCCTCTGTTTGTCTTGATATTTCTTGATGCTTATTTTCCAATATCCGTTTATCTAGGGTAAAAGATGCTATGCCCAGCAATCTCCCCAAATCCTGAAAATTTGGAGAGCTACAGTAATAAGGAGGTATAAACTACAATAAGGTAAAGTAGATTCAGAGTATGAGATAATGCATTGAAGTTCCACTTAGATCTGATCAAATTAAGCTCAGAACCTTCCTGAAGCTATTATTGTGGTCTATGACTTTTCAGGAATGGAATTAGAAAAGGAAAATCAATCATTTAAAGAAAATTTACTGAACTACACTTAATGCAAGGGAAAATGCTCATGCTGGAAATGTAGTGGTAGAATAGAAAATCAATTCTTCACAAATGTTTTGCCCCTTATTGTTCTGTTTCTCTTCAATGACTATCTATGTTTCTCATTTTTGGTGCAAATTTTCTTTCATCCTTCTCATTGTAGCACTGTAGTTTCTCCCTTCTGCTGCTCACATCATCAGATGTAATTCCATTTGCAGTTGTGTAATATCTGTCTTCTTATCTAGCATGACAGAGTAGTTAAGTGTAATTATACACAAAATACACATTTTACACATAGATGTATATGGATTATACATATTATAAAACATTAGCTATATGCTCTAAAAGTATGGATAACTAGATTCAACTGATAAATGAACATCAAATTCCATTAATTCCATTTGACTTCCGGGTTTCTCTCCCTGAAGCACTGATGTTTACAACAAAGGAAAAGAAAATCACTGATTGGAAGACAATCCAAATATATAAATAAGAAATAAAATTCAGTAAAACATCTTTGGAGAGAAAGAAGACAAAACAGTTGTTTTCATAAAACTAGGTCAATAACCATTGTATAACAAGTTGTTTTTAACAACTTTACTTCAAACAAGTTTAGTTCCTTTATAAACTGTGGAAGGCAGAAAACCAAAGACCCATGTGTCTGATGGTAGAGGAAGTCCTCTATATTATTCATACTACATTATATTATGACTCAAGTATTTGACTTTTAGGGAAATCCTGAGTGACATCTTTAAATGATGCAAATCTGTCTCAGCTAGTCTGATACCAATCTTTTCTGATAAATCAATATTTTGTAATTTGTCTAGATATTCAAGGTCATTTCTGAAATTCACTTTGCTCATTAAGAAATGGTTTTGGCTGCAAGGGATTATTTCATTACAGTCTGTAGTCCTTACATATAGAAAAATATAATTACCTCAGACCAGCTTACCCAAAGGTGAATTTGAATAATGTTAGCATTATTAGCAAAATATAGCAAAAATATCAAAATTCAGGTTTCAGCTGGAAGTTTCTAGGGTCAACCATATATATATATATATATATATTAGACAATGAAATTCTCTATGCCTATAGGAGAAATAAAAAATTGAATTTACTTCCTACTCTGGTGCTTTTCATGATTATCTGACATTTCCCGCAATATTAGTTTAAAATGATAACTGTAACAATCAAAGCTCATAGGTGGTAAAGATGAGACCAATGATACAATTTGTAGGGCTTCCATGATATCACTTAGAGATGGAAATCATGAGTTTTGACTTCACTTCTGAACTATGTTGATTAACTCTGTAGCTGTGGAAAAAAATCTATTAATGACTCTATCCTTTGATATACATATGTAATGGAAGTGCATTATGAGAATATTTTTATTGTGAATTAATTAAAACTGAAGCAATATTATTAGCTATACTAAGTACAGTAGGCATCAAAATAAAATAATTAGGCTATTTAAAAATATAGATGGTGTTGGGCTTCCCTGGTGGTGCAGTGGTTGAGAGTCTGCCTGCCGATGCAGGGGACATGGGTTTGTGCTCTGGTCTGGGAAGATCCCACATGCTGCAAAGCGGCTGGACCTGTGAGCCATGGCCACTGAGCCTGCACGTCCGGAGCCTGTGTTCCACAACGGGAGAGGCCACAGCAGTGAGAGGCCCGCATACCGCAAAAAAAAAATATATATATATATATATATATATATAGCCTCTCTTGCTGCTCAACCTTCTCTGTCCTCTAAAACTATTAGTGAGCCACTGGGACTCAGAACTTGACCTGACTTCTCTTTTTAATATGTACATTTCCCCTAGAAAATCTTGCTTATGGCTTTAAATATATAATCTCTATGCCAGTGACTTCCAAGTGTATATATCTAGATTCTACCTCTCTACTGAACTCAAAATACATATAACCTAATACCTGCTTTATGCTTTTGTTTGGATATCTAATTAGCACCTCAGAATTAATGTATCAAAACTAATTCATTCTTTCTCAAACCTTTTTTGCATATTTGTAAATAACATTACTATTATTTACACTAGCAAATTTATTGATTCTGTCTCCACAACACATTCTGAATCTATCCTTTCTCTACCTCTCACAGTACAATCTTAGTCTAAAATCTCTAGATAATCAAAGTAGTTTCCTAGCATGTCTCCTCACATAGCAGGAACCACTTTCAGTCCACCAGAAAGATTTAGGCACCACTTCTGCCATGCAGAGTTGTTGCTTTGGCGGCCCGATCAGGTACTACTTTTAAAATTTCTTGTATCAGCAGAATGGGAAGGAATGTGATAAGTTATTTCAGTGGGTTATGTATTAAAATGAGCAACATTACTTCTGAACTCAGGTGGCTTAGAGGCAAGTGGACTTTGCTTAACCTATCTTTTCCTATCCATTGGCTAAACTCAAGGATTAGGAAGACCTAGAAATAGAGGAGCCAAGAGGTGGAAGAAATCTATGTCCCTGAATCACTGCATTGAGTTGCCAGATAAAAAATCATATTGAGATATGGGAGCAAAAAAAACTTCCATTGTGTTAAACTACTTATATTTTGGAGCATTATTTTCTATTAGCAGTTTCTGTCATCTAATCTAATTTTGTATTCTATGCTTTCTAAACCCTAAAGCAAATCCTAAGAAAATAACTCAAAAAACACAGTTAAAAAACACAGTTAAAAATTATTAGGAAATTAAAATGTTATACTAGAAAATATCCACTTAATAGAAATTAGTAAAGGAAGAATAGAGGAACAAATTAATAATGAGACATATAGAACAAAGAAGCACAATGGCAGACCTAAATCCAACCATATCAATAAAAACATTAAATGTAAATGGATAAAACAATCCACTCAAAAGACAGATGTTGTCAGACTGGTATAAAAAAAGAAAAAGAAGAAAACACAGGATCTAACTCTATGCTGCCTACAGGAGACAGATTTTAGAGCCAAAGATAAAAATAGGTTGAGCATATAATATACATTCATTCTTTAATCCCTTCCTCCAATTTATTCTTCATTCAGGGGCTATTGCTCCAAGTTACCTATGGCTTTCCATTACACTTAGGAACAATACGAACACTTAGGAACAATACGATAAATGCAAATTTCCTGTCCTGTGTTCAAAGATCTACACCATCAGCCCACCAGGTGGGTCTTCAGACCAGAAGCATCAGCACTACCTGGGAACTCATTAGGAATGAAAATTTGCAGAATTTTCCCAGAATAAACCTACGCACTTGTCAATTAATCTACAACAAAGAAAACAAGAATATACAATGGAGGAAAGGCAATCTCTTCAACAACTGGTTTTGGGAAAACTGGACAACTTCATGTAAAAGAATGAAATTGGAACACTCTCTAACACTAACACCATATACAAAAATAAACTCAAAATGGATTAAAGACCTACATGTAAGACTGGATACTCAAACTCCTAGAGGAAAACATATTCAGAACATTCTTTGACATAAATAATAGCAATATTTTTTAGCACCATCTCCTAGAGTAATGGAAATAAAAACAAACAAATGGGACCTAATGAAACTTAAAAGCTTTTGCATAGCAAAGGAAACCATAAACAAAACAAACCAAAAAGAAAAAAACCCTATGGAATGGGAGAAAATATCTGCAAACAATGCAACCAACAAGGGATTAATTTCCAAAATATACAAACAGTTCATACAGTTCAACATCAAAAAAAAAAAAACAATCAAAAAATGTGCAGAAGATCTAAATATACATTTCTCAAAAAAAGACATACAGATGGGCAACAGTCATATGAAAAGATGCTCAACATCCCTATTAGAAAGATGTAAATCAAAACTACAATGGAGTATCACTTCCACCCACCAGAATGACCATCATCAAAAAGTCTACAAATAGTAAATACTGGAAAGTGTATGGAGAAAAAGGAGCCCTCCTACACTGTTGGTGGGAATGTAAATTGGTGCAGCCACTATGGAGAACAGTATGGAATTCCTTAAGAAACTAAAAATAGAGTTACCATATGATCCAGTGATCCCCCACTAGACTGGAGAAAACTCTAAGTTGAAAAGATACATACACCCCAGTGTTCATAGCAGCACTATTTACAATAGCCAAGACATAGAAGCAACCTGTGTCCATCAACAAATGAATAGATAAAGAAGATGTGGTACATATATACAAAGAAATATTACTCAGCCATAGAAAAGAATGAAAGAATGCCATTGCAGCAACAATGATGGACCTGGAGATTATCATACTAAGTGAAGGAAGTCAGACAAAGACAAATATCATATGATATCACTTATATGTGGAATCCAAAAAAATGTTACAAATGAACTTATTTACAAAACAGAAGTGGACTCAGAAAACAAATGTGTGGTTACCAAAGGGGAAGGGGGGGGATAAATTAGGAGTTTGGGATTAAAATATACACACTACTATATATAAAATAGATAACCAGCAAGGACTTACTGTATAGCACAGGGAACTATACTCAATATCTTGTAATAACCTATAATGGAAAAGAATCTAAAAAATAATATATATATATATACACACACATGTATGTAATATATAACTGAATCACTTTTCTGTACACCTGAAACTAATACAACATTGTAAATCAACTATATTTCAATAAAAATTTTAAAAAATGAAAATTTGGGGTCCCACACCAGACCTACTGAATTAGAAGATCTAGAATGGTACCCTAGCAATCTGTGTGTTTGTTTTAAATTCTCCATATGTGCTTAAGTTTGATAACCAGTGCTTTACAATATCAATTAACTACCAACCTATTTTTTGCCCTCATTTTATACTTCTCTGTTTTTACTGCGTTAGAGCCTCCCTTATTTCCTCTTCTTTTTGTTGAACATAACAAATTCATTCCAGCTTAAATCTCTTGGAGTATTTGTCTCAGGCAGAGGGAACAATCCTCCTTTGTTTTCCCTTCTCCTTTCATGTCTCATATCAAATATTATTCTCTCAGATCTTTCATCATCCTCTAATCTAAAGAAAGTAGTCCTGTTCCATTGGCTGTGTCTCTTTATCTCACCTTGTACAATCTGTTTTCCTCACTTATTTATCGCTTTCTGAAATTATTTTGAGGGTTAGTTGGTTTAGTAACTTTTATGTATTTCTCCTCCTTTAAAGTGTAAGATCCAAGAAATAGAGAATTCCATATCAGCAGTCCCTAAAACAGTGCCAGGCAAATAAGGTAGTAGGTATATATTTAATTGATTATAATTATATTTCAAAAAATTGAAATATAAATATTTACTTTCTATTACACTTTAACTATAAATATATTTTGACACTGAGTGTAGTTTAGAACACTCATTCTTAAAGCCATCTCCTTCTCATATATTTGAGAGACTAGGTTGATCATTCTTGAATCAGACATGATACCAGTCTTGTTTTGACTTGCTGTTTATTTTCTAGTCTTCCATAGGCAACTCATTATCTTGCCTTCTTCAAATCCTGAGATGCAGTTCCCCACAGACAATTCTGTGAATTCAAGAGAACCTTGAAAAAGCATAGCTTGGGGCTTGGGCAGGCTTTCTTTCCTTTTCTGGATTGTCCCTTACTTTCATCCACATCAAGTTTAGAGGTAGAGGAGAGGGAAAAATTCACCAAGGCAGTCCCTGCATAGACTGACACTGCAAGGTGCTAAGTTTTTGGTGGCATCTGCGGTGACCTCGTTGGCAAAGGTTGTGGAAAGCAGAAACCTCTCCCACAGAGGAGGAGGAAAACAAAGGTGGTGAGTGACTGCTTGGCTGTTCCATTTGTGCAGGCTGCAGATGGAGGGACACAGTTCTCAGAAGTCTGAGGCAGGACCTCTCTGACTAAGGAAGCAGGCTGTCTGTCAAGAATAAGATTTTTGCTGTCAGTTTTAAGACTTCAGCAGGAGGTTCTGAGAAATCTGTTGCATTTCTCTACACTAACAATGAAAGATCAGAAAGAGAAATTAAAGAAACAATCCCATTTATCATCACATCAAAAAGAATAAAATACCTAGGAATAAACCTACCTAAGGAGGCAAAAGACCTGTACTCAGAAAATTATAACACACTGATTAAAGCAATTCAAGATGAAACAGAAAGATATACCATGCTCTTGGATTGGAAGAACCAATATTGTCAAAATGACTATACTGCCCAAGGCAATCTACAGATTCAATGCAATCCCTATCAAATTACCAATGGCATTTTAACAGAATTAATTAGAACAAAAAATTTTACAATTTATATGCAGACATGAAAGACCCTGAATAGCCAAAGCAATCTTGAGAAAGAAAAACAGCTGGAAGACTCAGGCTCCTTGACCTCAAGACTATACTACAAAGCTACAGCCATCAAAACAGTATGGTACTGGCACAAAAACAGAAATACAGATCAATGGAAGAGGATAGAAAGCCCAGAAATAAACCCACACACTTATGGTCAATTAATCTATGACAAAGGAGGCAAGACTATACAATGGAGAAAAGACAGTCTCTTGAATAAATGCTAATAGGAAAACTGGACAGCTATATGTAAAATAATGAAATTAGAACACTCTTTAATACCATACACAAAAATAAATTCAAAATGGATTAAAGACCTAAATGTAAGAGTGGATACTATAAAACTCTTAGAGGAAAACATAGGCAGAACACTCTTTGACATAAATTACAGGAATATCTTTTTGAATCCATCTCCTAAAGTAATGGAAATCAAAACAAAAATAAAAATGGGACCTAATTAACTCAAAAGCTTTTGCACTGCAAAGGAATCTTTAAACAAAATGACAACCTACAGAATAGGATAAAATATTTGAAAACGATGACACTGACAAGGGATTAATCTCCAAACAGCTCACGTGGCTCAATATCAAAAAAACAATCCAATCAGAAAATGGGCAGAAGACCTAAATAGACATTTCTCCAAAGAAGACATACAGATGGCCCGGAGGCACATGAAAAGATACTCAACATCACTAATTAGAGAAATGCAAATCAAAACTACAATGAGATATCATCTCACACCAGTCAGAATGGCCATCATCAAAAAGTCTACAAACAATAAATGCTGGATAGGGTGTGGAGAAAAGGGAACCCTCCTACACTGTTGGTGGGAATGTAAATTGGTATAGCCACTATGGAGAACAGTATGGAATTCCTTAAGAAACTAAAAATAGGGCTACCATATGATCCAGCAATCCCACTCCTGGGCATATATCCAGAGAAAACCATGGTTCAAAAGGATACATGCACCCCAATGTTCATGGCAGCGCTGTTTACAATAGCCAAGACATGGAAGCAACCTAAGTGTCCAACGACAGAGGAATGGATAAAGAAGATGTGGTACATATATACGATGAAATATTACTCAGCCATTGAAAAGAATAAAGAATGTCATTGTAGCAACATGGATGGACCTGGAGATTATCATACTAAGTGAAGGAAGTCAGACAGAGAAAGACAAATATCATATGATATCACTTATATGTGGAATCCAAAAAAATGATACAAATGAACTTATTTACAAAATAGAAATGGACTCAGACATAGAAAACAAATATGTGGATACCAAAGGGGAAAAGTTTTGGGGAGGGATAAATTGGGAGTTTGGACTGACATATTCACACTACATTTAAAATAAGTAACCAACAAGGACCTATTGTATAGCACAGGAAACTCTGCTCAATATTCTCTAATAACCTAAAGGGGAAAATAATTTGAAAAAGAATAGATACATGTATATGTATAACTGAATCACTTTGCTGTATACCTGAAACTACCACAACATTGTTAATCAACTATACTCCAATATAAAATACAAATTTTAAAAAAAGAAATGAAAGAAATAAAAGACTTCAGCAGGACGTCCACCCACAGACTTTTGGGTGTACCCCAATCGAGGATTTACCTACCAGGTTGTGGGTACCACCAAATCCTTAATTGCTAAGCCCATGTCCCCGTACTCCACTGCCAGTTCCTTGTGCAAATTCTGAGAGCATGTGGGTAGGACAAACCACAAAGTTGAGCTGTAACACCACTTCTAGAATACTATTGAATTGTAAGATCCAAATTAAAAATAAACTAGAATTTGGAAAGCTATAAGGCATTGAAGAAAGAAATTTAAGATGACATAAATAAATGGAAAGGTAGATATACAATGTTCTTGGATTGGAAGAATTAATGTTAAAATAACCATACTACCCAAGGCATTCTACGTATTCAATGCAACCCATATCAAAATACCAATGTCATTTTTCACAGAACTAGAACAAATAATTTTAAAATTTGTATGGAAACACAAAAGACCCTGACAAAAATAACCTTGAGAAAAAAAGAACAGAGCTGGAGAAATCGTGCTCCCTGACTTAAGATTATACTATAAAGCTACAACAATCAAAACAGTGTGGTACTGGCACAAAAGCAGAAATATAGATCAATGGAATAGCATAGAAAGCCCAGAAATGAACCTACGCACCTATGTTCAATTAATCTACAACAAAGGAGGCAAGAATATACAAAGGAGGATACACAGTCTCTCCAATAAGTGGGACTGGGAAAACTGGACAGCTACATGTAAAAGAATGAAATTAGAACATTCTTTAATACCATATACAAAAATAAATTCAAAATGGATTAAAGACCTAAACGTAAGACCGAATAACATGAAACTCCTAGAGGAAAACATAGGCAGAACATTCTTTGACATAAATTGTAACAATACTTGTTTTGGATCTGTCTAGTAAAGCAAAGGAAATAAAAGCAAAAATAAACAAATGGTAGCAAAGGAAATAAAAGCAAAAATAAACAAATGGTACCTAATTAAACTTAAAAGTTTTTTCACAACTAAGGAAACCATTGACAAAATGAAAACACAGTCTACTGAATGGGAAAAATATTTGCAAATGATATTAGCAGTAAGGGGTTAATATCCAACATATATAAATAGCTCATATAACTCAACATCAGAAAAACAAACCCAATCAAAAAATGGGCAGAAGAACTGAATAGACATTTTTCCAAAAAGGAAATGCAGATGACCAACAGGCACATAAAAAAATTCTCAACATCACTAATCATCAGGGAAATGCAAATTAAAACTACAGATATCACCTCACAACTCTCAGAATGTCTATCATCAAAAAGAACACAAATAAAAAAATATTGGAGAGGATGTGGAGAAAAGGGGACACTCATACACTGTTGTTGGGAATGTAAATTGGTGCAGCCACTGTGGGACACATTATGGAGGCTTCTCAAAAAACAAAAATAGAACTACCATATGACTCAGCAAGTCCACTCCTGAGTATATGTCTGGAAAACCTTAAAACACTAATTTGAAAAGATACATGCACTCCAATGTTCATAGTAGCATTATTTACAGTTGCCAAGATATGGAAGCAACCTAAGTTCCCGTCAACAGATGAATGGGTAAAGAAGATGTGGTATATATGTACAATGGAATACTACTCAGCCATAAAAAAGAATGAAATTTTGCCATTTGCAGTAGCATGGATGGATTTGGAGAGTATTATGCTAAGGGAAATAAGTCAGAGAAAGACAAATACTGTATCATTTTTATGTGGACTAAAAAATACAACAAACTAGTGAATATAACAAAAAAAGCAGACTCACAGATATACAGAACAAACTAGTGGTTACCAGTGTAGGGAGAGGGAAAAGGGGAGGGACAATATAGGGGTAGGAGATTAAGAGGTACAAATTATTATGTATTAAATAAACTACAAGGATATTTTGCACAGCACAGAGAATATAGCCAATATTTTAAACTATAAATGGAGTATAACCTTAAAAATTGTGAATCACTATATTGTACACCTGTAACTTATGTAATATTATACATCAACCATACTTCAATTAAAAAATAAAGAAAACCATAACTTAAAAGGGAGTCTTCTACTTCAAATGTGAAAGCATAAATGGATATATTCAAATACTTTGGAAAAAACATCAAGGAAATATGGTATCACAAAAAGAAAATTATATTCTCCAGAAATGGAACTGGAAGGAATGGAATATTGTAATCTAACTGATAAACAATTAAAAATAGCTATTGTGAAAAAATTCAACAAGCTATAAGAAAATTCAGGCAATTCAATGAACTCAATAATAAAGTCAATGAAAATAAGGATTTCTTTACCAAAGACATCAAAATTATAAAAAAGAACCAACAAATTTTGGAGCTTAACAATTCAATGAATAAGATGAAGAATACAATAGAAAGCATTGGTAACCTGGCAGAGCAGATTAAAGAAAGAAAAAGTGACTTGGAGAATAGGAATATAGAAATAGTTAATTTACAAGAGGGGAGAGAACTACATTTAAAAAATAAAGAAACCCTACAAGAGCAATCAGATTCAATCAGAGAAGCAAATATAAAATAATTGGTGTACTAGAAGGAAAAGAGAGGAAGAAGGCAGCATAAGGTTTATTTAAAGAAATAATAGTTGAGAACTTCCCAAACCTGGGAAAGGAATTTGACATACAAGTCCAAGAAGCTAATAGAACACCCTATTATCTCATTGCAAAAAGACCTTTTCCAAGTCACACTATAACAAAACTGTCAGAAATCAATAAAGACTTAATGGCAGCCAGGTGGGGAAAATAAGTAACTTACAAAGGAACCACCATTACATTAACAGTAGATTTATCAGTAGAAAATGTGCAGGCTGGGAGAGTGTAGAATGACATATTCAAAGTATGGAAAGATAAAGTATTCTTGGCTGGCAATTTTTATCTGGCAGAGTTATCCTTCAGATATGATGGGGAAGTAAAGGCTTTGCCAGACAAAAATTTGAGGGAGCTTACCACTGGACCTTACCTTGCAAGAAATGCTGAGAGGAGTTATTCAAGGTGAAATGAAAATATGCTAATCAGTAACATACAATTATTTTAAACTACACAACACTCTGGTACAGGTGAAAAAGAAACAATCAGAATTAGAAAACTGTAAATCTATATTAGAATAGTGATTTAACCACTTAACTGTAGTATAACATTTAAAAGAAAAGAATATTCAAAGTAACTATAGCCACTATAATTTGTTAACATATACATAGCATAAAAAGAGGTAAATAGTAACATCAAAAATATAAAAGGGGAGGAATATAAGTGTGAAATGTTTATAGGCAAACAATGATAAGTTGCTATCAGCATAAAATGGACTGCTTTATCTGTGAGATGTTTTAAGAGAGCCTCATGGTAACCTCAAATCAAAAATCTAGAAGAGTTTCACAAAGCATCAAAAAAGGGAAGACTGGACATATACCATGGAAAACACAAATTTATAAACGTTGTCAGAAACAGAGGGAAAAAGAAACAATGGAGATACTAATTCCATCTTATCTTTTGCCTTGGATTAATTTGTAAGTCCTTACATATCAATAATCACTCCAACTGTAAATAGATTAAATTTACCAATCACAAGGCACAGAGTAGCTGGCTGGATTAAAATGGGAAGACCCAATAATATGCTGCCTAAGGACACTCATTTCAGTTTTAAAGACACACATAGGCTCAACATGAGGGGATGGAAGAAGAAATTTCATTCAAGTAGAATTTTTTTAAAAAGTGGGATAGTCATACTTACATTGGATGAAATAGATATCAAGCCAAAAATGATAACAAGGGCAAAATATGGCATTATACAGTGATAAAGGGACCAACAAATCAAGAAGATTTAACAATCATAAATATATATGCACCCAATATCAGAGCATCTAAATATATTAAGCAAAACTAACGGATCTGAAAGGAGAAATAAACAACACAATAATAGTAGGGGTCTTCAATCCCCTCTGTCAGCAATAGATAAATCATCCCCACAAAAAATCAACAAGGAAACATTGGAATTGAACCATACTTTAGACCGAATGGACTTAACAGACACATATAGAATATTCCATCCATCAGCACCAGAATAAACATTCTTCTCAAGTGCACATGGAACATTCTCCAGGATAGATAGTATGATGGACACCAACAACAAATTTTAGCAAATTAAGAAGATTGAAATCATACCAGCTATCTTTTCTGACCATATGGTATGAAACTAGAAATCAACAAGAGGAAAGCTGGAAACTCTAAAATATAAATATGTAGAATCTAAGCAACATACTTCTGAACAACAATTGAGTCAAAGAAGAAATCAAAAGGAAAATGAAAAATTATCTCAAAACAAATAAAAATGGAAAATATCAAATCCTATGGGATGCTGCAGAAGCAGTTCATAGAGGAAAATATAAATGTCTATATTAAGTAATAAAGATCTAAAAAAAACCCACAACCCTACCTTTATAGTGATAAATGTATATGTTAAGATATTAGAAAGATCCCAAATAAACAGCCCAACTTTATACTGCAGGGCACTAGAAAAAAGAACAAATTCAGCCCAAAGTTAGGAGAAGGAAATAACAAAGATCAAAGTGGAAATAAAATAGAAAAACACTAGAAAGAAGCAGTGAAACTAAAGCTTTTTTTTTTAAAGATAAGCATTGTCTACAAGCTTTAGACTAAGAATAAAAAAAGAGACTACTTAAAATTAGAAATTAAAGAGGAGACATTACAACTGATACTACAGAAATGCATAGGATCATAAAAGATGACTATGAACAGTTATATGTCAACAAATTAGATAATCTAGAAAAAAGATAAACTCCTAGAAACACACAACCTACAAAGACTGAATCAGGAAGAAATAAAAATCTAAACAGGTCATAACAAGTTAAGAGAGTGAATTGGTAATCAAAAAACTCCCAACACAGAAAGCCCCAGGACCACATGGATTCACTGGTAAATTCTACCAGACATTTAAGAATTAACACGAATTCTTCTCAAACTCCTCCAAAAACTGAAGAGGAGGGAACACTTCCATACTCATTCTAGAAGGCCAGCATTATCCTGAAAACAATGTCAGATAAGGACATTATAAGAGAAGAAAATTATAGACCAATATCCCCGATGAATATAGATGCAAAAATTCTCAATAAAATTTTAGAAACTGAATTCAAAAACACTTTCAAAGGATTATACACATGTGGTCAAGTGGAATTTACCCCTGGGATGCAAGAATGTTTCAACATACTCAAGTAAATTAATGTAATACATCAGATTTATAGAATGAGATATAAAAATCAAATAATCACAATTATCACAATAGATGCCAAAAAGCATTTGACATAATATAACATCCTTTCATGATAAAAACCCTCATCAGATTGGGCATAGAAAGAAGATACTTCAGCATAATAAAGGACATATATGACAAACCCACAACAAACATTATACTCAATGGAGAAAAATTGAAAGCTTTTCCTCTAAGATTAGGAACAAGACAAGAATACCCACTCTCACCACTATTATTCAGTATAGTTTTGGAAATCCTAGCTAGAGCAATAAGGCAAGAATAAGAAATAAAATCATCCAAATTGGAAAGGAAGAAGTAAAACTCACTATTTGCAGATGATATGATTTTGTATACATAAATCCCAAAGAGTAAGCCAAAACACTATTGGAACTAACCAACAATTTCAGTAAAGTTGCAGGATATAAAATCAATATACAGAAATCAATTGCATTTCTGTACGCTAATAATGAAACATCTGAAACAGAAATAAACTATCCTGTTTACACTTGCACCAAAAACAATAAAATGCCTAGGGATAAATTTAACCAAGGAAGTGAAAGATCTGTGCAATGAAAACTACAATACTTGTTGAAAGATATTGTAGAAGACATAAACAAATGGAAAGACATCCCATGTTCATGGATTGGAAGAATACTGTTAACATATCTGTACAACCCAAAGTCAGGTATAGATTCAACAGAAACCCCACCAAAATTTCAATGTCATTATTCACAGAAATAGAAAAAAGCAATTTAAAAATTTTTATAAAACCACAGAAGAACTCAAATTGCTAAAGCAATCATGAGAAAGAAGAACAAAACCAGAGGTATCACATTTCTTGATTTCAAAATATACTAAAAAACTATAGTAATAGTAACAGTATGGTACTGGCAAAAATAGACATAGACAAGTGGAACAGAAGAGAGGGTCCAGAATTAGATCCCTGTATACAAGTTCAACTAATATTGGACAAGGGAGACAAGAACACCCAGTGGAGGAAAAATAGTCTCTTCAACAAATGGTATTGGGAAAACTGGATAAACACAAGCAGAACAATAAAACTGAGCTCCTATCTTATACCACTCACAAAATTTAACCCAAATAGATCAAAGACTTACACATGAGACCAGATACCATTAAACTCCTGGAAGAAAACATAGGCATTAAGTTCCTTGGCATTGGTCAAAGCAATTATTTTTTGTATATGACACAAAAGCACAAACAATAAAAGCAAAAATCAACAAATGGGACTATATCAAACTTAAAGCTCCTGCACAGCAAAAGAAACACTTAACAAAATGAAAAGGCAACCTACAGAATGGGAGAAAATATCTGCAAACCGTATCAGATAAAGGGATAATATCCAAAATATATAAGGAACTCATACAACCCAATAACAACAAAAATTAAACAGATTAAAAAATAGGCAGGGCTTCCCTGGTGGCGCAGTGGTTGGGAGTCTGCCTGCTGATGCAGGGGGCGCAGGTTTGTGCCCCGGTCCCGGAGGATCCCACGTGCTGTGGAGTGGCTGGGCCCTTGAGCCGTGGCTGCTGGGCCTGCGTGTCCGGAACCTGTGCTCTGCAGGTGGGGGGAGGCCACAGCAGTGAGAGGCCCACGTACCGCAAAAAAAAAAAAAAAATAGGCAGAAGAATTAAAGGGATATTTCTCCAAAGGTGACATCCAAATAACAAACAGGTAAGTGAAAAGATATTCAATATTACTAATCATCAGGGAAATACAGATAAAAACCACAATAAGATATCACCTCACACCTGTCAGAATGAATATTGTAAAAAAGACAAGAAGTAACAAGTGTTGGTGAGGATGGGGAGAAAAGGGAACACCTGTATACTGTTGGTGAGAATGTAAATTAGTTCAGCCACCATGGAAAAATATATGGAGGTTCTTAAAAAAATAAAAAATTGATCCACCATGTGATCCAGCAAATTGCACTTGTTTGGTATACACCTAAAGTAAGTGAAAACAGGATATCGAAGAGATGTATTGCCATGTTTTTATTGCAGCATTATTCACAATAGCCAAGATATGGAAATACCTATTAATCAAAGGATGAATGCATAAAGAAGATGTGATATAAATACAATGAGTATTATCAGCCATGGGAAAGGCCATTCCTCATTTGTGACAACATGGATGAACCTTGATCACATTACTTTTTCTTTTTTTTTTTTTTTTTTGCGGCACGCAGGCCTCTCACTGTTGTGGCCTCTCCCGTTGCAGAGCACAGGCTCCGGACGCGCAGGCTCAGCGCCCATGGCTCACGGGCCTAGCCGCTCCGCGGCATGTGGGATCTTCCCGGACCAGGGCACAAACCCATATCCCCTGCATCGGCAGGCGGACTCTCAACCACTGTGCCACCAGGGAAGCCCTTGATCACATTATTTTAAGTGAGATAAGTGGGACAGAGAAAGACAAGAAATGTATGGTATCACTTATATGTGAAATATAAACAAGTCAAACTGGTAAAAAGGGAAAGTAAAATGGTAGTAACCAGGGGATGGGAGGATCGAACAAATGTTTTTTAAGGGTACAAATTTGCAACAAGTAGTAAATAAGCCCTAGAGCTCTAGTGCACATTATAGTGAATATAGACAACAATATTGTTTTATAATTGTCAAACTTTCTAAGAGACTAGAACTTAATTTTTCTGACCATTAGAGAAATATGGTTATGTGATGTGACAAAGTGCTAATAATCACCATAGTGGCAATCATATACAATATATAAATGTCATCAAATTAATATGTTGAACACCTTAAATTTACACGTTATGTATATTTTAATAAAAATGTGTATTTGATATATTTAAGAATTTTGTCTCAAAATACACAATTTGTCAAGAATATTCATTGCAGCATGAATGATGGGCATGGGGAAATATTACAGAAAACTCAAATAGCAATTAAATGGAAAATGAATAAATAATTATATATTGAAATACAGAATAACAAAATACATACTACTCTATAGATAATTTTGCTAGTAATATATTTAGTGGAAAAAATCACATTACAAAACAGGATTTATAGTGTGATCACATAAAATTACATGTGCACACACAAAAGTATAAGAATTTATTATCTATATGTGTATAGGAAAAGATCTAGGAGAATACATAGGAATATATATACACTATTTTTTCTTTTTTTGAAGAGTTAATTTGGGGCTGATAGAGAAATTTACTCTCTTCAATATTTTTAAAAAATATATTCCATCAGAATACATTTATTTTTCAATTTTTAAGAAAGTAATACAGTTAAAAAATAGAATTATATGCACAGAGGTCTTCCTTTTTTGGGGGAGAAATTAAAGGAAATAGATCGTAATACTGATAAACAGGGATTATACAGTGCTGTGTATTAGCTTTAATGATCATGACCTAATTTAATTTCCAGTTTTGCTCAAATTTTTGTTGCTGCTGTTGAATATCAATTATTTAATAATGTTTCCTTTGAGCATATCAGTGCACTCACTAGTAACTTGAAGTGTAAAATAACATGGTTTGCATGCAGAAGTTCAATTTTTTGCTAAAGTGTTAATACAACGTTTTGACTAGTTTGCTCTGATAGTTTTAATTGAGCATTTCCTACTTATTATATTTTCACCAGTGGCAATTTAAAAAGTGCCCTTGAAAATATATGAAAGCATAACACATTTGAGATGTTAACAAAATACATTTCACATTTTGTATGCTTTTACTTGGTTATCTACAGTATATATTTAGAGCAGTGTTAATACTTTTAACATTAAAAAGACGTTTTTAAAATTCTAAATCGATAACAATAAAGAGGAATAATTGAAAGTAATAATTTAGAATAGAAAACATGAAAGACCAAGGTCGCCATAGATAAAACTATTTTAAAGAGACTCAATAAATATTATTTGTTAATGAGTAACACAAATTGGGCTATGATAATTCTACTATGCTGTATCTGCATTTAAATGTACTAAACAGATCCAAGAAAATTAAAAGCTTATGGAATTGGTATTTGAATGAGACACAATGAGAAGATGAGTGTTGTCTATGTGCTGTTAGAAATGAAGTCTGAAGTCTTGCAATCTTCTTCCCTGGAGCGTTATTGAATGAGAAAAGAGTGTTAGGAGAGAACTTAGCATGACCCCTGCAGTTAATTAAAAAAAAAAAAAAAATCAACTAAGAGTACTTCAGTTTCATGAATCTGTATAATGTACTGAATATAATGTACTGAAGAGACCCCAAATGCTTGGCTATACACAGTGAATGTTGAAATGAAGATTGATAAATTTATCTATTTGTTAAACAGGATTTTTCCTCCTCTTTCACCTCATCTACAGAAAATGTAACTTGAGGCACTACAAACCACGGATTGGGTCATTCATCCAGACAACAGCATTTATTAAATTGGCTATTTATCCAAAATCATTGTCAGCCTACTTGTTCCACCCATTTTCACCTGTAGATGCTTCTCTCTCAATCTGTGGGATCAGGTCCTCTTAATTCCTGAATAATTACTAACCAAGGCTTTCACAGACTTATATCCACTTGTTACAAAGTCTGGAATTAGTCTTGCAGCTGTTAGCAGGAGCTTTTGGTCTGAACTGGGCCAGTAACTTCTCAAAATAAACAAACGATCAGTGGAACAGAATAGAGAGCCCAGAAGAAAACCCAAACACCTACGGTCAATTAATCTATGACACAGGAGGCAAGAATATACAATGGAGAAAGGACAGTCTCCTCAACAAGTGGTGTTGGGAAAGCTGGATGCTACATGTAAATCAGTGAAATTAGAACACTTCCTCACACCATATAAAAAAACTCAAAATGGTTTAAAGACCTAAATGGCACCATAAAACTCCTAGAAGAGAACACAGGCAAAACATTCTGACAAATCATAGCAATATTTTCTTAGGTGAGTCTTCCAAGGCAAAAGAAATAAAAGGAAAAATAAACAAATGGAACCTAATCAAACTTAAAAGCTTTTGAACAGCAAAGGAAACCATCAACAAAATAAAAAGACAGCCTATGGAATGGGAGAAAATATTTGCAAACAATGCTACAGATAAGAGGTTAATTAAAATATATAAATAGCTCATACAACTCAATACTGAAAAAACAAACACTCCAATCAAAAAATGGGCAGAAGACCTAAATAGACATTTTTCCAAAGAAGACATACAGAAGGCCAAGAGGCACATGAAAAGATGCTCAATATGAATGGACCTAGAGAATATTATATTTAGTGAAATAAGTCAGACAGAGAAAGACAAATACTACACGACAGTACTTTTAGGTGAAATCTAAAAAATACAAATGAATCTACATACAAAACAGAAATAGACTCACACATAGAAAATAAACTTATGGTTACCAAAGTGGGGGGTGAGGGAGAATGGGACAAATCAGGAGTATGGGATTAACAGATACAAACTAGTATACATAAAATAGATAAGCAACAAGGATTTACTGTATAACACAGGTAATTATATTCAATATCTTATTAACATCTATAAAGAAATATAATCTGAAAAAATAACAGAATCACTTTGCTGTATACCTGAAATTAACACAATATTGTAAATCAACTATACTTCAATAAAACAAAATAACCCAAAAACGTATACACACATACTATAACTTTAAAATATTTTAAATAATATTTTCATATAAGCATATGAAAATACAGAGCGTTATCAGTACTTTCTGAGCTTCTAAACACCAAGTTTTTTGACCTGGGTGCTGACAAATGTGCTAGTGCGTCTATTCTTTTTCTTCCTAGCAGGGGTTGGACTTTGACTTTCATAACTCTGGCTTTTGATTTTCAGCTATCAGTGTCATGCATAGTGACTCATCAATGAGAAACCATAAAATCTTCTGTTCTAACTTCTCAGTGGCAGAATCTTTAATATCTTCATGAAGAAAAAAATGTCCAGGGCACTCAATAGTGAAAGGGCCAGTACTTGGAAGGGTCCAGGCCCCAGAACTGAGCTAAGCAAGGACATTATACAGTGTCCAGTAGCAGACAGCCACAGAAATGAAGAGTTTTATGCAAGCCTTGTCCTAGGGTACACCAGGGGTTAAACTGTGGAATCTAAACTCTTCTGTTAATTTCAAGGGACCAAGAGATGGAAACCATTGAAATGAAGCCAATAACAGGAAGGGGAGATGATAAGATCATTTTTCAGAAAAGAGACTAGAGTGACTGAGGCCCACTGGTTGACCTTTGGATGACTTCATGCAGTTGGGCTATGGTATAAATCAAGATTATTCTAGCTGCTCTTGGAAACCCATGGAAAGTATATAGTGGCTCAAACGTGACTGACATTTCTTGTTCACATACTACTACAAAAAAATGGTATTTGTGCTTTACAGTCACCTATTTACTAATGAATCAAAGGTAGTGGTCTAGCTATGTACCTAGGAATAAGAAAAATGGGTGTGGTTAAACTGCTGGCCAGCTTCTACTATAAACACTCTTGTTTAAAGACACATGACTGATGATGAGGCATCTGGATATCTGGGTTTGAATATTCATGCTGCGCCTCTTCTGATTGCTGATAATCTTGATCATTTAAAATTTGTCATGTCCTTAGATGGATTTGCTGTCTGCTATATCAGTATTTCTCAAGGGTAAGCCAGGTCCCCTATGCTTATTCTCTCCTGATCTTGAAATTCTTTCTCTTTTATTTACAGTTTCCCTGAAGATCACTGAATAGCCATTGGCAGCGGTTGCTTGAAATGTGACTGTCACTGTGTTAGGGAGGCTATCATAAGAGATATGACATCATTCAGCAACCTATAGCTTGAAGATAATTGTTGTGTATTTCTAATGACATATGAAAATGCTTTAAGAGAACATAAGTAACTATATAAATGCAAATTATTAGTAAGGCAAATTATATGGGACTGTGAGTCAACTTTGACCTGTAAGTGCTAATCTCCTTTACTGCTATAATTTCTTGTGCTGCCATGCACTCTAGGTTTCTACTGCCTTGTGATTTCTGGGAAAATAATCCCCTGCAGTGACCTCTGTGGGTAAAAATTACAAATGACAGGGACAAAGTTGAATTTCTGCCTAATCTCTAGAATATAAGAATGAGCAAAACTTTTAAATGCATGGCTTTGCAGGTTGCCCCAGTATTGCTACAATACCCATGGAACCTCACCATGGGATTGCCTAGTAAATGACACCCTATAGCTTTCTCCATATCACCGTTTTCACTGTACATTTTACCTCCCTAATCCTAGCAATAACCAAGTTCATCAATATTGAGATGTTAAAAATGTAGGACAGAATAATTTAAATATAAAAAGTGAAATACATAAAATGCCTTCATCTGTCTTCCTTCCTACTTTCCCTCTCTTTATATAATTTTGCAAACATCCAATTCAATATATAAAACCAGCCTTTGTTGATTTGAATGTATTGCTCTCAGTTGATTTCTCCATCTTTAAGTTATATAAGATCCCTAAATGTGTGGGGTCATACTGAGTTCCCTTTCATCACCCTTACTAGTCTTCTGTAAGTTTAATATCCCCTATGGGAGAAGGGAAAAAAAAAAAAAAGAAAGACCAGATTAGAGAGAATCTAAGATTGCATTGCTACTTCTATGTAGATAACTGCTTGTCCCTTAACTCTGATTTTGTGAAAAAGTGTTGGAGCCCTCTGTTCTCAGGTCTGATTCTTGTAAACATCACCTCTGAATTCACTCACAAGTCAGCCTGCCAAGCTAAAGTAAATAACTGAAATCAATTATTGGGGCTGTTACAACTTTAATTTCCTTGCTATCTAAATGCAGATAAATAGAAAATCTAATTTTTATTATACCTCACCTAACACTTTTAATAAATATTAATGTACACGACTGTGGCTGACCTCCCTTTAGACTTAAAATCAATAGTTGTTGATTAAGGTCTTTTGGGCAGTATTACAAAAATGAAGACTCACTATTTATTCCCATTACCTCTTCTCTGATCCGTAAACAGGTTAACAGTGGGCTTATTAAGAAAAGTAAAGTACTGGAGCAAAATCTGGTCATGTAAGAATACTTGAGCAAGGAGGTGAATTATACCTATTAAATCTACATGGGTTATGTAGCAATTTTTTAAATTACTTTTTATCACTTGTGAATTCAATTCTGGTTTTCACTTTTTAAGGACCATAAAGGATACTCTTGTCAGTTTCTTTTACCACATGCAACTCCAGGGTAGCAATTTAAAATATTTTTAAATCTTATAATATCTCATTGGTTTTTCTTATTGATTTCAGTCAAAATCCAAATAATCAGAAACACAGAACACAGATTTTACCAAAGACCTTGCATTTGCTTACTAATTTATAGTATAAATATTTTGTTTTTAAAAATGTTTCCTTATGCACGTTTATACTTTAAACAATCACTTGGTGCCAGATAGGGTATTAGACATTAGAGATCCAAAGGCAAGTAGCACAGAGTCCCTACCCTTGTAGAAATTATGACAACAGGAATATAGGGAAAACTAAGTAACTATGTTTAAGTAGTTTTATACCCTTCACTGGAGCAGAGGTTATAAAACTGGGAGGTAACACCAGTAAATTACAACATGAAAAGTCCAAGGTTTCATAAAACCTTGGCATCAGATGTGAAAATCTAGTAGCCTATGTATCTATCTATTTGCTGCATAATGTGGGAGCTACTTAAAATGAGTAAGATTCCACTAAGATAATGCATATGAAGAAAGAAAATTATAACATCAATCTCTGAACACTCATGATTCATCTGGGGATAATGGAAGATTTAGTAAGTTAAGATGCTGAATGAGGAAGTAAAGATTAAGGCAACCAAGAAGAGGGCAAAATTTTGGAAATGCACAAATTCACAGAAGCATCCTTCCCACTCCATCCTGAGGAAAGGCCCATAGACCATACTGAACATTAAAGAGACATAACAATCAGGTTCATGAACAGACATCATTATTAGTTCCTTCATTGTCTTAATGAAGATCTAACAGAGAAATTAACATGTTCTGTTTATCCTTCCTTAAGCTGATGTTCCGTTTCGAGAATATCAATATATGTTAACTATGTAACTGAATATAAATATCTGGGCATGAAAATAATTAATTGCATGTATGTTAAATGCCAAGTTTAGTGGATTCTAGTCCCCGGCTCAGTGTCAAGCTCCCCTAACCAAAAAACAAGGGGAACGTGGCAGGAATTTTGAACAACAAATGCTGCTAATCCTAGACACAGATATGTGAAATAAAAAATAAAGAGAGCTATAAATTACTATAATTATTATTATACCATTATATTTTATAAAAATATTTTATAATATATATATAAAATATATAATGTTTTATATATGTGTGTATATACATATGTGAAATGATAATATGTATATAATCTATATATCTCTCTATATATCTATCTATATCTATCTATATCATCTATCTATATACAGTCATACTTTTGTATCAGAGGGGAATTGGTTCCAAGACCTGCCA
This sequence comes from Monodon monoceros, assembly GCF_005190385.1. Lineage (NCBI taxonomy): Eukaryota > Metazoa > Chordata > Mammalia > Artiodactyla > Monodontidae > Monodon > Monodon monoceros. The sequence continues at coordinate 38,948,513 of NW_021703767.1, forward strand.
TGGATATCAAAATCTATGGATGTTCATGTCCCATAGTTGGCCCTTCATATCTGCAGATCCTGCATCTAAGTATTCTACCAACCGTGGATTGGATGTATAAAGTTTGAGATCCAGGGTTACTTGAATCTATGGATGTGGAAGTGCACATATGGAGCGCCAACTGCGTGTTTATTGAAAAAAAACTGCGTGTAAGTTGACCCATGCATTTCAAACCTTGTGCTGTTCAAGGGTCACATGTCTGCTTGCTGTCTGTCTGCCTATCTTCCTCCAACCTTTCCTCTATGGAGAGGGAGAGGGAGAGGGAGGAAGGGAGGCAAGGAGGGAAGGAGGGAGGGGTGTTTGGTTTCATTAAGCTCAGGAGTAGGGGGGCCAAATGAAACTTACTACCACTTCTAATATGGTTTCATAAGAAAAAAATCTACTCCATATTCTAATATGTGATTTTCAAACATTTGAGACTTGCTGAACCTAAATGGAATACTGCCTGCATTAACTTGAGTTTAGAAACCAACTACTGACACTATGATAAAATTGCACATCAAGGATTTTTCCTGGGTTTTTAGAGGCTATTATTCTTCCTGTTCCTACATTTACAGCATCTTGGATCTCTTGCAAGGTGCCTTTACTTTCCATGGCAGACTTAAAACACTGTGTTTTTGCACAATTTTGGAATGGTAAACAAGAAATGCAGAAAATATTATTTCCATTAAGCATGTATATTTCATTTGAAGCATCAGTTTAAAACTTCACAAAAATTCAAATCCATAATCCAACCTTGAGGTAACAAATTGATTATATAATAGTTTTGTACTTAATATGGAATTAGAAATATTTCTGGTAACCAAGCTAAAATGTAGAATAAAAATAGGCGTCTATGAATTACAAAGCTTTGTTGCCATTAAGAGGTTCCTGCTGACATAAATATGCCTATGTGATTTCCAAAAAAAAAAAAAAAAAAAAATCTTTTCATTTTGTAATTGGTAGTTAGGAAATACTTTAATATATTTCAAATGTTTGTGAAAATTATGAAATAGGAGTTGAGTATCACATATGTGTGGTTTCTGTTTTCAATATATACATATTTTAGTACTTAGCTGATCTCAATTACTTCTCCTAAGGGGAAACAATGGGATCTAATAAAAGGTTGTTTTATCCTGTAACTTCAGTTCTTGAACCATGGTATTTCTTCTACAAATTTATTCTCTTCAGGATTGGCCCAAGGCTAAAGTTTTGAGACAAAATCTGTCTTACTTTGCCCTCTCCTCCAACCTTCCTTTCATTTATTACATTCCTTTTCTTTATTCTCATGGCAGCATTCCAACTTGTTATATTTTTTTGTGGATAGTGAGTGCCTCAACTTCCTATCTCAAAAGAAAATAAGCAAAAAAATGAAAACAAACAAACACCAATTCACTACTTTATTATCTAGATTTCAGTTGGTTATTGTGAAAAAAATTCCCTGAAAACAATTCCCAGTGATATGTGCATGACTTACTATATAACTCTGCATTAATGTTTTTAAAGATTATTAAAGATGATTATTAAAGACAACTTTTAACATATTCAGGTTAGGTTGGCAATTATTAATAGAATAGATATTTTATGAAAGCTACTGTTTTAGGTGATAGAATATTAAAAATAAATGGAAGGGAAATGAGGCTTGAGGAGATCTAATATTCTATTGTTTTCATATGTTGTTTCATTGTATCTTCAGAGTAATATAATACCTATGCTTTTTTTTTTAAAGAAACTAAAGTTCACTGTCTTAAGCTATCACCCATGATCAAATTTTTAAAAATAAAAAAGTACACATTTTTATCCATGTTATCTACTTCTATTGAGCAGATTCTGACAATTACCACACATATGCAAAAGCAAAAATGAAGACCATAGGAAACTGGCAGAAAGGAAGAGAAGAGGGGTAGAAGAGAAAATACACCATAATGAAGATGGGATTTGAGACTGGCTTAAAATACAGGTGAATAAAATTAGCTTAGAAGGTAAGAATATTACAGTTATAAAACATGGAGCTTAATGAAAAATGACTTAATAAAAATGTAGGATATGATATGTAATAAGAGATACATTTACTTGGCAGAATCATGGAGTATAAACACTGAAAAAATATAAGAGAAGACTGGAAAACAGAGTTGAATCATATTGAAAGATCCAGGTATATAAGATTGAGGGGTTATAGGTGATGTAGAATACCATGAGAATCTTTGAAGACTTTTAGTAAATAAATGAAATTTACTCAGTCTGCATTTTAGACAGTATAATATAAGTACAGTATCTGGATGGATTAAATGGAATTTGGGAGATTAGTCTAGGTAAGAAGTAATAAGATTCTAAGCTAGTGTGGTACCTGTGTAAGGAAAAAGATAGATAAAAGACATGCATATTGTTGAGGTACAATTATACTTGAGGACTGGTTGGTTGTCAGTAAATGAAGATAGCAGTGTCTCTAGGGCTTGGAATTTGGGTGATTTGGATAATGATAATAGAAATTGATACATGAGGAAGAGGAGCTTATTATGGTGTGATGTGTGATGGCTTATTATTTGAGATTCCTGGAGAAGAATCAAAGCCAGATGGATTAAGAATAACCGCAAAGCTCTGAAGTTACTTCAGGTCATGCAGCAATGCTACAAGTTCTATATTTAGCTTATTCTTCCCCTCTAATCCACAGTGCCTTACCTACTGATTCAAAGCTTCTGTATTCCTTTTCTTCCCTTACCCTCAGCAAATTTTACCTTTAGTTCACTGAAAAGAAAATATCCCCACAATGATAAAATTTGCTTCAAAGACTACAAATTTAGTCATATTCTCACATAAATCTCAATTCTCATATAAATCTCAATTCTTCTTCATTTTTCTTTATACTGTGGATAAACTTTTTCTCTTTCTTTCAAAGGTAAGATTTATATCCTATCCTCTGTTAGCTTCCCAGGAACTACAACCACTGACTATCCATCTTTCATTGGCATTATCAACCTGTTTCATTACATATTTAGAATCTCTGGTCTTAAGACAATAAAAACTACAATAAAAGCAAAATAATTCCAGTTACTATCCTATCTCTCCAGACCATTTTATAGCTCAGCTTCTGTATTCTTATATTCCATTTATTCTTCAACTCATTCCAGTCTGAAATCTGTTCTCTTTGTACCAAAAACAGCTGCTCATTGTAGTGTCTTTATTTCAGTATTGCAAAATGAAGTAGAAATATTTCTTTTGTCACATTATTAGATTTATCAAGAACATTCAACAAAGTTAAACAGTTTTTACTTCTTAAGACAATATTTTTCTCTTGGAATACTTGAAACGATACCTTCTTGATAATCCCCCCAACATTTAGGGTCACCCCTTTACTCTCCTTTTTCAAATTCAACTCCTCAAAGGATTTCTAAAGCTGGAGGACTTTTCTTCATCTTTTCTCCCTCTTCCTCCTCTTGCTCTCTCCTACTTACATCTACTCCTATGACCTCAGATCCATTCTATAAACTGATGGCTTCCAAATGTATATCTTCAGATCTCTTTCTGAGTGAAAAATTTCTAAGCCCAACTGCCTGCTTCACATCTCTTCTAAGATGTGTCTCTCAAGTACAAAATGTTCAAAACAAAACATTTTGTCTTTACCAGACCTCCTTTAATCTTCTCAATCTCAGGAACAGGCAACACCCTTCTTCCTGTTAATAGAGCCACATACCTAGAAGCCATCCTTGACCCATTACCCTCTCTCACCTACTCCATCTAGACCAAATTAACAGACCTCTTAAGTAGTTTCTTAACCTCTATTTTAAAAATAAACTTTGACATATTTAAAAAGCTAATAGTAATTTAGAAACTTAGAAATCAAAATAATATAATAAACACTTTGAACTGGCACCAAAATTAAGCACTAGAATGTTACCAAACGGTTGTATTTATCCTACAACCTGCCTCCTTTCAGAGGTTACCTTTATTCTAAATATTAATTTGCTTTGGTTTTCAAAATATTTTTATTCATGTATTGTATATCCCTAAAAATAATTTGTTTAATCATGCCTTTTTTTTTAGCTTTACAGTTAGAGTATCATGCTATTTGTTGACTTCTGGTTATTTCTGAGATTTAGGAATTCTACTCCATGATTTACACAACACTTTTAGTAATCTTATAGAAAGTAGTTTACATTATGTCATTAAAAAAATAATTTCTATTCTTTGATTGCTTCCCAAACCTACTGGCATGACCCATAAAATTCTGGTCACTGGCTGCTTTTTAATGTAACTATCTGGACATGAAACTGTGTCCTAAAACCATCCTGAATTTTTTAAACTTCCTTAAATGTAACAAGTCCTTTCCCACCTCAGGTAACTGCATCAATGTTTTGTTTCCTTTGACAGGAATACATTCCCCACCCCAACCCCAAGATTTCACCTTGAAGATTTCTACAAATTTTCTTCAAAAGATTTTTGATTCCTGCCACTCAATTTACTCTCTTTCCCAAGAATTTTTACTGTCTTCATGGAACTCATTACAATTTATAAACATTATTTTTTCTTTTGTTTTCCTTCTAATCCTTAACATGAGATGGGATGCTTAATAAATGTTCAGACTATAATTCCCATGACAGTCATTGTGTGTTATTCAATACTACACACTTATACCTAGTACAAGGGCTCATACTAGACACTAAATAAAAGTTGTTGAGTGAAAATTAATTTCCCTTAACCCATGGAACACACAGCAGAACAGAACAAGCAAGCTCCTAAGTGCTGATTTACAAGTTCTTCTAATATATTTATTGGGAGAGGACTAAATAATTAAAATGGAGAAAATATAACACGTACTATATTTGTGGATTATGTATCAAAGCAAAATTCTGTCCAAAAACCCCTATTCTAAATGTGTGAGAGTGATGTCACCAAGACGGTAACATAGGGCATTCCTGACATGCTGTCTCAAAAGAATCACAACTAACTACAATTCATGGACAAGACACTACTGAATAAATCCTAGAACATGGAATGAAGCTGAACCCCCCCGCCCCACCCAGCTTCACAATAGAGACCAAAACAGACTGCATGAGAAGGGTAAAAGGAGCAGCTATACACTGATTTCATTGCCCTTTTCCCAGAATGGTGCAGCACCACACCGAGAGGTCTCCTCTGAGACAATGGTTTCTCCAGTGGGAAAAGAGGGCCCAAGGTGGACATCCAGCTCCCCTAGCATGGTGGGTCACTTCTTAGGCGCCCCCACTGCAGTCTCACCTCATGAAGATTGCAGGAGAATCTGCAGGGCTTCACCACTGGGAATTGGATTGTGACAAAAAAGTGGGGAGGGTCTTGCAACCAGTAGCATTTTGATCTAGGCAAACAAAGTTCCTCTCTGCAGCACCCAAGTAGTATTCCCAGCCAGCTGATTTGCTCATCTGTAGAGTCAAGGCAATGACATGGTCTGACCAGGGAACTCATTAGGGTGCAGTTCTACTCGATTTGTGTCCTTAAGTGAAGGGTCTTGTTAACCTTGGAGCCTGGTCTGCTCCTGCCAACACAAGGGAGCTGAATCATAGATAGGCAAATGGCTGATGTAGTTCCTGGCCCCACCCAACCAGAAAGGCTGGCAACAACACCTGGAAGATGTGTATCCCAGTAACATTTGAGCAGAGAGTACCACAGGCAGAGCTGATTGTCCACAGAGCAAAGCTCGTGGCACTGTTCAGCCAGTGAACTTGAAGCATTGATTAGCTTGAGTCAAGACAACAGACAAAGAGCCTTGTCAAACTTGGAGATGGTTTTCCATCTACACCTGGGCAGTGACACTAATTTATAGCCCTGTCCATTGCTGAATACTGCACACAGTCCACTCAACCAAGGAACCTAATCAGAGCATATGGGAAGCTGTATAGCTCATCCAGCAGTTCTGCTTACAGTGGCACTGTAAACAGAGAGCACAACCCATGGCTTTCCCTGTGTGCAGAGCAAAACCAGAGGCCCCATCTGGCAGGGAATTATGTGCATAGTCTTGCATGATTTGTGTCCCTAAACTGTGGGCCATGTAGGCCCTAGAGACTGTTCTGCTCTGACAAGGCAGGAAAGCTAATATGTAGCCCCACCTACTAATAAGTACAGTATTTAGTCTGACCATCCAGTAAGCCTGACCAGAGAACTCAAGCAACTGTGAATCCTACCCTATAGCCTTGCTTAGGAGGGGAACCACACCAGCAGTCCCACCCAACTGTTCTCGGCCAGTGTCACATACTCCACCTCTGACATCAGAGCTTGGGTGGTGGTCTCACCCCAAAATAGATCCTAATATCAAGCTTATCTGCCTAAGAACATTATCAGTGGACACATCTAGAAACCCAAACTTAGTTGACTGTTGAAGAACTGTCTCTGTTAAAGCAAAACTGTAAAGCCTGGAAGAGGAGACCACTTAACCATTTACTCAAGTGCAGTTACCAATGTACAAAATTAAGGATCATGGGAAGTCAGATAAACATGGCACCACAAAAGTAAACTAATAAAGCTTCAATAACTGACCCTAAAAAATAGAGCTCTATTAACCATCAGACAAAGAATTCTGAATAATTCTGTTAAAGAAATTTAGTGAACTACAAGAACACAGACAGATAATTCAGTGAAATTAGGAAAATAATTCATGAACAAAATAAGTTCAACAATAAAATATTAATCATCCCCCACCAAAGAAAGAAATACTAGAGCTAAAATATATAATGGCTGAACTGAGAAATTCAATAGAAAACTTCAAAAGCAGACTTCACCATGCAGAAGGATTAGTGACTTAGAAGACAACACAGTTTGAAATTATCCAGCAAGTAAAGAAAAGAGTAAAGAAAGCCAATGAGATTTAAGGGACACAATCAAAAGAAACAATATCTGCATTATGGAAGTTCCAGATGGAGAAGAGCATGAGAAAAGGACAGCTAGTATATTTAAAGCAATAATAGCTAAAAACTTCCGAAAGAGGAGTGGACATCCAGATTCATGGAGCCCAAAGGATTCCAAATAGGTTGAACCTGATTAGGGCTACACCAAGACACATTATAAGCAATTGTTAAAAGTCAAAGACAAAGAAAGAACTTTGAAAGCAGCAAGAGAAGAGGGAACCCCAATCAGACTATAGGTGGATTTCTCATCAGAAACTTTCAGACCAGGAGAAAGTGGAATGATATATTGAAGGAAAACTATTTGTCAATTAAAAATTCTATAACTGACAAAGCAGTCCTTCAAAAATGAAGGAGAGATAAAGACTTTTTCAAACAAACAAAAGATGAGTGTGTTTATCACTACTAGACTAACCCTACAAAAAATGCTAAAGGGAATTTTCAAAATGGAAGCATAAGGATGCTAATTAATATCATAAAAACATAAGAATGTAGCATAAAACTCACTGGTAATGGCAAATATATAGTCAAAATTAGACTTTTTAATATGGTAATGGTTGTAATTAATTTACAACTTTAGTTTTAATTGAAAAAACAAAATTAATAAAAAATAATGATAACTACAGTAATCTGTTATTGGATACACAATATAAAATATGTAAATTGTTAACAACAATGATGAAAAATGTGATGGGGGAGAAGTAAAAGTGTAGAGTTTAGAAATGCTATTCAACTTAAGTTGTTGTCAGTTGAAATAGGGTATTATAATTTTAAGATATTTTATGTATGCCTCATGGTAACCGCAAAGGAAAAGCCTGTAGTAAATACACAAACATGGTAAAGAAGTCAGAGCATGTTGATACCAAAAATCATTAAAACACAAAAAAAGAGTAAGATATGAGGAACAATGAATCTCCAAAATAGCCAGAAACAATGAACAAAATGACAATATTAAGCACTTACCCATCAATAATTACTATAAATGTAAATATATTAAATTATCCAATCAGAAAACAGAATAGCTAAATGGATTTTTAAAAAATCCAACAATATGCTACATACAAAAGATTCACGTTAGCCTTGAAGACACATATAGACTGAGAATATAGGAATGAAAAGATATTTCAAGCAAATAGTAACCAAAAAATGGGGGGAGCGCTAGCTGAATTTATGTCAGACAAAATAGACTTTAAAGTAAAAATGGTAAAATGAGAAAAAGAAGGTCATTATATAATGATAGAGAATCTGAACCATCAAGAAGATATAACAATTATAAATAGTTATGCACCCAATATTAGAGCATCTAAAAAAGCAAAACCTAACAGAGCTAAAATAAGAAATAAACAGCAGTACAGTAATAGTTGGGAACTTTAATACCCCACTCTCAACAATGGATAGATTATCCACACAGGGAATCAATAAGGAAACAGCAGACTTTAACCACACTATAGACCAAAATGGACCTAAAAAAAAAACATAAAACATTATATCTGACAAGAGCGGAATACACATTCTTCTGATGCACACTTGAAACATTTTCTAGGATGGACCATATGTTAGGCCACAAAACAAATCTTGTCAAATTCAAGAAGATTGAAATCATACCAAGTATCTTCTCTGACCACAATGGTATAAAACTAGATACCAATAACAGAAGGAAAACTGGAAAAATCATGAATACATGGAAATTAAAAATGCCCTTGTTAATAACCAATAGGTCAAAGAAGAAATTAAAGGGTAACTAAAAACTTATCTTGGAAAAACAAACATGGAAACACAACATACCAAAACTAATGGCATGTAGCAAATGCTGTTCTAAGAGAGAAGTTCATAATGATAAAAGCCAACATTAAGAAACAAGAAACATCTCAAATAAATAACCTAACCCTAGTTTCTGGCCTCAAGAAACTAGAAAAAAAGAACATTAAGCCCAAAGTTGCAGACAGAAGAAAGTTATAAAGATTAGAGCAGAAATAAATGAAGTAGAGAGCAGGAAGACAAAAGAAAAGGCTAACCAAACTAACAATTGGTTCTTGGATAAGGTAAATAAGATTTACCAACCTTTAGCTAGATTAACCAGGTGCAAAAGGAAAACCCAAATCAACAAAATTATGTATGAAAAATGAGACATTACAACTGACACCACAGAAATACAAAAGATTATAAGAGGCTACTATGAACAACTATATGTGAACAAATTCAACAACCTAGATGAAGTGGAAAAATTCTTAGAAACTTACAACCCACCAAGACTGATTAGAAAGATATAGAAAATGTGAATAGACTAATTACTCTTAAGGATATTGAATCAGTAATCAAAAATCATCCAAGAAAGGAAAGTCCAGGACCAAGAGTACTTTGGTAATTTTTACCAAACACTTAAAGAAGAATTAAGCCAATCCTTCTCAAATCCTTCAAAAAATCAAAGAGGAGGGAACATTCGCAAGCTCACTTTACAAGGCCACTATTACCCTGATACTAAAGCCAGAGAGGGATACTAAAAGAAAAAAAAAAAAAACAACTTCAAAACAATATCCTTGATGAATATAGATGCAGAAATTCTCAATAAAATACTAGCAAACAGAATTAAGCAACATTTTAAAAGGATCATTCACCATGATAAAGTAGCATTGATTCCTATGATACAAGGATGGTACAACATATGCAAATCATACAATGTCATACATCACATTAATAAAATGAAATTTAAAAATCATATGATCATCTCAATTAACACAGAAAAAGCATTTGACAAAATTCAACATTTGTTCATTTAAAAACTCTTAACAAATTAAGTATAGAAGGAATGTACCACAGCATAATAAAGGCCATATGTGACAGGCTCACAGCTAACATTATATTCAGTGGTAAAAGTTTAAAACCTTATTAAGTTCAGGTACAAGACAAGGACGCCCACTCTCACCACTCCTATTCAACATAGTGCCAGTAGTTCAACCAGAAAAATCAGGTAAGGAAAAGAAATGAAAGGCATCAGAACTGGAAGGGAAGTAGAACTGGCTGTATTTGAAGATGATTGATTTTGTATAGAAAATCCTAAAGACTCCACCAAAAAAACTATTAGATGTAATCAACAAATTTAGGAAAGTTGCAGGATATGAATTTAACATACAAAAAAACACAACAGTTTCTATAAACTAACAACAATTTATCTGAAAAAGAATGAAAGCAACTCTATTTACAATAACATCAAAAACAATCAAATACTTAGGAATAAATTTAACCAAAGAAGTGAAAGGTTTCTACTCTGAAAACTACAAGACACTGATGAAACAAATTAAAGATACAAGTAAATGGAGAGGTATCCTGTTTATGAATTTGTAGAATGAATATTGTTAAAATGCCCATACTATGCAAAGCTGATTATAGAGTCAATGCAATCTTGATCAAGATTCCAATGGCATTTTTTACAGAAGTAGAAAAAAAATTCCTAAAATGTGTATGGAACCAGAAAAGACTCCAAATAGCCAAATCAATCCTGAGAAAGAAGAACAAAGTTAGAGACATCATACTTCCTGATTTTGAGCTATATTATAAAGCTATAATAATAAAAACAGTATCATACTGGCATAAAAACAGACACATAGACTAAGGGAACAGAACTGAGAGCCCAGAAATAAACCCTGCATATATGGTCAACTAATATTTGACAAGGGAACCAAGACTACTCAACAGACAAAAAGAGTCTTTTCAATAAATTGTGCTGAGGAAATTGGATATGCACATGTAGTAGAATGAAATTAGACACTTATTTTACACCAGTCACAAAAATAAACTCAAAATGAATTAAATACTTAAATGTAAGACCAGACACCATAAAATTCCTAGAAAAAAAGAGGAAAAGAGCTGTTTAACATGAGTGTTGGCAATGGTTCTTTGGATGTGACACCTACAGCACAAGCAATTAAATTAAAAAAAAAAAAAGAAACAAAAACAAAAAACAAGTGGGACTACATGAAACTAAAAAGCTTCTGCATAGCAAGATAAATGATCAAGAAAATAAAAAGACAATCTTCAGAATGTAAAAATATATTTGCAAACCATATATCAGAGAAGAGGTTACTATCCAAAATATATAAAAACTCATACAACTCAATAGCAAGAAAATAAATAATCCAACTGAAAAATGGACAAAGGACATGAATACACTTTTTTTCCAAAGAAGATAAATGGTCAACAGGTACACTAAAATGTGATCAACATCACTAATCTTCGAAACCACAATATCACCTCACGCCTGTCAGAATGGGTAGCATCAAAAAGACAAGAGATAACAAATACTGGGGAGGATGTGGAAACAAGGGAACCCTGTGCACTGTGGGTGGGAATGTATATTTGTATAGCCACTGAGGAAAACAGTATGGAGGTTCCTCAAATAATTAAAAATAGAATTTCCATATGATCCAGCAATTCCACTTCTGGGTATTTATTGAAAGGAAATGAAAACACTAACTTGAAAAGATACCTGCACCCCTATGTTCATAGCAGCATTATTTACAATAGCCAAGACATGGAAGGAAGCTAAGTGTCCACTGATGGATGAATGGATAAAGAAGTAGAAGATGGGGTATACAGGTAAAATTTATATATACACATATACACAAAATTGTGTATGTATATAAATTATTAATAATAAATTTATTATTTATTAATAATAAATTTATTATTCAGCCATAAAAAAGGAAATCCTGCTGTTTACAACAACCTGGATGGACCTTGAGGGCATTATGCTAAAGAAAATAAGTCAGAGAGAGACAAATACTGTATGATCTCACTTATAAGTGGAATCTAAAGAAACAAACAAAAACAGCCTCCAGGACAAATAAATATGTAGAAAAAGATATCAGATTTGTGTTTACCAAAGGTGGGGAGTTGGGGGAGGGGAATTGGATGAAGTTGATCAAAAAGTACACACTTGAGTTATAAATAAATACTAGGGATGTAATGTACAACATGATGACTATAGTTAACACTGCTATATGGTAAATTTGAAAGTTCAGAGTAAAACCCTCAAAGTTCTCATCACAAGGAAAAAAACAATCATTTTTCTTTTTTTTTGTATTTATATGATAATGATGGATGTTAACTAAGCTTATTATGGTAATCATTTCACAATATACCTAAGTCAAATCATTATGCTATACACCATACATTTATATAGTATTGTTTTTCATATCTCAATAAAACTGGAAAAATTAAATTTATATATGTGCATCTTTAGACAATACAAGGATGATCAAGAGCAAACCAATATAATGTGGTAATTTTGGGTGCTGGACCATTATTCATTCTTTCAGTGTACTCTCATTATTTATTCCTTGACATACTCCATTATCATAATAGAGCAAACTTCTTATTGGACTGCTATTCTCTTTCATACTCTATGATCTTCTATCATTCTTATTTTACTTATGCTCACCATTTATTTCTATTAATAACCCACCAGTCCATAGCTTCAGAACTCTGGCTTAAAACCTTGGCAAAACCTTGTTTTTAGTTAGTTAATGTCCTATTTTACTTTCTTTTGTTATACTAGTAATGGTGAAATTGGGAATATAGTCAGACCAGTAATTCAGCCTCTGAGAGGACTGGAGTATGGGGTGATTAGGCATCTCTATAAGAAAACTCAAGTATGATTTGGGGAAAGGGCTGATTTAGTGGGTGACTCAGAATATTTTGAATTGCTCCTTTGATATGTCCCAGAAGCTGGCTGCTGTAGAAATTAGGATATATGTAGAAGTTAAATAATCTCAGCTATTCTGTTTGGAGGACCATAAAAAGGAGTAAATCAGAAAAGCCTATAAAATAACCTTATGAAATTTAGAACATTTAAAATAAGGATTGAGGAATTTCCTGCAAGAAAGACATTAAAAATTGTAGCCTAAAGCAATATGCTCAGATGGTTAAAGACTGTTCTAGTGATGCCAAGGTCATAGATCATATAAGGGCCAGTTAGTTTTGAATTAAAAAGAAAATCCTCCTCATGATAATGGATGCTACTCATAATCTAGATCCTTTGCAAATAGGTGCTATAGACTCATTAGAAGCAGCAAGAGACTGAATCAGCTCAGACCATGTATATATAGACCTGGAAAAGTAATTTATAGTACATATACCACCAATAATCTTCTAGTAGATCTGCAGTAGCATCATTGTATATGAAATTGAGTTCATTTTTATAACTATGATGAATAATTGTAATATGTATAATAATTTTTAACCTTGCAGTATATAACCATAATTTGCTAAAAGACCTAAAAATGAGTATTTATGGGCTTTTAAATAATAATCCCAGAATGGTCAGTATCATGAATGGAAAGATATATTACACTAACCTTTTTTGAAACTCAATGTCTAAAAATAGTGACAATCTTGGATTGTGTAACAGGTAGAGATTAAGAAGCTATTGACCATAAAATCAAGACATGATAAAGTGTTGTTTTTTCATATAAATCCAAATCTTTGTACAGCTATTTTTTCAAGGTGGATCTATCCCAAATGTCAAAGGAAATTGATCCAAAGTTTTCACAGTGGAGCCAGAATATGACTACATTTTGGATTCATCCTATTTTATCTGTGGATTCCAAATATGAACTGTTGGTAAAAATGATCTAAAATTGATCTTAAAACATTTACTTACAGACTGTCATTTTGATCTGAATAGAATTATAACTTCTGCATTGATATGTCACCCCAAGGCACTTGAAATATCTTTAAAAATCAGAATTGTTATTACTACTTTACCAATGAGAAAATATAAAATCAAGAGAATGATGCTAATGGTTCAAGTAGACACCAGTAAAAATGACATGGTTTATAACAATAACTAGACCCTCAACACAGTACAGCAATTTTGTTTTTACTTGATCCTGGCTAATATGCTTTTGGGCTTTTCTCATCTGCTCTTTCATAATTTAACTATTCTTTTCAGTTTTTCTACTCATCTATACCTACCTCATTCTAACAAACTCCTTGTGCTCTGTATCACAAGGAAAATAAAGGCTATCCATTGTGAACTTCTCTGGTCTTCAAATTATCCATCATTTCCTTCTTTCATAAATGCATGAATATCTGTCCTTTCTAAAAGTGTGAATCCCTCCTTTTGTTTATTTATCCCCCAACTTCTCATGTAATCCAGGATCTTGTTCTGCCCATTGTCACCCTTTCTTCTGTTGCTTTAATTCTCCAGATGTTTTTCCTTTCCTTCAAAAACTGTAAATGTGCTAAAATCAAACAACAAATAAAAACTTCTTTGACTCTACTTTTAGTTCAAGCTGTTACAGTCACATTCTTCTCTACTACAACAAAATTCTACTTTCTCAACTCCCTTTACTCCTAGAAATATTGCTCTCTGATTTCTTTCCACCTCACTTAGTTTTCTCTTTTTATTTAGCGTATAAATAACTAATTGCAAAGGTCTCAATTTCTATTCTAAATGTCTTTGCCAAATCAAATGCCTTCTTTTCAAAACTCCCCTCTATGCTAATTTCTGGTTTTCCTTCTATTACACTGACCGTTCAATTTCAGACTTTCTCCCACTGGTTCTTCTTTATTTTTGACACTCAAATGTAGGTGTCCCTTAGAGCTTCATTCTTGACTGTTTGCTCTTCCTGTGGTTTCCAGGCTCTACATATAGAGTGCACATACTCCCATATACACCTCAATCATGGTAACTCCACTTTTATCAACATTATATACAGTCTCTAAATGTATTTAAAACAAAGGATTTGTGGATTAGAAACAAAACAAAACAAAAAAACAAGTCTACCACCACCTAGATGATTTCATTCACTTTCATCACTTTAAATGCAACAACTGAAAAGCCCATACCTTCTCTCTCAGGTTTACCCATTGGATAAGTCATTGGATAAAGAATGCCCTATTAAATCAAATCCAAGTTTATCATGTTCTTCCACATTAGTATTTGGGCTGATAGCTATTTCATGACAGTTTATTTCTCTCTCCTCATTTTTCCTGCTGGTTATGTTTCGGCCCAGCCACAAAGCTGAACAAACATGATTAGAGATTATAAACACAATGGTACGCGGCCCAGACAGGAATGAGAAACAATAAACAGTGGTGGGAATGGTGGTGACCTAAGCAGACCAAACAAACACATCTACATGTCAGATGTTGCTCACTGATCGCCAGCATTCAGCCTCTGTGCTAACAGTCAGCATTCCCAGTGCTGGGCCTCTGTCACTTTGTCACGGTATTTGATGTTGAACTCTGATTATGGCTAATAACAGGTATCCAAAAATGTTTGAAAACTTAGTGAATAAACTGAGAAATAGTCAAAGTGAAATGAAGCCCACTTACACATTCTAAATGGTTTATCTAGGTCTGAATATGGAGTGATGTCCAGGTGTAGACACAGACAAACAAAATAATCACCAAATTTTCTATTTCCCCATCTTCTTTTGAGGGCTTTTTCCTAAATTCCTTAACTTAAAAATATATATACTATCATTACCTTTTAAGCAAATACACAGGATTTTCCCAAAGAGAATGCCATTGATACTACCCCTTTGCTAGCTGATATAAGGCACAGTTGTCAGAAAAACAAACTTCTATTTTGAACGTAAATTTTTGTTCATTCAAAGTAAATTACTCCTTCCAGAATACAAGAAGGCAGACCACAGTTTAACATTTTTAATGTCCCAGACGATGGTAATTTACTAAGAGGAGAGGTTTACTTCTAATAGAGCATATTTTCCTAACACTCTCCTCTCATAGGATTAGACTCAATATTAATTTTTATCATGTTATGAGCAGTCTACTAAGTATATACCAAATTCAATTTCTGCCTCTTAGAAAAGTAAAGTGCAAGTTAAAATAATATACATGATGCTAATAATTCTTATATTTTGTATTATGCCATTGAGTTAAAGATACATACTTTGAAAACATTAATCCTTTAAACAAAATTCTTATTTTACTCACTCATATTATGTTGGCTATTTTATTTGAAGAGAGGCTGGAGATGAGGATGTTGGAGACCTCCACAGGTAGCTCTTCATGAACCAGATCACCTAGGAATAGAAAATAGCATAAAATGAGTAGAAGGTCAATCTCAAAGCCCAAGGATAGGTAGGGAGAGAAAAAGGAGACCAAAAACTAACCAAGAAGAAAACGTGGAAGGATTATGTACAAACGTTAAAAAACTCAATAATATGCACTGAAGGATATACCAAGGAGACTGAAAATTTAAAGAAGAAAGGAGTAAACATTGGGTTAAATACGGGAAAAGAGGTTCCATAAAATACAGACTTAAAACTTTTTTTTTTCTAGCGTGTAGAAGGTCATGAATAACTTTTGCAAAAAGAAATGTACTAAGTGAACTTAGAAGAGTAAAAGTATTAGAGGGGAACAAGAGGTCTGTTTTCTATGGGTTATAGAAAATATAGAAGACAAATTTTTTTGTTTTTTGTTTGCTGGTTTAGTATAGAAATAGATTTCTAAGCATATTATATTGAAATAATGTGTTGAAGCTTCTAACTCATTCACTGTCAGCTTTTCAAAGGCAGAAAGCATTTATTTTTTTTGGTCCTTGCTTTAGAGTGAGTATTCAGTCATTCTTTAATGAATTTTCTGTGAATATTAAGAAAAGGAGAAAAATATACATGACAAAAATTATTTATATGAAGAGCTGTTTCTTATCAATCAGAGGGATGGACTAAATGACCCTAATTACCTTTTAGTTTGTGATGTCTTTGCTTTTTTGCTTTTAATGTAACAGAGGATCAACTAGTATTAACAATTATAGACATAATTATGATACTTAAGTCTCCTAGGAATATCTTTGCTTCTGCTCTCTTTATTAACTTAAAAAAAACCCATAAAGATAATTAAAATGCCTCCACCAGAAATTTCCCCCAGTGTCAGCACCACTACATAGAAAGCAAATGCTTGTCTATAACAAAACGTAAGTAAAAGTTTTTAAAGTTTTGGATCATTATCTTTTCCATGTTATATTAGATGCCTGTCACAACCTCTGTGTTTTTAATTTTAAATAAATAATATTATTTATTATTATTTTAAATAAATACTATAAATAATTTAAAATTTTTATTTAAATAAATTAAATTCAAATGAATTTAAATTATTTTGCTACATGGCCTTAATCTGACTATCTGGCTGTGCTGTATATAGCTCAATCATAGCTCTTTACAATTTAAATTCACATTATTCTGTAACTGGACTGAACCTGACACTTAGAAGTCCTGACTTTGAGGTATATCTATTTTACTCATTATTTTTTTTTTCTTCTATGGTCATATGAAGAAGAAATAGGAGGAGGAGGATGAAGAAGAAATGATAGTATTTCCAACTGTCAACAACAACAATGAGATCATTGTCATGTAGTCTGGCAATAGGCACATTTGATCACCAACTATATGTAATGCACACTCTGTACCAGGCCCCAGCTATTGACAACCATAACAGCAGAAAGTGATCTGATAATCTATTTATGCATGGCGGTATATAAATGAAAATCTTCTAAAGACAAATTTATTATGCCCCAGAATCCTTATAGCATTGATGAGACCTGGCTAGAATAGATAGGAAGAGGCCACTCATGGCAATGCATTCATGTTTTTGGACACTGCAATAGCCTCTTAGGTGCACTTTCTTCTTACATCCTTAGCCTATAATCCATTTTTCTCCTAGAAGCCAGAGTGGTGTTTTTTTTAAACATACGTGCCACAACATCATTCCCTTGCATAAAACCCTTGATATCTTACATAGAAGAAAATTTTCACGTTTTGTCTATTTCATGAAGCCCTACTGGCCCAAGTCTAGGCTCCCTCTGCTAACTTAGCCACGCTGCTGCTCCCAACCTGTTCCAGCCACACTGATTTTTTTCTTTCATTATTTGAATTAAGATCTTTCTCCATCTACCTGGAAAACTGTATCCAATATTTGCAATATTGGTTCATTCTTAGTACCCATATGTTAGAAAGACACTCTCCAGCCATCCAGTCTAAACCTGTCACACTCTTTCATCATTTTATATAATTTTCTGCCAGATAATCTCTATCAGGTGATGGTCTTATGTTTACTGTGTGTTTTCTTCCTCACAGTACAATCCATGACAATGGAAATACTGTTTTTTTGTTCACTGATGCATCCTCAATGAGAACAAAGAACG
Source organism: Monodon monoceros (assembly GCF_005190385.1). Lineage (NCBI taxonomy): Eukaryota > Metazoa > Chordata > Mammalia > Artiodactyla > Monodontidae > Monodon > Monodon monoceros. The sequence continues at coordinate 38,966,573 of NW_021703767.1, forward strand.
ACACCAAGTGAGCATTCGACAAAGATGTACAGAGTGAAGGAATGCCCCTGTATAATTCATTTATGCTTAGACAATAGAGCAGTGTTAATATAAGCATTCACAGCAAATTAATATAAGCATTCAAGTTTCAGGTTCAAGATGGTGATGTAGGAACTCCTGAACTCACCTCCTCCCACACACACTCTGAATATACAATTTCCTTTGAAAGAGACCCCAAACTAACTGACTCCTACACATGGGTGAACAAGAAGAAAATCCACATCAAAGCAGGTAGGGAAGCTGAGACACAATCTTGCTATAAAACCCCCTTCAGCTCAGTGATTCACAATCAGAAGGGAACTCATAAACCCAAGCTTCTCTCTGAGGAGTGAAGGGTTTGAACCTCATATCAGGTACCCCAACTTTTAAGATCTGCACCTGAGAGATGAGACCCAAAACATCTATCTTTGAAAGGCAACAGGGCTTGAAACCACAAGGCTACAATGAGCTGAGAAACAATTTTTAGAGTTTGCGCACACGGAGAGCCCATTGCAGAGGGAGCTGACTGAAAAGCACCCAGACTTTCTGTGAAAGAGGCTTAGGTGATTATCTTAAAGCACTGACCAGAGGGGCAGGCATCTAATTTAACACACATGTAGGGGCCTACTGAACTACTCTCTGGGGATGGATGATGACTGCCACCATCTTTGTGATCTCCCTCTGCCTTGCTCCAGATTGCCAGTATATCCTAGAAAGGAGCTTGTGCCAACATCTGGTGCCCTGATTTCTGCGGTTACCATCCATGGGACAACTCTAGATCACCTGATTCTGTTGTTCAGTGGAACTAATGTTTGTGAATCCCACAGGACAGTAACAAACAGAGAAAGAGTTCTTAACCCCTTACTGCCCCCAGGGTAAAGCAGAGAAGCAATAGATTGAGGTGCCCAGTCTCTCTATAAAGAGGCATATTAGCTTATCTTCAAAGCTGTGGCCTGAGGGGCAGGCTAGAATTAAATACACATCTAATGGCCAACTATGATCCCCTCCATACTTTGGAGGGTGGGTGCTATCATCACACACTCTCTCTCTGCTACATTCCAGAGACCCTGTATCTCCTGGAGGGGAGAGTGTACATGTCTCTGGTACACCAGTTTTTACATCTGGTATCCCAGTTTTTGTGGCTGCTGCTGAGGGGATGCCTCTTGACCACCTGGCTCTGTGGCCAGTGAAGCTTGCATTCCTGGGTCCCACAGGATTGTAACATGGAGAAAGAGTTATTTGTCAGCCACCACCAATAGGCAAAGTGCAGACTGCAGACTAAAAAATACCTCCAATCTTTCTACGAAAGAAGCCTATTTGCTGTTTTTGGAGCTTTGGTCTGAGGGGCAGGCTTCTGGTTCAGCACACACCTAGAGGCTTACTGAGGTGCTCTCAGGGAATGAAAGCCAGTGGACATCACCTTTGTCTCTCTCTCAACTCACTGGTATCTCTCAGAAAGGAACTTGTACCCATGTGTGGCACTCCAATTTTTTGCAGCTGCCACCCAGGGCTTAACTCTAGATAGCCTGACTCTGGTAGCCAGTGGTACTTACATTTGAGATACCACAGGACTGTATATATTTGCATTCTTTAAAATCTGTTGCCTGAGGGTCTGGCTTTCAATCAGCCTGAATCTAGGTGCTAAGTAAGAACCTCTCCTTTGAGACACTGACATGTTTTGGCATACACTGAACTACCAGGAGCCATTAAGAATAAACAAGGCTGCTTGGACAATTATAGAAGTTTGAGAAATAACCAAGTGCTAGGATAGGGTTGAACAAAATTCATCTTCAATATGACGCCACTCCATCAAGACTGGGAGAGGTGGTTATTTTATCTAATCCATAGAAACCAACTCAGAAAGCCAAGCAAAATGAAGAACAGAGGAATATGTTCCAAAGGAAAAAGATAAGATAAAACCCCAGAAAAAGTTCTTAATGAAATGGAGATTTGGTAATGTGATTTACCTGATAAAGAGTTCAAAATAAGATTCATAAAGATGTTCAATGAGCTTGGGAAAAGTAAGGATGAACAAAATGAGAACTTCAACAAAGAGACAGAATATACCAAATAAAAACCACGGAGACGAAGAATACAATAACTGAACTGAAAAATACACTATCAGACTAGATGAAGCAAAAGAAAAGATCAGTGTACATGAACACAGGGCAGTGGACCTCACCCTATCAGAGCAGCAAAAAGAAAAAAGAATGAAAAAAAGTGAAGGTAGCCTAAGGGACTATGACACAACATCAGGTGGAGCAACATTTATAATATAGGGGTCCCCAAAGAAGAAGAGAGAGAAAAGGGCAGAAAATGTATGTGAAGAAATAATGGCTGAAAACTTTTCTTAACTTGGAGAAGAAAACAGACATCCAGACCCAGGAAGGTAAGAGAGTTCCAAATAAGATGAACCCAAAGACACCCACACCAAACACATTATAATTAGACTGTCAAAAGTTAAAAACAAAGAGAGAACCTTGAAAGCAGCTAGAGAAAAAAAACTTATTACACCCATAAGACTATTAGCAGGTTATCCAGCAGAACCTTTGAAGGCCAGAAGAGTGACACAATATATTCAAATTGCTGAAAGAAAAAAACAACTGCAAACCAAGAATACTCTACCCAGTAAAACTGTCATTCAGAATTGGAGAAATAAAGTGTTTTCTAGACAAACAAAAGGTAAAATCATTAATCACCCCTAAACTGGCTTACAAGATATGTAAAGGATTTCTTTAAGCTGAAACTAAAGGGCACCAAGTAGTAACAGGAAAAAATATGAACATATAAATCTCCCAGTAAAGGTAAACATATAGTAAAATTCAGAATAATCTAATCTTGTAAAGATGATGTATTAATCACTTCCAAAGCTAGTATAAAAGGTAAAAGAGAAAATTAGTAAAAATAACTATAACTACAATAATTTGTCAATGAATAGAGAAAATAAAAAGTAGTAAGTTATGACATCAAAAACATGCAATATTGTGAGATGGGTAAAAATGTAGAGTTTTAGAATGCATTCAAACTTTTTAATCAACTTAAAATAGACTGTTACGAATATAAGTTGTTTTATGTAAGTCTCATGGTAACCACAAAGTAAAAACCTAAAGGAGATATACAAAAGAGAAAGAGAAAGAAATTTAAGCATACCACTAAAGAAAGCCATCAAACCACAAAGAAAGGAGCAAGAGAAGAAAGAAGAGAGGAACCATAAAAAAAGCCAGGAAACAATTAACAAAATAGTGATAGGTACATACCTATCAATAATTACTCTAAATATAAATGGATTAAATACTCCAATCAGAAGACAGAGTGGCTGAATGGATAAAAAACAAGACCCCTATATATGCTGCCTACAAGACTCACTTTGGAATTAAGGACACACAGACCAAAAGTGAAGAGAAGGAAAAAAGATGTTTCATGCAAATGGAAACCAAAAGGAAGCTGGGGTAGCTATACTTATATCAGACAAAACAGACTTTAAAACAGACTGTAACAAAAGACAAAGAAGGGCATTACATAATGATAAAGGGGTCAACACACAAGAGGATATAACATTTGTAAATATTTATTTACCCAAAATAGAAGACCTAAATATATAAAGCAAATATTAACAGATCTAAAGGGAGAAATAGACCACAATACAACAATAGTAGGGAGCTATAATACCTCACTTACATCAATGGATAGATCATCCAGACTGAAAGTCAATAGGATATATTGGCCTTAAGCAATATGTTGGACTAGATGGCCTTAATAGAAACATACAGAATATTTCATCCAAAAGTAACAGAATGCACACTCTGAGTACACTTGGAATACTCCACAGGACAGTCCATATATCAGGCCACAAAACAAGTTAAAAATTTAAGACTGAAATTATATCATGCATCTTTTCAGATCACATTGGTAAACTAGAAATCATTTACAAGAAGAATATTGGAAAATTTACAAGTATGTGGAAATTAAGCAACATGTTACTGAACAACCAGTGGGTCAAAGTTAAAATCAAAAGAGAAATAAAAAATTATCTTGAAACAAACCAAAATGGAACTACAACAGCCCCAAAGCAGTGATAAAGCAAAAGCAGTTCTAAGAGGCAAATTCATAGCAATAAACGCCTAAGTTGAGAAACAAGAAAAATATCAAACAACCCTTTTTTAAACCTCAAGCAAATAGAAAAAGAATAAGAAAACCCCAAAGTTAATAAAAGGAAGGAAATAGCAAAAATCAGAGTGGAAAAAACTGATAGAGATTAAAATGACTATAGAAATAATCAATGATACTAAGAGTTGGCTTTTTGAAAAGACAAACAAATTGACAAGCTTTTAGCTAGATTCAGCAAGAAAAAAGAGAAGAATCTAGCAAATAAAATTAGATATGAAAGAGGAGACATTAAAACTGATACCACAGAAATATAAAGAATCATAAGAAACTATTATAGCAATTACACAATAGCAAACTGAATAACCTAGAAGAAATGGATAAATTTCTAGAAACATACAACCTACCAAAACTTAATCATGAAGAAATAGAAAATCTGAACAGACTAATTACTAGCAATATGATTGAGTCAGGAATCAAAAACCTCCCAAAGAAAAAACGCCCAGGACCAGATAGCTTTTCTGGTGAGTTTTACCAACCATTCAAAGAATTAAAGCCAATTCTTCTGAAACTCTTCCAAAAAAACAGAAGGGAACACTTTCAAACTCATTTTACAAGGCTGGCATTACCCTGATACCAAAACAAGACAAGGTCACCATAAGGACACAATATTAGAGGCCAGTATATCTGATGAACATAGATGTGAAAAAATTCAACAAAATATTAGCAATCAAAATTTAGCAATGCATTAAAAGAATCACACACCATGATAAAGTGGGGTTTACTCAGAGATACAAGGATGGTTCAACATCTGCAAATCGATGTGTACACCACATTAACAAAATGAAGAATAAAAATTATATGATCATCTCTAATAGATGCAGTAAAGCACTGGACAAAATTCAACATCCATTTATGACAAAAGGTCTCAACAAAGTGGGTATAGAGGGAATGTATCTCAACATAATAAAGGCTATATACATACAACAGCTAATATCATACTTAATTGTGAAAAGCTGAACACCTTCCTATACGCTCAGGAACAAAACAAGAACACCCACTCTCACCAATTTTATTCAACACAGTATTGGAAGTCTAGGTAGAGCAATTAGGCAAGGAAAAAAATAAAAACATCCAAATTGGAAAGGAAGAAGTAAAATGGTCATTATTTTCAGTTGGCATGATATTATATATAGAAAACCCTAAAAATTCACCAAAAGCTCTTATAAACAAATTCATTAAAGATTCAGGATACAAAATCAATATAAAAATGTCATGTTTCTATACACTAATAACAAACTATCAGAGAATTTAAGAAAAAGACTCATTTGCAAATTCATTTAAAAAAAAAAAAAACTAGAAATAACTTTACCCAAGGAAGTAAAAGGTCTTTATACTGAAAATTTTAAGACATTAATGAATGAAGAAGACACAAATAAATGGAAAGATATACTGTGTTTATGTATTAGAAGAATTACTATTGTCAAAATGTCCATACTACCCAAAGTAATCTATGGATTTAGTGTAATTCCCATTAAAAATTCCATTAGTGTTTTACACAGAAATAGAACAATCCTAAAATTTGTATGGAACCACAAAAGACCTCAAGTAGCCAAAGCAATCTTGAGAAAGAAAACCAAAGCTGGTGGCATCATGCTCCCAGATTTCAAATTTTACTACAAAGCTATAGTAATCAAAACAATATGGTATTGACATTAAAAACAGACACATAGATCAATGGAACAGAACAGATAAAAACAGAAATAAACCCACACATATACCATCAATTAATTTATGAGAAAGGAGTCAAGAATATACACAATGGGGAGGGAAAACAGCCTAATCCATAAATGGTGTTGGGAAAACTGTACAGCCATGTGCAAAAGAAATGAAAGTAGGGCAGAATCTTACACCATACCCCAAAACTAACTCAGAATGAATTGAAGATTTTAACATAAGACCTGAAGCCATAAAACTCCTAGAAAAAAATGTAGGTGGCAAGATCCTTGACATTGGTCTTGATGATGATTTTTTGGATTTGAAGCAAAAATCAACAAACGGGACTCCATCAAATTAAAAACTTTCTGAACAGAAATGAAACATCAACAAAATGAAAAGGCAACCTACTTAATGAACATTTGCAGATCATATATCTGATAAGAGGTTAGTATGTAAAATATATACAACTTGTACAACTCATACAACTAAATACAAAAAAAAAAATCCAGTTAAAAAATGGGGGGGGAAATTTAATACCCATTTTCTGAAGAGAATATACAGATAGCCAACAGATATGTGGAAAGTTGTCCAACACCACTTTTTAAAAATAAATTTATTTATTTATTTATTGGCTGCATTGGGTGCACGTGGGCTTTCTCTAATTGTGGCAAGCACGGGCTACTCTTCATCGCAGTGTGTGGGCTTCTCACTGTGGTGGCTTCTCTTGTTGCAGAGCATGGGTTCCTGATGCACAGACTCCAGTAGTTGTGGCTTGTGGGCTCTAGAGTGCAGGCAGTAGTTGTGGCACATGGGCATAGTTGCTCTGCAGCATGTGGGACCTTCGTGGGCAAGGGATCGAACCTGTGTCCCCTGCATTGGCAGGTGGATTCTTAACCACTGTGCCACCAAGGAAGTCCACCCAACACCATTAATCATCAAGGAAATGAAAATCAAAACCACAAAGTGCTAACTCCTTACACCTGTTAGAATGTCTGTGATCAAAAAAACAAAAAATAACAAGTGTTGGCCAGGATGTGGAGAAAAGGAAACCCTTGTGCACTATTGGGGGGAATATAAATTGGTGCAACCACTATGGAAAACAGTTTGAATGTTCATCAAAATATTAAAATTAGAACTACCATATGATCCAGCAGTTCCACATCTGAGTATTTATCCAAAGAAAACAAAAACACTAACTTGGAAAGGTATATGAACCCCCATGTTTGTTGCAGCATTATTTACAATAGCCAAGACATAGAAGTAACCTAAGTGTCCACTGATGGATGAATTGATAAAGAAAATGTGGTAAATAAACACACACACACACACACACACACAGAGGAATATTATTCAGCTATAGAAAAGAAGAAAATCTTGCTGTTTGTGACAACAGAAACAGACCTTGATGATATTATACTAAATGAAATAAATTAAAGGCTAATACATATGATCTCACTTAAATGTAAAATCTAAAACAAAACAAAATTAAAAAATCAGAAAACAAAAATATGAGCTCAGAGATACAGAGAACAAGTTAGTAGTTGCCTGATGTGGGGGAGGGGAGTTATGGATGGGCAAAATGGGTGATGGGGGTCAAAAGTTACAAACTTCCAGTTATAAAATAAATAGGTCATGGGTGGTGTAGACAACATGATGACTATAGTTAATAACATCGTATTACATATTTGAAAGTTGATAAGAGAGTATGTCTTAAAAGTTCTAGTCACAAGAAAAAATATTGAAACTATGGTGACAGATGTTAACTAAACTTATTGTGGCAATCATTTTGCAATATATACAAATATCCAATCATTATGTTGTACACCTGAAATTGATATAATGTTATATGCCAATTACACTGCTAACATTTTTTTAAAAAGCTGTTAGGTACTTAGAAAACACTAGGCATTACACACATTACCTGCAATAACTAATTAAATCTACATCTATATATTATTATTCCAAATTTAGAGAAGAGGAAACTTTTGACACTAGAAAATTTAAATTGCAGAAAGTCCCACACCTATTAAGCAATGGAGCTGGGATATTCAACCAGGCCTTTCTGAAATCTTATTTGGAACTCTTAATCCATCGACTGTACACAAAGTTACACCACAAAGGAAGACAGATATTGGGCTGAAAATTAACACTGATAGAAAAGGTGGGAAGCTGCTATGAACTGAATTGTATCCCCCCTCAAATTCATATGTTGAAATAATTTACAATGTGACTGTATTTGGAGATAGGGCTTTTAGGTGGTAATTAAGGTTAAATGAGGTCATAAGGATGAACTCCTAGTCTGATAGGATTGGTGGCCTTATGAGAGGAGGAAGTGAGAGAGATCCTTCTCTCTTTCTGTCATGAGAGGACATAGTGAGAAGGCAGCAGTATGTAAGCTAGGAAGAAGTCAGTCACCAGAATCCAACTATGCTAATCTTGGACTTCTGGCCTCCTGAACAGTGAGAAATTGAATTTCTGTTGTTTAGGTTCCTAGGTCAATGGTAATTTGGTATGGCAGCCTGGGCAGGCTAAGACAGAAGCAAATACTGCAATTTGTTTCACTATCGCTGAAGAAGAAATAGAAAAAAAAATAAAATATCACACTCTAACTACCAAAACTTTTCTTGTGAATATTATTTCCACACAAGATCTATGAATATACCAGCTGTTAACCCTCCTCTCATGTACTCACTTCTGAGTGACCTCAGATACACTGGAAGAACTGCAGCTTTGTAAATTCGAGTAAGAGAACCCATACACATTCAGAAGTTTTTGTTGTCAAAGATTATAAACAATAGACATGCAGAGCTTTAAATAATCATCACTTGTTTAAAAAAAAACTTTTAATAGGGCAAATTTAACTTAATAGGGCAAATTTAATTTTTGAAAGCATATTTGTGCTACACAATGGTTTTTCATGCTGATGGCTTCAGAAATATAGGAAGTACTTTCTTAGTCCACCCCCCTTTACGGCCTGGTGTACCCACTACCCTGAGTTCTCATTAATTCAAGAATATAAAGTAGAGATCAAGAATTGGGTCAATGGGTCAATTGGGTCAAAATCTTAGACAAGATCATCTCTGCATATGAGTAGAAACAGGCTGTGCTGTACATGCACAATTAAATAATTAAAATATCTATTAATATGAGTTCAAATAGAGAAATACATTTTTATGTGAAGGATGTCTACAATGATATGACTCCATTTATACATACACAGATATTGTAGTTAATGTCTGTAAATGCCCAGAAAGCCTACACAGGATGTTTTATAAGCTTAATTGCTCCGGTTAAATTGAACTGACTAGGAGAAGTAGATGGTGATCACTGGTCTATACTAGTCTCTTATTAATGAAAGAATTTTAATACATTTTAATAGTTAAATTTGCTAATCAAATATGGTATTTCTACAAATTTATAAACCTATAAAGTTAAAGTAAAAATGTTATCACAAAATTTATGAGGAAATTTGGTAATAATGTTTCTTTGTTTGAAAGTTTTCTCTAATAATCCTGGAATAGAAACAAAATACTATATTATCTTTAGAAAATCTTCCTCCAGTTGTTCCTCCTACAGCCTCATTTTGCCATCAAATGAGCATCAGTTAAACGATAATTCAATCTGTTAATGTCAGCTTAATGTGTAAGAGTTATGAACAACAAAGTTAATTACATTCAATCAGCAATATGGTAGTGTTGCTATTTTACAAACATGAGTGACTGGTTCTTTTCCAAAGAAACATTTTATTTCTCATTATTAAGGTCAGATTTGCATAAATAGTTATATGATTCTCTGAAAAGGCAAAGATAGATCTATATCTTCAAATAATTTTTCTATTCCCTAAGAAATCATTAAAATTTTATTCCAGGCCAGGTAATAGCCTCCATTCCTGTCTAACAGAATATGTTTTAACACTATTCTGTGTCATAGCAGAGCTATCTTGATCTGATGTAAAAATTTTTTCAGTGATAAATCAACTTTGCTCCCTTAATTTTTAGTAAAATCTACTGATAAGATCTTTATAGGCCACTCAACTAGGGAAGGGTTTTAGCAAAATAACTTATTTTATTATGTTTTTTAAAATAAATAATGAGCCTTTTGCTTCAAAAAGGAAACAAGGGCTTCCCTGGTGGCTCAGTGGTTGAGAATCTGCCTGCCAATGCAGGGCACACGGGTTCGATCCCTGGTCTGGGAAAATCCCACATGCCATGGAACAACTAAGCCCTTACACCACAGCTACTGAGTCTGAGCGTCTGGAGCCTGTGCTCTGCAACAAGAGAAGGCCGCGACAGTGAGAGGCCCGTGCACTGCGATGAAGAGTGTCCCATGCTCACCGCAACTAGAGAAAGCCCTCGCACAGAAACAAAGACCCAACACAGCCAAAAATAAATAAATAAATTCATTTAAAAAAAAAAAAGGAAACAATTATTTTGAGCCAATAACAGTGTATTACCCAAAGTTCTGCACAGAAAATTTACATGTAAATAAATTACAGATGCTAAAATATTTGGCTCTCATGTCAGATTTTTTCATATTTGAGAATGGGTAGCTAGGGTTTTCCAAGAATTTCCTCATTATAAGAATCACCTTGGAACTTGTGAAAAATAAAGACCCTTAAGTCCACAACAAACATACTAAACCAGAATTTTATCAGGGAGAGTTGTTTCCCCTTTAAAAAGAACTTTTTATAATAGGAAATTTCAAACATGTAAAAAAATATAAAGTTTAGTATAATAAACTCAAATACTTCAATTATCAACTGATGATGAAAAAATAAAATGCTTAACACACTATGTTCTACCTCTTTCTGTATGATTTTGGAGTAAATCCCAGACATCATATCAGTTCATCCCTATACAGTTGACCTTTGAACAATGCAGGAGTTAGGGACACCCACCCTTGTGCAGTGAAAAATCCACTTATAATCATCCCTCCATATCTGCTTTTCCTTTGTCTGCCTTGATTGGTATCCAGTATTCAACCAACCTCAGATTATGTAGTATGATTGAATTTACTATTGATAAAAATCTGTGTATGAGTGGACCTGAGCACTTCAAACCTATGTTGTTCAAGGGTCAAACATATTTCAGAATATATCTCATAAACAAGACTCTTCTTGTAAAATAGCCACAACAACATTACCACACCTAAAAATCCACCAATAATCACTAAATATTACTAAATATCTGGTCACTGTTCAAATTTTCCATTGCTTCATAAATGCACATGTTTATAGTTTGAATCATAATCCAAACAGAGATCATATAACTCACTTGATTTATATATCTTTGAAGTCTCTTAATCTATAAGGTTTTTTCCCAAGCTCCCTTTTTTTTCCATTGCAATGTGTTTGTTGAAGATGAATATTTATTTTAATAAGAGTTCCCAATGATACTTATTAAAGAAGTTGAGGAAGTTCAGAGCCAGTGGATTTAGCTCAGGGTATGTGCATATACTCTTTGCATTCATGATGTGCCTGGATTCATGACTGCCTCTTTGCAAGGATGCTGTGAAGATTAATGAGCTAATATTGATAAAGCACTCCAAACTTGTGAGAAGGGATGTTTGATAAGCTTATAAGAAACTTACAGCCCTTATAATACTCTTCTGTAGGATACTGAACAGTCACCTCTAGCAAATGCATACTACCCCATGTGAATTGTGTATGTGAGGAATTAATGATGAATACAAATCAATTTGTCTCAAACTAAAGAGCTATAAATTGCTAGGATGGATGGATGGATATATAGAGAGAGATACGGTATTACAGAAGGAAATAACTCATTTATATATTTTACCATTTTTTCATGTGGTTAGTTTGACAGAGTCTAAATTCCTTTGAGATTTAGATATGAAAGTATTGTAAAAAATTAATATAATCCTTCATCACAAATAATAAAACAAAAACTTTAATTCCATCAAATCCTAAGATTTGATTGTTCAGATAACCTCATTGCTAACAAAATTTAAATTTATATAAACAAATCCTACATAATCACAGGTTTCTAAAATTTTGTAGATAGTGAGGAGTCTGTATTATCATCCTATATAAATAATTTCTGCAGTTTAAATATTTGAAAGACTATAGAAATGAAAATAGGAAAAACTCTGGTTCTAATTTTTCTAAAGCCATTAAAATATGTATAATCTGGAGCATGTCACTTTACCTCTCTGAGCTACAATTTATTCCACAGTACAATAAGTAAGTTTTTATTTCACGTTCTAAAGCTATAAGTTAGGGGAAATGTTTTCTATTGGAAGACATTCTTTGTTGTTGTTTTTTTTATCTGTCCCTGCATTTGTTAAACTAAAATTAAGACTTAAAAATAATGAGAAATGTAGAGAGCAATTTAAATTCAAAATCTATTATCCCACTCTAGCTGCCTTCTGCTGTTGAATTATCCATTATATAGTATTTATAAAATCATAGTCTTAGGGGACTTACCTGATTAATATCCTCTTAGTTCATACACTTCATTAGTAGCTACTAGAATCAAAGGATCTATGCTATTTCAAATTATCAAAATACAATAAAACATTTTATTTCAAATTATATAAAAATAATTTATTATTCCAAAGCTATGGTTTTCCTACTAGAAATCATATAATAAAAAAATCTATAAATTTAGCAGTGAATGCCTAGAACATAGCCTTCCAAATATTTTAAATAGACCTGTAGTTTTTATATAAACATTCTATTTTTGAAATTCCTGCCATATTTAACTTAATGCTATTATTGCTATCTACTCAACTGAATATTACACCAACACATATCTAATTCCTTACTGGAAGGACAACACTCAGGTTATCCTCAAGGTTATGATAAAAAGTTAAATAGAATATGTGGATGTGCATAGGAAGGAAAATTTTATTGTGTGCAGATCAAACTTACATTTATGTTTCTAGTTTCATTTTCAAGTCTTTATCTTAGGGGAAGACAGGCAGCCAATTAGGAAGCAGGATAATAGGGAAATAAATAAACATGCATTAATTAATAGAGTAAACAGGAAGAGATCTAATAAATTAAGAAGATTCCTGAACAAGCCAACAGCTGATCTGTTATTGGAACATCTTGTTTGGGGTTCTCACCAGTGTAAAATCAATACATTTATAATGTAGGACATAGGTGCCACTTCTTGAAATGTGTGCTTTTAATCTTATATGCATACATTTATATAAAAGTATATATTTGCATAATGAAGTACTTGGTACTAGGCAAAACTAGGGATTCTCCAGCTTACCTCTTGTCCTAAGATTAACACAAGGTTAAAAAAAAAAAAAAAAAACTTCCATTTTATAGATGAGGAAATCAAAGATTTTGAGGTCATATGGCCATGATTCTGCCTGCCATTCTAGTTACACCTCAGAGTAGTGAATTAGCTGGACATTCTGACTGTATTTCTTTTTCTTTTTATCTTCAGAATCCAAGACATTTGCTTTCATCCTTATGTCATCATCAATAAACATGAAGGTTTCTAAATCTGCAATATCCCTAGGACACTATAAGAACATGGGAAAACATTGAGATCGAGAAACAAGGCAAGTTTGGTCACATCTCCTTGGACTCCTAACCTTTTAATATATCATAAACTCCTTGGAACAAAGAAGATGTTGTTCACTTAGTTACGCAAATATAGCACCTGGTTCATTGTAAGGGTTTAATTAAAAAATTAAAAACAGATCTGTTGATTGTTGAGTGTTTGTAACCATCTGGTTGTTTACCAGATGTTAATATAACTTCTTTGGCTTTTTACTTTTGTTCTCTGAAGCATAGTGTTATGATCTTTTTACTATTTCATCTTATGTCTCAGAAATGGTACACTCCTTTGTCACTTGCATGGGCATTTCTGGTACCTCTAACCAACTTCAATCTTAGTACTCCCATCACAAAAAGCATACTAGAATGAGAGTAAGAAAAATTGACATTCTTATATCAATAAGCACAGAACTATTTTTATTAATACTTTCTGTATTTTTCTATCAGTAACAAATTACTGTGGCTCACCTCATAGCTGATGGAGGTCATGCAGTCAAAACCAATGGCTGGACACTACAAATCTGAGAGTTTGAGTTCAATCCCACCGGGAATCAGTTAACTTCTTGGGTTGTCTGACTTAATCCCTACATCTCTACCACCCCAAAACTGGGACTACTTGACAATCTGTAGACCAAGCTCAAGACTGGAGACCTGTCTTGAAAATCTTGTTTCTATATCTGAGTCACAAATGGGTCCCTGTTACTTATTTCCACAGCTCTGTTTTAAAATTAATTTTTATTGGAGTATAGTTGATTTACAACATTGTATTAGTTTCAGGTGTATAGCAAAGTGAATCTGTTATACATATATCCACTCTTTTTTAGATTCTTCTCCCATATAGGTCATCACAGAGTATTGAGTAGAGTTCCCTGTGCTATACAGTAGGTTCTTATTAGTTATCTATTTTACTATATAGTAGTGTGTACATGTGAACTCAAATCTCCCTATTTATCCCTCCCCCCTTCCCCTCCTTGGTAACCGTAAGTTTGTTTTCTACATCTGTGACTCTATTTCTGTTTTGTAAATAAGTTCATTCGTACCATTTTTTAGATTCCACATATAAGCGATATATGATATTTGCCTTTCTCTGTCTGACTTGCTTCACTCAGTATGACAATCTCTAGGTCCATCCATGTCACTGCAAATACTCCACAACTCTTGATGCTGGCTGCTGCTTTACCTGCCTTTCTGCATTTTGCTTGCTCTGTTCCTAGATTACACATAAGTAAGTCTTTCTAACCTTCTGAAATACACTCATTTCACCTGTCCATTTCAAAAATGTCAAATCGCTTCATTCATTAGAAGCTGTATCTCCCTTGTTTGAATTTCTTAACCTACAACTTGTATCTCCTTCACATCTAACTCTTCTCCTCCTTATCTCTCCCTGACCTATTATCAATTGTGATATGGCATATACTACAGGATTACATTTCCTACCCTTTTCTTGGCCTCCTGTTTCTCAAATGTTAGGAAAAGCAGCCTAAAATATATGTTCAATAACAAAAAGATTATCATGGTGAGCTTTGTATGTGTGTCAGAATTTTTTGGTTGTAATATAACTGATATTTTCTTAATGTATACATTTATCATTATATAAGGAAATGATTTATTTTAGAGGGATAAAGGCAGATATCTTGACCGCTTTCTTTTAGTAATAGAAAAGATGGAATACTGTTTTGCAAAATCATATTCCAGAGCACTAATTAAAGATTTATTTCATGGACAAATAAACCACCTGCTCCTGCATTCTTTATGAAGATGTTTTACATTTTCCAATCTCTTCTTTTACACATTAATTACACAGAACAGTGCAGTTTTCATTAGGCATTTTCATAAGTATGAAATATTCAGCTTCCACAGTGTTAACATAGCCAATATAATTATGAGTACTAACTCTGCACCTCTGCAAAAGTTCAGATATGAGTATGTGTGTAAATGTGTATATGTATATACATACACATATGTAGGCACGTCATGGAGAACCATATACTTTTCATTTGTTCTTTTATCTTTATAATGTCTATTGTTGAAAAATTTTAAAATTTGGAAATGTTTAATTTTGAAAAATCATCGCCTTCTTTCCTACATAACACTATGATGAATATTTATGATGGATTTTATTCATAAATCTTATTTTTATTGATAATCCCAAAATTTATTGCAAATTTTTGTAATAATTTCAAAGCATGGTATGTTCTCTGTAGTTCAACTTGATTTTTTTTTTTTTTTTTTTTTTTTTTTGCGGTACGCGGGCCTCTCACTGCTGTGGCCTCTCCAGTTGCGGAACACAGGCTCCGGACGCGCAGGCTCAGCGGCCATGGCTCACGGGCCCAGCCGCTCCGCGGCACGTGGGATCTTCCCAGACCGGGGCACGAACCTGTGTCCCCTGCATCGGCAGGCAGACTCTCAACCACTGCGCCACCAGGGAAGCCCGTTCAACTTGATTTTTAATAACGTTTTAAACTTCTATAATGTGTATCTATTATTAGGTTGATCAAGACATTTCTAGAAATTATATTTTGGGCTTCTATTTTAGATGGGCATTTGTTAATAAAAATTACTAATTATAGATCCAAATATATTACCAAATAAAACAAATAGACAAAATATAACTGAGGTGATTCTGTTACTATTTCAAATTCTCTGCTGTTTGACTACAATAACAACTCAGTGAGATCCCACCGCCATCCACTCCTCAACAGTTTTCTGTAAAGATATTTTTGCAAAAGCAGTTTCTTGATCACATGTTGACTACCAACTCCCTATAAAAACTTAACTATAGTGAAACAAAAGCTGTCAGACTAGTGATATTTTAACAAGTTTATATTACAAGTCTTATTTCCAATAGTTTCCAGTAGAATTTTAGACTGATTAAGGATTTTTTCAATGGGTAGCTTTTTACAAAAAATTTTATTGGAGGAGAGTTGATTTACAATGTTGTGTTAGTTTCTGATGTACAGCAAAGTGAATCAGTTATACATATACTTATATCCACTCTTTTTTAGATTCTTCTCCCATATAGGTCATTACAGAGTATTGAGAAGAGCTCCCTGTGCTATATAGTAGGTCCTTATTAGTTATTTGTGTTGTTTTTTTTTTTTGGCGGTACGCGGGCCTCTCACTGTTGTGGCCTCTCCCGTTGCGGAGCACAGGCTCCGGACACGCAGGCTCAGCGGCCATGGCTCATGGGCCCAGGTGCTCCGCGGCATGTGGGATCTTCCTGAACCAGGGCATGAACCCGTGTCCCCTGCTTCGGCAGGCAGACTCTCAACCACTGAGCCACCAGGGAAGCCCTAGTTATTTGTTTTATATGTAGTAGTGTGTATATATCAATCAGACAAAGACAAATATCATATGATACTGCTTATATACACAATCTAAAAAAAATGATACAAATGAACTTATTTACAAAACAGAAATAGTCACAGATGTAGAAGGATAATTTTTATTTTTTATTTAAATCATTAGGTAATATTTCTAAGTTTGATGTAAAAGGCTTCACCAGTATTGCCCTCTGTCCTTGTGATACATCTGCCTCCCTGACCCCACTACTGAGCCCCTATTAAGGAGATTGTATCACTCAGAGTAGCTGATAGCTGACTCACCTCTAAGATACCATAAATGAATAATTGACACCAGATCTATAAATTTTCTGCTGTCAAAGGCTGTGGGGACCTATTAGATATGCTAGATTGTCCAATAATTTATCTTAAAAAGGTTTTAACATATAGAAAATCAGATCCTGATATTATATTTCAACATTTGGTAGGGGGTTAATTTTTAGGAAAAGTACTGCTAAATGTATCTGTTTTTCAAACTCAGGATTTCTAATCTGTTTCTCTAACTCAGGATTTCTAATCTGTTTCTCTCTGCTTCAATTTGTCTCAAACTATTACCTTATTTCCACACCTATCATTTGCTCTCTTATGCTCTACAAACTTTAGATAACTGTAGAAGTGTCATTATTTTTATTTAGCCTGAGCAAAAAGGAAAATATATTTCTATTATTATTTCAATTGTTTCATCCTATCAAAATATAATTCAATATAATGTTTTCCAATTTTCATTCAATGTTTTAAAACAAATTGAATATATAAATAACAAGTAGTATATATGGATATGTATATATCATATATATTTATATTATATATTTACATACTAGTATGCACATGTATGTATATATTACATATTTATATAAAATCTTGGGTTGAAAACAATTTTAAATATCTCCCAGATCATTAGTATCTGAAGATTTAAATGTATAAAGGTTATTCTCTGTAGACTATGAAGTGCCTACAAAAGATTTGCATACCTTGTGTTTGTATGTGTGTGTATTTTCAGAGTGTTTTGAAGTCAAAGTTTTCATAAAGAAAATATTTCCAAAAGATACATAGCAATAACTCAACTTCTGAAAAAAGTAAATATAACACCCAGTTGCAACCAAACCAGTTTGAAAAGCATTTCTTGGAAAAACAACAAAAACCTCACTTCCATTAATCAGTGTTGGCCTAAGCAAGATGGTGAGTTAAAAATTTGGTCCATAGATAGGGAGGATGGTGGCAGTGCTGGTTAATATTTCAAAGGAAGAGGGTAGAGTATGACAAAGTTTTCATATGGATATCATAGACTTCAAAATAAGAACTGTCATCTTTGGTTATGATGAAATAACTTGTCCTGGACTAGCTCTCCTACTGAAAACAGTTTAAAACTGAATGTATGAGTTATATGAAATAACTCTTTAGATGTAGTACATAAAGACTGTGACCCTTATAAATTGGGAGATTGGGATTGACATATTCACACTACTATATACAAAATAGATAACTAATAAGGACCTACCGTATAGCAAAGGGAACTTTACTCAAGACTCTGCAATGACCTATATGGGAAAAGAATCTTAAAAAGAGTGGATATATGTATATGTATAACTGATTCACTCTGCTGTACAGTAGAAAGTAACACAACATTTTAAATCAACTATACTCCAATAAAAATTGAAACAAAAAAAAAAAGACTGTGACCCTTGAGAGATAGGATTATAAGAGTTAAATTCCAGACTTGTACCAGATACCTGGCTGGATGTATTTTCTTGGATACAGTAAAGGAAGTGGAGGCCAAAAAATACATGGAGATCTCATCAAGCTGAGGAGATAGAAACTGGATTCAGAGTCACTGAGGTGGTGGGAAAGAGGACAGGGGTCCTGTGTCAGAAACAATATAGAGAAGGAACTTCAGATTCTTCATGGTGTTTGTTGCCAAAAACTAAGCTGTACATTCAAAGGTTGAGATTCTATAAGGCCTGGTAAAGTACAACAACTGGGAAAAATCTGTGAGCTGAACAGATACTGAACCTTATATAGTAGGAAAAATATGAGTTCTGTCCTGTCAGACTGAAGAAACATCATTGACAACCCCAGCCATTCATGAGACAACCTAGAGAGATCATACATTTGGTTAAGTCTCATCTAAACCCAAAGTAGAGGCTACTCTAGATCCACCTTAACAAAGCTCAAGTAAAGAGGTCAAAAAGAGAAGTTTTTCCTCCAGTAAAGCAACTGCCATTCAGAACAAAATGAAATACTGTATTAACTGAAGAAAACACAATCCAGACTCTCAACAATGTAGCATTCAAAATGTCCAGCATACACTAGGTAAGAACATTTTAATAAGAATGTAGGTAGAGAAATGTGGAAAATGGGACCCATTACCAGGGATGAAAATAAGCCAATACAAATAGACTACAAACAACAAAAATGATGGACTTAGCAAAACATTCATTTAAAAATCTATTAGACATATCTTGAAGGATTTAAAAGAAAACAAAGGAGCAAATAGGAAATTTTAGAGTTACTATTAGAACCACCAAGAAAGAACCAAATGGAAATTCCAGAAATGTAAAAAGCAATATAAGAAACAAAAATCTCACTGAATAGTATAACAGTGTATTAGAATCTCCATATTTTCACCACCTCAACAAGTTTTAAAAACAGTACATGGACTTCCCTGGTGGCGCAGTGGTTAAGAATCCACCTGCCAAGGCAGGGGACACGGGTTCGAGTCCTAGTCCAGGAAGATCCCACATGCTGCAGAGCAACTAAGCCCGTGCACCACAACTACTGAGCCTGCGCTCTAGAGCCCGCGAGCCACAACTACTGAAGCCCGTGTGCCTGGAGCCTGTGCTCCACAACAAGAGAAGCCACAACAATGAGAAGCCCGCGTGCTGCACTGAAGACCCAACACAGCCAAAAATAAAATATGAATTAATTTTAAAAAATTAAAAAAATAAAAACATTACAATAAAATTTGCTGAAATTGAAGTGCAAAAGTACACTGGAAAAAATGAACAGAGCCTCAGTGATTTACAGGACAGAAACAAGCCATATAAGATATGAATAATTGGAGTACCAGAATGAGAAGATAAAGATATTCAGGCAGATAAAAATATTTGAAGAAATGATAGAATTTTTCCAAATTTGATGAAAATTTTAAACTTCCAGGTTCAAAAGACTCAATAAAATTCAGAAAAGATAATCTCTTTCTCTGGCACATGGATACACACACACTGATAGCCACATCATAATGAAATAGCTGGCATCCACTGAAAGAGTACTGTGATTTAATAGTCAATGGAAAATTTTTGATTGTTCTGTATATAGTCTTCAAAAATTAGTCCAATATTAAGAACTCTCCCACTGTCAGTTATAAATGTGTAAGGAAAAAGAAAAAAATAATGCTATTAACATTTATTTCTCTGTAATTTAAAACACTGGAAATGTTGAGAAAGTATTTCTTTGTAAAAAACAAAATTACCAAGAATAGTTTGAAAGTGCTTGCCTTCTTATTGGGTAGCTTATGATATAGAGGGTGTAACTTCTCTACACTTTGGTAGATTGTCATAGTCTTTTCTGTGTTTGAATCAGCTTTGAACATTGTATCCTTTGTGGACCCAATGTTGTGAAATATCCAATAATGTGAAGTTTTTTGTCAATGTCACTTTCTCTGGGATCTCACCTTTTTTTTTTTTCAGTCACAAGCATTTTCCTCTTTTGTGTCAATAAATTTGCCTTCACTTAAGTTCTGGTTGCAAATCTGGAACATCTTGAATGGGGGGATTCGACATTCCCAGTGTCAACGTTTTCTTCTTTAACACAATTTGCATTTGACTTAAATTTCACTTTCAGCATTATCACTTTGTTACTTTGCTGCACTTTTACCATTGCTGGCTAATTTCCTCTATTGATTTTCCCTTTTGGAAAATGTCACAATTTATCACTGGGAAAACTGAAAAACAGAAAAGCAATACAACTATATACTTTGCTGTCTGTGTGTGAAATGACTAACAGGTGTTCAATGAATAGTCGCCAGTAGGCTTTGAAAGAAGTGACATGGTTAGTCATTGATCATGGTGTACATCTATTATTTAGTTATTTGTGAACTGAAGAACTAGGTATGTACTTTATTCATAAATTCATAGTTAATACACCTTGGTAACTGAAATTTGAACCATGTTGTTGAGGGATTGGTGTTATTTAAACTCCGATAAATGAGATTTGTGTATACTGGAGCCATGCAAAGTAAGGGCTGCCTTACAAGGTTCTAACAAAACTTAGTTTATTTTTCCCAGAAATATACAATCCTTTTTCTCAGTGAATTTATTAAATTAACGATAACTTTAAATTTATTTTAATTTTAGGCTGTTAGAAAGTTGACTGTACATTATTACATATTTAGGCACTTGTCACTTTTCAAAAACTATTTCTACGGTAAGTCACTTTTCTGTAATGTGTCACCTGTGTGAAGAGCAACTCTATAGTGCTACATGATTACTAACAGCTTATATATTAGCAAGAATAAATATTTTTACAACCCCTACTTGCAACTCCTGAATGGAGCCTATTCTCCCATTCTTAGAGGTAAGATAACAAAATTATTAATTTTTTCTTTTATAAAATGTGATGTAGTAGCTAGATCCAGACCTTTCAGAAATGAAAATATATTTGGGTTAAGGATTCAGACTATAGAATTTTTATCTTTGGACTATGGGTTTTACCACTATTACCCCAACCCTCTATCTTAATTTTATTATATTTGTAACAGATAAACTACTGCATTCTATAGTTATAAAGATTTTAATACAATTTATTCAACTCCATTTGAGTTTTTATTTGCAGATCCAACTTTGAGTATTCAGAAGTGTCTCCAAAGAAAAAAAGTTGGTTTCAAATCTTAAATGGAAAGAGCAAATAAAATTTTAATGACCTATTGAAAGCAAAAATACCTGGGAAATTAATTTAGGTGGCATTAGTGTAGTGAAATTTCTTATTCACTTTTTTCAGATTTGGAAAGCATTTCTATATGTGGTGGAAAGGAGGGAGAAAAATGATTTGAAAGAGTAAGAGTTACCATTGTTTAAGCAGGTATATTTTGGAAGATAGAATTTTCACTTTATACCCAAACCCATACTAACACTAGAAAAACAATATTAATTAACACTTCTCACTAAGTACTTGACCTATAGCATCTCAATTAGTTCTCACAAAATCTTGACTCAGTAAGTACTATTATTATCCCCACTTTACAGATATAAACAGGTGCTGAGAGCTGGTGTAAGTAACTTGTACAAAATTACATCATTTGTGATTGTCCATGCTGAGAGTAAAACCAAGGGAAACTGATTCTAATCTGCCATATTATCTTTAGTGCAATAGAGTGTTTGGTAGGACCTCACTGTGCTTCATGTAAAAGATGCTTTGGGAGAAGTAGCATAGGTGCTGATAGTTAATTTCTACAGTCCACTATTTGACAGCTTTATAGGTTTAGAACAGTATGATTCTTTTCTTATTTAAACATTGAGTAGTTGACCTAAACTGATTTAATATCAAGGTGGATATTTAAACAATATTTTCTCATTATTTTTTTGAAGTATATTTGACTTACAAAATTATATTAGTTTCAGGTGTATAACAGTGATTCAATATTTTATACATTACAAAATGATCACCATTATAAGTCTAGTTACCATCTGTCACCATACAAAATTATTAAAATCCTATTGACTATATTCCCTATGCTGTACATTACATCACATACTTAATTAATTTATAAGTAGAAGTTTGTACTTCTTAATCCCCTTCACCTACTTTACCCATTCCCCTCACCCTCCTTCTCCTCTGGCAATCACTGTGTTTATGAGTCTGTTTCCATTTTGTTATATTCATTCATTTATTTTCTAGATTTCTTACACAAGTGAAATCATATGGTTTTCATCTTTCTCTGACTTATTTCACTTAGCATAATACCCTCTAGGTTCATCCATGTTTTTGCAAATGGCAAAATTTCATTTTTGTATGACTAAATATATGCCATTCTATATATTCTATATACATATTCTGTACATCTTTATCCACTTATCTATTGATAGACATTTAGGTTGCTTCCATATCTTGCTATTGTAACTAAATACTACAATGGACATTGGGGTGTATATATATTTTCAAATTAGTGTTTTCATTTTCTTCAGATAAATACCCCAAAGTGGAATCACTAGATCATATGGTAGTTCTATTTTTAATCTTTTGAGAAACCTCCATACTGTTTTCCATAGAAGTTGCACCAATTTACACTCCCACAAAGAATGCATGAGGGTTCCCTTTATCCACATCCTCACCAGCACTTGTTATTTGTTGTCTTTTTGATAATAGCCATTCTGACAGGTGTAAGGTGATATTTCATTGTGGTTTTGACTTGCATTTCCCTGATGATTAGTGATGTTGAACACCTTTTCATGTGCCTGTTGTTCATCTGTATGTCTTCTTTGTAAACATGTCTATTCAGATTCTCTGCTCATTTTTTAATTGGGTTGTTTCTTCAATGTTGAGTTGTATGAGTTCTTTGTATATTTTGGATATTTACCTTATATCAGATATATTGTTTGCAAATATCTTCTCCTGTTCATTAGCTGACCTTTTCATTTTGTTGATAGTTTCCTTCTCTGTGCAAAAGCTTTTTAGGTTAATGTAGTCCCATTTGTTTATTTTTGTTTTTATTTCTCCTGAGGAGAGAAAGCTGAAAAGATATTGCTAAGACTGCTGTCAAAGAGCATACTGTCTCTGTTTTCCAGGAGTTTAATGGTTTCAGATCTTACATTTAAGTCATTAATCCATTTTGAGTTTATTTTTGTATATGGTATGAGAAAGTAGTCCAGTTTGATTCTTTTGCATGTAGCTGCCCAGTTTTCCTGACACAATTTATTGAAGAGACTGTCTTTTCCCCATTGTATATTCTTGCCTACTTTGTGACAGGTTAATTGGCCATATAAGTATGAGTTCATTTCTGGGCTCTCTATTCTATCTCATTAATTTACGTGTCTGGTTTTGTGCCAATGCTGTTTTGATTACTGTAGCTTTGTAGAATAGTTTGAATAGTGCGATACCTCCAGCTCTTTTTTCTCAAGATTGCTTTGGCTATTTTGAGTCTTTTGTGCTTCCAAATATTAAAATTGTAGAATTATTACTTAGAACTATTTAGTTCTAGTTCTGTGAAAAATGCCATTGGTATTTTGATAGGGATTACATTTAATCTGTAGATTGCCTTGAGTAGTATGGTCATTTTAACAATAATAATTCTTCCAATCATGAGCATGGTATATCTTTCCATTTTTTGTAACCTCTTCAATTTCTTTCATCAGTATATATATATATATATATATATATATATATATATATTTTTTTTTTTTTTTTTTTTTTGCAGTACGCAGGCCTCTCACTGTTGTGGCCTCGCCCACTGCAGAGCGCAGGCTCCAGACGTGCAGGCTTAGCGGCCATGGCTCACGGGCCCAGCCGCTCCACGGCATGTGGGATCTTCCTGGACCGGGACATGAACCAGTGTCCCCTGCATTGGCAGGCATACTCTCAACCACTGTGCCACCAGGGAATCCCCTCATCAGTATCTTATAATTTTCTGAGTACAGGTTTTTTACCTCCTTAATAAGATTTATTCCTAGGTATTTTATTCTCATTGATGCAATTTTAACTGTGATTGTTTTCTTAATTTATCTTTCTGAAGTTCATTGTTAGTGTACAGAAGTGCCATCTGGAGCTGGAGTGTTCATGGGCCTGGAGGTACCTAGTTGCAGCAGACTGTGGCCACCTTGGTGGGATAGCTGGAGCAGTTGTGGGCTGGGAGTTTCCTGGGGTACACTGGCTGAATCTGTCTGGGCAGGATGGCTGGAGCTGGAGGGAGCATTGGGTGGCTGTGTGCTGGAGTGGTCTTGGCAAGCAAGTTTGAGCACCATGTGCCTTTCAAACCATTGTCTCTGAGCTGGGACTCAGAGCAATGAGTTTGTGCATGAGCCCATTAAAAGTGGTTGCTTGGTTTTCTACAGTCCGCCAGCTTTCATGGACATAATCTCTGCTGGTTTTCAAAGCCAGATATTATAAGGGCTTGTCTTCCTGGTGTCAGTCCCCAGGGCTGGGGTGCCTATTGTGGGACTTGAACCCCTTACTCCTTAGGGAGAACCTCTGTGCTTATGATATCCCCTCTTGCTTGTGGATTATTGTGTAGAGGGTATGGGTGCTGACTAAATTGTTCCTCTACTCCTCCTACCCATCTCAATGTGTGTGTGTTTTCTTTAATATCCTTAACTGTAGAAGAGCTGTTCTGCTAGTCTTCAGGCTGTTCTCAAAGAGAATTGTTCCATATGTAGTTTTGGTGTGTTTGTGGGAGGAGGTGAGCTCAGGACCTGCTACTTCACTATCTTGATCCTACCTTCTAATATTTTCTCATCTGATTATTATTATGAATCATCCTTGTACATGGCATGCTATGTTTATCACAGTATTTATTTCAAAGCCACTATTTCTGCACTGTCATAACATTTTTGGTAAATCTAAAGAATGGGTTCATATCAGCTTGCTTTTATTTATTTAGTCTCTCCTCTTTATAAAGACTTCTATCACTGCTTCTTATTTCTCCAAGTCCTTCTTAATTTAAACACAAACACACACAAGTCTCACAGCATCTTCCAAAATAAAGATGACTCTATTGGGTCTGCAAAATAATTCATTGTATAGGATTTTTTCTTCTGCAACTTCTGACCATTTATAGACCATCAAGAAACTTTGGAACCAACTTTTTAATTGTGAAACCTTATGTTATCACCTGTAGTAAGGGGTTGCTGTATTATCTGAAGTCTAATTGAAAATCATGTGCCTTTACAAAAGCATAGAATGTGGATTAAAGAGATACAAATCTGTAGTAACTTCTGAGTATGAAAGTTTATGGAACCCACGCTGGAATTTTTACATTTAAAAAAAGTGCTGCATGCTTCAAATTATCCGAGTCATATATTTTGAGGATTGCTCAGTTGAGACCTCATGTATATTGTGCAAATAGAGAGAGAAGCAGCATTTTCAGACAATAAAATCCTCTTAAAAAGAATGATATACTCTAGATGAAAAGACATGAAGTAATGCATATGATTATTTAGAGAAAAACGCAATGATCTAATGAGAATATATACAATAGTGCCACTTGTTCTTTAAAAAGAATGTTAGACTAATAAAAATAGGAAGCAATGGCTAACAACAATTTTCTGGGAAACACTGGTGGGCAGGAGAAGAGAGGAGAAGGAATGGGTCTATTTCAAAGCAGCTTTGTTTTTATTTATGCATTATCTGTATCATTTGACTTTTTTCAGTGAATGGATCACTGTGGTAATCAGAAATACATATGTATGTATATGAATATTGATATATAATTATAGCTAAAGTTACTTCAAATAAGGTGTTTTAGAGAAGTGATTCTAATGGTTGTTCTTGGCTAATGTATTCCTTTTCTGATGTTTCATAACAAATTATTATGAACTTAGTCTCTTAAACAGCACAGACTCATTATTCACAGTTTCTTGGGTCAGCAGTCTGGGAATGAATGGGTTAGCTGGGTTCTCTGCTAGGGCTTTCACAAGTTGGCCAAGTGGCACTGTCGTCAGGAGTTTGTGGTTCTCCTCAAAGATCTCTCAGGTAGCTGGCAGAATTCAGTTCTTTGAGGTTATATTTACTGAGGTCCCTGTTTTTCTGGCTGTCTGTCAGCTGGGGTCAGTCTCAGCTTCTTGCTGCCCCTCCCTCTAGGCCCACTCACAACATGCTAGTTTAATTCTCTGTTAGGGCCAAGAAGATAATTTCTCTGATGCTTCATCTTCCTTTAAGGACTTACCTGACTGGGTTAGGCATACTTAGGATAACCTTTCTTTTAACTAAAATCAGTTGATTAGTAACCTAATCCTGAGTTCAGTGGTTGTACTCACACTCAAAGGAAGAGGTTATTGGGATCACTTTAGAATTGTGCCTACCAGAGTTAGATATCTTAGAAAGAAAGAATAGCTGCAAAGTCAATCGTGTTAACCTTCCATGTTACCCTTTCTTTTATAATATATATAAAATAACGTGACGAATACAGATGCATAGACCCATTTTTGTCTGACATGGAATGAGTTTTCCCTGAGAAAACAAACAAGCAAGCAAGCAAAGAAACAAACAAAAAAAGCCACACAAAATCTATAAACAATCAAAGAAAAGGAAGTGAAGTATTTTGATATTTCAGTCCCAAAATACAGCATATACATTCTAAATAGATACCTGCCCCTCCATTTTTATTTTTCTTAGGTGAGTTGATCTTATAAGATCTGTTATGCACACACCATTTCCTTCACAATCTCTCTCCTGCCTTCTCTATCTACTAGTAAATGAAAGTTAGAGATGTAAAGATATAAGGTCTTCAAAACTTGGTATAATTCTCTTACTTTCACACCAGACTTATACAACATACTGGTTATGCTAACATCTCTGTTCTCCATCCAACTCACACTTGAGCTTTCTGAACCATTAATTTGTAAGTATATTATGAACACAGATACCTTTCTCTATTAAGATATCTATTCTCAACAACACTGTACTATTTGTTATTAGGCTACATTTTTATGGTTCATCCATCTGATTCCTTTATTTTTTTCATATTTTTAACTTTTCTTTTGCATTGCTACTTTTACCCCTTGATGTGGCAGAAAAGAAAAATCCAATACAATTGTACGTTTATGTTCATAGTTATTGCACATATTTTTTTATCAAGCTTATAGCACCACAGTTAGGATAATACTCTAGCTCTACTGGGCTATTTTATGAAGCAATAATCTTGCTGCTTATGAGTGAACTCAAATACAGTCTTATAAAACTATAGTAGAAATGCTATTACCTTACATACATTTTTGTTTTGATCTTTCATTTATTTTAAAATTATGTCCAGTAAAGATATATTTAGAAGTCAAAGTTATTCAGGTACAGCCTAACTGAAAATCAAATTAGAAAAGTCATAAAATGAAAATACCTTATTTATGTGTCTTAAAAATGTCCCAAATTATATCTCTGCAACTTTATTTGTTTGACCTGGAATATATGTGTGCCTCCTTGTTTTTAAGTGTTGTTTTGTGAAATATCTGAAATATGAATGCTAAGTCTAAAAACGGAAATCATTCGTAAATTACTTAGCCATTTTTTTTTAAGTGATAATTTAGTTTCTTGTATCACTGTTTTGTACCATCAAACTTCACTATGGTCACGCATGCTTATATTTGAGCTAGACAACTCAATGTTGCATTTCAAGCTTCTTATCTCTATCTGTAACTAATTTCAATTTTACCTGATTTAGAAACTTTTTTTAAAGTCCACACATTTATTGAAGATTTGTTACTTGCAAGCAAGAATGCATTGTCATTGCAGACATTAAGAGGAACTAACTATGGCACACAATGTTTCAAATTACACGTGGTATAGATTCACAACCGTGAAGTGGACAATAGCAGTTTTGCTTTGTTTTGTTTTTGGAAACATCTTTTTCCTACATAGTGTTCTTATGATTATACCTATCAAACATAACTGATTTTTTTAGATTCCATACATATGTGTTAGCATACGGTGTTTGTGTTTCTCTTTCTGACTTACTCTGTATGACAGACTCTAGGTCCATCCACCTCACTACAAATAACTCAATTTCATTTCTTTTTATGGCTGAGTAATATTCTATTGTATATATTAAAAAAATGGTTCTAACGGACCTAGGGGAAGGACAGGAACGTAGTTGTAGAGAATGGACTTGAGGACACTGGGAGGGGAAAGGTTAAGCTGGGACAAAGTGAGAGAGTAGCACTGACATATATACACTACCAAATGTAAAATAGATAGCTAGTGGGAAGCAGCTGCATTATACAGGGAGATCAGCTTGGTGCTTTGTATCCAACTAGAGGGGTGGGATAGGGAGGGTGGGAGGGAGATGCGAGAGGGAGGGGATATGGGATATATGTATACATATAGCTGATTCACTTTGTTACACAGCAGAAACCAACACAACATTGTAAAGCAATTATACTCCAATAAAGATGTTAAAAAAACCTATTTAATTGGGGATCTGAATAACTGAATCATCAGGGATAAAAAAGATCTAAAGTCTATCTTTTTCCTTATAATTCAGGATTTATTTTTATTGAGATATAATTAGCATATATATTTGACAAATAATAGGTTTCAAGTGTAGAACGTAATGAGATTTATCATTTAAAAAATAATTTGAGATACTTCTGACGTAATATTTAGATGTCCTCTTTCTTCTGATTTTTTAAAATGCAACATAGTTATATAGCTATTTTTCTTTTAAGTAATTTCTTTTTCTGACTTCAAATTTTATTATTTTCTTATCCTTTACCACTTATACCTCTTAGCCTTCCCAAGAGGTCACTTGTAGAAATTTCCATAGAAGCCCATGGCTTCCTGCATCTTTCTGCCTGAGGGCATTCTCTAGTTACAAGATCACCTTCTGACGTGCTGGGCAGGGTTAATGATGGTCTACAACAGGAGTTGGCAAACTGGGGCTCTCAGGCCAAATGCAGCTCACCACTTGTTTTAATAAATAAAAGGAACACAACCATAGCTATTTGTTAACAAGCTTTCTGTTAGATGCTTTTGCGTTACAATGTCAGTGTTGCATAGTGTGACAGAGAACACATGGTTTGCAAAGCCCAAAGTATTTACTATCTGGCCTTTTACTGACCACTGATCTAGAAGCTAACCTTAACCGAACGGAAATGGTAAATAAATACCCAAGTTTCCTCACATTTCCTCACAAATTTTAAGGTGTGTTCTAAACCTTAGCGCCTGTTACCCACAGTGGTTACTAGTTCAGAATTACACCATATTGGCTTTTCTCATCCAGTTTGATACTCCCACATTCTTACCAAGCTTTCTGGGATCATCTTCCAAACAAGCTACTGTACCGAAATCTCAGTCTCAGAATGTGATTGTGGGGAACCCAAACTTAGATATCTTCTGTTCAGCATCTTTTTATCTGTCCAACTACTTCTTAAATTAGCTTAGTGAGTTGTTACATGACAAGGATTTATTCAATATTTATTCATTTTTCACTGAAAACTTCACAGTCGAATCTATAAAATACGGGTAAAATTGTGAGATATCTGAGGGATGTATTTTGTAATTCTCCTTACCTTTTGGCACCTTTTAGTGCTCATATTCAAAATTAATTTTAATTTATGTTGGTATCTTGCCATGTATCTTATGAGTACAAAATATTCATCATTCTCTTCTACTCTTAAGGTATATAGTAATTTATAGTCAAGCAACCTAAATTAAATTATTGTAGATTACTGTGAGGAATATTAAATACTCCTACCCCTTAGTATAAAAGACCAAGTATGGAGAAGTCACGACTTTTTGCTCTTGACTTAAACAATGCATCAGTGGTGGGGAGAATAAGCATAAGCTGCCTGAGAAAGTCCTGGGGACCAGAGACATCATCAATAGTATAAATGGACACCCTTCTGCTACAAAACATGCTAAGGATCTAAGGCTACCATGATCCAGCTTGCTATTTACTGGGTTATATAACCACAATGAGGGTGAAGAATAATAGCTGGCCTTTTAGGAAGAAGGCAAGCACATAGTTGAAGTATTCTATCTCAGCTAATGTCAATGGAAAGGTCTTGGAATCTGCCAGTCCAGACTATTGAGAGAGACTAATCAAGAAAATTGGAATATTATCATTAGAGGGTTTAAATCCCCTTCATGTCTAAACATAGAGCAGAAGAGCTAGACGGACCCAGATTCCATGGGTCTATGGTGGCAAGATAAGGTGCCAAGTCTTTAATAAAGTGAAGTTTGGAGACAAAGAGTTTTGGCAGAAATATGTAGTCAGTCAATGGTAACCAGAGTTCAGTTTCAGTGATCTATATTTTTAATTAGAAGTAGCTGTTGTGCTATCAAAAGTCGTGGTGTCCTTTTTCAGAGAAATAGATCTGGAAGACAGTTCTGTAGTTGCATTTTCTTTTTATTCTAGTATTCTAGAATACTTTTAGGGCCTGGGGAATCTAGGGAGCTTATAATATCTATTTCACATTTGTTCCGAGTAATTTGACTGTGGTTACTTCTTTGGGATCTAATAGCTGACTTCAGTGAGATATCCAAGAACTTTTGAAACATACAGTTTGTATTAAACAGAATAGGTCAAGGGATCTTGAATAGAATAGGAAGTTCTAAAACTCTGACTTTTATCCTCTGTACCTCCACATCGGGTATTATCTGCAAGACTACCTTCTCTGTTCTATATCTGTTATTGTACATTCTCAAATAATGTTGACTTTGATTTTAAAAAATGTCTCATTCCCTTTTTGAAGATACCACTATAGATATGCAACCTCTCACTTTGGTGGCTTTCATAGTTGAGACTATCAAGAAATTTCCTTCATGCCTGAAATATGGTGTGCTAGAATCACTTTCAATCTTTCACTTAAAAAAAGAAAAAAAATAACATCTAGATCATGTCATAAAATGTTTTGCAACTTGCAGGCACTCAACTTCTGTTGATCTTGTCACTCTTTTTTTGACCGTCTGGCAGATGTCTCATTTTTGCCCTTAGCTACTTGAAATAGTGTAGTTCTTTATCAAGATGTTTTAGATTTACATCGTTTATCAGAAGCTACCTCTCAAAAATAGTGGGCTTATCAAAAAATCTGTTTTGTCAGTTTCATCTCATGTTATCTAATACTCCCTGTAGTAAATAGCCTAAGTAATGGAACGTTTTAAACAATAAATTCCCTGAGTCACATTCTGGAAAGTAAAACATTTTCCTTTGGGATCATTATTTTTCTCCCACTCTGTATTCTGAGTTATTCATACAACTGTGAAAAAACATGATCTTAGCCACAAATTCCTTCTTAAAAGCAATTAGCAGATGCTTATTAAAATCTCTAAATTTGAATATTTATTCTCCCTTTCCCCAAACACTGAAAACTGCAATATTTGACTGTAATAAAGACTCTCCATAGGTATTTTATATGGTGTTCAAATGTTAAATTTAGGTCAAAGTTGTATACATTGTCGTAATTATCTATGTATTTTTATTTATTTATAATTTCTAAATTTGTTTTAAATTTCCTGATTTTTAGAAGCTGTGTTGCTTCATTTTTACTTGATTTTAATTTACTCTATCTTAATATATCTTGCAAAATATATGAATAAATAAAATATATTGAACTTGTCATGCAAATAATTAAAGGACAGGACTTCGCATGAAACTTATAGTAGATGAAACCTACAGGACAATAGTGAACATTTTCAAATCCAGATACAGAAAATTTTTTTGTCTGTAGGTTTAAAGTTTTTCTTTTTTTCCTGCCACATAACTCAAAATTTGTTGGGAGTTTGGTTAAAGGAGTAAAATAAACAACTTAAGTCAGGAGTGTTTTAAGTTATGGTTTGTGTAGGTTGTTGAATATGTTTATGTGCCAGTCAGTCACTCCTCCCCTTCATTAGAATATAGCACCCCATTATGGGTTTAAGAACCTCTATTCCTCCATGACTATCATTTTGGGATCCATTTGAAGCTTTATTTTTTTTCTGGCTACTATTGATTTGTCAGGAGTGGACACCTAAATCAAGCTGAAACAATCACAGTAATTACCAATTTTTTTCAAACTAAAATTAGAAATAGAGTCCTTCTGTAATAGAGGCATGTGTGATATTCAGGAAATGTTGGTGACCATGTTTTCTGTCAAGTGGAAAAAAGAAGGGGCAGTAAGAGCAAATGGATTTATGTAGAAAGAAGCAATTGAGTTAAAGAGAGAGAGACAGAGACAGAGAGCCAGAGAGATAGACAGATAAGGGTATCTAGCAAGAAAAAAAAAAAATCTATCAAATGCTTTACTGAGATCTTATTTCCTTGGCTTGTTAAGGCCAATAAATGTTCAGTTTTTCTTTGCCCTAAAGCTAGTCACAGATGCATTTTAATTACTTTCATTTAAGAGCCCTAAACAATGCTAACGTTTAGTTTCTTCTCATCTACTTTTAGTCTATCAGAAGATAATAGTTTAACCTAATTTATGGAATTATGACAGTTTCCTCATTAACACTGAGAGTTTATTTACCTTAGCTAAATTTATAAATAATATTCTTATACTATTGTAGATTGGAGAGTCTCAAGGATCCTAGAAACTTTTATTTTTAGCTCCTCATTAATTAAAGAACTAGAACTCTATACTGAAATTTGTACATTCCTTTTACTATTCAACAAAATAAATGCTTTGCAAAAAAATTTTTAAGATAAAAATTCAGCAATAATTCAGCAATATGACTTATGAAATTGATTAGAAACTGTGATGTTAATTGTACATTATAATTTTTACATCATTAGTGTAGAATATTTATAATCATAGTAAGTATATAGTAAGTGCATTTGTGTCACATAAATGCAGTAGGGTAATGAAAATACTGAATATATAACATTTTATAAAATGTGCATATGTATGAGAAAAAACTTATTTCCTTCTGCATATACTACAATATATTAAATTTAAAATAATCTTAGAAATTCCTTGAATATCTTTGCATCTTCTCCTTCAAAGGCCCTCTGACCAAGAAAATTAGTTGAGGTATAACTGGAGGAAACTACTAGCCAAGACTAGTAAGGAATAACTACTAAGAAAGTCTAAAAAGGCAATAAATAGTGGTCACCATGTTTTTCAACATCTTAGGGATTTTTTACCTGAATCTTGAAACCTCCTTTAGGTTTAATATGTCTTACTAAAATTGAATAATACTTAAACCAGTGTCAACTAATAACTTATCCTTAATGTGGTACAGCAAAGATTATAAGGCAAGGTTGAAGGAGTAGGAGAAACATGAAGTGGTTACCTGGACCCATATTGATGAAATACAATGAACCTATGTGCTGAGATGTGTAATATGTTCCTATAAAGAAGTCATATGGGTTTTCTTACTGATTAAAACCAAGAGGTTACTCTGACACCAGAACATGAGGCAGGGTAATACAGAGCTTAGACACAACAAACTTATGCATTTGATACATGCACACCAATGTTCATAGCAGCATTATTTACAGTTGCCAAGATATGGAAGCAATTTAAGTGTCCATCAACAGATGAGTCGATAAAGAAGATGTGGTATATATATACAAAGAAATACTATTCAGCCATAAAAAGGAATGTAATTTTGCCATTTGTAGCAATATGGATGGACTTGGAGGGCATTATGCTAAGTGAAATAAATCAGACAGAGAAAGACAAATACTGTACGATATCGTTTATATGTAAAATCTAAAAATTACAACAAACTAGTGAATAGAACAAAAATGAAGCAGACTCATGGATATACAAAACAAACTAGTGGTTACCAGTGGGGAGAGGGAACAGGGGAGGGGCAGTATAGGGGTGGGGATTAAGAGGTACAAACTATTAGGTATAAAATAAGCTACAAGGATATATTGTACAACATGAGGAATATAGCCAGCATTTTATAATAACTATAAATGGAGTATAACCTTAAAATTATGAATCACTATATTGTATATCTTTAACTTATATAATATTGTATAGTGACTATACTTCAATTAAAAAAATACTTAGAGAAATAAAACAAAACTAAAATGTGTATGGAACCCCCAAAATCCCCGAATAGCCAAAGCAATCCTTAGAAAGAGGAGCAAAACTGGAGGCATCACGCTTTCTGATTTCAAATTGTATTATAAACATAATAATCAAAACAGTGTGGTATTGGCATAAAACAGACACATATATCAATGGAATAGAGTAAACCCATATGTATGTGGTCAATTAATTGATGAGAAAGAAGCCAAGAAAATGCAATGGGGAACGGATAGTCTCTTCAATAAATGGTGTTGGAAAAACTGTCCAGCCACATGCAAAAGAATGAAACTGAACCATTATCTTATAATACAAAGAAAAATTAACTCAAAATGGATTAAAGACTTGAAGGTAAAACTTGAAACTAGTAAACTAGAACAAAACATAGGCAGTAAGCTCTTTGACAGTGGTCTTGGTGATGACTTTTTGACTTTAACAGCAAAAGAAAGACAACAAAAGCAAAAATAAATAAGTGGGACTACATCAAACTTAAGTTTTGTCCAGGAAATGAAAAGATCAATAAAATGAAAAGGCAACCTAATTAATGGGAAAAATATTTGCAAATCATATCTGATAAGAGGTTAATATCTAAAACATATTGGACTTCCCTGGTGGAGCAGTGGTTAAGAATCTGCCTGCCAATTCAAGACACGGGTTCAATCCCTGGTATGGAAAGATCCCACATGCCATGGAACAACTAAGCCCATGCACCACAAATACTGAGGCTGAGCTCTAGATCCTGCAAGCCACAACTACTGAGCCCGTGTGCCCTAGAGCCTGCACACCACAACTATTGAGCCCATGCGCCACAACTACTGAAGCCCGTGAGCTCTAGGGCCCGTGCACCACAACTACTGAGCCCATGTGCTGCAACTACTGAAGCCCACGTGCCTAGAGTCCGTGCTCCACAACAAGAGAAGCCACCGCAATGAGAAGCCCACCCACTACAAGAGTAGCCTCCACTCGCAACTAAAGAAATCCCACACGCAGAAATGAAGACCCAACGCAGACAAACATAAATAAAATTTAAAAAATTAAAATAAAATAAAATATATAAAGAACGCATACAACTCAATACCAAAAACCAAACAATACCATTTAAAAATGGGCAGAGGATCTCAATAGACATTTTTTACATACAGATAGCCAAGAAGTACATGAAAAGTGTTGGCAACACTAACCATCAGGGAAATGAAAATCAAAACTACAATGAAGGGCTTCCCTGGTGGCGCAGTGGTTGAGAGTCCTCCTGCCAATGCAGGGGACACGGGTTCGTGCCCCAGTCTGGGAGGATCCCACATGCCGCAGAGCGGCTGGGCCCGTGAGCCATGGCCGCTGAGCCTGCACGTCCGGACCCTGTGCTTCGCAACGGGAGAGGCCACAACAGTGAGAGGCCCGCGTACCGCAAAAAAAAAAAAACAAAAACAAAAACAAAAAAACTACAATGAAACATTACCTCACAGTTTTTGGTATAACTATGATCAAAAATACAAGATATAATAAGTGTTGGCAAGGATGTGGAGAAAAGGGAACACTTGTGATCTGCTGATAGGAATGTAAATTCATACAGCCACTATGGAAAACAGTATGGAGGTTCATCCAGAAGTTGAAAATAGAACTACCATATAATCTAGCAATTGCTCTATGGATATTTATTTGAAGGAAATAAAAACATTAATTCAAAAAGATATATGCACCTTCATGTACATTGCATCATTGCCAAATGCATAGCCAAAACATAGAGAACAACTTAACTGTCTACCAATGGTTGAATGAGTAAAGAAAATGTGGTATATAAGTACCACTGATTTTTATGCACCCAGAAAAACAAAGGAAATATTGCCATTTGCAACAGCACAATGCCTTCATGCTCCATCCATCTTCAATGATATAAGTCAGACAGAGGAAGACAAATACTGTATGATCTCACTTATATGTGGAATATAAAATGACAAAATACAAAACCGAACTCATAGGTATAGAGACAGATTAGTATTTGCCAGAAGCGGGGCGTAGGGGGTAGTGAAGCTAGTCAAAGTTACAAACTTCCAGTTATAAAATAAATAAGTCCTGAGGATGTAGTCTATAGCAATGTGACTATAGTTAATAATATCGAATTGTATATTTGAAAATTGTTAAGAGTACATCTTAAAAGTTCTCATCACAAAAACAAACTTGTAACTATGTGTGGGGATGGATATTAACTAGGCTTATTGTGGTGATCATTTCACAGTATAGAGAAATATTGAATCATTAAGTTGTACACCTGAAATTGGCATAATGTTATATGCCAATTATATCTCAAAAAATCTTCAAAGTCAGAAAGTCTTTGATTTATGTTTATTCTATTTTATATCTTCTCCTCAAGTAGCAATATGGAAGAACTTGCCTCATTTTATCTTCAGAAGAGTTGACTTAATTCTGGCCCGCTTTATGAAAAGTATAGAGACTAGAAGAGTCACTGGCTCTCTTTCTATAGATCGTGGTTACCAGGAAACTACGTTCTACCCTTGGCTGAATTGTGTCCTTTCTGCAAACCAGATGAGCCTCCGACTCGAACTCATCTTTTCACAAACAGGATGCAAGAGTGCATCAAAGGGCAGTTTGAGTGGCAGAAATCAAGTCTTAGTTTTCAGCTGAGCTGTAGTTCTGGTTCTAGCCTGAGGTTCCTTTACTATGTAAATGATAAACACTCTGTCACATAATTACTCCTAGGGCCTGAGCCTGTTTCTGGTTAGGTAAATGGTATCTCTGATAATGGTATATGTTACAAACCTAAACCAAATTCATTAGTTCAGTAACTCTGGTGGAAGCTGCTGTCAGAACAAGTTTTTAAAAGGCTCAACATGTTTTTTGACTCTATCTCTGCCTTTGGCTGACTTGTTCCTTGTAACTTCACTGTGGCAGTTTTCCTGTTTGCTTAGAAGGGAGAGAGGTTTATTATCATTTAACCTCCTGGAGAATATAAAAACAGGAGTAGGATAGCTAATGCTTGGGGTTGACACTTGATCAGGATCAACTGCAGAAATAACCAGCACAGGAAGATAGGATAATGTTTAAGTCTAGCCCATTGGGAGGGATATAACTGTGGTGCAGAGGAGTAGTATGAAAAACCTGCTATACAGCTATGGACCAACTTGCTCCCAGAGGGCACCCAGAAGTAGGCAGAAGACCTATCCAGTAGCTGGATTTTTCATGTCTTATCTTTATACTGAAAGTCGTATAGACGTATTCTTTTGGCCATCAAGAGGCTTTCATACACAGCAGAACTGAAATTTTAGCACACAGCCTCATTGCAAATCAATGTATATGCCGTAAAGAAAATACAAAAAAAGAACATGCTCTACTTGACAACAAAGGGTAGAAGGTGGAGGCATTAAAGGAAAAATTTAGTAGATATACATCATTCTAAATGTTTTTTATAAAAGTTATATTTTTATTTCCTATAATTTCATGTTTGGGTCACATCTGTAGAATCAAGCTTCTGTTCATATTGGGTTCACATTTGTAGGATTTTGTTAAAATACACATCTTTGTCTCTGGTTACAGAGACAGCTTCGGTAAAAATTTGTAAATGTGACTAAAGGCAGAGAAGATTTATGGTGTTCTACTTGTGGAATGGTTTACTTATACATATACGCAGTGTGTCTTGGTAGACTGAAGAGAACTTTGAAATTACGTATACCTCTGAGGAGTTCTTTGGCTACATTTTGGGAAACTCATATGCTAACTAATTCTTTTGTGGAAATTATCATCAATAATATACAATATAAAGAATCTTCTCCAGCATTATATGATGGTTAGACTTGTTTATATGAGCAACTAAATTAATCTAAATGATTAATAATACATGTTGTTAGTCTTATATGTGTCTTCCTCTACAAGTGTTTCATAGTTAATTAGAAAATTCTAAAAATATCATAAATGTTTACCATTTTTTTGTTTCTTTATGGATAATAATTGATCTGGCTTCAGATATCAATGGCAGAATGAAGGAAAATAGACTTGGTGGGTTTGATTTCTGTAAGCTCATGGCAGACTTTTCTTCTAGCAACGGTGCTGATATTTCACATCGCTGTGTAAACTCCTATAGCTAAGCAGAATTATGATCTTATTTGGACACATCTAACTCTGCCATTTTTGTGTGGACATGGCCTTGGCCAATAGTGATTTGATTTTAGATGGAGTCTGACAAAAGGCCAAATGTGAAGAAAGTGAAATACAAGTAGACGCACAGCGAATTAGAGGCACCACATTTCTTTTCCTGTCAGGCCTGTAGTTGTGACCTGTTTAAAGAGGCAGAAAACTAAAATGGAAGAAAGATCTGAGAATTCAGAAGTCTCAGTGAGAAAATGCTACTGCTAAAAGGTTAAATGGCCTTTACGGATTTTGCTCTTCATGTCTTGCGAACTGTTTTAGGAGTTAAATTTTGAGAGAAGTAGCATGAATATTCTTATCTCTAGCCTTGTTAAAGGACATTTTAGTTAAATAATTTTAATGCTAAGCTTAATTAGGGAAGAAGGTCCAGGGAAATCCATTTGTGTTGTAAAGAAAGAACTGCTGAGTGCAAAAGGATAGGGCAAGGAGAAGAGAGCCTATTTCATTTTATTTTTGGTTTTTGCTTTTGTTGTTTTTTCCTATAAAGATTTGTTTCGAGGTCTACAAAGTTATTCCATTATATCTTATTTTATATTTTCTAGGTTAACAAGAAAAACCATTCTCTCAGGAATCATTTGATGGAAAAAAAATGTGTTATGTCCAAAAAGTAGAAGGCCTATCATTTTTCCCCTAACCTGGTAAACTTCTATTTGTGGATGACAGTTCTTATATTTGCACTGTTCCAGCTGCTGGATTCCTAAGAGTAAAAAGTGTGAATGGAGCAAAAAGATAATTCCAATGAGAAAATGAATCAATTAATGTTAAAGTCTCTGAAAGCTTGATTTCTTGAAAATTCTTGTAAATTTCTCTGGTAATAAACACATATATCCTTGCTGAAGGAGAAAAAAATAGGGAGATTTTCAATTCTCTTGGTTCTGAAGTTTTCTAATTTATTAAAAGGAAGTAATGAAACCATCTTACTTGAAATGACAACATGTGTTTTTTTTAAAGTACATAATCACTTTATTTTCAGTTATCCCCAATCCTAAACTCACCCCTGCTTTACTTTGCTTTCCCATGCCCTATACAGTCTTTAGCTATAAGGTAAATTTTTCTTTCTCTGAAACTTCCTTCTCTGAATTCCTTAGAGTGAGCACATTTCATTTTAAAATAAGCATAATTAATATTAGCATATATTTTTGTTTTAATTGTTTTTATCTCAGTTGTTTCAAATCTAGGTCTTTTTGCTTTGATGCCACTGTAACTAACCCCTGGAAGACAGAGTTCAAGGCTTAAGTAGGTGGTGATGATACAGTTTCAGGTATTCCCCCACATGGTGTTCCAAGCCCTCAGAATATCTTTAAGATCTTTAATCTTACAAGTAATATTTTTCTTAAAATAGTCACTTTGATGCAAATATGGAAAATTAATTCTGTTAATTCTTTAAGTCCTTTGTAATATGGATGTATTAAAATATTTAAAAATAAGTTTTGGAATATATAGGAGAAGATAGGACCTGAGTGTTTTAAGACACTGGACAAAACGTAGTAATTGTAGGAATGAACAAAAACTTAGTGGCTATTTCCAATTTGTTTCGGATTTGACCATAAACAACTACCAGTGTTGACCTCAATATACATTTCTAGACTGGGTGGAAAGCATTCAAGTATTATGTATCTTGTTTTGTTTTGCTTTTTTAGAACAAAAACACATTGAAAAGACAAATACAAATCAATATTTTTATGGCGGCACTATTTTCCATATATTTTTCCAGTGTTAAATACCTAATATTAAAATAGAGCTTTATTTCAGGAGTAGAAATTGTACATTGAAAAAAATTGATGTCAAATTCTTAAGTACTTGACATTTTTCTTTCTAAAGTTGATTTTCTTTAATTTGATGACACATATTTAAAGTGTGGCTACAGCAAAGTAATGTAATTTATAGAAATAAAATATTGAAAAAGATTTGAGAAACTGATATTTAGGTCTGGCTTATGAAAAATTCAATTGAACTTCTGGGCACAGAGCTCCACTACTATTTTTAAGAATTGAGCAAGATGAAGATAATTTAATGTAAGAGGTAAGTTACTTTATAATAACGAGTTCTTTACCCTGACTTGTCTTCAGAAAACTTGACTTTCTTTAGACAGGGAGTAGTGTTATCACAACCCAAACCATCTATGTCTTAGTGACTGCTGCTATTCTAAGAAGTGAAGAAAGGCACTAGCAATACTGAGAGGTGATGATCAAACTTTAAATGCACTTAAGAATCATGGTTAGAATGAAGTTTGGTGATAATTTAGAAAACTAATACATTAACTTCAGTATTTGTCATCTTTCTATTGCTAACTTTTGTACTCTGGCTGGATGATAAAACATTAATGCCAGACTAACCAACATGTAAAGACAGATTGATTATATTGCTATGTTCTTAACTGTGCTCATTTCCTTTTCGTATAGGGAGAAAAGAGCAGTAAAAAGCCTTGTGCCTTGGGGTAGAGCTCCTCTCCTTCCTCCTTGAGTAAGGAACACATGACCATGTGAATGTAGGGGAGGGGGTGTCTCGGGCAAACTGGGAAAATGTCTATTCTACTTCCACGTTTCCTTCTAAGGACACATTTAGCAGAGCTTCTTTGCTGTTTTTCTCTGGCCACCTGAACATTGAGAATCTGTCACGTTATGAAAAGGTGACAATATCTGACACACACACTGATGACAATGTGGCAAATGCCTCTTTTGAAATGCTTGATGAATGAAAAGAAATGCATTGCACCTATCCTCGAGATGTTTAGAGTTTTAACATTTTTCAGAGCTCTTCTCTTTTGTAAACAATACTATTTGTACATAAAGGATGTGTTTACTAAAATTAGGTTGTTATGCCATCTAAGAAATGAGCTATAATAGTTTGAAATGAGTAATTTATCTTTTTCTGTTTCCTAGCTGTACTCAATTTTCAATCTGTGTAGTTACCCTACTTTTATACCTTTGTTTTATTTGATTTCATTCAATTTACCATTTCTGTCAAGATCAAACATTAATGTGGATCAAATGCCTCTTACATTAGAAAGAGTTTTTACCTTCAAAGGCCATTCATTGATGTATGTTGAAACTAGCAATTGATAGGTTAGGGGTGGCCAGAAAAACATTGTTAATAAAGGACATACTTTTTTTCCTCATGAGTGATATTTATTTAGTGTATATAAATGTTTTGTTTTTGGTGTTACCAGAGATTTTTTTAATCCTTTACCAAGCTTAATATTTTATTTTGATATAATAGCATTTTTAGGGATTATACCTAAGGGTAGTAATAATGACATTTGGTAATGTTTAAACTTTTATTATAAAGTCTGTGGCTCTTTCCTCTCAAACCAGTTTTTTTTTCATGTGGAATGTAGAACAAAAATGTAATAGTTAAATTTGTCTTTTATCAAAGTCTCAGGGGAAGTAGGTTGAGAGAGTGTGTTGACATAAGAAATAGTATTTATTTCTTCTCTTCGATATACCACATTAGGTTTATCAATTTGTGAATCATTTACAAAGTGACTGTCAGTTTGATGGTTTAACAAGTCCATTCCTTTTTTAATAAATACCTGTTTTATGTTTAGTTCTTTTTACTCACCACAAGGTTATTTAGTGCCTGAAATTAGTTGTGTGGGCTCTCCAGATGCAAATAAACTTTAATAGTTTGTATGCAGCCGAAGATTAGAATACAGTGAAATAAGGGTGATTCAGTCCACACTATTTAGGAAACTATAGGAGCACTTTGATTTCTGAGTCCAAAAATTTTTTAAACTATTTAATTTTGAAGAATTGCAAAGTAGCTATATACGTGACTAATCAGATTCTTATAATTTCTCTTCTGATATGACAACAACGGAATCAGCAGCTCCTTCTTTTGTCCTAATAGGGATAATAAGAATAAAACTAGCCATGATATTTTGCAGCATGTCCATTTTTCCTGATTGTTTATAAGTTTGATGTTTATAACCCATAGTTTATATATTTGTAGATAGATATGAAGACACAGATAAGCTATTGATACCAAAGCCTCACCCATATATGGGTATGTATGTGGGTTGGGTATGCAAATATACATTTTCAGATTATTTTGGTTTGAATAATGAATATAGTTATTTTCATAAGAGAACATGTGTACATATATACACATATATGTGTGAGTGTGGGTGTGTGTCTATGTGAGAAAAGCTGACAAGTATGGTGTAATAGTTTGTGGTCAGTGTTCAAATGTTTTGTTATTTTTCTGCTTTTATTGTCATGAAGTCCTATGGTTTTGGAGGGTGGTCAAATAAACTGAAAAACATGATGGCAACTTCTTTGACTACACATATTTTTTCCTATAATAATCTGAATGATAATATGGGCTCTGTTGCTTTGACACCTCATTTTCCTGTTAAAACAAAGTTTACTCAATTCAGTAGTAGTTCTGATGCGATAAAAAGAGATTTTCAAGTACCCTGGTCAAATGCTAGGGCACTTGAAAGTCTTTTTTCTTAATATTAGAAAACCAAGCCCCAGATAATATATGCATTGTTGAAATATTTTCAGATTTAATGTTAATTTTCATTCTTCCCATTTACTTCAGGCTAAAAAGTTTCTAGAGAAATGTTGGGTACTGAAATTTTGCTCAGTAGGGGTGAATGTCTTCAGCGATTCTTGATCTATTTTAGTCATTAAAGGTGTTTAATGATCCTGTGTGTACACAAGGAGAAAAACATTCTTCTCCTCGCCAAGTTACTTGCATATTTTCCATGCTTTTAGAGGCAGAAGGTGTGTTTAAGAGAATATTTCCCTTTCATTTCTCACCTAAATATGCAGGCAGCTCCCTCTATACACAAGGAATATGTGCTACAAAGTCCTTGAGTATTTCTTTCAACAAAAATACTTTCCACAGCAGCTCATTTCCTCTTGCTTCACCTCTATTTCTTCCTCTAATGATCTTAAAGATAAGCCTCATCTAACTGCTGCTAATCCATGCACCACTTCTTTTAAAAGTCAAGTAGAAAGCTTTAAATGATACATTAAACAAGATGGACTTAATTGATATTTATAGGACATTCCATCCAAAAACAACAGAATACACATTTTTCTCAAGTGCTCATGGAACATTCTCCAAGATAGATCATATCTTGGGTCACAAATCAAGCCTTGGTAAATTTAAGAAAACTGAAATTGTATCAAGTATCTTTTCTGAACACAATGCCATGAGACTAGAAATCAATTACAGGAAAAGATCTGTAAAAAATACAAACACATGGAGGCTAAACAATACACTACTTAATAACGAAGTGATCACTGAAGAAATCAAAAAGGAAATAAAAAATACCTAGAAACAAATGACAATGGAGACACAACGACCCAAAACCTATGGGATGCAGCAAAGGAAGTTCTAAGAGGGAAGTTTATAGCAATACAAGCCCACCTTAAGAAACAGGAAACATCTCAAATAAACAACCTAACCTTGCACCTAAAGCAATTAGAGAGAGAAGAACAAAAAAAAAAAAACCCAAAGTTAGCAGAAGGAAAGAAATCATAAAGATCAGATCAGAAATAAATGAAAAAGAAATGAAAGAAACAATAGCAAAGGTCAATAAAACTAAAAGCTGGTTCTTTGAGAAGATAAACAAAATTGATAAACCATTAGCCAGACTCATCAAGAAAAAAAGGGAGAAGACTCAAATCAATAGAATTAGAAATGAAAAAGAAGTAACAACTGACACTGCAGAAATACAAAGGATCATGAGAGATTACTACAAGCAGCTATATGACAATAAAATGGATAACCTGGAAGAAATGGACAAATTCTTCGAAATGCACAACCTGCCAAGACTGAATCAGGAAGAAATAGAAAATATGAACAGACCAATCACAAGCACTGAAATTGAAACTGTGATGAAAAATCTTCCAACAAACAAAAGCCCAGGACCAGATGGCTTCACAGGCAAATTCTATCAAATATTTAGAGAAGAGCTAACACCTATCCTTCTCAAACTCTTCCAAAATATAGCAGAGGAAGGAACACTCCCAAACTCCTTCTACGAGGCCACCATCACCCTGATACCAAAACCAGACAAGGATGTCACAAAGAAAGAAAACTACAGGCCAATATCACTGATGA
This sequence comes from Monodon monoceros, assembly GCF_005190385.1. Taxonomy (NCBI): domain Eukaryota; kingdom Metazoa; phylum Chordata; class Mammalia; order Artiodactyla; family Monodontidae; genus Monodon; species Monodon monoceros. The sequence continues at coordinate 39,011,182 of NW_021703767.1, forward strand.
ACATAGATGCAAAAATCCTCAACAAAATACTAGCAGACAGAATCTGACAGCACATTAAAAGGATCATACACCATGATCAAGTGGGGTTTATTCCAGGAATGCAAGGATTCTTCAATATATGCAAATCTATCAATGTGATAAACCATATTAACAAATTGAAGGATAAAAACCATATGATCATCTCAATAGATGCAGATAAAGCATTTGACAAAATTCAACACCCATTTATGATAAAAATCCTGCAGAAAGTAGGCATAGAGGGAACTTTCCTCAACATAATAAAGGCCATATATGACAAACCCACAGCCAACATGATCCTCAATGGTGAAAAACTGAAAGCATTTCCACTAAGATCAGGAACAAGACAAGGTTGCCCACTCTCACCACTCTTATTCAACATGGTTTTGGAAGTTTTAGCCACAGCAGTCAGAGAAGAAAAGGAAATAAAAGGAATCCAAATCAGAAAATAAGAAGTAAAGCTGTCAGTGTTTGCAGATGACATGATACTATACATAGAGAATCCTAAAGATGCTACCAGAAATCTACTAGAGCTAATCAATGAATTTGGTGAAGTTGCAGGAAACAAAATTAATGTGCAGAAATCTCTTGCATTCCTATACACTAATGAAGAAAAATCTGAAAGTGAAATCAAGAAAACACTCCCATTTACCATCACAACAAAAAGAATAAAATATCTAGGAATAAACCTACCTAAGGAGACAAAAGACCTGTATGCAGAAAATTATAAGACACTGATGAAAGAAATTAAAGATGATACAAATAGATGGAGAGATATACCATGTTCTTGGATGGGAAGAATCAACATTGTGAAAATGACTCTACTACCCAAAGCAATCTACAGATTCACTGCAATCCCTATCAGACTACCAATGGCATTTTTCACAGAACTAGAACAAAAAATTTCACAATTTCTATGGAAACAAAAAAGACCCCGAATAGCCAAAGCAATCTTGAGAATGAAAAACGGAGCTGGAGGAATCAGGCTCCCTGAATTCAGACTATACTACAAAGCTACAGTAATCAAGACAGTATGGTATTGGCACAAAAACAGAAAGATAGATCAATGGAACAGGATAGAAAGCCCAGAGATAAACCCACGCACATATGGCCACCTTATCTTTGATAAAGGGGGCAGGAATGTACAGTGGAGAAAGGACAGCCTCTTCAATAAGTGGTGCTGGGAAAACAGGATGGCTACATGTAAAAGTATGAGATTAGATCACTCCTTAACACCATACACAAAAATAAGCTCAAAATGGATTAAAGACCTAAATGTAAGGCCAGAAACTATAAAACTCTTAGAGGAAAACATAGGCAGAACACTCTATAACATAAATCACAGCAAGATCCTTTTTGACCCACCTCCTAGAGAAATGGAAATAAAACCAAAAATAAATAAATGGGACCTAATGAAACTTCACAGCTTTTGCACAGCAAAGGAAACCATAAACAAGACAAAAAGACAACCCTCAGAATGGGACAAAATATTTGCAAATGAAGCAACTGACAAAGGATTAATTTCCAAAATTTACAAGCAGCTCATGAAGCTCAATATCAAAAATACAAACAACCCAATCCAAAAATGGGCAGAAGACCTAAATAGACATTTCTCCAAAGAAGATATACAGACTGCCAACAAACACATGAAAGAATGCTCAACATCATTAATCATTAGAGAAATGCAAATCAAAACTACAATGAGATATCATCTCACACCAGTCAGAATGGCCATCATCAAAAAATCTAGAAACAATAAATGCTGGAGAGGGTGTGGAGAAAAGGGAACACTCTTGCACTGCTGGTGGGAATATGAATTGGTACAGCCACTATGGAGAACAGTATGGAGGTTCCTTAAAGAACTACAAATAGATGCACCATATGACCCAGCAATCCCACTACTGGGCGTATACCCTGAGAAAACCATAATTCAAAGAGTTATGTACCAAAATGTTCATTGCAGCTATATTTACAATAGCCCGGATATGGGAACAACCTAAGTGCCCATCATTGGATGAATGGATAAAGATGATATCACACATATATACAATGGAATATTACTGAGCCATAAAAAGAAACGAAATTGAGCTATTTGTAATGAGGTGGATACACTTAGAGTCTGTCATACAGAGTGAAGTCAGAAAGAGAAAGACAAATACCGTATGGTAACACATATATATGGAATTTAAGGGAAAAAAATGTCATGAAGAACCTAGGGGTAAGACAGCAATAAAGACACAGACCTATTGGAGAATGGACTTCAGGATATGGGGACGGGGAAGGGTGAGCTGTGACAAAGCGATAGAGAGGCATTGACATATATACACTACCAAACGTAAGGTAGGTAGCTAGTGGCAAGCAGCCTCATAGCACAGGGATATCAGCTCGGTGCTTTGTGACCACCTGGAGGGGTGGGATAGGGAGGGTGGGAGGGAGGGAGACACAAGAGGGAAGAGATATGGGAACATATGTATATGTATAACTGATTCACTTTGTTATAAAGCAGAAACTAACACACCATTGTAAAGCAATTATACCCCAATAAAGATGTTTAAAACAAAAGTCAAGTAGAGAAAGACAAATACTGCATAATATCACTTATAGGTGGAATCTAAAAAAAAGTTAAATTCATAGAGACCAAGTAGAAAAGTGGTTATCAGGTGCTGGGGGTTGAGGAAAACAGGGAGAGTTTGGTTAAAGAATATACTAAAATTGTCAATTAGTTCTAAGGTGAGTAATGTTGAAGGATCTAATGCATAAACTTGGTGACTATTGTTGATAATACTGTACTGTGTAATTGAAATTTGCCAAGAGAGTAGAACTTAAATTTTCTGAGCAAAAAAAAAAAAAAAAGTAAATATATCAAGTGATGATGTATTAATTAACTCGATGGGGGAAATCCTCACAATGTATACAGATGTCAAATTATCACATTTTACACTTTAAATATCTTACACTTTTATTTGTCAATTATACCCCAAAGCTGAAAAAAATATGCTTATATAGATATGGGAAGCTGAAGAAATGCAAGCAATTGAGTCAATATCAAGAGTACATAGAAAATAGAAGAAATGATGAACGCTGACAATTTGAAATTGGAGTTCTTGATGAATACCATACTTGATCCCTTAGAGGGATATTTTAACTTTGGAGCTATCACAGACACTTTTCTCATAGACACATTACAGTAAACATACTCTTGGAGGAGCTGTATATATTATACAGAATAAAAATTGAATTAACTATTCAAATAATACAGTATGAATTATATCACAAGCCTTGTATTTATGCTCACAAATTATATTGATATATATTTTGATACATTTAGTTCAAAATAAATATTTGTGACACATAATGATAAGCTCACATTCAGAGTATGAATTTGAGAAACTTTTCCCTAGTTTTTTCCTGTTTTGTAGTATCAGTTAAAATATTCAGGTATGATTTCTCTGTTAATAAGTAGAATGTATGATTTACTTTCAGACAACGCTTCCATTTCTACATATTTGCTATTCGCTATTCTATTTTAGTAATTTTACCAAGATTTTGTGACCCAGATTGAACTTAAGTGTAAATAAATTTGGCAATCACGTATTTGGTGTGAGTTCAGATACTTTGGGCAAAATTCCTGCTCCATATTTTCTTCTCCACAGGACCTGCTGTCATGTTACACCATCATGAGTTAACATATTGAAGATGATGATGGTATGTCAATAAGAGATATTCAAACTTCCAAAGGAGGAGTTCTCTAGTTAAAAGCAATTGTGTGTGTTTCTTTAAAAAGTTATGTCTGGGGCTTCCCTGGTAGTGCAATGGTTGAGAGTCTGCCTGCTGATGCACGGGACACGGGTTCATGCCCTGGTCCGGGAAGATCCCACATGCCGCGGAGCAGCTGGGCACGTGAGCCATGGCCGCTGAGCCTGCGCGTCCGGAGCCTGTGCTCCACAACGGGAGAGGGCACAAAAGTGAGAGGCCCACGTACCGCAAAAGAAAAAAAAAAGTTATGTCTTCCTTTCCCCACAGGAATTATTCTAAACATTCACTGTATTTCATGAAGTCTCTATACCGTGTGATCAGTATCACATAACAGAGAAAATTCAGAGCACATGAGAACTCCTGCAACTTCCCATCCCCTATCCCCCAGGATAAATATATGCACTTATCCTGATCACACTGAAGATTTATTCCATTTCTCTTCTTCCTATTCACTCAGTAACTCAAACAATTAAACGTTTGTCCCACAACTCAAACAAAATTGCTCTTATAAAGCTGCCAGTAAAATCAATTTTATCAAATCCTATAGTCAATTCTTTTTTTTTTAACATCTTTATTGGAGTATAATTGCTTAACAATGGTGTGTTAGTTTCTGCTTTATAACACAGTGAATCAGCTATACATATACATATATCCCCATATCTCCATATCTCCTCCCTCCTGCATCTCCCCCCCACCCTCCCTATCACACCCCTGTAGGTGGTCACAAAGCATCGAGCTGATCTCCCTGTGCTATGTGGCAGCTTCCCACTAGCTACTTATTTTACATTTGGTAGTGTATATAAGTCCATGCCACTCTCTCACTTCATCCCAGCTTACCCTCCCCGCTTCCCGTGTCCTCATGTCCATTCTCCACATCTGTGTCTTTATCCTTGTCCTGCCCCTACATTCTTCAGAACCTTTATATTTTTTAGATTCCACATATATGTGCTAGCTTACAGTATTTGTTTTTCTCTTTCTGACTTACTTCACTCTGTATGACAGTCTCTAGGTCCACCCACCTCACTAGAAATAACTCAATTTCTTTTTATGGCTGAGTAATATTCCATTGTATATATATGCCACATCTTCTTTATCCATTCATCTGTCGATGGACACTTAGGTTGCTTCCATGTCCTGGCTATTGTATGCAATGAACAATGTGGTACATGACTCATTTTGAATTATGGCTTTCTCAGGGTATACTCCCACTAGTGGGAGTGCTGGGTCATATCATAGTTCTATTTTTAGATTTTAAGGAACCTCCATAGTGGATGTATCAATTTACATTCCCACCAACAGTGCAATAGGGTTCCCTTTTCTCCAAACCCTCTCCAGCATTTATTGTTTGTAGATTTTTTGATGATGGCCATTCTATCTGGTGTGAGGTGATACCACATTGTAGTTTTGATTTGCAGTTCTCTAATGATTAGTGATGTTGAGCATCCTTGCATGTGTTTGCTGGCAATCTGTATATCTTCTTTGGAGAAATGTCTGTTTAGATTTCCAGCCCATTTTTTGATTGGGTTCTTTGTTTTTTAGATATTGAGTTGCATGAGCTGCCTGTATATTTTGGAGATTAATCCTTTGTCAGTTGCTTCATTTACAAATATTTTCTCCCATTTTGAGTGTTGTCTTTTTGTTTTAATTATGGTTTCCTTTGCTGTGCAAAAGCTTTGAAGTTTCATTAGGTACTATTTGCTTATTTTTCTTTTTATTTCCATTTCTCTAGGGGGTGGGTCAAAAAGGATCTTGCTGTGATTTATGTCACAGAATGTTCTGCCTTTGTTTTACTCTAAGAGTTTTCTAGTGTCTGGCCTTACATTTAGGTCTTTAATGCATTTTGAGTTTATTTTTGTGTATGGTGTTAGGGAGTGCTCTAATTTCATTCTTTTACATGTAGCCATCCTGTTTCCCCAGCACCACTTATTGAAGAGGCTGTCTTTTCTCCATTGTACATTCTTGCCTCTTTTATCAAAAGTAAGGAGAACATATGTGTGTGGGTTTAACTCTGGGCTTTCTATCCTGTTCCATTGATCTATATTTCTGTTTTACTGCCAGGACCATACTATCTTGATTACTGTAGCTTTGTAGTATAGTCAGAAGTCAGGTATCCCGATTTCTCCATCTCCGTTTTTCTTTATCAAGATTGCTTTGGCTATTCAGGGTCTTTTTTGTTTCCATAGAAATTGTGTAATTTTTTGTTCTAGTTCTGTGGAAAATGCCATTGGTAATTTGATGAGGATTGCATTGAATCAGTAGATTGCTTTGGGTAGTAGTCATTTTCACAATGTTGATTCTTCCAATCTAAGAACATGGAATATCTCTCTATTTGTATCATCTTTCATTTCTTTTATCAGGGTCTTATAGTTCTCTGCATACAGGTCTTTTGTCTCCTTAGGTAGGTTTATACCAAGATATTTTATTCTTTTTGTGGCAATGGTAAATGGGAGTGTTTCCTTAATTTCTGTTTCAGAATTTTCATCATTAGTGTATAGGAATACAAGAGTTTTCTGTGCATTAATTTTGTATCCTGCTGCTTTACCAAATTCATTGATTATCTCTAGTAGATTTCTGGTGGCTTCTTTAGGATTCTCTATGTATAGCATCATGTCATCTGCAAACAATGACAGCTTTACTTCTTTTCTGATTTGGATTCTTTTTCTTCTCTGATTGCTGGGGCTAAAACTTCAAAAAGTATGTTGAATAATAGTGGTGGGAGTGGGCAGCCTTGTCTTGTTCCTGATCTTAGTGGAAATGTTTTCAGTTTTTCACCATTAAGAATGATGTTGGCTGTGCGTTTGTCATATATGGCCTTTATTATGTTGAGGTAAGTACCATCTATGCCTACTTTCTGGAGGGTTTTTTTTTATCATAAATGGATGTTGAATTTTGTCAAAAGCTTTTTCTGCATCTATTGAGATGATCATATGGTTTTTCTCTTTAAATGTGTTAATATGGTTTATCACATTGATTGATTTGCATATATGGAAGAATCCTTGCATTCCTGGGATAAGCCCCACTTGATCATGGTGTATGATCATTTTAATGTGCTGTTGGATTATGTTTGCCACTATTTTGTTGAGGATTTTTGCATCTATGTTCATCAGTGATATTGGCCTGTAGTTTTCTTTCTTTGTCACATCTTTATCTGGTTTTGGTATCAGGGTGATGGTGGCCTCATAGAATGATTTGGGGAGTTTTCCTCTCTCTGTTATATTTTGTGTAGTTTGAGAGGGATAGGTATTAGCTCTTCTGTAAAGGTTTGATAGAATTTGTTTGTGAAACCATTGGTCCTGCACTTTTGTGTGTTGGAAGATTTTTAATCACAGTGTCAATTTCAGTGCTTCTGATTGGTCTGTTTATATTTTCTATTTCTTCCTGGTTCAGTCCCATAATGTTGTGCTTTTCGAAGAATTTGTCCATTTCTTCCAGGTTGTCCATTTTATTGTCATATAGCTGCTTGTAGTAATCTCTCATGATCCTTTGTATTTCTGCAGTGTCAGTTGTTACTTCTTCTTTTTCATTTCTAACTCTACTGATTTGAGTCTTCTCCCTTTTTTTCTTGATGAGTCTGGCTAATGGTTTATCAATTTCGTTTATCTTCTCAAAGAACCAGCTTTTAGTTTTACTGATCTTTGCTATCATTTCCTTCATTTCTTTTTCCTTTATTTCTGACCTGATCTTTATGATTTCTTTCCTTCTGCTAACTTTGGAGTTTTTTTTTTCTTTTTCTTTCTCTAATTGCTTTAGGTGTAAGGTTAGGTTGTTTATTTGAGTGGTTTCTTGTTTCTTGAGGTACCATTTTATTTCTATAAACTTCCCTCTTAGAACTGCTTTTGCTGCATCCCATGCGTTTTGGGTCATCGTGTTTTCATTGTCATTTGTTTCTAGGTATTTTTTTGATATCCCCTTTGATTTCATTAGTGATCTCTTTGTTATTAAGTAGTGTATTGTTTAGCCTCTATGTGATTGTAATTTTTACCGACTTTTTCCAGTAACTGATATCTAGTCTCATAGCATTGTGGTTGGAAAAGATACTTGATACAATTTCAGTTTTCTTAAATTTACCAAGGCTTGATTTGTGACCCAAGATATGATCTATCTTGGAGAATGTTCCATGAGCACTTGAGAAGAAAGTGTATTCTGTTGTTTTTGGATGGAATGTCCTGTAAACATCAATTAAATCCATCTTGTTTAATGTATCATTTATAACTTGTTTCCTTATTTATTTTCATTTTGGATGATCTATCCATTTGTGAAAGTGGGGTGTTAAAGTCCATTACTATGATTTTGTTACTGTTGAGTCTCCCTTTTATGGCCATTAGCATTTGCTTTACGTATTGAGGTGCTCCTATGTTGGGTGCATAAATATTTACAATTGTATTATCTTCTTCTTGGATTGATCCCTTGACCATTATGTAGTGTCCTTCTTTGCCTCTTGTGATAGTCTTTATTTCAAAGTCTCTTTTGTCTGATATGCAATTTGCTACTCCAGGTTTCTTTTGATTTCCACTTGCATGGAATATCTTTTTCCATCCCTTCACTTTCAGTCACTATGTGTCTCTAGGTCTGAAGTTGGTCTCTTGTAGACAACATATATATGGGTTTTGTTTTTGTATCCATTCAGCCAGTCTGTGTCTTTTGGTGGGAGCATTTAAACCATTCACATTTAAGGTAATTATCAATATGTATGTTCCTATTACCATTTTCTTAATTGTTTTGGGTTTGTTATTGTAGGTCTTTTTCTTTGCTTGTCTTTCCTGCCTAGAGAAGTTCCTTTAGCATTTGTTTTAAAGCTGGTTTGGTGATGCTGAATTCTCTTAGCTTTTGCTTGTCTGTAAATGTTTTGATTTCTCCATGAAATCTGGATGAGATCCTTGCTGGGTAGAGTAATCTTGGTTGTAGATTTTTCCCTTTCATCACTTTAAATATTGCTTGCCACTCCCTTCTGGCTTGCAGAGTTTCTGCTGAAAGATCAGCTGTTAACCTTATGGGGATTCCCTTGTGTGTTATTGGTTGCTTTTCCCTTCTGCTTTTAATAGTTTTTCTTTGTATTTAATTTTTGATAGTTTGATTAATATGTGTCTTGGCATGTTTCTCCCTGGATTTATCCTGTATGGGACTCTCTGTGCTTCCTGGACTTGATTGACTATTTCCTTTCCCATATTAGGGAAGTTTACAACTATAATCTGTTAAAATATTTTCTCAGTCCTTTTCTGTCTCTCTTCTTCTTCTGGGACCCCTATAATTCAAATGTTGGTGCGTTTAATGTTGTCCCAGAGGTCTCTGAGACTGTCCTCTTTTCATTCTTTTTTCTTAATCTGCTCTGCTTTAGTTATTTTCACTATTTTACCTTCCATGTTACTTATCCATTCTTCTGCCTTACTTATTCTGCTATTGATTCCTTCTAGAGAATTTTAAATTTCATTTATTGTGTTCATAATTGTTTGTTTTCTCTTTAGTTCTTCTATGACCTTGGTAAACATTTCCTATATTTTCTCCATTCTATTTCCAAGATTCTGGATCATCTTTACTATCATTATGTGAATTCTTTTTCAGGTACACTGCCTATTTCCTCTTCATTTGTTTGGTCTGGTGGGTTTTTACCTTGCTCTTTAATCTGCTGTTTCTCTGTCTTCTCATTTTGCTTAACTTACTGTGTTTGGGGTCACCTTTTCGCAGGCTGCAGGTTTGTAGTTCCCATTGTTTTGGTGCCTGGCCCCAGTGGCTAAGGTTGTTTCAGTGGGTTGTGTAGGCTTCCTTGTACAGGGGACTAGTGTCTGTGTTCTGTTGGATGAGGCTGGATCTTGTCTTTCTGGTGGACAGGACTGCATCTGGTGGTGTGTTTCGGGGTGTCAGTGACCTTATTATGATTTTAGGCAGCCTCTCTGCTAACAGGTTGGGTTGTGTTCCTGCCTTGCTAGTTGTTTGGCATAGGGTGTCCAGCACTGTGCCTTGCTGGTTGTTGAGTGGAGCTGGGTCATAGCATTGAGATGGAGATCTCTGGGAGACCTTTCACCATTTGATATTATGTGGAGCTGGGAGGTCTCTGGTGGACCAATATCCTGAACTTGGCTCCCCCCCCCCTCAGAGGCACAGGCCTGACACCCGGCCAGAGCACCAATACCCTGTCAGCCACAGTTGTGGACAGCCAGATACTTTTGGAGATGGAGTTGAAAAGAATCGAGCTCCAAGATTTCCTCAAATGGAGAAAGCAAGCTGAGCTTGCAAGATGGAGGCTGCTGAGTGTGTCCCCCTATAGTCAATTCTTATTAGAAGGTTAAGTAAGATAATGAATAACATTGAATGCAGTTGATTACTCTTCTTGGAACACCATCTTTTCTAGCCTTTTGGGATACCTCACTACTCTGATTTTTCTCCTACTTTATTGGTGGTCACTATTCAGTTTTCTTTGCTGCCTCTTCCTTCCCTTCCCACAGATAGATACTGGCCTTCTTCTGTTCTCTGTTTACTCTCACTCACTGCGTGGTCTCTTCTAATTTCATGGCCTTACATGTATTCTGATAACTTGAATTTCTATCTTCACCTATTTTCTTTTTGTATACTAGACACATAGTGGACTGCCTAATAGGCATCTTTGCTTGGACACAATAGTAATCTCTAACTTACCATATCTAAAAAAACCCCAATATGGCCAAATCCTATACTTCCTCCAATCTAACCTATCAGAGTAAATGGTACTAATATTCACCTGGATGCTCATTCTGAATATTCAGCACTCATGTTTGATTCTTTCTTTCTTACTTTGCACTAGATCCAATCTATTAATATTACCCTTAACTTCATATTTCAAATTGTGTTCCAAATTTTACCATATCTTAACCGAATCCATAGCTATGACCCACGTCCAAGCCTCTGAGCTCTTTCACCTGGATTGAAGCACTATTTTAACTGTTGTGGATGATAGACTGTAAAGGTAATGTCATGATTCCTCCTTCCTGGTGTTTCTGCCTCGGTTAATATCCTGCCCTTGAGTGTGGACAGGAAATCCGACTTACTTTCACTTAACAGAATGTGCAAAGGTAATTGGATGCCATTTTCATAATTATAATACATAAGACTGTAATGTTCATCTCTCAAGGAAACTCTCCATTTTTTTGGCTCTGAGGAAAGAAGCAGCCATGTTGGGAAAACCCATATGGAAAGGTATTGAAGATAGACTCCAGCTAAGAGGCAGTGAGAAACTGAGGCCCTCAATCCAAAATCTCACAAGGAATTAAGTGCAGGCAATTACATGGGCTTGAAAGCAGGTCCTTCCCAGTCAAGCCTCAGGTGAGACCACAACCTAGGGTAAAACCTTGATAGCAGCTTTATGAGACCCTGAAGCAGAGAACTCAGCTTCACTATGCCCTGGCTCTTAACCTACATAAACTGAAATGAATTGTTTTAATCTACTAAGTTTGTAGTAATATTATTAAATAACAATAGATAATTAATACACTTAGTCTCCTCTCATGGACATTTTCCTTCTCATGGTCTATCCTCCATACAGCAGGCAAATGGTTTTCTTTTTATACAAGTTATTACCAAATGATCTTAATTGTTTACATTTGTAAATTTCTTTATTAACTGAATATTTAAGTTCCTTTTTTGTACTAAACTGTACATTAAGACTAAACATACAACTATGAATGGTTATTTCCCTCAGAATACTTGCCTATAATTGTATCTACATTTCCTCACCACCTATCCAGTTTTCAATGCAAGAAAAGTAATTATTCCATTTAAATGTTTCTTGATAGATTTGAGGTCCAAAATTTATTGGAACCAGTCTTTCATTTAAGCCATCAATGTTCTCCTTACTGTTTGCCTTTTCCTTTGAAACACCATCCTACATGTGCTTAAAGTTTTTGCTTATTCTTTCCTTGAATTGGTCTTTTTCTTCAATTACTACAATACTTTTTTTTTTCACTTCTCTGTCCTTTTGTTCATACCTTTTAAATATTAATATCCCTCCTAGAAGTGTCTCCTTCCTGCTACATACTCTTCATAAGTGATTTCACTGTTATGTATTCAGCTAATAATTTCAGTTGTAAAAATCCAGGACAGTCCCATTTTCTTAAATTATCAGACATGTATTTTCAGATATTGCTATCTGATTGCTCTACAAACAGCTTTGTTTATTAAAACCAATGTCATACTTTGTATTTTTTTTTCTAATTACTTCCAATAGTGTCTACCTGTACTCTTCCTCATCTCCACGTGTTTCCACCAGATATCCAATCCTGCAAGTCAAATACTTTGGTGCCATCCTCAATTTCCCTCTCTCTCAAAACCACCTGTGCCCTTTTTTCTCTCCCATACAAACATTCAGTGGATCACTGCACACTGCCAATTCTTGTAGGAACAAATATCTGAGGGATTCATCTTTTTCTATTCCTATTTCAATTGTTGAGTTCTGGCTAGTGTTCCAGTGGATTTTTAAATATTTTATTTGCTTCCAGTTTTCTCCCTTCTCCATGCTTCCAACTCATTATCTGCACTATCCTCAGACTGATCTTTCAAACATGTAAACCATTCTAGTGCTTTCCCATTACTCATATTATGATAGTGTCCAAATGCCTTAATATGTCGTATAAGATGATTTGTAAAGATTTTCTCTCTTGGCCTTTTCTCTTTTTATTCCTATGCCTAGGTAATCCATCATTATCTTCCTCACCACAGTACTTTGCATGTATTCTTTCTTCTTCCTGAAGAACACTACACCTTGTCCTCTTGAGTGACTACTACTGTCTCACAGAGAGTAGAACAGTCTCGTTTATAGACTTCCCAGTTATTTCCTCCTATCCCTTACTTCCACATTGAGTCAAGTTTTTTTCTCTATGCTTTTAATGTATGTTGCTTAATATTTCTTATAGTACTCACCACACATTATCTTAGATATTTACTTAGGTTCTCTCTTTAGGCTGTGATCTCCAAGAGATCAAGGATAATATAGGTATACATTTCTGAATACTCCATGAAGACTGGCACATGTTAGGCACTGAATAAATACTTTGTAATTTTAAAGTAAGTGATAGCACACTGCATTCTTTACTAGCCATTAATAGTCTAGCCCCATATAGCTATTTTAGTAACTAGGCAGTTACTTAGCAGGGATGAAAGGATATGAGATACAGTGCAGAATATTTTGAATAAAGGAGTAAAGGTCTTGAAGGTGGAAGAGTAGGCTAGAATGGAAGAAAAGTAGAGCAGTGAAGGGTTCCAGTATTCAGACCTCAGTACAATAGACAGGAATAAGGGACAGAGGATATAGAAGAATAGGAAGGGAATCACACAGAGAAGGATGGAGTGGTGCTAATGAAACACTCAATGTGCCTTTTCTACTTCACAATCTCTCAGACCCAACTGAGTGGCCATCTTCACTTGAATGATAAAAGGCACAGTCAGTATCAGTGATTTACTATTCACTTGCTTTTCTAGTTCATTGCCAACCACTGAGTTATGATTTATCAAAAGTAAAATGTAGATAAAGGCAAAGACACCACTTTTAAAGCCGTATGACTTTAAGAAAGGAAAGACTGATACATCAATTGATGGAATTTTGGCTATAATCCAGTCCTCAAACTACAGATGCCCGATGTGACAGATGGCACGCTGAAACTCTCTGTTAGCCATGCATCCTGGGTCAGAGTAAGAAAAGAGAGGTCAAGACTCAGCATTTGATGAAGTACTGTGTTGAAGTGTTCAGCTCTACTCCTTGTTCCCTGAGCACTGCTAGCTTCATTGATTAGTATAGTGCCTGCATTAGGTATTTGTGATACATTCTTTTATTTATCCATAGGATGTCCGAGTCTGAAGGGACCCTTAGAGACTTTATTCAGAAATTTGTTTAAACATGAAGAAACTCATATGCAGAAATTTAAATTTCTTATGCAATATTAATGCCAAGTCAAGGTCAAGACAATGAGCAGAACACTTGAAGCACAGTTCTCAATGTCATGGTCTCCCCACTGTTTTTATTTTCCTTTTACTTATAGCATTTCATAGCTTAGTTTTCTATCTCAACCTCCATCAAACTATTCATGTCACATGGCTCATAGTAATTATTCTCTAACCCTTGGGATTTTTAATCTGCATTTCTGAAAACAGTACCTTGATAATATCAATAGTATAAACTTTTCATTTTGAAAAGTCATTGGCAAACCTTCCCTGAACTTTCAATCACTTTTGAAAGATTTTAATATGAGAAAAAATTCTAACATCACAACTCTCTAATAATAATACAACTGATTGCTTCATAGATTAAAGAGATCCTAACTGCTAAAAGCATTATGAAGCTGGACACCTGTCAAAACATCATAGGGGAAATTCCTGTATTGGCCAGGGAATAAAACCTGATGCATATTCTGTGATTGTCGATTCCATAAAGGAAAGTGATGCTCATCTAAGTCTCAAAATGGATTACTAGCTTAAGGTTATTAATTCAAATGTGAATGAGAAGGACTAGGCAAGTGGTTCCTTCTCAGATGCTGTGAGGGATGGCAATTTTCTATCACCAAAGAATAGTCCTAACCATAAGTTGGTTATTATTTTGTTACATACTTGTTATTCCAAAGGTTAGGATAATTTACATATTTAAATTAGGGCTTTTGTTTGGAAATAAAATAAATCAACTTAAGATATCTTAGGCATGAAGGGGAATTGTAATGTAACAGAGACAAGTCATCAAAGTCAATGACAGAAAGTCTGCTGGACATTAGAACAGTAGTCAAACCAGAAAGTTGAAAATTGTTGTTGTCTTTTATCTTTAGTTCCCCCATGTGCTTGTTTCACTCTATATCTACACACTGGCTTTCTGTGCTTGTCTAGTCTATGTAGGGAGCAAATAAAAGCCACTATACCATTTCAAATGCTTGATTTACCTTCCTTTCTATAATCCCCAAACAATTCCCTGAGGAGAAAACTCTGACTGAGCCTCTTGGGTCCAGTCCAGTAAATCTTGGCCATAGGGTCAGGGTCAACAGTATTTGAGGACTTTGGATTATAACTGAAGTCAGGGGATGGGTTGTTAAGTAGTTAATCAGGATCCTGGAAGATGTTCCAAATAAGTATCAGTTATACCTGGACATAGTTCTTTACCAGAATATGTATATTCGTGCCCTATTCTCAACATTAAGCCAGAATCTCTAGTGTGTATTCTCAGAATTGGGATATTGAATAAAGAAAGAACTTCCCCATGTGATTATGATAAGTACCTTTACCTCTTATTAAAAGTCATTAATCAAATGTTTGTAAATTAGTAAAATAGAATAGATCTAGAATTGATTCTGCTTCTTATCTCAAGCACTTGGGGTGTCACATGTAACGTGGACCGTATCTGTCAGGGAACACTGGTGAACATATGATTCTAGGATGATTATTTAGTGTATATGAATCTTAGACTTGTGTCTGTGCTTGGATTAGTAGCAAGATGGAATGAGAAAGAGGGGATACAATACTGTAGTAGTACCCATAGAAAAGTATGTTATAAGTTAAGAAACTAAAAAAGGCTCTTTTGGCACTGAAATGCAGACTTCTCCAATATTGGTTTCCTTGACATTGTTTTCTCTGTGTTGTGTGTATGTATGTGTGTGTACAGAAATAAAATGGAAATAGTCTGTTTGGATTCATGAGGAATTTCTAAACTGCATTGCTCAGTTTTGTCTTAGAAATGTTCTTGTTCTTTCTCAATCGTCATGGAGTTGGTTAGAGGTTTCTGGCCACTCAGAGAGGACCAACTGCATTCTGTGTATATGTTTCACCATTTTCCTTTTTACCTGCATTATCTTAACATGACACCATATGAAGGAACCCAAAGCATTAAAACAAACACTATAGAAGCTTAGCTATATGAATTTTGCCTATTTGACTATGGCAGAGAATTCTGTTTTCTAAATAGAAAAAAAAAACATTTTTTTAAGAAAGTCCATTTTAACACTATTTTCAGTAGAGGATATTTAAAAGCCTTTCCACTCAAAAAAGATTTTTAATATGCTTTTTAAACACCCTGAGAATATTCTTTGAAGGTTAGAAAAGACGTTACTCTCAAGAGTCAGTATAGATCTATGCAAGGTCACTGTTAATTTGCTCAGAGTGGTAAACATTTAAAACAGCTATAGACGAATACAAACCAAGACCTTTACGTAAGATATTTAACAAAAGGAAAGGAGAGGGACAGTTATTTTGCAATCTATCCCAAAACATAACACAAGGATCAAATCTTATTTATGTCTGTATTCTTAGCATGGTAACTTGCATATAATGTTTCATTTTATTTGAATAGATTTTTATCATGCTATACCCATTATTTTAAGTAAAAGGACAGGTCTATTAATTTATTTTAATGATTCAGAGATAAACTTGATGGCTTCTGGTACAAATGTACTTTTAGCAATGGTAGGAATTTATGCTATTATTTACTTTAAATTGAGAAATTAAAAACACAGAAATCATGCAGAAAATTCCCTTAAGTTTATAATTATTTTATCTTTGTTCTAAAACTTAATTGCAGAAATAATAGTGAGCATTTATTATGAGTCATTAAAGTCACTATAGTTTTGGGTTAAACTCTAGGAATGATTTATCAAATTCAGAATGGTAGTGATTTTAAGGGCATGTATTAGTGGTAGGAGAAAAAGAAGACAGTGGCACATGCGAGAAGCATCCTGAGCCCTCAGTTGTATACGTAAGACTTTATTTTCTAAGCTGGGTTGCTGGATATAGAGACATTAATTTTATTATCTATTTGTATTCCTGAAGTGTTTCATAATTTAAGAAAACATTTTTAATTGACCGTTTACTCTGTCAATTAGAAGATTTAGACTCGGAATTGTGGTTCTTAAAAACAACTGAACAGAAGCATCTTCAACAGTTATAACTGAAGACAGTCTACTTATTTTTATTTCTCCCTTAATAAACCACTTCAAAAATTACTTAACCTCTGTAATTATATTTTTAAAGGATATTCTAATGCTTCTTTTTTTAATAAGGACAGTAATTTGCATTATAAACAAGATAGTAAAATTAATCTTTGCTACTTTTTCTGTGTTTATGTTTATTTATTAGTAAAGCAGGGTGACTTGCACTAAATGAAAATGATAATAGGTGTCATTTATTAAGGTCTGATTATGAACCAGGCTTAGTTCTTATTAATCAATTATTCTTATAATAACTCTGTGAGTTAGATGTTATTAACCTACCTTTACAAAAGGAAAAACAGGCAGAGAATGATTGTTTTTTTCAGCTTTAAACAAGTAATAAGTGACAGATCCAGAGTACAAATAAAGATCTGTCATGTTCCAAAATTTTTGCTCTTCCTTCATAAATCAAGTGTCCACTGATAAGACCAAGAATTAAGTAACAAAGTTTTTCTCTATGAGTTACCACTGGACACTAGGGACCATTGATCCTGCTCTATGGTTATTCATAAGCATGGGGCATTTTGGAGTGAGAAACAAAAATAGTAAACAGTAAAAAGAAGCTCTATTTGGATTTTCTAGTGACAGTGAGCTCATTATGAAAGAAGGAACATCTTTACATCCTAGTATAATTGGTAGAAACATAAGTCTTCCCTTATAGGAAGAAAAGGATGACTTGTTTACCATTTACTGAGATGTTCCAGATAATGCAATTCTGACTCTCAGTGATACATTGATCATTATTGTTGCAGCTAACATTTATTGCATATTCACTATGTATCAGCCACCATGGCTATTGCTTTACAGAAATTATCTCATTTAATTTTTAGAACAACCCTTCACAGTACATGCCAGTATTACCCTCTCATCTATGAATGAACAAACTGAGTCTTCACGAGGTGTTGGAAGCTATTCACAGCCACGCACCTACTGAGAAGTACAAAAGGGTCTCTAATCACAGGTGGTCTGACTCCAAAGCCCTTGCTCTGAACCACTACAATGCACTACCTCACACCTGAAGCTGTGTATATAGATGCAAGGAGAAAGACTGTACAAAGAGAGAGAGAGAGGGATGAGTGCTAACAGTTATTCAAGCTGTTTATGTTTACAAATCCACTTAAGAGCTATTGTCCAGTGTTAAAAGGTTTTTACTCTTTGATAATTTTGATTCTAAAAATCTAGTTTCACTTTGCCAGATAACCAACGATTGCAAGTGTATACTATGAAAATAATTTTAGACATTTGGATGTTACTGGAAACTGCCAAGTTCTTAGATATAAACTAGCAATATTTTCTCTCCTTTTTCTCCCCTCTATTTTATAAGGTAGCAATCCTGTTGATCATTTCTTTAGAATGTGATATACTGCAAAAAGAGGACAAGGTTAAGTTTAAGTTTTGCATTTATGGGATATTTGTAGATTTAATGAAATTCCTCTCCAGCCAAATGAGAATTTAGCACCACTTAAAGGTTGGAAAGAGGCTGCAGCTTTATGAGGCTAGCATTGTTATGTTAAAATGTTTAGGTCTATTTTCATGATTATAATTAATAATATATATTAAAAAATTAAAAAGTTTAAACTGCAATTAACTATGGCTCAGAGTATAAGGCAGTGAAGGATTTCTCAGTTCTTCTTGTGTAAATGTTGAATTCTTTGGGGAAATAACTTGAATATCCATTGATTTTACTAGTACAGTAATTAAATTTATTCCCTAAGGAAATATACTTTAGCGTGTTGGGAAGCTGCCTATTGTCTGTGTATCTTGGGCCAGGTAAGCTGTTTCCTGGTTGTTAGCCCTGGGATTATTCACTGTCCCTACCATTATTACCTATAGATGAGGATCTGGTCTTCCTTTTCTCTGTGAAGTTCATCTATATTTTCCCTAAACATATTTTCTGTTACTTTAAAATTGTATAATATTTTGAAAAAGCCAGGGAACACACAAAATATAAAGTTTATTTAGGATTTACATTAGGATTTAGCAAAGGGCTCCCTATGGATATTGATAATTAAAAATTAAAAAATTTCCTAATAGTGTTAATTGCTTTCCCGAAACAAGAGTAGATATCTGGATTATTCTTCACTTTTTTCCCCCTCTGTTTTCTGCCTCTAAAAATTTTCAATTTACTCTACAATAAGTGCTACTGGGAGAAGGGTATTAATAAAAGGATACATTCCTGCCTCCATTGATTTTTGTATTCTATTGCCTAATATCCAAGAGTTTTTCCATTTTCTTGGAGCATGGATCTCTTGCACAGTTAAAAGACATATTTAACATTTGTGATATTTTGGACTTTAGGTTTATGTTGAGGACTTTTACATAATACCATACTTCTTGTCTACACTGTTTCTGGTATCCGTAATAGGAAGCCTTCCATATAGAAATGATCATCAGATGCCTACCAAGCGTGACAGGAACTGGCAATGCAACAGGCTCCTGCCTTCAGGAATCTTAAATGAATAAATAGTGGACTAGTGAATATGAAATTACAAGGAATTAAATAAGTGTAATAATAGAGAAGTACATGAGGAATCACATAGGAGAGACTCTTTACTTTTTGAAGTGAGAGATGGCTTTTTGGAGGAAGTTATCTGAAAGAACACTTAATCACAAGGATAAGAGAGAGTGTATAATTTGGCAAGTCTCTGAAGAGATTGATGGAAGGGTATAAGGTGGAAGACATGAAAATGTTCCACAGGAGGGAAGAGGTTTTCAAAAGAGAGTAGGACTTACAGATTTCACTCATTAATATAGAGAGCTAGAAGGAGCATCACATATACTCTTACAACAAAAATTTGGACAAAATGAAAATCCATCACATTTCTTGTATCCATCAGGGATCTGAGGTTACAAGGTAATCATCTAGCATAGCATAAAATCTAAGGAATGACACCGGCAGGGAGAGACAGGACTCAAGCACTTGCTTATCCAGAGCAGATGCAGGTGGAGACTATTAGAATAATTCAATGAGAACAGTGAACAAATTGGCAAAAGATAAGTGTGAGGAGACAGTGTGGAGCTGCTGGAGGCCACAGATATAAGGGGACTGGCACATTTCTGTAGATATTTTCCCTCTATCAACCCCCCCCAAAATTTGAGAATACTAAGAAAGTTTCTGAATTAGTGCACACCTAGGTGAAAGGGAAGAGTAGTTGCTGTGTGAGAACATAAAAAATCTGCCTGGATCTTCTTTATCTACTATATGGAAAAATGCATTATTCTCTGGTTGGAAGGGGTCAGAAATAGACATCCTTGGGCACTGGTGAAAATCCAATATAGTTAGTGAAAATGAACAAGCAAAAAAACAAACAACTCCTCTACTGTTGGAAGAGGGACAGGAATACATGCTGAAGCCAAAACTAAAAGCTTTGGGGGAGTCAAGAACAATAAGAAGGTCACATGCTCCATACTCAGGAACATTGTGTCTACCTAAGGCTGAAGTTTAATCAGAATGTCAGAGAACGCCCCTTTTTCACTCTGTTATTTCATCATTTAAGTGGAATTTTTTTAAAAAAATCATATAATCACCTCAATAGATAAACAAAAAGCACTTAAAATTCAATGTCCATTCATTATCAAAGTTTTAGCAAACTAGGGATAATTTGTTTTCTTAACCTGATAAAAGACATCTATAAAAATCTCCAAGTTATGAGGTATTTAATATTCAATGGTGAAAGTTTTCCCCTTAATTGGGAACAAGTCTGTTCTTACAAGTCGTATTAAACACTGTACTAGTAATTTTAGTGTAATAAGGCAAGAAAAAAGAAAGGGTATTTAGATTGGAAGGGAAGAAATAAAACTGCATCTATTCACAGACAGAATTACCTATTTAGAAAATCTCAAAGGACCTATACAAAAACTCCTGAAATTAATAAGTAAGTTTAGAAGGGTCTTGGGATATAAGGTCAACATACAAAATAAAAAGAAATCAATTGTATCTCTTAACTAACAATTGGAAAAGTTTTTTAAAGCATCATTGACAGTAGCATCACAACATTAAGCATTTAGGTACAAATCTAACAAAGCAGGTTCAGGATCTGTATGATGCAAAATACAAAACATTGATGAAAGAAATCAAAGACCTAAATAGATATAGAGATATGCTATGTCTGTGACTCAGAAGACTAAATAGTTAAAAATGGCAGTTTTACCCAAACTGATCTGTAGATTCAACAGAATCCCAATCAAGCTTCCAGCATTCTATTTGTAGATATTGACAAGCTCATGAAGAATTTTCACATAAAGGCAAAGGGACTAGAAGAGCCAAAACAATTTGAAAGAAAAGTTTAAGGACTCATAGTAAGATTCCAAGACTTACTATAATTCTGTATTAATCAAGGCAAGTGGATAAACATATGGAAAAAAGAGAACAGAATAGAAAATCAAGTAAAAGACCCACACAATTGCTGTCTACTTATTTTTGACAAGAATGCAAAGGCAGCTAGCTCATTGCAAAAGAGTAGTCTTTTCACCAAGTGACAATAGAACATTTATACATTTTTAACCAGTGGTACTGGAACATTTATAAATATGCAAAAAATAATAATCCTTAACTTGTATCTCACATCTTGTACCAAAAATTAGCTCAAAATAAAAGACTTAAATATAAGATATAAAACTATAGTCTAGAAGAAAACAGGAAAGTATATTTGTGATAATCAGGCAAATAATTTTTTCTTCCTTAACATACGTATATCAAAACACAATCCATGCAATAAAAATAAAAACTGAATTTTACTAAAATTAAAATATCTAGCTTCAGGAAAGACAAGGTAGGGCTTCCCTGGTGGCGCAGTGGTTGAGAGTCCGCCTGCCGATGCAGCGGACACGGGTTCGTGCCCCGGTCCGGGAAGATACCCCGTGCCGCGGAGCGGCTGGGCCGGTGAGCCATGGCCGCTGAGCCTGCGCGTCCGGAGCCTGTGCTCCGCAATGGGAGAGGCCACAACAGTAAGAGGCCCACGTACCGCAAAAAAAGAAAAAGATAAGGTAATGAAAAGACAAGTCAAAGACTTGGAAGAAACATTTTCTAGTCACATTTTTGACAAAAGTGCCTGTTTCTAGAATATATAAAGAATGCTGAAAGCTTAACAATGACAACAAGCACTAAAACCAATTGAAAAAATAGGCAAAAGATCTAAATAGATACTTCACCAAAGAAGATATATGGATGGTAAATAAGCATAGGAAAAGATGCCCAACAGCATTAGTCACTACATAATGCAAATCAAAACCATATTGATATATGACTATTCACATAATCAGTAGGTAACATAAACATATATTGGCACTACAAAGGCATGGCAAGGATGTGGAGTAACAGGAACTGTCAACCAGTGCTGATGAAAATGCTAAATGTCCAGCCACTATAGACAACAGGTTGGCTATTTCTCATAAAGTTAAATAGACACTTACTATATTGCCACACAGTCCCACTCCTAGCTATTTATTCAAAAGAAATGAAAACTTATGTTCACATAAAAATCTGTACATGAATATTTATAACAGCTTTATTCATAGTCACCAAAACTGGAAACAACTCAGATGTCATTCAGCAGATGAATGGATAAACTGTTGTACAGCCAACAAATGAATACTACACAGTGATAATATAGAACACACTATCTTTTCATGGAATGATATGAATGAACCTTAAATGCATTTGAAAGCTTTGGCCAGACCCAAAGAGTCATATGCTGTATGATTCCATGTATATGATATTCTGGGAAGGACAAAAGTGTAGGATTGAAAATAGACTAGTGCTTTCTAGCTTTGAGGATGGGGAATAAATTAACTAAACAGGGGCAATTCAGGACAATTTTGGGAGTGATGAAATTATTCTCGTTCACAGTTGTGTTGTAGATATACAACTCAAAGCATTTGTCAAAATCCACAGAACTATGTACCACAAAGAGTATGTTTTACTGTATGTAAATAAAAACAAAAACAAGATGTGGAGATATCAATTAAACAGACGAACCTATTATCTGAATAACAACAAAACAAGTAGGGAAGAAAATAACTAGACTATCTCTGGAAAACAGTAATTTGACCTGATACTCTACGATTAATAACAAAAAGAACTGTTCACAAACGTTGTGCTCTAGTTAGTAACTAGTGCTCTAGTTCTGTTTTGCTCACAAAGTATGGGTTAGCAATTCTGGAATTACTTTATGTGTGTAGTAGGTTTCAACATATGCATTTCTTATCTCTGTCTAATCAGAGGGACTAGAAACAATACTATCACTGTAAAATTGAGCATACCTAGCACATAGATCTTGGTTTCTAAGTGCCATTCTCAAAGAACTAAACAAAGCCAACTCAGAAAAGTGGTTGATTGTAGGGCAGAGAAAATACAAGATGAATCTATATCATTCTATGAATGTTAGAAAAGAAAGGGTTAGTTCAAATTGTGATGAGGATGTGGAAAATGCACAGAAGCCAATCTGCAAGAATTCCTAATGGCTAAAGCTCAATAATTGTTCAACAATTTGAGTAACATATAAAACAGTACTGATTATAACCCCCAGAATAAAATAAACACCCATGAATTCATAGTGATATAAATGAATGAATGAATAAATGGAAGAAAAGAGACAGAACCTTGTCACTAAAAAAAAATTAATGTAGAATTGAAGAAGACAGAAAATCACCATCAGAACAACACAATATTTTTTCTTCAGGCAAGTTCTATCAAATGGATGCCAAAATTAGTGGCAAAAGTTTGAGAAGCAACAGCATATTTGCATAGTTTCAAAACATCTTTCAAGACACTTATCAGTTACAAATCAAAAATAGTAACTTTACCATGGACAAATCCTTAACCAAGTGGTCAAGACGAATAGCACCAGTAATAAGACATATCACATCATGTACTCCCTCACGTGATACACTGAGAAAGCCACACCACTTCTGTGGTATTTTTGCAAAAAAAATCCTAAACTGTATAACCTTAACCTTACCATGAAGACACACCAGAGAAATTCAAATTGAAAGTACATTCCACAAAATGGTTGACCAGTACTCTTAAAAGCATTAGTATGTTTAAAGATATTAAGACTAAGGAACTGTCACAAATAGAAGAAGACTAAGGAAACACAACAACTAAATGCAACATGAAAACCTGCATCAGGTATTGGATTAGAAAAAGCACAGTGTAAAAACTGGTGAAAACAGCAAAAAGACTGCAGTTTCCTTAACAGTACTGTGCTAATGTTAATTTCACAGTTTTAATGAATGCACAAGTTGTTAGTATTAGAGGAAGCTGAGTGAACAATACTAAGCAACCCTGGACTACTGATGCAACTATTCTGTAAATCGAAAATTATTTCAACATGAATAATCAAAAGCCCATAGGCAGGAGAGCACGAGGTGCATTGAAAGGCTTAGGATATAAGATATAGTTGGATTATGAAGTGTGACCTGGAAAGTAGGAAGCTGGAGAGCTAAGAGACTAGATTATACAAAAATATGCTATCCATTCAGAAATGAGGAGTATTCAGTTTTTTTTTTCCAGGGAATTAATGTGATCAGATTTGCATTTTGAAAAGTACACACTTGTTGAAATTTAGAGAATAATTTAGAAAGCACTAAACATGATGATACTAAACCAGTTAGGAAGAAATGTCACATGCAGAAGGGGGAGGATGTGTCAGGATGGAGATAACAGGATGGATTTTAGAACAATCCTGGAGGTACAATAAAAAAATACTTGGTGGTTAAGAGAAAGGAAAGCAGAAGACAAGACTAACATTCATGCTCTAGAAGCACTAGGCATTTTGGTGTGAGCTTAAAATAATTCTTTAATGGTCAACTCTTTAAAAATTGCAAAGTAACCAAAATCATATATCCCCTTTCCATCTTGAGAAGAAATATTTATTCTCTCTATTTATATCCCTCTCTTTCTCAAAGCTAAACCTTGTTTCTAAGGTGGAAAGCTGAGGTGTGATTAACAGTGTTATAAGAGACATATTAGAGAGCGTAATATGGGTAGGAAAAATTTTAGTTTAGAGTCTTGGCCCTATAGCTAAACAAAGCTCCAAGCATGGTTCCTCTACCTACTTCATTTTTTATCTCTGGTAAGTTTTTCTCTCCCATATATGTTTCCTTTTTCTTATCTATAGAATGAGGACAATCAGTTTAACTACCACTTTAGCTGTTTGAGTGTTAAGTATACGTAAAGGCCTTAGATCAGTGCTTGGCACATAGCACACCTGAAGTAAATGGTAATTATTATACTGAGGCTGATTTTGTTAGCTTTGCTGTTTACCAACCTTCCTCCTTTCAGAAGAGGCCAATAAGTCTGTTCAATACTTGCTCATTCTCTGACACGTCACATATGTCTTAAACCAGGGGAAGGGAGAGATATAGCGGACCATATTTTAGTCCCCATGTGATTATTTCATCTCCATCTCAGACTTCCCAGGAAATAATGAATTGCATTAATGAACAGCAATGTTAATGATATCAGTCCTGTGCATACAGACATTACTGTTATAACGTGGTACATTTTTCCAACAGACTTTTAAAATAATATGTAGTAAAACATTCTTGTAAAATTCTCACAATATAGAAAGTAAAATATGAAAGTCTAAAAATTCAAGTGTGGTTTTCAGGATGGGATGAAGTCAGATAATATTTGTTACACGCATTACTTGGTAATAAAAAGTATAGATATTTCTTTGTCAAAATATTCCTTTTATTATCAGATATTTCAGGGGATATGCTTCCCTGAGTAAAAGAATGATACAGAAGTAGATGCAGATTTAGGGGAAATTATTATTTAAGTTTTGAATATTCATTTTCAGATGTCCAAGCAATATTAGAATGCAAATATCTGGGCAGCAGTTGAATGGGCAAGTCTAAAGCACATGATAATAAATTAGGTCAGAGGTACAGATTTAAGATACATGACATACAGAATAAATGTCAAAGATAACAGAAGCAACCCAAACTGTGGTTTTACCCCAGAGGGGTGTATACAATTAATAAAGAAGGCCTGTAATAAAATCCAAATGCATCTCTAATGGAACATGGAAATAATGATTTTATAAAACCAATGTTGTATCACGGTGGTATTATAAAGAGATTCCAATTTTTAGTAAATCTCAATTATTTAGTAAACATTTAATCGGAAATAATAAACTCATGGGCTATAATGGCAAATTATACTCTATATTAGTAGTTTGTTTCAAAAATAGGAAATTTAACAAAACTTAGGTGGTTGTTCAACATTAAATTAAATGGCTCAAAATCTGACCAGCCTACTGTATTCTCCCAGTACAGATTTTCATTATTTTGCGTTATTTTATCAGTCCATTTTTAATCTTCCATGAGTACCTAATATATATTATATAAATTATTTGTATTAATATATAGATAATCAGGCATTGTATTACTCATATCAAGAAAACCTATTTTTTCAGGGTTTTCACTGAGTTTTATATATCTAGTCCAATAATAATTTTTTGAGCAACTGCTCTTGGGAAGCCTTCATCATTTGATTTATATTTTAGATTTATAGAGCAAATATTTCTCATATCTTTCTCTTGTCCAGTCTTCACCAGCTCAGTTGACATTATCAGGGCAGACAGAGCCTTAAAAGGCTTTTTATTAAAGCAACCAATCAGGATAAGACTCAAGGAGATCAGAGATCTAAAAACTAAATGTTTGGAATAGACTATTACTACCTGATCTTAACAAGATAAGTCTGAACTGAGTCTTGTAACATTCAGCTGTAGGTAAGACAACATTTCTGATTATTTCAGGTATCAGAACTTAAGATTTTCTATTGCCTAGGGTTAAATGTACCTTCATCAGGGTTAATAACACTTTTTCCTTAAAACCGTATAAGATTCTAAGATTTTTACTGAAACTTATGGAAATGAAAGTCCAGACAAATATATAGGTTTTTCCTCTGATATCTAAAGGAAATGGCATCTTCTAAAACATTAAAAAAAAAAACACCTTTACTATGTTGTGCTAATATTACTCAAGTTTATTCATCTTTGGAGTCTTAGGACAAAATTATTTGAACATACTGATGGAAATGAGGGTAAGATTCATTGGTCACTAGTTTATAGCCCATACCCTGAGCAGAGCTGCCTTTTGAAAATAGTCAAAGTGTAGTTCCATGATTTGAGAGGTCATATTTAATCATGCCACAAATTCTATCACTGGTATATTTATAAACTTTGGTGACCTCCTTAATAATTTCCATGGTGTTCTATGTGTTTTCTTGGTTGGAGTTTCTTGATGTTTTTTATCTATTTGCATCCTATAAGTAAGGGATGTCAGAGCCAGACTGTATCCTAAATCTCTACACGGCACTGAGAGATCAATGTTTACAGAGCCTTGATGTTATCAAGTTTACAAAGCAACAGAAAGTGCCACAGATTGTGCCCTCTGAGCCATGCTCTGTAGGAGTTTCACACTGATATTTCTGAAAGGCAAATCTGATGATATCACTCTCTACTTAAAATCTTCCAATTCTCCCTTATAGCCTTCAGGATCGCATCTAAACTCTTAAATATGACCTACCCATAAGACATTTCACAGTTTGGCGCCTGCTCACCCCTTCTCTTATCTTCTCCTTCTTCATTCTATCCTACAGTGGTGGTTTTAAGTCACTGAGCAATACCATGTTATCCTCTTTCTGAAGTTTGGGCCTTTACCCTGGATATCAGTTTCACCTGTATTATTTCACCTCTATCCTTACCTAGGTTCTATTTCTATATGACAACATTTGTCATCTAATATTAAAAGTTCCTGTTTACAAGTCTGGACCCCATCTGAGAAGACAAGGACAGCATATTTTCTTCTCAGTTATGCTAGCACAGTGGCAAACATTTAGAAAGTTCTCGACAAACACTTGTTTAATGAATGAATCAATATATGAATGAATTAATGAAATGATTGCCTCCTCTGCATGGTTCCCAGGCCCTCTCAGCCTTTCCAGAATTTATTGCATCCCTATCCGTCCATCTCCAAACTCATGCTGGCCACGTTTTGAAATGAGTACATTACTTCATTTCTCAAATAAGTCATCACATCTGGATCACATCAAATAGTAAAGGTGGATTACGAATTCTTCCCCAATCCATCACAGTAAAGCTGCTCTTTTGTATGTCACTATAAAAAGCTCTATACCTTGAAAACTTCACCTTTGACCTTCTAGAAATCTGAAGCCCTACTGTAGTAAATGCATAATTTTCCCTTAGCCCATCACTTAAAAAGTCACTGCTTATATCAATAAGGGGAGAAAAGTTAATGTCTTTCCTTAAAAAGTTATTGTGTTAGATGAATTCTCTGGGAAACAGACTCCAAGATGGAGAGTTGCAGGCAGAAAGTTTATTGGGGAGTGCTTTAGAGAATAAAACGTGGAGAACAGTAAGAGAAACTATCAGGCAGAGGGAGAGGTTGAAATGTGATATAGTTTCAGACATCTCGGCTGATCTCCACAGGGAGCTCTGGAGCTGGGATGATTCTTCCTAATTGTCTCAAGTTGAGGGGCAGAGTCTAGATCTCTGCACCTCCTCATCAAGCAGCCTTGCTTTTGGACTTCCCCTGAGTAAGGTGGTAACTTAGGGAAAACAGCATTAAGGGCAATTCTGGAACAGAAATTAACAATGTGCCATCAGCAGCTAACATTCTCAGCATCCTGCTGGAAATGTTTCCAGATGGAGCAAACATGTTACATGAAATAAGTTTACCTGAAAGGCATGGTTAGACTGTAGCAGATACTGGGGTGACTGTCCACTTCCTTCTTTCAAGGCTGAGGCACTCATTTTTCCAGGTGCTGAAAGCAACAGTAATGCACACATAAATATTTATGTTAAATTATAAACTTAACATAATTTTATTTATGCCTCTAGTACCATGTTAGCATCTCTTGGGGTCCTTGCCAAGGTGTTAAATTTTATATCATGAAGGAGCACTGCATTAATTCTTTTTGGCTGCAATAACAAATTTCCAAAACCTAAGTGGTTTAAAGAGTATGAATTCGCTATCTTATAGTTATGAAGAGCAGAAGCCTGAAATTGGTCTCATTGGGCTAAAAATCAAGGTCTCACCAGAGCTAAGTTACTTCTGGAATCTCCAGAGTAAAACCTATTTTTTTGCCTTTCCTGCCTTCTAGAGTCTGCCCAGATTCCTTGGCTTCTGGCCTCTTTCTTCCATCTGTGAAATGAGCATATGGCAAGTTCAGTCCTGCTCACCTGGCTCCACCCTGACTGATTTCATAGTCACATCCCCTTTTTCGGACTCTCATTTTCTACTTCCCTCTTCCTATGTTAAGAACCCTTGTAATTATATTGGAACAACCTGGCTATTCCAGAATACCCTCTCTCGTTTAAGGTGAGCTTATTAGCAACTTTAACTCTACTGTCTACTTTTAATTCTTCTTTGCCATGTAAGGCAATAATTTCCTATGATATATATTATACATATTATGTGTATTATGTATATGTATTATATACACATACACACACACACATATACATAGTTTTCACCCTGCTGGTTCAAGATGCTTCCAGAGATTAGGAAGCAGACATCTGTTGAGGTGGGGTGGAGGCGCTCTTCTGCCTAACACAACTGCTAACGTATATTAAAAAAAACAGAACCTCTCCCTTCAACCCTTCTTAACCCAACCCCCTCAGGATCCATATATACCCTTCTGACTCCTACAAGCAACTTCTGGCTACTCCCCTACAGCTTTTCTAGGTGCATATTCTTTTTTGTCCCTTTATAGGCTCAGCAGCACTGCTCCAGTTGGGTTACAATGTGACTTGACCCAGGTTACTGGTTTGGTGACCCAGGGTGGAAGTGGGGATAGATGCAAAGAATTTCTGCATCAACTTCACATAAGGATGGAACCTTAGCCTTTGAAGAGAGCAGTGGGCCACTTCTAAAGGCCCACTGTGTTTAAGGGATCTGGAAATTCAAGATTTTTAAGGACATCAATCCAGTTGTTACCTTCATAGGGTTCCATGCTTTTCCAACTAGGGTCTTAATCTTAAGACAAACACACTTGCAGAGTTAAGAAGTTGAATTTTTCTGTAACTCCTCTATTTTTGTAATTAAATTATGACCTCACGCATAGTTGTTTTTGCCCTTGAGAAATGAAAATAACTTTATGCTAGTTAGGAGGTCATGTGGCTTTCACATTTCACCTAAATTGATGATTAATCATGCCTTCATTTTTTTCTTCCCCAATGCATCAGTAGTACGCAACAAAAACTAATTTCAGGGTCCTTATAATACTACTTTCTTTGGGCTCTCAGGATGCCTGAGATAATACAACCACCAGTGCATTCCCTTTTAACATGATTCCATCCCAGTTTAACACTAGTGAAAATTTTAAAATTTCACTGAGACAGCATGCCAGGCATCAGTACTCTACTTACCTCCAGTGACGTGGTGTTCATTTTTGGCTGTGCAGGAGGTAATGCAATACAAAATCCCATTTTTGTCTGTACTCTCTGGAGCTAAGATGTCTCTCAACAACAACTCCAAACCAAACAAGGGGGCTGGGTTTTTATACCTTGCATTGATCAGTCAATGGATTTCAGCTGCCCTAGGAAGACGGCATCTCCTTGAGCAGAATATTATTCTCCAGCTGAGGGCAAAGGCCTGGAGAACACAGCTGTGAGTTATCAGTGGCCAACATTTGTTGCAGCCAGGAGAATAAATGCCCAGGTCTAAAGAGAGGATCTGGTTGCTTCACCACAGCCTTCACTATCATTAATTTTTCTCTCCTACTCATGAATACCTGTAGCTTCATTATTGACCAATATCTAGTCCTAAGGTTCCTTTTCCAGTAACACTTCTGAGTTTCTATTTGATATAGTATTAAAATTTTATGCTACATTTTATTCAAGGATTGTGTGAAATTTCATTACCTATTGAATTAAATATGATGAATAGGAATATGCTGGCCTTTGGGCAATATCCAATAATTGATGATACACTGTGGATTGGATAGATGATAATAACTATTGCTCATGGCCAAGCAGAGTAATCTATTGAATATCTACTATATGTCAGGCATTGTTCTAGACATTTGTATTGTATCAATGAACCTAATAGATCCTTGCCTGCCTGGGGTTCAATTAGTGTGCAACCATTAGTTAATAAACATGTGATGTAATACAAAAAAAGTAAATCATATAATCCATTAAAAGGTGATTGTAATTGAAAAAAATTAAAGGTAAGAGTGAGTAGAAATGAGTAAGGCAGATTGTAATTTTAAATAGGTGGTGATGGTAGGGATCAATGAAAAGATAACATTTAAGCAAAAAATTTGAAGGTACTGGAATTAGTCATGAACTTATCTTGGGGAAAAGAATCTCAGGCAGAAAAAATGGCTTATGAAAAGGCCCTATAGCAGGAATATGCATCTCACATTAAAGGAAGAGCGAGAAGGCCAGTGCAGCTGAAATGGAATGAAAAATGGGGGGAGTAGAAGAATACATCAAAAATGTGAGGGAGCCACTTGATGTGCGGTCTTGTAGCCATTGTGAGGTCTTTTCTTTGACTTTGAGGGAAACTGGATATTATTGCAGGGTTTTAAGCAGATGGTAACACAAGCGGATTGCTAGTGATAACACCCTTTCTTTCAGAGAACACCCTGGGGCGGGCAACAGTGAAAACAATGAGACCTATTAAGAGACTAAATCAGAGTGCTATTTAAGTGCATGTTTAGTAGGACCAGGGTGATTGCAGCTGTGGTCAGATTCTAGGGCTACAGAATTTCTTGCAAGATTGGATATGTGGTGTGAGAAAATTAGAGGGGTTGAGGTCTGAGTAACGGGAAGGACAAAATTTCTATCAATTTATATGGAAAAGGCTGTAGGCAGGATCAGGATTTGGGGGACAGATCACATATTACATGTTGAATATGTCAGTTTTGGATTTCTAATAAACATTGAACTTAAGAGTAGGTAGCTAGGTATACAGTAGTTTGTGAAAGTTGTCTGTGATGTAGATTCGAATCTACAAGTCATCAATATATAAATAGTATTTAATGTCAAGAGACTGAATAAGGTCACCAAGGGGGTGAATGCAAATTTAGAAGAGGACCGGGAACTTAAACCTGGGAAATATCAAGGCTAAGAGATAGGCCAGAAATGAGGAACCACTAAAGTAGTGTAGCCACCAGTTAGATTTTATTTTTAATGTGGTATCCTGTAAGCCAAATAAAAAAGTGAATCCAGAGTAAAGTGATTAGCTATAATAATGTTGGTAAACTGAAGACTGAGAATTGACTCTTTGGTTCAGCACCATATATTTCTAAAAGAGACAACATGCATTGTTTTGAATCCTCAAAATCACACGTGTTTAAATACTATTTTAAAATATTTAGATATTATTTTACAGACGTAAACTTTAACCTCAAGTTAATTGTCATTACCCAGGTGAGTAGTGGGGTTGTAGAGCTGGATTCTGCAGATTGCAAACTGCATGTTCATCTCACTCAAACATGTTTTTTTTTTTTTTTTTTTTTTTGTAGTGCCGTTCGTTGAAAACAAAATAATCTTTCCACATGGCATCATTAAGAGCCCAAGAAAGAGGTGGTTGTCTGAGCATGTCACCTAGTAGTTTACGTGTGACCTTTAGGGTTAACATTTTCCAGTGTTTCCAATCTTTAGCTTTATATATTCAGAAATTGTTTTCTCTAGTGTCCTGAAGTTGATTATTCTATTGGAGATCAATAAGCTGAACGAACGCCACATGCTTACTTACTTTATACTGGAGGATATAAGATTTTGCTTTTTATGACAAGCCCTCTTCCCTTCGACAAAATACCTGGGAAATTAAATATTTAGAATGTAATTAGTTGAGTTTTGATTAATTCAAAAGTAATTGGATGACTTTGAGGAGATACTTAAGTCCTAGGGAAGGCCATGAACTATTTCATTCTCTCAATAGAGATCTCCATTTTTAATGAAAGGGAATATCAGTTAGACAAGAGGCAGACTCACATGGTGGTCAAGAATACTAGCTCTGGAACCAGACAGTACTGGCTCAAATTGGAAACTAGGCACTTGCAAGAATCTGGAGACAGTTTTTTTCTTTTTCCCCAACTTTTCTTTGCCTTGGCTTCATGTATAAAATAGATATATTAATTGTACCTTGCACACAGTATTGCAATGAAGATCAAAGTAAATAATGCACACAATGCATTTACACATGTGATTATTTGGACTGGCTTTCTGTGTTGCTCACATCCAGGCTCTTCTATCTCTAAGACATTGCTAGATATTCTATGACCAATTGTTTTTCTCTTACTTATTCAATTATCCCCCATACTTTCAGGTACAGTAATCTTTTTTTGTTGCTTTCTTTATATATGTGAATTACTAAATGTGTTAAGGTGAGACTTTTAATTTTTAAGCCAGAAAAACAATTTGCCTATTGTTGTTTTGGTTTGAATTTCTGAATTAAGCTAGGTAAACCTTTTAATTTATTTTTCTAGGACTGTGTGCTTACATGGAAAATGAAACAAGAGGCCCCATTTGGGGTACACTTAAAAAATAAGAGATTTGGTTAGGGCTAATTACCTGTTTTTGTTTTTGTGTCAAGCATTTGTACAAGAGCTGAAGAGCAACTAGCAGCACTTAAAACACTGATTTTTTTTTTTTTTTTCACATACTGGAAATGCCAAGGACATAATTCTAACTTGGCTCTTCAAAACATACACTTCAGCATTGAGCAAGAGGAAATGTAAAGAAAAATCCATTGAAACTGTAATCACATGTATTGGACTATTCACTGTTGGAGATTTTATATATTAAGTATTGTCAAAGCAAACATTGCACCAGACAAGGTTAAACAGAGAAGGAAGAATTTATTCAAGTCTGTTTCAATAGGGGACAGAAGCCAGAAATCAGTCTGAGTTCAACTCCTCTATTGAACAGCAGGCTAGAGAGCTTTTAAGAGCTGGGTTGGAGGTAGGGGGATTGTAGAGCATCTGTGTTTGCTCACTGGCCTTAGCCAAAGAAAAAGCTAACTTTCTCAATCTTCTTGAAGGAAGGTAGTTTTACAGCTTGGAGCAAAGTGCCCACAAAGTTTGGCTACTACCCTCTCACAGAGACTGGGTGATAGGGCACTATCTTCCTTGATCATATTTCAAAGGGATGGCTCCCACGTCCTGAGGGACACTAAAAAGCCTGTCTAAAGTTTGGTCAAGAGAGAGAACTGCTAAGGCCATCTTGGTCAGTTCCTAACTTTAAAATAAAATTTGAGGATAATCTATTCATTAAATTATTTCATTTGGTACACTCAAAAATGTATAAAAAATGGAATTTTATTCTCAACAAATTAGATCATCCCTAAGTCAGTTAAAGTGCTATCGGCCTTACTTATGAAACTCAGACTTAAAAAGAAAAAGGAAGATAAACATATAATAACAAAAGATTCTTATTTTCAAAATGTTAAATCAAATAAGATAATTTTTATATTCTCATTAAGGCAACTGTACCCAGATGGAGAAAAAAACAACAATAATTTGGCTATATGAAATATAAGTCAACTAGGTATTAGTTAAATGTATAAAATGAAATATGAAGAGAAAATAAAACATAATATTTGTCTACTACCAGCCACCTTCTTGCCATTAATGCTTTCTTCTCCCTTAGACTTTGAGATTCCACTCTTTTTTCATCCACGTAATCTGCCTGTTCTTCTGTTCTCTGGCCTTTAGATCACATATTCTGTCCTTAGTATACCTCTTATCTCATTCTGAACACAACCTCCCGGAGCACAAATCTACTTCAATAATTTTGATTATCTCCTATACACTAGTAGCTATAAGATTTATATAAATAGTATCAAATATTTATGGATTTATCTTTTAACATTTTATCTATTGGCCAGATATCTCCACTAGTATATCCACCATGGAATTTAATGCCAACATACACAAATATGACTTGTCTTTTCTTCAAGTTTTCTTTTTCCTTCAGTTCTCAATTGTTTACCCATATAAAGAGTTACTATTGCTAGAAAACTTGGAGTCATTTTCAAATCCCTTAATCTTCAAATACAGTTGATTACTGCATTTTAAAAATTATATCTCTTCCTCTCTATAAACACTGTATTACTCGTATTATTTCTTTTCAAGCCTGTTACACTAGCCTCCTGGTAAGTCCCTTGGCTTCTCTTCCCACAAATTGTCTTCTGCATTATCATTTAAACACAGTCAATCATGTCACTCTCTTGCTTAAAGATCTTTAGTAACTTCATATTGTCAATAATAATTCAGATTACTTAGCACATTATGAAAGATCTACAAACTGTTCCCCAAATTTTCCACTTCTACCTCCATCTACTCCACTTACTCCATTTTACTGATGCTCAGTTTTTGCCACTCATCTTACTCTCCTACCAAACACACAGAAAAACACACATATTCTATAAATTCTGAAGTCATACCTTAAAATGTATCTACTCCATAAAGTCTCCCTTTACTATCCATGCAGAGGGCTGTTCTCTTTCGTCTGATCACATTTAGTGTGATAAGTTGTTCTATGACTAGTTCTTCTTTATTTTGTACCTGTTACTCTGACTTCCCCAAAGCTTCAAAGTGTGTAGCACAGTGCTACCTGCTGCCTACTCAGGATCTATTAACTGATTTAATGAGAGTATAGCCCTGGCTCTCATGGAGCTTCAAGTCTAGTAGGATAGTATATTTCTTCTTAATTGATAACTTTTATTTTCATTTAAAATCACAACATCTTTCTTTTTAGATGTATCTTATTTACACTTAAACTATAGTACTCATCTAACTTTGAATTTTGTTGTTCTGGTGGTGGTGGTGCCTTCAGAGAAGATGTCTTTGTGTCCATCTCTTTCATGTAAAATTTTCCATTTCACGTGGTTACTTTGTTCAAATTTTGCTTCTTTACTCTCTCAAAGATATTTGGAACCAGCAATTTTTATTTTGCGTTTAAGCTTCATTTAAGGACCATTTTACTGTTGTGTTCTACGTCACTCATTTTGTTTAGTTTCTCCATATTTGATGATTCATTAAAAGACAATTTTGCCATTAAATTATGTGGTAAAGGTCTGAAATAGGTAACAAAATGCCAAAGGATTTTTCCAGATAAATTCTGTATGATATCTTGCTATCATGTTTTCTTTTAGAAGAATTTGTTTATTTAATTTTTTCTGTTATGTCTAAACTTAGAAAAAGTTGAAGCAATTAATTACATTTACTATAAAAACTTAACTGAATACCTAGCATATTCATATTTCAACTTTACAGCCAGGATTTTTGTTTTGACAAATGACCCTCTACTAAATTATGAGGATTATTTTTACTTTTAGTTCCATTTGTTTATTCGATTGGTATGTTCAGCAGCTAAGTGTTCTTTGGTTGCAGGAAGCTCTTTGGTACCTAATGGGGATTTACTGAAATGCTAATGATTAGCTCAGAGAGTCATCTGGAAGATGAAAAAACTGCAATGAAAAGAAACAAACTAAGGAATCTCCAGGTGTCTGGACATCATTAGACACTGGAGCTCTGCATCAGAAAGCACTACTGAAATGAATGAGCTTTAAACATTCTTCTACCACTGCATCATCCCATTCATCTGTCTTGATCTAGAAAAGTGGAATTGGCTTATCATAGATCATGAGCCCACCCCCTGGTTAAGAAAGAGCAGGAAACATTCATTTACTATCTACAGAGATTATTTGCAACCAAAGACAAATATGACAGTAATTGGTACCAGACGTTGGATAAATTAATCCTGATCATCAAAAAAACCAGTGTCTATGACAGAAGTTAACTTTAGAAAAAATGTTTGAGCTTAATATATTTTCCTATGTGGATGAAAAAAATTAATCAATAGTCAATCTAAGAAAGAAATGTAAAATTTTATTTCAGCAAATCTGAGGATTATAACTTGGAAGACAGTCTTTCAGAAAGCCCTGAGGGCAGTTCTGAGACCAGTATATATGTGATTTTGGTGAAGGGGCACATGCAATCCAGGGGTACATGCATCATTGGTAGGAAGTTACTGATATTTGCAAGGAACAGATATCTTAGTTAATGGTGTTAGTGTTTTCTAAGTATGGAAAGATGCAAGGACATGGGTTACTAAAATTTTCTCCTTAAAATATGTATCTGAAGTCTAGTTCTGTCAGTTTTCCCAGAGCACAAAGTGCTTCATCCTGATCCTTGCCCTGAATTCCTTTCAAGGTATACTGTAGGTCAGCAACTACAGTGGCTAATGACTTGATTCTTGTAGAACTGGATGGTGGGCAACATTCTTTATTGAACAAGCCCTTCCCTTTCGGTCTTAATTAACATTGACTAAATTGGGGAGGCATTTCGTGACCAGTTTGTTCCACGGTGGTAGGAATGCTCACTCCCAGGTCAAGTGAGGTTTTCATTCGTAGGTCACGCAATGTGCTATTACTGAACTAGGACCTGTTAATGGGAGCAAAAGTTCTCTGGACCATCTGTCTTACTAGTCTATTAAGGTCCAGGAAGTGGTTCCCTCTTGTTATTTCTTCCCATATTTAGAGTTACAGTTTTACAATCATTGATCTTATAGAATCATTGATCTTATATTTGGTTAATCGTTTCAAGTCACCTAGACATCATTATTTTTATCAGAGGCTCAGTATGCATTTGGTGATGCGATAAACAGTAATCTTATAAAATGGGAAGAATACAAGTAATATAACTAGTAACATTAATAAGGTTATAAGTAAGTATTTAAGCTAAGAAATTCTGTTAGGTGTGGTCCAGTAACTCCCCAGGTGGTCTGACAAATCTGTTCTGCATCAATCACTCTCTTTAAGGGAAATGATATATTTGCATTATACATAAAGTTCACCTGAGATATCTGCACACACAAGGAGAGTGGTGAGTCAACCTGACCCCTTCCAGGATTGAAAAAAGAATGTTATCTTCTAAGTAGTTACATACATAGCTGGCACCAGAAGAAGAAAAATTTACCTTTATGGTTGAGCAGGTATTTCTGACATTGGTGAGGTCTGGTTAACACATAATGCAGGTGCACAATGCACACTAGAGGCAAGGGAGGAGGCCAAAGGGCAGAGAAAATATTTTATGTTTACATTTTTCTTGCCGTACCTTAAAATATGAATTTAAATTTCATCACCTAATTTACTAAAATAGAGATTACCAACTACTCTGTTTTATCTCAGTTAATTAAGGTATAATACACATTGAAAAATTATACAGAATTTGTTTAACCTGAAACGGCCTTAAATATTTAGAGATGATACAGAGACATTTAAAAAATTATTCCTCATATGAACATTGTATGCAGAGGATGAGATGATGGAATAGATTCATATTACCCATTTTTGTGACATCAATTACAATTTATAACTTAAAGACTTTTAAATCTGCATTTCCTGCCTGGTTCTCTCTCCTTGGGTCCAGATTTGTATCCCCAAATGTTTCCTGTCACCTTCACTTGGATGTTAAAGAGGACAACAGGGCTTCCCTGGTGGAGCAGTGGTTAAGAGTCCGCCTGCCGATGCAGGGAACACGGGTTCGTGCCCCGGTCTGGGAAGATCCCACATGCCGCGGAGCGGCTGGGCCCGTGAGCCATGGCCGCTGAGCCTGCGCGTCCGGAGCCTGTGCTCCGCAACAGGAGAGGCCACAACAGTGAGAGGCCCGTGTACCGCAAAAAAAAAAACAAAAAAAAAAAAAAAAAGGAGAACAACAAATTCAGCATGTTGAAACGGAACTCTGTTTTCCCCATCTATTCCTCTTTTTCAAGTCTGCTTTTTTCTAATGTTTTTTATTAATTCAATGATTTCTTGCTCAATCAGGTTAGGATTAGATATGCTATTATAAGAAATAATCATTGATATTCCAGTGAATTAATACAAAAAGTTTCATTGTTCACTCTTCTTACCATATAATGAGGATCAGGCATGTTTCCTCAGATGTTTTGTCATAGGGACTAAGGGAACCAGATTGTTACCAATCTTGTGGCTGAACCAGTTTGAATAGATAGATTCCAACCTTGCCATGGGAGAGATAGAATGGCTTGTGGATTGTGTAGAAAGTTTTGTAGGGCTAGGGATGAAAACAGCTGTTATTACTACCACCTATATGATCAGCTAGAAGTCATACTACCTAACTGAAAGGGAGGCTGGGAAATGTATTTATGTGCCCAAAAAAGAACATGGTGAGCTGAACGTAATGTATTATCTTCATAGATTCACCATTTTTCTAGCTGCTCTAAGAAGAAATCTGGGAGTAACTAACTTTTCCTATTTTTGCATCCTACTTCTAATCAATCCTCTTATTAAACTGATTAATATCTTTTGAACCTACTCAAGTCTTTTTTACAATAACTGGTCACTGTCTTTACCTTGGTCCAAGCCTACATTATTCCTCTCTAAGCATATTGCAGCAGTACAAGTTAGTCTCCTATTTGACACTAGAGAGATCATTCCAAATGAAAAATGCAAAGAAAAACTACTTCATTAAAATTCTTCAAGGGAAAAGTATGGAAGTGCTGTTAAAAATTTAAAAAGGACAATTTTAGATTCCTCTTTATATCATGTAATATTTGAAGGTAATGAATATGTTTATGACATAGATTATGGTGATGGTTTCACAAATGTACTTATCTCCAGATTCATCAAGTTGTGTATATTAAACATGTGCAGCTTTTTGTATGTCAATCAGTTGGTTGGAAAAAAGCAATGATAGAAAATAAAAGCAACAAACGTCCTAATGGCCTAACCCTTTATCTAATTTCCTATAACCAAGTTTTATTCTGGTTTATTTGATTTCTCCTTTTGATATATAAGAACAGAGGGGAAAGAATAACAGAAGGCTGGATTGTAAGTGTCCTGAATCACATTGCTTTACATTGACTTGATGAACCATAAATACCTTTTCATTGATTTTTCTAGTTATTTTAGTATTCTATTATGCATAAGTTACAGTGTTAAGGATACCTACATAGATAAAATTTAGGAACATTTAATTCACTACATTCTCAAAAAATATTTTAGATAAGTGCATATCTGAAATAATTTGGTAATTAATCTAAACCCCTTAGTTGACAATAGAAGACACTAAAACCAAAACGGGATCTATAATATGATCTATAGTATTCTGCAAGTAAGGGATAGACCCACAGGGCTGCTAAGCTATGCAAATTTAATTTTGGCAGTCTAAAGCCCCCTGGGGCCGTATACATGACCCTAGCTAGAATCCAGGTCTCTTGGCCCCAGTTTAGCCTCTATTGCATGTTTTCATTCTACCAGAAGTTCTCACACTTATAACATGTAAACTCTGTTCCATTATAAAACAAACATCTCAAGCATATCCCATGTCCAAGATAACCCTTCCTGCCTCGAGAATCAATAATGCTCAAAGTAGTAGAGCTTTCTTTATGAACTTACTTTCTTGAATTCGTATTGAAAAACAATAGTAACTTTAAAAAAATATTTCTAAATATAAAATTATATTGTCATATTGAATATGCTTATTTAAACTTTATACACCCTTCCGAGGATGCTGCAGTATTTCTCTCTATCATACTGACAGCCTAATAAATCTCTTCTGTATACAATGGTACTGCCTGTTTAAAACCTTTTGATGCTTTAAACTCTAGAATGCCATTAGAAGTATGTGCCAGGTTTGTAGCTAGCATTTTATTTAACATTTCATGAAACATAAAGTTAATATCTTTGAATATTAAATGATAAGTAGAATTCAGCTATTATTTTGCAAAATCAGTAGCTTAA
The DNA here is from genome assembly GCF_005190385.1 of Monodon monoceros. Taxonomy (NCBI): domain Eukaryota; kingdom Metazoa; phylum Chordata; class Mammalia; order Artiodactyla; family Monodontidae; genus Monodon; species Monodon monoceros. The sequence goes on from NW_021703767.1 coordinate 39,051,627, forward strand.
AACACTTGCATTTTATGTCATCAACAAAGATTTCTGAAGGTGATCCAGGACATGTGTCTAATGCAGAACTGATCTTTTCATAGGTGTGAGATTATCTTACTTTAAAACCCAAATCACAAACATTAAATCACCAACAATAAATCACCAACAAAGCTTTCATTTCAAATGCAGCCTTTAAATGCATAACACAACAGAAGGACAATTAAAGTTAGTCATAGTCTATTATCATTGCATTGGTTCTGCTAATGAGTTCTGTGACTTGTTTCAGAATCAAAATGCTACTCCTGAGAAAGCTTATCAACCTAAGTGAGTCTTTATCACTTTGCCCTTAAATAGCCAGTGTTCTGTGCCTTTGAGTTTGGGGAGCAGTGCTAAATAAAAGAGCTATTAGTCTTGTGCAGTCTAGGATTTGACAGCTCATGAGGTTGCACAGACCATTATATTACCAACACCATTTCCAATTCCTTAGGCATCTCCTCCAGCACCTCTGGAGAAATACCTCAGCTCCCTTGCTCACTCTCTCTCTCTCTTCCTTTCTTTCCTCCCTCCCTCCCTTCTTCCCTCCCTCCCTCTTTTTCTTCCTTCTTTCTTTCCTCCTCCCCTCCCTTCCTTTCCTCCTCCCTCTTTGTCTCTCTCTCTCTCCCTCTCACTCTCTCACTCTCTGTCTCTCTGGCACTCCTAATTTTACTAACCTATACTAGATGACTGAATGAAAACTTATGCTTTTTGGAATTTTTCTACCTAAATGCCTATATTTATACCATGTATGATAATATATTAGTATTTTAGATGGAAAAGGAAGAGTATATATAGCAAGAAGGAAATTACTTAGTTTGCTTTTGCAGAGGAATCAATTGATTACATTTATTTATTGAAATAAAATTGAAGGATTATAATCATGTATGTGGGTTTGTTATTATTTGTAATTAAAACAATTTACGTAAGTGATAATCCTCTGAGCTTCTACAGAGGAATGAACTAGGCATTTATTTATTATTATTATTTTTTAATTAATTAATTAATTAATCTATTTATTTTTGCTGTGTTGGGTTTTCGTTGCTGTGCACGGGCCTTTTCTAGTTGTGGCGAGCAGGGGCTACTCTTCATTGTGGTGCACGGGCTTTTCTCATTGTGGTGGCTTCTCTTGTTGCGGAGCACAGGCTCCAGGCACATGGGTTTCAGTAGTTGCAGCATGCGGGCTCAGCAGCTGTGGCTCACGGGTTCTAGAGCACAGGCTCAGTAGTTGTGGCGCATGGGCTTTGTTGCTCCATGGCATGTGGGATGCTCCCGGACCAGGGCTCAAATCTGTGTCCCCTGCATTGGCAGGCAGATTCTTAACCACTGTGCCACCAAGGAAGCCCTGAACTATGCATTTAAATAAAAAGATTTGAATATGAGCATTTCCAAAAAGACAAATAGCATGAGTGTAGTTTTATGATAAAATGCCAGTGTCTGACAATATATTTAACACGGTCTTATTTTTAGTACTTCCAGATATATATTTCTAATCTAAATTTCATCTATAGACAGTCCCATTAATTTACACTTTAAAAATAGCAGCAATTTATTTCCAATTTTATATTTGAATTTTCTTTGTTTTGAAGATACCACTGGATCAGAACATCTAGGATCTGGGTAAAAAATGATATTCTAACTACTGTCTGTTGTATTATTTAAGTGCATGTTTATTTCATTGATCTGAACTTTTCCACTGAATTTTTGTGTAAGTTTTAAAGAGAAACTGGATATTTATTATTCACTGCAATGTGACCTTTCCTATAGAACAATGCTATATTTCTAAGGCATGAAACTGACAATGTCCTGTTATATGTTACATATCTTATGGATGTAAAGGTGTCACAGGAAAAGTGAAAGCTAACTCCAGCCAAATTGTGTAAGAGTCAAATGGTTCTCTCTTTTTTTTTTTTTTTTTTTGCGGTACGCAGGCCTCTCACTGTTGTGGCCTCTCCCGTTGCGGAGCACAGGCTCCAGACGCGCAGGCTCAGCAGCCATGGCTCACGGGCCTAGCCGCTTCGCGGCATGTGGGATCTTCCCGGACCGGGGCACGAACCAGTGTCCCCTGCATCGGCAGGCGGACTCTCAACCACTGCGCCACCAGGGAAGCCCTCATTTTTTTTTTTTTTTTCCTAGCTTTACTCATTCTCCCTCTGCTCAATGCCTAACATTTTATTCCAGGTATTTTCAAAGTTGTTGAAAGTATACTTTGGGAACCATGTGTGGAAACTGAGACAAACAAAACTCCTGTTTTGAAAATCAGTGCCTTGCAAATTTCTTTGTTATTGTGCTGCTCAATATTATGTGGTTTTATATATCATGTGTGCTGGGATGGTGAAAGAGCATCAGAAAGACTGCTCTAGACTGCATCTTATTAACATTTCAATTGTTTTTATTGTGGTAAGAAGAGATAACATGAGATCTACAATCTTAACAATTTTTTCAACGTACAGTGCAATCTTGCTAACTATAAACATAATATTGTACAGCAGATTCCTAAAACTTATGCATCTTGCATAACTGAAATTTTATACATGTTGAACAGAAACTCCTCATTATTTAGGGCTATAAAAATACTATCACTTTAATGTAGGATTGCTTAACTAACTTTGGGATATTCAGGAATCTGACTAAAATGTCCTCGTGGTCAGAAGAGAGTATTTCAAGTAGTGCAATTTTATGCAATCCCAGTTGGGGCAAGGTGTTCATCTGTGCATTCTCCCCTTGAGGGCTGCTGGATTTATTATCCTCCCTTAAAAAGCCTCCTTTGATTTTTATGTCTTGGATTCTTATTTCATGGATCAAGGATTAGCAACACGTTTGTCTCCAAGCTCTTCTGATGGCAACAAGAAATGTTTGCAATCTAAGACAAATCTGAAGGAGAAGGAAAAATCAATCAGAATATCTTTGGAGAAACGAAGTTCCCATTATTGTATTCAGTTTTTGAAAATTCTGTATTCTCTCCAAAATTATCAAGATAAATTAATTATTATTATCATTTATAATTATGGTTCCTATTGAGATTAAAAATGAAATCAGTGCTGCCTTAATAAATATCACATTTTTATACGAATTTACATGTTAAAAGAAAACAACTGAGGGCTTCCCTGGTGGCGCAGTGTTTGAGAGTCCGCCTGCCGATGCAGGGGACACGGGTTCGTGCCTTGGTCCGGGAAGATCCCACATGCCGTGGAGCGGCTGGGCCCATGAGCCATGGCCGCTGAGCCTGTGCGTCCGGAGCCTGTGCTCCACAACAGGAGAGGCCACAACAGTGAGAGGCCCGCGTACTGCAAAAAAAAAAAGAAAACAAATGAAAGATCAGTAAGAATAAACAATTTTAGTTCATCTAGGAATCTTAGAAAGTATGTTTACTATTTCATGATACTTTAATTTTGTGATTTTCTATGTATTTATATTCAAACATGTGAAAAACAATTAGAAGGAAATTATATCTGAGATTTTTACAAAATTGACACATAAATGTCCATATTTTCTTGTTAGAAAACTTTAATTCCAACAAATCTAATAAGGCCAGTTAAAAAATCTAGAGTAATGGCTATATTTCTTCCATTGTGCTTGGAAAGCAAATTCATCAAAAAATGTTTCATAAATTTCTTCATATGTTTAAATGTGAGGTAAATAAATTTTGAAATGTGATTCAGACTGCTTCAGATTGATTAATTGGTATTAACCTTGAATCTATTTTGGTTGCATCTATATTTAATGAATTATTTCAGGAAAACATTAAAGTGCTCTATTTTCTAACTGATAAATATGCTTAAAATAGGTCAGGAGATCTTATAAAGATTACTTTTACTCTTTAATTAAACTGACACTCCTGTAGTCCATCTGGTCAAGGCATCACTTTCTAATGATCATCTTTGTTGAATTATTTTATGAATTTCTTTTAAGGAAATCCAACACAGACTCTAAGTATTTTAATACAAATTTGGTTTTGTAGTATAGCTGCTGAAGTATATTTGACAATATATGCTGTGGACATAAACAAAAACCAACCAAATGAGAAAAGCAAAGCCTGTTTATTCTGAGCTTGCTATGGCAAAGCAGTCAGCCACCATTACTTGCATTTGGCAGGTACTCAAAGGCAGACAGGAGTGGGAAAGTTTTACAGTGAGAAAAAGGAAGACTGAAGGTATGCCCTGACTGCAGGCTGTTTCTCTGGGAAAGCTGTAGGTGGACTAACTAGAAGTAGGCATCCTATATGACTGGTTTGGGCTGCATATTTGGCTTTCTCTGGTTGGTCCTAAATTGGAAGCAGGTATAAAAACTGGGGAAGCTGTTAGTTATTAATCAAGTCCTGCCTATTCTGGACCAATTGTTACAGAAGTTATTGTTTAGCTTCTTGAATTGTCACTAGAGACAGCAATCAGAGCAGCCTGGCTTCCTGTGTTTTAGATTATATATAAGGAGTTTGTTTCCTGGGCAAGTTGCTGCAGGTTGTGGGTCAAAGTTATATTGTTATATATGACCTGGCCATTGTTTGTTTGTATATTCAGTCTCCCCATGTTAATAAAAACTTGATTAAGGGAAAGAAATTGGATTAGATGACCTATATACTAAGATTCTATGACCTCCTTTTATGAGTACAGAGAATATTGATCTGAAGCTCTCATTAACCCATAATCAATGGTAAATTTAAAAGAAAGAGAATGACTCATTTTCCTTCGTACAAAGATAATTATTATTTGGAGCATATTTATTTAAACAAAATTAATTTCCCCAAACATCTCAACTACCCAACATCTGCAAATAAGGTGTTTTTTTTTCCTTTTTTCCACATCGCTGACCTCAGAAGTACTAGAAATCACATTGTTAAAGGCTGTACTAATTGCAAGGAGTCTTGAATTGTGTTTTAAGCACATTTTCCAAACATCCTACTAAATGGATAAACGTATTCTTTTGGGGGGCTGTTTATTATGTACTGTATGAAAGACGTTGTGCACATAGTAATGAACAAAGCAGAAACAGTATCTGCTCTCAGATTATATTCTAATGGTAGAAGACAAAGAGTAAATAAAAAGTCAGTAAGGGATGTCTATGCAGTGATGACGAATCTGTTTCTCTAAAAGTTAAGAATAAGAAAGAATGTATATAAATTGAAACATAAAACTTTTAGGTATATTTATTTCTTCTGACTTTAAAAAACATTATCAGTTTGACCTTTATTGACATGTGACTTTAGAATTCATTTTGTGCGATGTTTATGTGGCTCGATTAATTAAGATATTTTCAAGTGAAAGCAACAAAACCCCAAACTACAAGTATCTTAAATAGTAGAGACCTTCATTTTCTCATATAACACAAAGTCTGGAAACTGCTGTCCTGTGCGTTTTTTTGTTGTTTTTTGTTTTTGTGGTATGTGGGCCTCTCACTGTTGTGGCCTCTCCCGTTGCGGAGCACAGGCTCCGGACACACAGGCTCAGCGGCCATGGATCACGGGCCCAGCCGCTCCGCAGCATGTGGGATCTTCCCAGAACGGGGCATGAACCCATGTCCCTTGCTTCGGAAGGCAGACTCTCAACCACTGTGCCGCCAGGGAAGCCCCTGTCCTGTGTTATTTTATTCAATGGATCAACAATGTCATCAAGAATCTAGGTTTTTCTATCTTTCCCTTTGTCTTCCATAGGGAAGGTACAGATAAGTTCACTCAGCAGCCAAGCACCAGTTCCTTCCTTTCTTCTACTACAGAGTCTGAGAAGAAAAAAAATTCACTTTCCCAGATCTTTTCCCATGAAGAGTGCCCCTATAGGAAAGTGTATTGTCTTATGCAGTCACTTCACCTCCTCTTCATTCCTCCTTCCTCTTCGGATTGGAACGAGACATAGATTTGGTTTTTTGACATAGATTTGTTGGCTGAGACTGTAACAGCCATCTTATACTTATAGAGAAAAGCCACGGGAATTTAAGAAATCTTGCTCTTGATATCCTTAGAGCTATTGTCTCAAGGCCAATGAACAATACCTTTCAGATTTTTTGTTGAGAGGGAAAAGTAAAAGTTTAAATATGGTTAAGCCTCTGTTTCTGTCATTTACAATGACATGAAATAAAGACAATGTTTCTCTCTTTTACAGTATGTCTCTCTTCATGGTGACAAAATGGCTGCAGTGGAACCAGTATCATATGCAGACATAATATTATTCAGGGAAGAAGAGAGAATACATTTCTGTGCATCACTCTTATAGTGAGAAAAATCTCCCACAAAAGTTTACCAGTGGAGTTTTCCTTAGGTTACACTGATTAGGACTTGGTCACATGACAATATATAAAATATCCACTGCCAAAAGGAACAAGACCAAGCTGATCAGATTGAACCAATCATGGTTCATTCCCAAGGCTGGAAATAGGGTCACCATTCTTGAGCTCATGGCCTTGCAGAGGATAGAAATAATAATAATAATGGGCTTCTGTGAGCAGAAAGGAAGAGAGAATGTATATGGGCACGCAAACAGCAATATTCTCCACACTGACATAAGACATAGAATCTCTAACAATAAGGTCATAAAAATCTGATAAAATCTAACACAGTGCCAAGGCCAGACTTAACTTGGCATAATGAGGATACCCTATTTGGAATCCAAAGTTATCATTCTTGAGATATGGGTATATAATTTTTTTTAAAAAAGGAGAGAGAAGAAACTCTGAGTTGTTTTGAATATGATACAATTATTTGAAAATTTTAAGTCATTGAACAAGTATAAGGAGTTGATTTCCCCATTACCAAGTCTCTCTTCTGTTAAACTAGAACTTCTGTATTTTAAAAACCAGGCTGAGAGAGAGACAGAAAGAGACAGAGAGAGACAGAGAAGGAGGGAGGACAAGTTTTCCCACTCTACTTCTATCATAATAATTTTATTTAGTTCCTTAAATTTAGGCTTCCTGTTGTAGTTTCATTTGAACAAAGAAACTGCAGGGAAAAAAACCCTGATAATCCAGTGAATTGCATTACCTCCAATCTCCCTTCCCAAATGAAAATCCTATAAATCTATAAATCCTCAAAAGAATCTGAATAGTTTCTCAGGGTGAAATTTGCAATTTTCTTCCTTTTTGTATCCACATATAAGATTTCATATTTTAGGCAAACTCATAAAGTTAGCATAATTCTGGAGAACTATACCAGTATGTGTAAGTTCCTGGCTAAGGATTTAGAAATCAGGTGCAAATCTTGGCTGGATCTATATGAGTAAAATATTCAATTTAGTTTGGGTTATAGGAGTAAGTTCTTTGATGATACCAGTTAGCTATTTTATATTATTTCTGTTCCAAAGGAGGAATAGTCTTCAACCCATCACTATACAAAACAGTTTTTTAGACTTTACCCCAAAAAGTATAACTTTTTTTCTTAAAACATTGATGCCCAGTGAGTGGTAATAGCATAATTTACACCATTGGTCTTCTTGTGAAACTTTATTCCTAATTTGTCAGCTTACTTGGGTCTGCTCTTCAGAGCTGTGCAATAAATTACAGTAGATGTTCACTACATTAATCAATTTGACATTTGTCCTGGAAAAATACAGTCAGAGAAAAATTAATGACATTCCAGGTTTTAATGTATTAGTAATAATACAAATATTTATAATCACTGATGTTTTCCTCAACTTTTAAAAAATATATACATTTTTTTCTTAAGAAGCATAGTGCATTTAGTAGTGAATTGATAACTCACAATGGAGAAGTAATAACAAAAAAAGGAGGTTAAATGCTCTTTTTTAAAATCCAATAATGTACACAGCTTATTATATATTTTCCCATTATGAAAGAAATATATTTTATTATAGAAAATACAGCAAGGTAGATAGATGATACACTCATTACCTGAAGTCCATTCACTAGCATAACTTTTCTAGATTTTCTTCCAGCTTTGTTTTCCATGGATAATATTTTATTTTTCTTTCCTTAACCTTGATCATTGTGTGTATATATGTATACATATATACATATATATATAACATAATTCACTTAATACCTTATTATTGAAAATTTTAAGTTTTTTTGTTTTACTATTAAGAATTATAAATTGATAGACATCCTTGTGAAAAAGGTGTGTGTGTGCATGTGAGCATGTGTGTGTGTTTGAGTTTCTGTGTTTGTTGTTTGTTTTGGTTACTTTTATCTCCTTAGGGACCTTTGACAGTTGTGTCATTACTGGGTCACATACTTTCTGGTATATACTGTCAAACTGCTTTCTAAAACAGCTTGTTGATTTGCATTTATAATATCATACTTATTAGCATTTAGTGATATTCTTTTAAAATATTTTGCTGGTTTGATACATGAAAAATACTAAATCATTGTTAAATTAATTGCGATTTTCTTTTAAAATTGTTCTAAGTTATATCATCCTGCAGTTTCATGGCCTTTATGCACATTTCCTTAAATAACTTAATTTTCAATTTTGAATTATATTAATTTAATCTAATAAAATTTTTATAGCAATATTATTTCTTCAAAGCAATTCCTTTAGCAAGAGTTCTATGTTCAAAAATTTTAAAGTATGCTTAAAAAGTTTGCTCTTGCACAAATAATCACTGAGTGGCTCAGAATGTTACATTTCAAGGTCACTTGTGCTACAATCTATGATATTGCAAACTCTATGGAAATTGAGCCTAACATTTGACTGTCTCTTAAAAAAAGAATCCCTAGATACGTGAAGATAAATCCTCTCCTTAAAATGAAACAGATGATAAATGCAAGGTAGAACAAGCAAGGTGTTATTAATCATAGTATAATCTGTATTGATCTATCTTAGATGAACTTTACAGATATCAAAAAAATAAAGTTCCTTATTATTGGAACCCTTGAAATTAAGGCTAAATAGCTCACAAATATAATGATCTTAATCAATTACCTAATAGTTCAGTTTATAAATTAACAATCCTAAAACTATGACTAACAAGTTATTTAATCACAACAAAGCTGAATTTCTCTATTTCCAAAATAAAACTAATAATAATACATTTCTCCAAGCATGGTTTTGAGCATTATCTACAGGGGTACAAGTTAAGGACTTAACTGAGGTGGAATATGAAGTTTGGATCTCCTGAGAAAGTATTTTCCTTGTTATTACTCAGTTTTAACTGTTATATCTACTAAAATTTATTTTTCTTCATGGCTGTGTTACACCAAAGTTCCTTCAGAATTCCTTAAAAATTGGTATTTTTATCAGTATTTTCATTAGCGATCATTTGCAAAGATGGCTAGAACAAGCCTTTCCAATGTACATCCTTTTGCCGTTACTTGCATTTCTCCACCCTTGATTCTAGAAGTGTTGTGTGTTTTGCTCTGAACAACAGAGTGCAGCGGAAGTACATGGATTCTAAACCAAAGCCTAAAGAAGCAGTACATCTTGCTCTCTTAGGAAGTGGTATCATCACTGAAGGAGCTCTGGCTGGTGCAGTGTGCTGAATTTTGTCACTCCTCACATCTCCAATTCATATGTTAAAGTCCTAACTCCCAGTACCTCAGATTGTGACTACAATTGGAGATAAGGTTTTTAGAAAAGTAATTAGGGTGAAATGACATCCTGTGGGTGGGCCTTCATCCAATCTGACTGGTATCTTTATGAGAAGAAGAAATTTGGACACATAAAAATAGACACCAGGGATGCACTTGCACAGAGGAAAGGCCAGGTAAGGTGACAGGGAGAAGACGGCTATCTGTAAGCCAATGAGAGAGACCTCAGGAGAAACCAAACCTGCCAACACCTTGATCTTGGGTTTCTAGTCTCCAGAACTGTGAGAAAATGAAGTTCTGATGTTTAAGCTCCCCAGTCTGTGGTCCTTTGTTATGGCAGCCCTAGCAAACTAATGCAACTAGCCTGCTGGAAGTTATGATCACCTGGAGTAGATGAACCGTTCCAGCAGGGGCCCCTTAGAGCAAAGAGCCTCCAAGTCAAACTCCAAATGATTGCAGAAAAAAATATCTACCTGAATATAGTACAAATTGCTGACATACAGAATAATAAACCAGTAAAATGGTGGTTGTTTTAAATCTTGGGGTTTAAATTATTGGTTTATAAACAATAATTGATAAATGAGATCTTTCATTAGGGATATAGAGCATCATTCTTGGTTCCCTGAGCTGAGGATCCCAGTAATTAATAATTCAATAATTATTTTTTGCAAACCAAAAACATGAATTGAATACTAACTATATGCCAGACACTGAAGTCACAAAGCCAAAGCTATAAGGTTAAAATCTTAACAGATTCTGAGTAATTTTCTAACTTATCTCCCTATTTTCTGCTATTTCATATACTACCTATTAATTTATTTGCAATGGGTGAATTACCCTAAAGTAATAATATCATCAAGACACTTTCTCCCTTCTCTCTCTCCCCCCTCCCCCTGTTCCTGAAAGTCTTCTGTAGCGTTGACTCTATTTTTAAACCAGCTTTCTCATCATGGTTTCAAGATAGCTTTTTCAGCTCTTGAAGCTACATCCTTTCAGGTTAAAAAGCATAAGAAATGTCATTGAATTTGCATGAGAATGTAATCAGAGAAGCTCTGATTAGACTGGAGGAATTTATTTACTGACAGGCTTAGGACTGAGTCTTGTGCCCACCACAAGGGATGAAGCTGAAACTCACATTTATGATCTGTCCTGAACGTGGGGCAGAAGTGGGTTCCCCTATCTTAGCTCACGCTGCTTTAACAAAATACCACAAATGGGTGGCTTAAGCAACAGACATTTATTTCTCACAGTTCTGGAGTCTGAGAAGTCCAAGATCATGGTTACAGCTGGTTAGGTTCCGAGTGAGGGTCCTCTTCTTGGCTTGCAGAAGGCTGTCTTCTTCTCCAGAAGGCAGGGGAAGAGAGAGAGAGAGAGAGAGAGCAAGCTCCTTGGTCTCTGCTTATAAGGACACTAATCTCATCATGAGCACCCCACTCTCAGGGCCTCATCTAAACCTAATTACCTCCTGAAACTTCCATCTCCAAATAGCATCACATTGGGGTTAGGGATTCAACATATGAATTTTGGGTTGACACAATTCAGTCCATAGCATCCTCAAAATGTAGAGAAGTTCCAGTATGACAGGAGAAATAGAAAGCAATGCAACAATATCTAGTAACAAGATCATCTAATGAAAACCATATTCTTTGAAAAGAAAATAAAAATTTTAGACACAGAGATTTTAGAAGTCCCAACCATGGCAGAGATTGAATGTGCCCTGACTCCCAGCCCAAACAAATGTTCACATAAATAGTCTGTCTCTCTACTAGAAGCTCAGTTTTTTGGAGTATCTACCATGTACTAGGCAACACATTAAACATTTTCTACCAGATAAAGGTATATATTTTTGCAGCTTTTAATTTTAATATGATTTAATGAAGTTTTCTCCCAATATTTTATTTAATGGAAAATTCGTAACAAGTTGTGCAAGTAGTAGGGAGATAGTCCTCTGAGGTAATAATAGTAAGTATATGAGAGGTGCCTCTGTTAAAATTTCTATAACACACTCATTGACAGATATTAATGTGTTTTTTAAATCAGGTGAGAATAACAAGATATCCAATAACTCTTTGTTATAGTTACCCTCTCCTCCACTTCCCTCAAAAAATTTTTTTCAGTACCTCCTCTTATAACGGAAAAGGTCTCTAAAATGTCTCCCTTTTTTAATGGCAGAATACCAATTTCACGCTAAATGCTTGAAAGCCCTCATTCCATGGGAGCCCATATCCATTAATCTTTCCTTTTTTCCCCTTCTTTCTTTTTAAACAGTAGGTCCACTCTATACTGGATTTACTTTTAGAAGTTTTACAGTTTTATTTTGTAATTATATGTCTCAATTATATTTACACTTATAATTGATATATTTTTCTATCAGAGCTAGAAAGATTGCTAAGACAGCAACTTTCTAGTCAAAGAAATGTACAAATGGAGCACAAAATTGTTTTCTGAAATCGTCTGCAAGTGATGGTGCTGAGGCTAAATATTGTTGCATCTTCTTGTAGTGACTGTTTCTATGGGCCTCATAATTAAGATGATAGCCTGGGAGGACTGAAGGAATGATATACTGCAAAGACGGTCTTGTTGCTGCTTTACATTCCACCCTTTCTATTGTTTACTAGAGAGCCCCAATAGCATTCTCTCAATTCTGTCCAGTTGAGAGCTCAATTGTAGAGTGACTGTGTAACAGGACAGTTAGGGCTTTAGTCCTTAGCATAAAATGGAATGTGGTTCTCTCATTCTTTCTTCCTTAAGAGTCAGTGTACAATGCCTATGCGGTTGTAGTCAGTCATTTTCCCTACGAGGAAAGGTAAACATAGATTCATTTGGAAGTCCTAGTTACTGCAATAAAAAATATAATTTGCAATTTGGAATGTAGGGCAGAACGATTTAGACAAGACTGCATGAAAATGGAGGGGAAAAAGAGGGCTCTTTATTCCAAATTTTGAGTTTCTAAAATCTTAGCAGTCTCCTAATTATTGAGGATTCTTAATTATATTCATTTTTTATGATTTTGATTGATTGATTTTCATTGCCCTTACTGGATCAGGGAGAGAAACAACATGGAACACTCAGAAACAAAAATGTCTTTCAGGAGACAACTAGACAACAAACAAGGTGAAAAAGTCCCACCACTCAACCTTATCTAACCCCCTCCCCCACCCTTGCCCCCAGCTCCCTACCCAGCTCCGCTCCCCCCAACACACAACCAACCACAATATCTGCCCTCTCAACTTTATCTGAGGTTCTGCAACACAGAGATAGGCTGGCTATGGCCAACAGAACAAATATGTCCTGTAATCCATTTTTGGAAATAAAGTTTTATTAGAACACAACCGTGCCCATTTGGTTTATGTATTGTCTGTCAATGGCTGCTTTCATGCAGAATTGAATAGTTGTGATAGAGATCAGAAGGACCACAAAACCAAAAACATTTGCTATTTGGACTTTAAAAAAAAGTTTTTCAGCCCTGCTAGATCATTGATTGTCACATTTGAACATAATCATACAAATTACACTATTTAAACAAATTTGGTTTCAAAAAATATGCAGCATACAGTATAAAAATTCTTTGCATTTTAAAGGCGGGGGAGGCATCTCTTTTGTAGAATTTATCGAACAAGATGGAAAAAAGTAAGCATTCTGTAGATTACATAAAACAAAACTCATATGCTATTTTATGGTTAGAGCTCTTTCATAATCAGAAATCTTATGGATATGCATCAGTGACTGATGGTTGTATGTATTAGAACACAAACAAATATAAGTAATCTGAATGCAGCTGTAATCTGATTACACTCAGATCTCATGCAAAGTTGTTTATTTTAGAAATCAGTAATTAAATACAGTAAATAAATGCAGGAGTAACTGACATTTCACTTAAAAATCAAGCAACACAAAAGTATTAAAATTTAATTATCTATAATTTGCAATTTAAAGTCACATATTCACACTATATTCACAATAAAATGTGTAGGAGTAGGAGAAAATTCAAAAAAAGAACATTTGAATCAAATCTTACAACAGTAGAAAGGCAGCAACTTTGGAAGAATGCAACTTGTCTAATACTATATGTCTTGCCCTTAAGCCTTGCCAGCCCTAGACTGTGCATCGGAAATCCCTTGGGTACTGCTTTCTCCTTCATCACTCAGTTGTAATACAGTATGTCAGCAGGAGGCCAAGATCATAAACTAAAAGGAATATGTGAATGTATCCTCACCTCAATACTCTAAAAAACGTAAGATAAATAGTTTTCCATTCTCTTCCTGAAGATTCCATTTCTGGTAACCATGTGACTTTGTGTCAACTCCTCAACTTCTCTGTTTCAGTTTAACATCTATGGAGTAGAGAAAATTACAGTCCTAACTCAAGAGATTGTTGTATTAAGTGAGAGAATACAGGCAAGTTTTTTATAAATTCCCTTTCCCTCAAATTCACCAAACATACTTGCAAATGTGATTAAGTTAGCTTTAGTTGTAGAAATATGTATGTTGCATATTTTTCCTGTTGACTATTCCATCCAAATGCTCAATACATACGTTAGTTTCATATGGCTGATGTAACAAGCTACAACAAACTTAGTGACTGAAAACAACACAAATTCATTTTCTTACAGTTTTAGAGGTCAGAAGTCCTAAAATTAAGGATCAGTAGGGTTCTTTCTTCCATTTTCTTCTGTAGGTTCTTGGGGATAATCAGTTTCCTTGCCTTTTTCAACTGCTACAACCTGTCTGCTTTGCTTGGCTCCTGACCTCCTCCTCTACCTTCAAAGCACATCATTCCAAACTGCTTCTGTTGTCACATCTCTTCTCTAACTTTGACCCTTTTGCTTCCCTCTTACAAGAACTCTTGCAGTTATATTGGGTTCACTACATGATCCAGGATAATCTTGCTATCTCAAGGTTCTAACTTAATTATATCTGAAAGCCTCTTTTGCTATGTAAGGTTACTGGGATGGTTAACTGTATGCATCAACTTGACTGGGCCACCGGGTGCCCAAATGTTTGGTTAAACTGAAACATCAGCTCTTCCTTGTTCTTGAGTCAGCCACCCTCTGAAGTGGAACCTGGAACTACACCATCGCTTCTTCTGACTCTCAGGCCTTCAGCTCAAACTGGAAGTAAACCATTGGCTCTGCTGGTTTCCAGCTTGCCAACTTACTCCGCAGATCTTGGGACTTGTCCGTCTCCATAATTGCATGAGCCTACTCCTTGTAATCAATCTCTCTCTCACCCTCTATCTACACACACACACACACACACACACACACACACATTCTATTGGTTCTGTTTCTCTGGAGAACTCTAACATTCACAGATCCCAGGGGTTAGGATATGGACATTTTTATGGGGTAGCATTATTCTCTCTACCACAACATTTTTCTGACCATAAGACATGACAGTGGTTATCACTCATCCTCTAGCTCCTGCAGGAATGTCACTATGAATCTCTAGGGTCCTGACACAGAGCTGTTTAACTCTGCCTCAGCCTCAATAGATGAACAGCTTAAGCCATCACCTTCCTCACCTCTTGGCACTCTTGCACTCCACAATGAGTGAGTGTACCACTTCTATTAAGTGTCGTGGATCATGATTCTCATTATCATTGTTAATCTTTTCCTTTCCCTCATTTCTACCTCCTAGAAATGAATCTTGTCTAATCAATTGAATCAGTGAATCTTGTCTAATCAATTGTTTAATAGTTTAATATTCTTTTTCTCCTATGTCTACCCCGTCATCATTTTAGGTTCAGCTTCTAACACCTGTTATTAGGTTACTGTAACATTTCCTAATAAGGCCGGTTCCTTTATTTTTCTCTCTCCATTCTAGTCTTCTCTGCATGGTTATAGCAATTTCTCAACAAGGCATATGTGACCCTATCACTCTTTAAGGCTTAGAATCTTTCCATGGTTCCCTATGGCCTCAATAATATGTTTGAGCTCTTTGGCTTGGCACACAATTCTACAGAATCAGTCTCCAGCCAACTCTTGAGGGTCATCCTCTTGTCACTCCCTCACCCATAACCCATGAATTCCCCATTCCATCCATCCATGGTTATAGTTCCCTTAGTGTGCCATGTCCTCTCTTATTTTCAGACTTTTGTACAGGCAGCTCACTTTCTCTGTAATATCTTTCCTGTACTACACGCTTATCTGGCTGATCGGGAGTAAGTTAGACACCTCCTCTTTGGAGAGCCCATTTCAGGATTTTCTAGGCTCTACTAGCTGTCTCTCCTTGGTACTCCTCTAGGTACAAATACATATGTTTATTAATATTACCTTTGCTTAGGAAACTTTTCATTCAGGTAACAGAAAACATGACACACACTAACAAATAATGAGGACATGTATTATTTCACATTAAACCCCACAAAGTATGCTATTATCAAAGTTCCAGTTCTCTCAGCAAAAGAATGGGTTTTTGCATGCTTCCTTGTGTTGGCTTCATTCTCTCTGACTGTCCAAGGAATCCAAGGTAATTGCAAGAAATAACAGAGCAAAATGTCTCCATATTTAAGTCTAAAGGATGAAAGAGAAAGCCTTTCCCTATTATTCTGATTAGACCAACTGGACATATGGCAGTTGCTAGAAGAAAACTATTATCTCATGCCCGTATTCCTAAATGAGGAAGGGAGAGTGTTACTACCCTCAGTTTAGACAAGTGTTTCTCAATGGTGGCAGTACTGTTATTTTGGACTAGATAATTCTACTCTCTGTGCATTGTAAGGTATTAGTAACATCCTTAGACTCTGCACATTAGATGCCATCCCCCAGGTTGTAATAACAAACAGTGTCTTTGACATTGCTGAGTGTCTTTTAGAGGGCAAATCCACTCCCAATTGAGGACCACTGGCTTAGACTAATGAAGACGTAGTCTGCATCCCTGACTTCATGGAGGATTTATGGATAATTTAAGAAAAGTACAGTTCTATTTAGAACAGGAAGGGAAGAATGGATGTTGGGTAAGTAACCTATAGTATCCACCATCTGTATTGTAATTATTTAGTTGTCTTTGTTCCCTAATAGAACGGACATTTCTAGAAGTTTTGTTTTGTTTCTTGCTATTCTTATCCCTAGTACCTGGCACATACTATGTTCCTAATACACTTTTGTTAAATTGCTATATGAATTATGCATTGGGGAAGGGAATTCTTTAGTGCTTTTTTACCTCTACTCAACAAGCATTATAACATTGATTCTATGAGTATCTATGCTTTCAACAGTGAAAATGCTTTTAGGTGTATGACCAAAGATAATGAAAACACATTTTCCAACTGTGGAGATGAAGTCAGAGCAATAAAGTGGAAGTGAGGGGTGAAGTTACTATATTTAAACATGGAAAACCTGTCTAAGTGAAGAAAGGGTGTGCAATTACCATGGTGGATGCATAAATAAGACAAGGCACCTGTCCAGACCAGTCACTTGCTAGTTGCTCGGAATTAGGAAGCAAAAGCTGAAATTTTGACTTGTGACAAAATCTGCCACTATTGATTTTTCCTATGAACAAGCCATTTCTAAATCACTCTTCTTAAATCAAATCTTGCCTGAATTTGGGCACATTGGAATACATGAGTAATTTCTTCATTTGAAAGCATGACTTAATACAGATATAGCCATAAAACTATGAATCAACTTTTCACTGGAAATGCACATGGATTTTTCTCTTCATTTGCTTAGCTTCTCCAGTAAAAAGGAAATTAATTTCCCATGCTCCTAAGTTGTTGAATTTAATTAAGAGGTTAGAGAATGACAAAATAAACTATAATTGTATAAATATTTACTTTTATGCTATGAATGTTAGCTTTGTGAACATTTTAAGAAAAATTGAAATGCATTATAATTTCAAAGAAGAATTTCATGTAAATCAATGAAATGCTAAGACTAAATCATAGTTTAATTTATTCTAATATTTGAATTTCATAAAATTTCTCAAAATTATGTGACTTTATTATTATTGGCCAAGTTTTCCTCTTGAAACCTGGAAATATGTTGGCTTTCCTTCTGGGTGTCTCTCTGGATCATTGTTTAGGCGTCAAGCAATTTGTCACAGCCTGAGTTTCCACTTTCATTTAATAACTGAAACCTAACTGCTACAATCAAAAAACACTGGTCTGTTGCACAGTGATCCATGTGAGAACGGTGAACTTATGTCTCTGTAAATTTGTTAGTCATCTATGAGGAAAAGCAATGCTGACCTCCTAACGTCAAATCCCATTTAGAGTTGACGAATAGGTTGGATGAGATACTTGATGTCTTTTGAGTTGTATTAAGAAATACACTTCTGTGTGGGAGGATGAAAGCCTTGGTAAATTAATGTGGAGATGGTAGCCTATCCAAATAATTTATAGTTGAATCCTATCTTCCAGAAGAAAAGAATACACTTAATAAAGGTTCTGACTTGAGTAAACAGTTTCAGGCAACACATGCTTTTTAGTAAGTACTTGAAGTACTAACTCTGACCTTCCACCTTCACAGTTTTCTACTTGTGACTTCTTCTAAAATCTGATTAGCAAGAAACTGTTTACGGCTTCTGTAGCAAGTAGGAATCCCAAGCTCATTTGAAGAGGATAACTGGATTTTAAGATTATTTGATGTGTCTAGATTGAAGGACTGTGTTACATAGCACTTTCTGGCTACCTTTTAGTATGGTTTTCTTAAAGCTATATTTATCAAGTCAAAAGCAGAATTTTTAGGTAAAACTAATTTTTAGGCATTTGCATATTTTAAGGTCATCAAAGGATAAAACAAGATTTAGATTGAATTTATTAACTAATTGACAGGTTTGCTCCTGTGGCACTAGTCAATACATGACCTCTGCCATGGGAAAGAGGGTATTCTCCCCAAATTGCAACCACCACAACTACTGTGTGTTTCAGAGTAGGAATTTCAAAAGAGCAATAGCATTTGCTGATGACTACCTTGCATAAATCTGTGCAGTAGCTAATTAGAAAAGCAACAGTATTACGTATAAATATGGGTTGATTGGGTTTCTGTATTGAGAACCTGAATTGAAAATGTCTGCTTCCATTGCCTTAAAGCTCTCATAATTTCTCTCTTAGATAACTGTAGTTACCTGTCTCCTGTTTTGTTTTCTTTTTTCTCTCCAATCATCCTTTAAAGTTACAGTGATTAACCTTGTGGTTTGTAAATCTAATTATATTACTCCCTGCTTAAAATCTTTCTGAGATTTGATCATAGTTTCACTGACTCTGGATAATGTTCAAATGTCTTATCATGACAAATAATTTCACTGACTCTGGATAATGTTCAAATGTCTTACCATGACAAATAAGACACTTCCTGATCAAAACTCTTCTCTCTGTTCCCAACTCACCATCTGTCATCAGTGGGAAAACTGAACCAATTTTCATTCCCTATGTTTATCCTGCTCCTTCATGCCTCTGTCTTGGCACCTACTGTTCAGTTCCACTGGGCTAGATGGAACTTCCTTGACTCTTGTTCTTCTCTAACATTTGGGTGTCCTTCTAAACACACTCTGTGGGCCTCTTAGATATACACTGTGTACATACACTTATTTTGATGTAAGGTATTGTGAGGATTGATTTCTTTGTTCTATCTAGTCCATTAGTCAGTGAGCCCCTTGAGGGCTTGGCCACATGAGGCAAATGCTGGATAAATGTTTACTAAGTGAAGGAAAAGACAAACAATGAGGTGATGGTTGTGTGTTCTCCACGTGTGCTTTTCTTTTCTTGTCTATGCTCTTTCCCTAGTCAGTGAGAAGCCTGGAACACATTGCCTTGAGGATATTTTAAGTTAATATAGCAGAAAGTCTTATTTTAATGTTTATTTTTAACTGCAACAGAGACCCTTAAAAATAAAAGAGAAATGTTTTGAAGAAAGCCTGACAGAGTTTACACAAAACAATAGACTGGAAAGAGATTAGAGGAAGAGATAAACTACATTATGTCCAGACCCAGGGATGATCACATAGAAGTAAACAGGGTTGGGTTTGGAAGGTGCACATCAGGGGAGAAGGGGTGTGAACTTTAAGGAATTTAGAGCTGGGACAGGTCAGTGCTAGTGGCGCAGGGCAGGTGTGTAGGTAAGACGGGGCAGCAGTATGAGATTAGCAAATGTTACATTCTTGCTTTGCTCATTGCTATCATTCTGTCCCCTCTGGGTCTATCTCAGCTACTTGTTTTCACCCCTTGAAACAGAAAGGATTGGTAGTATTGGCCTGTACCCTTCTTGCATCTCCCCTCCCCCCACCCCACCAGAGAGATACAAAATAGTACAGTACACTTGTTTTATGCTAAAATGCAACACCAGGGAAACATAAACAAATGCCTCAACATGTGAGGTTGGTAACATCTGATTTATATTTCATTATCTAAGAAGAGATCTCAGAAAGAGTTTGAGGGAGACATTTTGTCTTATTGGGTGTTAACTAGTTTCTCCCTAATTTAAGATTTGGACATTATAATTATTACTGAAAGATTTTAAAGGTATGCCATTTAAGCTTGAAGACCATTGGAAAGAGTGGGCACAGTTACTTTCATTGCTTGGGAAAATAGGCTCAATAAATGTGATAACAAGGGGAACATTGGAGCAAATGCATTTATATCCTGTTTATCTCAAGCACAGAGCCAATCTGGAACTTTAATGCCTTAAGAAGATGATAAATGTTTTCTGCCAGTCTTTCCACTGAACGAACTCTGTTTGATTGGTATTAATCACTTCTGGCAGGCGATGCTCAAGCCTGCTAGCTGCAATCTAGGTGAAAAGCTTGTCATCAGTATCATGTAATGAAATGAAAGAGTGTAGGACAAAGAGAAGAAATATTTCCATTTACCTAGTCATCAGGGTAAGTGTCAAATTAAGTAAGATATGAACTATTTATTTCCAAATGTACAGGTTAAAATGCAAACCTTTAACAAAATTGTGTTTTTCTTTTTACTTAAAAAGCAGAAATTGACCCAGATAATAATCTATGACTTGTTTATGATAGAAGGACTTTCCTCATTCTCCCAAATTCTCTGTGGCTTCAGAAAATTTTCCTAAAGCCAAGTTTTCCTATATATACATATAAAAAGAACATGTGAACAAAGAAGTCCTACCAAGGGCAGGAGTAATCTGAAAATAGAATTGTTACAGATTGGAAACTTGTGTACCCCTCAACTTCATATGTTGAAACCTTTCCCCAATGTGATAGTATTAGGATGTGAGGGCTTTGAAAGGTGATTCAGTCATGAAGACTGAGCCTTCATAAATGAGGTTGGTGTCCTTCTAAAGGAGACCCTAGCAATCTCCCTTGAACCTTCTGCCATGTGAGGTTATATCAAGAAGACTGCCTTAGATGAAACAGGAAGTGGGCTTTCCCCAGGCACGGAATCTACTGGTCCTTTGATCTTGGACTTCCCAGCCTCCGGAACTGTGGAAAATAAATTTCTATTTCATAAGCCACCCAGTCTACAGTATTCTGTCATAGCAGCCCAAACAGACTAATTAGAATTTGAGATTGTTAAGTAAGATTTAACAGTCTAAAAAAAAATCTATCCTAGTTCAAAAATGCCTCCTTGTCATGATTTGATTTCTGTTTTCATTTCACCATTTAAAAAATTACCCACTGAAAATGCAAAAATCCTTGGGGCAGTGGGGGGAGATCTCACCCATTCACTTCTTAGAATGATTCAATCTGATTGTCAGCTTCCTAATAAGTTGATAACAATAGCTAAATTAAGAGAATTCATTTGCTTCCTGGAGCAAAACTCAGGGAGAAATTCTAGCACTTTATTTGATAAATCAACTTATTTTCCCCTCACTCTGTGAGGGAACTCATATACCTTATTCTTTGATTTAATAATCACTTTAAATTGTGTGTTAAATATAACTTAAATACACCCACTAAAATTGGTATTTTGAGTGAGAGATAGAACATTTCTTAAAAGTGATTAATTGATATTCTATGGACACCTCCATTATTTCAATGATTAATTAATTGTATTAAATCTTGAATTGCACCTTGAAACTATCACTCACATTTTCAGGTTAACTCAAGGCAATCCTTTTGAAGCCAACCATTTTGAAGTGAATAAGGAGCCTAGCTAGGTGAGCTATATATGGGAAGAAAAAGCACTCTATTTTGTGGATAGTGTAGTGAACTCAGCAGTTAAATTCAACCTACTCTCTGAAGATAACAATGGGGTTATCCTTATAGTACTGACTGATTTTTAAATACTAAGTGTATGAAATTTTGAAAGTTAAATAAAAAGAAATACTAAAAAGTAATCTAAGAAATTAGACTTCACTTCTAGTGGAAAAGATAGCATTTGGTTTTTTGAGCATTCTACTTCTTAGCATATCTATTTCAATATGTCTACATCTGTTCTATTTTGTGTGTTTTTATTTTTTTTTCCTTGTTTGTTTCTTTTAGAATGAACTTTAAAAAATGACCTCATTGCTTTCTAACAGCTGCTGTAAACATCTCAGGTTACAAAATATTCGATTAGCATTTGATTATTTAATCGTTTTAAGTTAAATTTAATATACTTGATATACTTCTTTTTCCCTTTAACACCATGAGAAATTTATCATTTAATTTTAAGATGCGAGAATCTTTCAAGATATCTTTTTTAAAATGTCACCTATCAGTCATGTGGGTTTCTTCTCCCATTATCTTTTGCAGATACTTTTTTCAATCTCTAACATCACCAGCATATGGTGATGCCAGCCAGACCTTAACAAAGGCATCTTTGTCCCAGTACTGAAATATAGGTTGCCCATTTTTAACCTGTAAAACTGACAGAGGTGATTCCCAAGCATTGAAATTTCAAGTTTTTCAAGGACTACTTCTTATACTTGAATTATAACATAAAATAATTTACTTGGCAGAGTGTTTTTTAATTCATTTATTTGTAATATAAGGTCCAGATCTGGGTTAATTTACATAAGTTTTTTTTTTTTTTTTTTTTGGCAGTACACGGGCCTCTCACTGCTGTGGCCTCTTCCGCGGTGGAGCACAGGCTCCGGATGCGCAGGCTCAGCATGGCTCACGGGCCCAGCCGCTCCGTGTCATGTGGGATCTTCCCGGACCAGGGCACGAACCCGTGTCCCCTGCATTGGCAGGCGGACTCTCAACCACTGCGCCACCAGGGAAGCCCGACACAAGCATTTTTGATGATTATGGAAAAGTTTTGACAGATACCAGAGACCTTGCATTATGATGAACTTTAAACTGCTGTGAGGTCAGCTAGGTGTCTGGGGAGATGGGCACATCATCACCAAGGTGAAGGGTCCAGCTGAAGTAGAGGGCCAGGGCTGTGAAGCAGAGAGATTATTACATCACTTTAACACGTTCAAAAAGCACTGCCATGGGAAATGCAGCAACAAGACTGAAGAATTCCACAGGACACTTTCTGAACCCTTGAACTGACTTCCACTAAAGAGTAAGAATTATTTTTTTTAAAGTACAACTTCTGAGATTGAAAAAAAGAGATTTCATAAATTTAGAAATTTAAGAAGGTAATTTTGTTGGGTTTTGTTTTGTGTTATAACTAATATAGATGAATTAAAAATAAGCATTATAAAATAATAATTATGGAATATATTACTTTGATAACTGGATGTTGCTGAATACTATATTAGTGTTTTCTTTGTTTTGTTCAGGATTAGGCATTCCTAGGTAAGAAAAATATTATTCAATCAGAAGCATTTAGATTCAGTTTATATACACTATACTTAATTCTTATGTAAGAAATTATGTTTTCTTAGCTTATGATTTTTATTATCAATATTGTGTGTTTTCATTACAGGTTTATAGGAAGAAAACTATATTTGTGGTTGCCTTAAAAAAACCCCAATATTGATAAACCTATTACCATATGCTGGTGTCTAGGATCTGATCTGTAACAAATAGACTTGTTTGAGGGTCTAATTCAAAAATAAGCAAACTAAGGAAGGAGTTTCTATACAGAATCCACTGTGTTGGCTAGGGGTGATGCCAGAGGTGCCTGACAATGATCGTGTAAGATTAAGATCCTGGAAAAGAAGTAGTAGTGGCATTAAACTCTAGTTCATGGCAATGATGCTAGCTGCATATCATCACCATCAGTGGTTTCGGTGTTTTCTCATCAGGTCACTTTGGTAGCTAGGATTGTATCCTTGTTACTGAAAGCTCAGCTGGGAACCTGATAAAAGTTATCTAGCTTTCTCAGTTTTTTGAGCTACCCAATATCCTTTCAGTCAACTCCTTTTCTGCTTAATCTACCAGGATGCTTTTGTACTTGCAATCTAAAACACATACTAAGAGTTTCCTAAATACAATTCTTCTCTCCATCCATCTCTACTAATGATTACATCCTTATTACTCTTAACCATCTCCTGATTGGTCTCCTTTCAATGATATTCCTCTTCTCCAATATATTACATCAGCTAACTTTCTAAATATGAACTATATCATGTTTATGTTTTCTGATTTACCATATCTGTTACTATTATAGCATACCATGGTTTACCTATTTTAATCACTTCACCAAAATAATAATCTTTTTTATTTCTTATATTTGCTATCAAAGTTGACTTGAACCAAGTAGTTGGTCTTTTGATTATAAAGATATATCAACAATAGATGATTAACATTGAAAATTACAATAATTGAGATTTGTTATGTATATAATATACATATTATATATATTTATGTTTGTTTTAAAAATAAATGTGGGTGGTTGAGGGAGAATCTTGGGGAAGTTAGGCTGGTGTGATAAAGGACTCAGCCCTCAATATTCTGGATATTAAACCTAACCTTGTCTTTGTGACAGTTTATTAGAATAACAAATGCCAATGAGGCAAGGATGACAGGTAAAGAGCAAAATGCTAATTTATGAATTTAAATGATAAATCTAAGAGCTAAGTGAAAGAAATGGTTGCAGCTTGCATACCAGCACATTCTCTCCCTGTAGGCAACCTCCATGGGAAGCAAGTTGACTGAAGGTAGCTTGCTGGCTGAGCCTGAGATCATAGCAATTCTTCTCCTCCTAATAATTCAAAGATTTCCTGGTCCCAGACTCCCATGTCCACATATGTTGACAGATTGTCATGAAATTGGATATATGTTTTCTCTCAAAGAACACCAACTTCCCATTTGGCACACTGAGTGGCCTGGTTAGGGCTGGCTCCTGGGAATTTTCATTTCTTTTTGTTCATGTTCATTCTATCTTGTCAAGGAGATGTTGGCTATCTCAGAATCCATAGCGCTGATTTTAGAGTTTAACATTCCAACGACATTTTATATATTCTTCAGTTTTATTCTTGTTGCCATCTATGCTAAAGGAAATTAGCAGGTTTATATTTAGTGCTATAGTAGCTGCATTGTAATATGGTGTACATCACTATAAGATTATTTTTATTGTTATTCTTTTACATTTTATTTATATAGTATATATCTTATTAGAACTTAGTAATTAGTTAGAAGATATTCATAATATACTTGTTTTTGAAACAAAACATCAAGCAGCTTTTAATATCTAACTTTAATTTCTTCTATTAATTTTTCGTGCTAACCAAATAATTCTAAATTCCTTTCTTTAAGATAGGTGAAAGCTTGTTTGTGTTATTCTTCTTCCCTTCCTATACCACCAGATTCAGGAAAAAATTTGATGAGGACTGTTTGCCACATATTACCTATTTAAATCATCATAAACATTCTTAGAGGTAGATGGTATTTCCCTTTAAAGGTGAGATAACTGGGCTTCCCTGGTGGTACAGTGGTTGAGAGTCGGCCTGCCGATGCAGGGGACACGGGTTCGTGCCCCGGTCCGGGAAGATCCCACATGCCGCGGAGCAGCTGGGCCCGTGCATGGCCGCTGAGCCTGCGCGTCCGGAGCCTGTGCTCCGCAACGGGAGAGGCCACAGCAGTGAGAGGCCCGCGTACCGCAAAAAAAAAAAAAGATAAGTGATATTAGGTAGCTGGCCCAAAGTCAAACTACTTGTTCATACCTTATTACTTTTGGTCTTTCGGGATCCCTTTAATCTGCAATTTGAAATTCCACGATTTAAAAATCCATAATTTGAAACCCCCTAATCTATTTCACAGGCTCAAGTGTTTCTTCTTTACTTTTTTGCAGTAAAGATGAGCCTTCACTATTAATTCTTGGCTCTATCCCATGTATCTTCTGGTTTTTTACTCCTTCTGCAATATCCACAATATCAGCACAGTATTTTACTAACTCACTCAATCTGTTTCTTTCTCCATCCAATCCTTACTTATTTTTAAAATATTTAGAAAGTTATCATCTCATTTATGTAAATTTAAGATAACATTACCTATCTAGTTGAAAGTTTTAGGTTTCTGCAAGCTTGTTTTCTCACTTGGTATTTGTTTGCTTTTGATTATTAAAAAAGTATGCTCCTTATGGAAAAGTTGGAAGGTACAGAGAAGTTCAAAAGAAGAGGAAAACTGCCCATAATTCCACTGTACAGAGATAACAACAAATGAAAAGGACAGCATAACACCTTTAAACCCAGATGTAGCATTGTTTGTATCTTGTGTTTCTCTGTTCTTTGTAAAAAGGTTTCCTTTAATTTTCCCTCCAAAGAATGCAGACTTGGTCTAAATGGACTGTTTATATAAACTGACACCATATTCTCCAAGGTACCAAAACATTCTTCCTCTAACTTTGCTCAAAGGAAAGTACATATTCAAACTGAGTCCTCTAGGTTCTTTTCCACCAGGTTGGCCATATTCTGGCAGTAACATTGCCTTGGCACATTAAGTAAAACTTAAATTCTAGCAGCATTAAGAAAAGCTTTTTGCTTATTTATTTTTCCAAGTCTTTTTCTGTGTTTCAGTAGTAGCCTTAGCATAGTATACTAGAAGTAATCCCCAGATAAAGATATAATAACATTTTTTTTTCTCTTTGTACTTACTCATTTGTGAAGTTTATATCAGGAAAAGGCTCTTTATACTAATACTTTCCAGAAGTAGCTGCTTCTAAATTGTACTAGGTTTGACTTTGGAGAAGCTTTATTTAATGGTCTGAAAACAAAGACTGGAGCTAAAGACTATTTAAGTACTCGAGGTCTTAAAGATTTTGATTTCTCTATAATTTCAAGTATATGCTCAATGAAAACTTACTGAGCAGCTATTATGTGCTTGGCATTATGCTGGTGCTGGTAACAAGGGCAAACAAGAGCTGTTTGGGAACTTGGATATAAAGTACAAATTGGGTTAAATCTGACAGAGAAGCAGTTATGTCTTGGTATTGTGGCCTTGAAAACAAATAGAAAGGCTATTTTAGGTAAACCTCCTTCCCCACTTCTTAAGAAAGGAAATTGTGAAACTTGGTGACTGTGATTTTCAAAGATTTACATTTTGGGCCTAATTTATTTATTTATTTTTTAAATTTATTTATTTATTTTTTGTGGTACGCGGGCCTCTCACTGTTGTGGCCTCTCCCGTTGCAGAGCACAGGCTCTGGACGCACAGGCTCAGCTCAGCAAGCTCCAACTGGAAACTATTTCTCCAGATACCTAAGAGGTTTGAACGCTTGTCTCCTTCCAGTCCCCTTCATTAAGGTCACTTTTTCAGTAAACCCTCCTCTGACCATCTCTTTGTATTTCAACCCTCATCTCCAACCCAGGCACTTCCTAGCTCCTTCCCCTCTTTCATTCTTTCCATAATATGTAGCACCCTCTAATATTCCCTGTAACTTTCTTGCTGTTTCTTTTTTCTCTGTTTTCTATCTACTTCTACTAGAATGCCAGACCTGTGAAGGTTATCCCCACAGCTTAGAAAGAGGTTTGGCAGCTAATAGAAATTCGATGAATATTTTAGATGATTATAAATGTGAAAGTGAGTTCAACTTTGCCTCTACTGGTCAATTTAAGTTACCACTGTCATGTTGTTTGCAACTTTTTTGCACCTAAAATAGCTATCTGTTAACTATGTCTTTAAACATTTTTAATTAAAATATTTTCCATTTTGAGGTAATCAAATATTAGAAGCATTAGAACTACAGAAATGCAAGGGAAGTATGAGATGCTGAGCATGAAGATTTTAAAGTCCCCAAGCAGTTTGCTCGGTAACTAGTTTACATTCCTCCCCTCCAGCCCTATTTAAAACCTGAAGAGTTTGTCCCTAAATCATTCACTTCATTAAGCAGAGGTGCAATTACTTCTGCCAGTTTCTAAAGTGCTGCTTGAATTGTTTTTGTGTTCTACGACACTGTCTCCACTTCCTCTCCTAATCTATTTTGCAGGGAAATCTAATTTCTTTTCTAAATTGCAGTTGTGTGCTGCCAGTTTTGATATTTTACTATCCACATTCTCATCAGTGTTATCATCTCTAAACTTCTGAATCAAAAGCATCACAGAATTGTTTGGAATATATAGTTTGATTGAAGTACCATCTTATTTAAACATATCAAAATTAACTGTGCTTCTCCTACAAATGCCTGTGTGTCTTTTCATATTAGATCGTCACTTATATGCTGGCAAGACACTTAAATTGCCTACTTAACTGATCATGGAATTGGGCCTGACTTGAAAGATATAGCTGTTTCTCTTATCAGCAAAAGTGTTATGCATATTTTTCTGAGGATATTGAGTTTTAATTCATATTTTAATTAATATCCCACAATTTTAAAATATGACATTTCATGGTTTTATACAACAGTTATTTACTATAGGTTAGCTCTCAAAGATTTCTAAAACATTAAAAGATGAGATATAGGGACATCCCTGGCAGTCCAGTGGTTGGGACTTCGCCTTCCAGTGCAGGGGGTACAGGTTCAATCCCTGGTCAGGGAGCTATGATTCCACATGCCTCACAGCCAAAAAACCAAAACATAAAACAGAAGCAATATCGTAATAAATTCAACAAAGACTTTAAAAATGGTCCACATCAAAAATAAATAAATAAATAAAATAAAATAAAATACGAGATATAGCCTTCAAAATGCAAGTATATTATTTGGGCTCAACTTACCTTGCTTTTGAATTTTGAAGATGTGGAAGCATTTTTACATTAATTCTAATCCACTCATGAGATTAAATTCTCTCTTGGGTAAACTTGTAGAGAACATGTAAGATTTGATTGTGTGTGTGTGTGTGTGTGTGTGTGTTTTCTATACACATACGTTTAGGTGTGGGGTGTGTAAGTTTCATTATGAGTATCATCTGTGTACCTGGGTAGAATAATAATGGTGCACTACAAAATCTGCCTTACAGCCAGGTATATGAAATGCCAATTATGCCCATCAGGACATCAATTTGTCATCATGGTCAAGGATATTATGGTTTAATTTCCTTTTTCTTTATTATTGATGATGCTTTATACTTGAAAGAAATTCCATCTTGAAGGCTTCTTAGAATCATTAATCCTCATGATATGTAAGAAATAGTTAAGAATTCTTATCCATACTTTGAAATGGGCAAAGTAAGAAATAGCTAACATGGATAAGTTACTCCATGTTGTAGAAAGTAGTCTTTTCTATTAAAAAATGACTTCACAGAGACAACGTACCTGAACAGAGACAAGTTGATTGTGCTTTATTCTATTTAAGTTTTCAAATTTTTTTGTCTGTGTGTGTGTGTGTGCGTGTGTGTATAGAATAATTTATAGCTTCATAGAGCAGAAGAATTCAGATGTAAAAAGATGATTATCTTTTCCTTTGTTATGGGCTAGTAAGTACCTGAACTTCTCTTTTTTGTATCCAATGCTGTTTCAATAGTGAAGAATGAAACTAAATTTTTTCATGCATAGAGGAATGCATTCAAATGTGTTAATCTAAAAAAGCCCATTTGAGACATCTGGTCTATTTAGAGCCTCACCTTATAAAATTTTGTTTTACTTCAGGTGACTTTAAGATTTGTAGTGTTCCTATTCAATGTTTTATTTGGAGGTAGATCAGTGGCTTCTTTTAATATTTCAAATCATTTTTTTTTCCAGTGCTGAAAAAAATTTAATGTAAAACTCAGGAAAAATCCTTAGCTATCAAATATTCACATGTTATAATTTAAAAATGAAAGATACATTTAGCAAATAAGTAATTTTAAAGAGGATAATGAAAAAAGTTTCTGGAATAGCATCCTGAAGATGATAAAAATATAAGAAATATCTTTATAAAGGGAAAAATCATTGAAATAAAAAATGAAAGTGCAGACTCTGCATAGCTAGAAAACAAATTTAACAAAGAATGATAAATGGCAGCAACCTATTTCTGATTCTGCTTTTGAGTATCACTTACTTGTTCCTTCTCTACTCCTGGGCAATTTGTTCATATCTTTTGCCGTAGCACTTATGCTTTGCAATTTATATACTTTTATAAGCCTCTCTGCCTTTAGTCTACCAGCATCCCCTGGTCAGGGACAGAGTGCAAGACATCTTTATATACTTACTGCTTTCTCAGCTCCTAGTAGATATAAAGTACTGAATAAATATTTGCTAAACTAAAGAGAGAGAGAAAGGAAATTACTACGATGTAGAAAATGACTGCATATAGAGACATTTAATCACAGTGCTAATGGTTGAGAAATTCAAATTTTTGCCAGTAGCATTAGTAGTTGGTCTGTTTATATTTTCTATTTCTCCTTGATTCAGTGTTGGAAGATTATATGTTTCTAGGAGTTTATTCATTTATTCTTCGTTGTTCAATTTGTTGGCATATAACTGTGGTATTCTCTTGTGATTGTATTTCTGTGATATCTGATGTCATTTCTCCTCTTTCATTTTTAATTTTGTTTATTTAGATCCTCTCTCTTTTATTCTTAATATGCCTGGCTAAAGGTTTATCAGTTGTGTTTATCTTTAAAATAATAGCTTCATTGATCTTTTCTATTTTGGGAGTTCTCTATTTTTTTTATTTCTGTTTTGATCTTTATCATTTCTTTCCTTCTGCTGACTGTGGAATTTGTTTGTTTTTCCTTCTCTAATTTCCTGAGATGGTAGTTTAGGTTGTTTTAATGAGATTTTTCTCTTTTTTTTTGAGGTAGGCCTGTATCGCTATGAACTTCCCTCTTAGAACTGCCTTTGCTTCATCCCATATATTTTGGAAAGTTTCATTTTTATTTTCATTTGTCTAAAGGTATTTCTAATTCCTCTTTGATTTCTTCATTGATCCATTGGATTTTAGTAGCATGTTGTTTAGTCTCCACATATTTGTGGGGGGGGTTTCACTTTTCTTCCTGTAACTGATTTCTAGTTTCATGCTGCTATGGTTGAAAAATAAGCTTGATATAATTTCTATCTTCTTAAATTTGTTGAGACTTGTTTTGTGGCCTAGCATGCAATCTATCCTGGAGAACATTCCATGTGCACTTGAAACGAATGTATATTCTGCTGGTTTTGCATGGAATGTCCTATAGATAACTATTAAGTGTAACTGGTCGAATGTGTCATTTAAGGTCATTGTTTCCTTATTGATTTTCTGTCTGGATTATCTGTCCATTTGTGTAAGTGGGGTGTTAAATCTCCTCCTAATATATTACTGTCATTTTTTCCTTTTATGTCTGTTAATATTTTCCTTATATATTTAGGTGTGCCTATATTAGGTATATATGTGTTTACAAATGCTATATCCTCTTCATGTATTGATCCCTTTATCATTATATAATGCCCTTCTTTGTCTTTTATTACAGACTTTATTTTTAAGTCTATTTTGTCTGACATGAGTATTGCTACCCCAGCTTTCTTTTTGTTTCCATTTACATATAATATCTTTATTCATTCCCTGCCTTTCAGTCTGTGTGTATCTTTAGCTCTGAAGTGATTCTCTTGTAGGCAGCATATAGATGGGTCTTGTTTTTTATCCAACCAACCACCCTGTCTTTTGATTAGAACATTTAATCCATTGACATTCAAAGTGATTATTGATAGGTATGTACTTACCACCATTTTGTTACTTGTTCTCTGGTTGTTTTTCTAGTTCTCTGTTTTTTTCTTCTTTTAATCTCTTCCCTTGTGGCTTGATGATTTTCTTTCATGTTATGCTTGTATTCCTTTCTCTCTAATTTTTGTGTATCTATTGTACATTTTTGATTTGTGGTGACCAAAGAGTTTATATATGTTCACCAATATGTATAACTACCTGTTTTAAACTGACAGTCATTTATATTCAAAATGTTCTAAAAGATCTACATTTTTTTTTTTTTTTTTTTTTGCGGTATGCAGGCCTCTCACTGTTGTGGCCTCTCCCATTGAGGAGCACAGGCTCCGGACACGCAGGCTCAGCGGCCATTGCTCACGGGCCTAGCCGCTCTGCGGCATGTGGGATCTTCCCGGACCAGGGCATGAACCCGTGTCCCCTGCATCGGCAGGTGGACTCTCAACCACTGCACCACCAGGGAAGCCCCAAGATCTACATTTTTTATCTCCCCCACACAAATTTTGTGTTTTTGATGTAATATTTTACATCTTCATGTGTATCCCTTAACTCTTTATTATAGTTAGAGTTTTCTAACTAGTTTCTAACTAGTTTGCCTAGTTTTCAACATTTGTCTTTTAAGCTTCTTACTAGCTTTTTAGGTTGCCGATACACTTATTTTACCATATATTTTCCTTTACTAATAGGCTTTTTTTCTTCATATATTTTTTATTTCTTATTATGGCCTTTTTCTTTTTGATTACAGAAGACCCTTTAACATTTCTTGTAAGGCCAGTTTAGTAGTGAAGAACTCTTTTAATTTCTGCTAGTCTGGGAAACTCTTTATCTCTCCTTCTAACTTTGCCAGGTAGAATATCTTGGTTGTAGGCTGTTTTTTTGTTTTTTTTTTTCTTTCAGCACCTTAAATATATCAAGTCTCTCCCTTCTGGTCTTCAAAGTTTCTGCTGAAAAATCAGCTTATAGTATTATGGGGGTTCCCTTGTGTGTGACTCTCTGTTTTTCTCTTGCTGCCTTTAAAATTCTCTCTTTATCTTTAACTTTTGCCATTTTAATTATGACATGTCTTGGTGTGAGTCTCTTCGGGTTCATCTAGAGACTCTCTGTGCTTCCTGTACCTGGACATCTGCTTCCTTCAGGTTCAGGAAGTTTCAGCTATAATTTCATTGAATACATTTTCAACAATTCTCTCTTTCTCTTCTGGGACTCCTTTAATGCAAATGTTAATGTGCTTGGTGTTGTCCTATAGATGTTGTCCTTATGTGTTCTCTATCACCTAACCTGCTGTTAATTCCTTCTAGATAATTTTTCATTTCAGCTATTTTATTCTTCAACTCTGACTGGTTCTTTTTTATATTTTCTAATTCTTTGTGAAAATTCTCACTGTGTTTGTCTATTCTCTGCCTAAGTTCAGTTAGCATTCTTATTACTATTGCTTTGAACTTTTTATCAAATAAATTATCTCTATTTCATTAGAATTTTTTTCAAGTTTTCTTTCTTATTCTTTTATTTGAAACATATTCATCTGTCTCCTCATTTTGTTTAACTTTCTCTGCCTCCATGAAATTAGATGAAACCATAATATATCCAGTCTTGAAGGTGTGTACTTATGTAGGAGTGTCCCTATGCAGTCTGCATACGCCCATTGGCTTTGGTTGGAGAGCTGGATCTGAAGAGATCATGGGCTGCATCGTCCCCTAGGGTGCACTGGCAGCCAGTGCTTTGTTGGGAGGTATGGCTGGAACTGAAGGGGCTAAAGCCAGATCCAGGTAGGTGTGAGCTGGGCTTCTCCTATGCTCAATGGCAGTCACTGTCCTATGGGGGGAGGGGTGGGACTGGAGCTCAAGTAACTAGAGCAGAAGCCCTTCGGGAGTTGCATTTCTCCCAGGTGTATTGGCTATTTCAGCCTTGGGTTGGGGCATGGTTAGGGCCTAAGGGTTTGGTGTTGCACTTCTGTGCTGGTTACACCTATTCACTGGTGTGTGTGCCTTAGTTAGAGGCTGGGTCTGTGCAGAAAGTGTTGGAGCCGTGCTACTGAGCTGGTTCTGCTCCTTCCCAAGTCTGCATGTGGACGTGCATGTCTGAAATGGTGGTTTCCATCCTGGAGCTGTTATTACTCCCTCCCAAGCATGTGCATAGAGGAACATGCTGCCAATGGCTGCCTCTGCCTAGTCAGAAGTAGGGCTGGGGTCAGAGCTGGCTCTGCTCCTTCTTAGTGTGCACATTGTAATTGGCAATGGAAGTCTCCACCTTAGTGGGACCAGTGCAAGAGCAAGAGGGGTGAGAGCAAGAGCCCAGTGAAGGCTGAACACTAAGACGATCCTGGAAAGCCAGCCAGAGCACCAGGCAGTTTTCAATCTGCTGCTGCTGTGCTGTTATTGGGAGAAAGGAAGTCTGTGCTTGTGCTCTTCAGGGTGAAGTTTTCCTTACAGCCCTTCAGTAAGCCCCACTGGGTTTTAAGCCAGCTTCAGAGTCTCATATTCCAAGTTTCAGATCCCATGGAGGATCCCCAAACTTGTGATATCTCCCTCCTCTTCTGGGTCACCCGCTAGGGGGCGCACGTCCTGACTAACTTGCTTCTCCTCTCTTCCTACCAAACTCTATGTGGATCTTTCTTTACAGTGTTGGTTATAGAAGAGTCATTCTGCTAGTCTTCAGGTCGATTTCAGCAAAAGTTGCTCTATACGTAGTTGTTGTTTTGATGTGTTCCTGAAGGGACGTGAGTTCAGGGTCCTCCTACTCCACCATATTGATATTGCCTTCCAGGCTTTTTCTTTTATTGTTTTTTGTTTACTTGCTTTATTTTTTCTTTTTTTTTTTCCTATTTCTTTTTTCAGCCTCCATTCTGTTGTCCTCTTATAGCCTTACCATAGTCTAACAATGAACTCATATAATTTCTCCCTACACTTGTGTATCTTTCATAACTTAGGCATTATAAAATGCATCTAGAAAGCTACTCTAAAAATATGTGTGTTTTTTAGTAGTACACATATTAGTTGTGGAAGTAAAAATATAGGGATTTGAATACAAAAAGATTTTCTAAGATTATCCTTTTACT
This sequence comes from Monodon monoceros, assembly GCF_005190385.1. NCBI lineage: Eukaryota > Metazoa > Chordata > Mammalia > Artiodactyla > Monodontidae > Monodon > Monodon monoceros. The sequence continues at coordinate 39,086,002 of NW_021703767.1, forward strand.
TTTGATAGTTTGTTAAAATAATTTTTTGTGGCTGTAAAAATAGTATCTGGAAATTAATTTGTCATGTACTCTCTTGCCTTTCTCAATAATTTTACCCAATTCCTTTCACTCTCTTTTAATGATATCCTTACATCTCAGGACTTCTTTATATAGTTCAAAAGTCAGTGAAATGCTATTTAACATTCATTTATATACTCTTTAGTATTTCCATATGTCATTCTTAGCTCTTTACAAACACTAGCTAACTTAAACCTCAAAAATCACCAAGAGGTAGGTGCTATTATTAGCCCCATTTCACACAAACAAAACAACATAAAACTCAGGACTTAGAGCTAGTAATTATTAAAAACCAGGACTTAAAACCAAAAGAGTCTAACTTCAGAATCCAATATGTTATGCTACTTCTCAAAAAAACTGCAACAACAAAAACTTCCATATTTTTATTCAAACAAAATACTTCTTATACCAATCAATCCAGATTTAGCAATAAGTAAGTTGAAGCTGATTTTGACCATCTAATCCATGTAGCAGGGACCTTTCTCTTTCTGAAAATATTTCTCTTAATCAGCTGCTTCCTTAAAATGGCCCAATACACCATTGTTTAGAAAGTTCATATACATACATTGCTTGTTCACATGTCTCCCACATAATCAGAATCATCTAAGACCAGGTCCTGGCCTTGTCAAACAACTTTAGAAGACTGTAAATTCCCTAAAATTGTATGGAAAATATTGTATGCCTGTTTTTCCTGAATATGTTTCTATAGCGTTTATCAAATTCTTAAAATGAGCAAAAGAAGTAAAAACCTTTTGTTTTACATGTAATTAAATCAAGTACATATAGGATGTTAAATGCAATAATAAGGAGAGTTTGCATGCCCTATTTTATTTAACACTGATGGCAGCAATTCTTAGAGGGCAATGCTTTGTGGATCTCTGTATTCTGATCCGTAGGTTTTTGTCAAGCTTTTAATGGCTATTTAATAAATATCTGTTTAATAAATTAATGAAGTGTTTGGTGTCTGTTTATATATCATAAACAGTTTGCACATGATTCTACAACAATCTTCCAGCAGCAGAGAAACTATATCATCAGTGCCAGACCTAATTATCAAAGAGATTCCTCCACTTTCAATTGAGTCATTTTAGAAACTATAGTATGACCTATTAGTATCTTTTTAAAAGAGTAGAATCCATTGATTACAAAGTCATTAACATAATTAATATGACATTGTTTTTTTGAGAATAACCACCCCTACATGTGTGAGGTGATATCTTATTATGATTATCCCACATTCTATAATTGCTGTATTTGCCCAGAACTCTGTAGGTTTTTCAGACCACAAACACTACAGATTTTAAAACCCAGGTTTGACCCTTCAGCTAAAAGTGTTAAAAACAGGGAACTCACCCTATAGGATAACTTCTATTTCCAGATTTTGTCATCTCTCTATAACCTGTCTGCTTTCTTTATCTTTTTTGAAGGTTTTAAGAAGTTTCCTTTTTTTTTTATGTTTGTTTGTTATTTGGTTAGAGTTATTATCTGATGAGCATCAGTCTTCGAGAGGCTTACTCAGCTAAAACTGAAATAGAACTAGCCAACAGTGCACATATTTTAAATATAAAAAGAGAGGAGAAACATTTTACACTTACCCAAGTATTTACCATTTGTGGCATTCATTTTTTTCATATATGTAAGAGCTTTGTATCAGTTGAGGTTCTCCAGAGGAACAGAATCAATGATATAGATGTCTATTGAGGTACATAGATATATATATAAAGAGAGAGAAAGACAGAGACACAGAGATTTTAAAGAATTGGCTCCTGTGATTATGGGGCTGGCAAAGTTTAAAATCTGTAGGATAGGCCAGCAGGCTGGAAACTGTGGCAGGATTCCTATGTCACAGTCTTGACACAGATAACTTTATTCTTTGGGAAACCTCATTTTTTTCTCTTAAGACTTTCAAGTGATTCGATGAGGCTTACCCACGTTATGGAGGTTAATGAACTCTACTTAAAGTCAACTGATTATAATTGCTAATAAAATATAAAAATACACTCATAGTAACATCCAGACTAGTATGTGAATAACCAGCTGGGCATCATAGCCTAGTCAATTTGCTAATAAAATTAGCCATCACAAGTTTTATCTACAGTCATGTTCCTTCAGCCCAAAGAACTTCCACAATTTCTCAGCACACATCTACTGGTGGTAGATATCTTAGCCTTTGCTTATATAAATCATTTTTATTTTGCCTTAATTTTAAAGTATACTTTTGCTGAACATAGATTTCAAGTTTGACAGGTTTTTTTTTCAGCGTTTAAAAAATAGTTTTGCATTGATTTCCCAATTGCATTTTTTTGATCAGAATTCAATAGTGTTTATTTCCCTTTACGTAATATATTTCTTTTTTATGGATCCTTTGAAGTCTCTCTCTCTCTCTCTCTGTTTCTCTTCCCTCTCACACATTATTTGTTCTTTTAAGGAACTTAACTGTGGTGTTCTTATGTGTAGATTCTTTGTGTTTGTTTATCTTTCTTAAAGTTTTTGGAGTTTTTGCAACTGAGGGATAGACTTTTATTTTGAAAAAAAATCAACTACAATTACTTTTCTGTCCCCAAATATAAAAGCTTCTTGTTTGTTCATTTCAATATTTTTGTCATCTCTAGAACTGTTGCTAACTACCTGTCCCCTAGGTAATATTCTTTTCCTTCTTCACATGTGTAATAACTTTATGCTGGCTATTGTGGATGTTTAATTGTTGAGAGTCTCTATATTGATGTCTTCCTCTAAAGAATTTGGCTTTTGTTTTAGTAAGCAGGTGGGTCATCTGGGTCCTTTGGTGGCTTTTTTTTTTATTCTTTCAATGTTTTTTCAGAGTAGGTCTATGGTAGCCCTGATGTCAGGGTGCTATTGCTAAAATATAGCCTTTCTGGCATCTTAATTGAATGTCTCGTGTGCTCAGTGCAGTCTCTCCAATCTATTGTTTGGAACATCATCCAGTAACGTGTGACAACCAAAATTATGGTTCGGCTCCCAGCTCTCCCAGCTCCACCCCCTTGTTCTGCAGGTCATTTGTTGCAACATGTATGAAACTTAAGGGCATTATGCTGAGCAAAATAATCGCTATGGAAAGACTAATACTATATGATATCTCTTATATGTGAAATCTGGAAAAAAAAAAAAAAAGAAAAGTGCTGATCTCATAGAAACAGACTAGAATGGCAGTTGCCAGGACCTGGAGTGGAGAGGGGAAAATGGGGAGATGTAGGTCAAAGGGTATATTCAGTTATAATATGAATAAGTTCTGAGAATCTAACGTGTAGCATGATGACTACATTAATAATACCATATTGTATACTTGAAATATGCTAAGAGTAAATCTAAAACATTCTCACCACACACAAAAATGAGCTAACTATGTGAGTTCATGGCTGTGTTAATTATCTTGATCTTGATCATCATTTGCAATGTATATAAAATCATCATATTATATATCTTAAATACAATTATATTTATCATTTATTCCTTAATAACAGTGGACAAATATTTTTACATTGTAAAACCATCTGTTAAATATTATCAAAGGCATGTTTAGATGTCATGAAATAATCTTCAGTGAAAAATAAAAATCATTTTACTAATTAAAAAAAAAAATGACCCATAGAATAAAGCTAGCATGATCTTAGAACTCATTCTGTGATATCCTTGCCTCAAGGATCATAGTCCTGGATCTGTGTCACCCAGCATATAAAAGGAAATGCTTTCTATATTTTATTCAGGTTATAGTTGCTCACAGTGAGAAGGTGAGTGTAGTATCCATTGCTCTGACATGGCTAAAATGGAAGAAACCTTACGTTGTGTTTTTAAGGAAATCACCTCTATTTCCCATAGTATTTCTTTTTGTTTCACAGGCTTGAGGGTATCTGTCCCATATATATATACATACACACATATTTACTTTTAAAAAGGTGAATGTGGATATATAATATATAAACCAGATGTTATTCTAATGTAAAACATTTGAAAGTCAAAGTTAAGATTTAAACAATCCTGTCCAACATTATGTCAATACATTTTAACATGTACATTTTATATTTCATATATATAAGTATCATATTTTGCATATACTTAAATTTATTTATTTATTTATTTATTTAATTTATTTCTATTAATTATTCAGTGATGAATATTGCTTTCTAGTTACTCACAAATTTAGCCTTTGAATAATTTTGACTTTAGTGAGACATTTTAAAGGTGGTTTTCAGTTTGGACAATTTATATAAATTTTATAAACTGTATATCCCTTATAATTTTCAGGACACAGTACTTTTAACAATGAATTAATTATTCTCTAAAGTTTGATTATTTAAACAAATTTGGAAGACCCCCTCTTTTAAAAACTTAATCCAAATTTACATTGAATCCTAAAGCTGTCACTGTTACTAGATAAATTTTTTGGGGTTGTAGAAAATATATTGGTTTTATTTAAATCCTATTCCATTTTAGGATAATTGAAATAATTCAAAATAATTAATTCTAGTTAGGCAATTGATTTATAGAGTTCTATTTCTGAACATCGCCTTTTTGCAGAATAAAATTATATTTACTCTGTATCTCCTTTAATGACTTTGAATATTAAATGAACTTTAATTTTAAATGTAGCATTCAAATGAAGATGATAATTATCCTTATTGACTCATAGTCACCTGTAAACCAGTATATTATGAATTTTTCTTTTTAATAAGAAACAAAGTTATATTTCAGAAACATCATCTTATCATTTGGCATTTTCCATGTGAATGAATTTTGGCTATTTGTAAAAGATCTGAATATTATATTTTTAAGCTGAATGGAAGAATCATAAGCACTCTTCTTTTTAAGACAAAATTAATTTTCTTAATTTAATAGTTTCCAAACATCTAATCATTAACATCTATTTTGCCTTCCAGATGTTACAAAAGATTTGCAGTATCAATGGTACTATTAGAAGATATTTAAAATTGCAAGTATGCCTTTCAAAGCAAAATATCATTATATAATTTTAAACATTTTAATATATAACTATGTTGACTTCTGAAGTGGATTCAATGCGAGTCATAGTTTAAATTTTTACAGATCTAGAACGTTAATAATAAACTGTTTCTAATATTAGTAATATTTAGACATGATGCTAATTTAAGTTTTGAAACACCCTCTGTAAAACTTTAAACTTTAATTACAATATACTTCAAAATATTAGAGATTCAAGGCTACTGAGTCAAAATATCAATATCTTCTTAATATAACTATATTTAAGAGTAGAGCAAATTAATCTAATGCCTGAAGGAGTCACAAGAGAATCTCTTTATTTCTGGTTTTAGGCAGAAAGATAGTTCAGCTATCCTAGAAATGTAATACTTAAAACTGAAACCATACAATACTAGTTACTTTTTATTTATTAATCTTATAGTCTAAAAAGTTTGTACACTTATGTTATTTGGAGAACTGAAGTGATATTTTTATCATTCTGTAATTAGGGTAGATATCATTTTTAACAGCTTAATTAAGATATAATCCATATGCCATACATTTCACCTACTTAATGTATATGATTTAGTGTTTTTTATAAATACAGAGTTGGACAACCATCACCAAGAAAAGAAACTCTGAACACATTACCAGTCTCTCCCCATTTCCACCAATTTCTCCAGTCCTAGGCAAACACTAGTCTAATTTCAGTCTTTATTTGTCTATTCTGAAAATTTTACATATATGAAATCATAATATGTGGACTTTTACCTCTGGTCTCTTTCACATACTATAATTTCAAGATTCATTCATGTTGTAGGATGCTCCTGTATTTATTTTCATTGGCAAATAATACTCCATTGAATGATATACCACATTTTGTTTATCTATTCATCAGTTGATGGACATTTGGATTGTTTCTATTCTTTTACTATTATGAATTATGTTGCTATGAACATTTGTGTACATGTTTTTGTGTGGATGTATGTTTTTTGTTTAGTTTAGTTTAGTTTTTTTTTTTGTGGTACGCGGGCTTCTCACTGTCACGGCCTCTCCCGTTGCGGAGCACAGGCTCTGGACGCGCAGGCCCAGCGGCCATGGCTCATGGGCCCAGCTGCTCCGGGGCATGTGGGATCTTCCTGGACCGGGGCATGAACCCATGTCCCCTACATCAGCAGGCGGACTCTCAGCCACTGCACCACCAGGGAAGCCCTGGATGTATGTTTTAATTTCTGTGAGATATACACCTACCTAGTAGTGAAATTACTGAGTTATATGGTAACTCATATGTTTCAAATTTTGAGGAACAGCTAAAATCCCCAAAGTAGCTACAGCTTTTTTTTAGTCCAACCAACAATGTATAAGGATTTCAATTTCTCTATATCCTTGTCAACACTTGGTATTATCTGTCTTTTGTATTACAGTTTCCCTAGTGGGTGTGAAGTGATATCTTATTGCTGTATTGGTTGTATTTTTCTAATGACTAATGATGTCATTAGAAATAGCACCTAATCACGTGCTTATATATTATTTGTATATCTTTGGGAAAAATGTTTATTCAGATTTTTTGCCCATTTTTTAATTGCCCTACCTGGCCTTTTATTACTGAGTGGTTAAGAATTCTTTATATATTCTGGATCCAAGTCCCTTGTCAGATACATGCTGTGCAAATATTTTCTCCAGTTCTGTCAAATATCTCTTCACTTTCTTGATGGTATCCTTTGAAGCACATGTGTTTTTAATTTTGATGAGGTACAATTTTTTCTGCCTTTTGTCACTTGTGCTTTCAGTGCTATATCTAAGAAGCTTTTCCTAACTCACAGTCACAAAGTTTTACTGTTATGTTTTCTATGTTCTATGATGCACTTGGAGTTAATTTTTTGTATAAAGAAGGGATTCAATTTCTTTCTTTTGCATGTGGATATCAGTTGTCCAGGCACCATTTGACAAAGAGAAGATTTTTTTCAGTTATTACTTTCTTCTTTTTTTTTTTTTCTGCTTTCTCTCATTCCTCTTCTTCTGGTGCTCTCATTATGTATATTTTGCTATTCTTGATGGTATCCCACAGATCTCTAAGACCCTGTTCACTTTTCTTCATATGTTTTTCTCTCATATTATTCTTCATGTTCCATAATATATATATCAATCTATTTTCAAGCTAGTTTATTAATTTATTTACTTATTTTTTTGTGGTACGTGGGCCTCTCACTGTTGTGGCCTCTCCCATTGGGGAGCACAGGCTCTGGACGCACAGGCTCAGCAGCCATGGCTCATGGGCCCAGCCGCTCCACGGCATGTGGGATCTTCCCGGACCGGGGCACGAACCCGTGTCCCCTGTATCAGCAGGCAGACTCTCAACCACTGCACCACCAGGGAAGCCCAAGCTAGTTCATTTTTGATCCTCCCAGCTTAAAACTACTATTGAGATCCTTTAGTGAATTTTTCACTTTGGTTATCGTACTTTTCACCTCCAGAATTTCCATTTGACTCATTTTAATACTTTCTCTTTACAGATATTCTCAATTTGATGAGAACTTGTCATCTAACTCTTTATTTTTTAAGTATGACTTTACTTTAGTTTTCTGAGCTTATTTATAATAGTTGCTTTGAAGTTTTAGTCTGCTAAGTCTGACATTCAGTCCCTCTCAGAAAGCAGTTTCTGTTGCCTGATTTTTCCTCCAGTGTGTGGGTTACACTTTTCTATTTCTTTGCATGTATCATATTTTTTTGTTATTGTTATTGAAAGCTGGATATTTTAGATAATATATTGTGGTAATTCTGGATACTGATAGAGCCTCCCTCTCCAGGATTTACTGTTGTTACTGTTAGCTTGACTATTTGTTTAGTGAACTGGCTGAACTATTTCAGTAAAGTTTATTTCCCCCATAGTGTGCAGCATCTGATGTCACCCTTCATAGGGCACAGCCTTGACCATGTTCACAATCACCCTGGGAGACAATGGTTTTTGCAGGGTTCTCTTTGATTGTTTCCTTGATCTCTCTTAAATCACTTGCATCCACTTGCATCACAGCTTGTTAGCCTCTACTAATTGCCAGCTAATTTATCTGTTATTTTCCATGGGGCTCTGGGACATGAATTGTTCCACAGTTTGATCCAATTAAATCTTACTCTCTTTGCAAGAATAGTCTTTGAGGCCAGACTTTGAGACTTGTTCCAACCTCAGTAGAATTTTCTTTCCCTACTTCTCTGTTAAAATTCTAGCTGCTCTATGGTTTAGCTTGTCACTCTTATGGAAACTTTAGAGTAATTTTCTCAGAATGTGGTAAGGTAAGGAATAACTTCCTGGAAGAATGAAAATATTTCCCATCTGATATATTCAGATATAGGATTGGCACTATAAATGTATACATATTAGAGTGACAAATTTAAGATTACAGGATTTTATTTCATTGTAAGAATAAACATAGTTAGTGAATTAGATAACCAGTAACATTCAAAATTAGCCCTATTTATATAAAACATAGAGTGGCCTTAGACCTATATTACAAATCTTTTCTTTATACTATTTATTTTTTAATAAATTCTATATAGAGGTTGATATAAATGACTATTATTTTATAATTTTTAGCTCTTTGCTACAGATATATTGCATGTAACTTCACATATATATATGCATACATATATAATATTCACAGTTGTATAGAATGCTACTTTTAGGTAGGTCAGCCTAAAAATTAAGAAATTGTGGAGAAATAACTGCATTATAATATTCCCATATCTTTTAAGAAGGTTTGATCCCTCTAGGCAGTAATAGAGTTTATGGTACATTAATTTATTGAAAAATTTCTTGGTATAGTTTAGATAAATCAAGAATGTGTGACAGGTAAGTAAAGCAAATGCACTGCTTAGATATAATTTTTATTATAATGATGATGGAAGAGTTGCTTTTGGGGATAAAATATGACACTAGCATAAAGTGTTATAGATGATTACTAGAGAAACTATACAATTATTTTATAAGTTTTTGTAAAATCATTTATTTAGCAATATTAACATTGAATATATTGTGCAATGCCAGCATGCAATTAAATGCAATTCTTGCTTTTAAAAATTTAAAGGCATAATGGTGTGTATAGAATCTATAATAATTTCACTGTAGTAAACAAAACATATAGTTAAACATTAAAAACTAAAGCATCTGAAATTCTGCCTTATTACCACACTAATACTTTGCTGTAAATAGAATGAAGCTATAGTTGCTTGTCAGGAATAGTGATGGGTTTTTCAGAATGACATTCCGCCTCAGGTTGATCACTTCTTTTCAAAGATTTGGGTTCTTATCCTATGATTCAGAAAGCTTAGTTGCCAACAAATCTTAAGATAATCAGTTCTTAGCAGACATACTTAAAGAAACCAAATTCACAATAAAAAGTTTTGTAGCTAAAGTCAATTAATTTCTAATGGCAGTTATACCTGCCTCAGGTAAAATGTAATTCTCCAAATTCCCAAAAGGAATTATCCAATACAATTATTTTGGATTAGTTAGGAGGCTTTGGTCTCAAAATCTCCATTCCATACATTAGAAATAAAACTGAAAAACAAAAAAGCAGTGAAATTGCTATATGTATGAATAATTTGATCAGAAAATGGATTGTGACCACATTTGAATTCATTGCATACAAACTTTCAGAACTACCAAAGAAAATCTATTTGTAGTAGTTGACAAAATTTTAAAAATAATAATTATAAGTGGATGTCCATTTTCTAGAATTACATATCTAGACTGGATTAAACTGTTAATTTTGCTGAATTAGCTGTGAGCTTAGTCTTTTTTGTCTTGTCATCTTTAAATTGAAGGGTTGTTTAGGTATATTTTATTTGGTTAGAAGGAATGGACTCACTCAAATATCTTAAATATGGGAACAGGAATTGGTATAAGGATGCACACACTTATAACATTAACAAAATATGTACAATTTGACCCAGGGAAATGATCAATTGTAGAAAGAGTCCAACATCTACCCTGTAATGTTATACCATTAATTTGGCTGTTCTCCCAATGGATTCTTTCTCTTTAGTTATTGTGCAACTTTTAAATTTATTGTAACTCAACTCCAAATATCCACTTACTTATCTATTTTGTGATACTCAGGCTTAAATTCTGTAAACCACATTTATTCTTTGCCACTTAGTTCCTAAGAAGCTGTGTCAGTAGAAGACATTAGAATGAGATAACAAGGCTGGACAAGGAGGAAGAGACTTGCTCCTTCCTTTTTATTTCCTGCTTTCTCCCTGTCTACTTTCTGCTCCTGTTAGTGTCAGCCAATCTATTCTTATTCACCAGGCCTACAGTTCTTTCCTTTAGCAGCAATGAATCCAGTGTGCAGATTTTCCAATACTTGCATAACTAGTTTAATTGCTCCCCCACCAAAGACAACAGTACCCAAGAAGTTGGCATTACCTCCTTAGGGACATGGGTCTCAGATCCATGAGGCCTCTCCTCTAAGCTTCTAACTTTAATAATTACAGCCTCTTCCTTATATTCTTGCAGTCCTAGATAGCAGTTACTTCCTACAATTGTAACCTCTGTGAAAACTTAGTATTTTTTTTTTTTTTAGTTAACTAATCAAAATTTATACCTAGTTAAAATTTTCTTAGATTAACTTCTATTCAAATAACTGGTGTGGTTTCTGTCTCCTGACTAGACCTGGACTAATAAATTTGTTACAGCAAAGAAACCATCAGACATTATTTGGGAATTGTATTGGTCACATTATTGGTCTTTAATGCAGTGACATGTATTTTGGCAATGGAAAACAGAATGCTAGCAACCTCTGACATGCATTATCATCAGTTAAACTCATCATTACATGTCTGCCTTGAAATGCTTACTGAAGAAAGTGTCTCAGCAGACCAGATAGCTACTGCACGTTACACCAGGAGGAAATAGTTTATGTGGCAAAATAATTTTAAGATTTTGTTAATTCATATCCAAAGAAACAAGTGAAATATGTGTGGAAATATATTCTAAGAATGTTAGGTGAATTAGGGTGGGATAAAACACTGAATCAAGTTGAATTTATTGATATGAATGAGCTTACCAGAGATTCTGGATTAATGCATTAACTTGTACACCTGGAAATGGCTGTGATAGTTTACTTAGTTGATTGACTAAAGTTTGAACTTAACTATGATCTGTATTTAAATGAGGTTGAGATGCTAACTCACTGAAACTTCCCTGAAATAATTAAGGGAAAGAAATCCAAATAATTAAAGAGTAAGGAATATTGTTGTGGAGTATTCATATGCAATATACATTTCTATTCTCTCAGTACATACCCTCATAGGACCCAGAGAATTCTCCATTAAGATATCAAGAAATATATTAGTAGGTGAAACATCAGTATCCTTGAAATATGCTGTGTTAGTTATTCTTTGTAGAACAGGTATGATGATAGAGATGACGCAATAGAAACGAACCTTCTATTTTAATAGAGATAACTGAATACCAGAAATATAGATGCTAGGTGGCAGTGCTTAACCTGTTTTCACTGAAAACGACAGCAGGGATAAAGGATAAAGTGGCATTTAGAAAGTTTTGATCCACAGGGATGTTGTTGGTGGTTAATTGATCATGGTATCTCTACCAATGAATATATACTCTGGTTACTATTTACTTGATCTATATAACAACAACAACAAGACTCCAAATCTGGTGGCCAGAAACCTAAATTGATTCACCACAATAATAAATCATTTTTGTTCATCCAGTTTCTAGGACTAAGCTTGTTCATAGACTAAATTTTGTGGATTGAAGGCAAACCTAGATTCCCTTGAGGAAGGACCCAGCAACACTGCTACAAGTATTTACTCAAAGTATATCCTTCTTTCAAGCATACCCCCAAAGAGGATTGCATTTAATAGAGCGATTGCACACTGTGAAAACATAAATATCTAGACCTTTGGGAAATTACTGAATGCTTTCTCTGAATTGTAGCAAATCATGAGAGTACAAAATCCTCTAATTGTTCATGGTCAACCAGCCAAAATAATATTTTATTTAATTCAGATGATAAATAAGATTTTAACCTAAGTTTATATCACATTGAGTCCAATATGTTTGAGGTCTCTTCCTATTTCTTCAGTTCCTCAATATATAATAGAAATAGTTATAATTGGCAACTGGTGGAAACCCCACATTTGACATCTAACCAATGATATAGAGCTATTATAGTAGGAAAGATGAAGTGGAAGACCCTAGAACTTCCTTATCTTCCAATATAGTAGACTAGAAACAGCATCTCATTCTTGGAGTACTGTAGCTATTAGGGTAAACATCAAAATCTAGAAAGATGTGTGATCATTCCTATAGTAGCACTATTTTACTTGCCTCTTTTAGCTGTGCAGAGGGTGGGTGAATCTTGGAGAATATGAATTATTGTATCTGAGTCAGGCAGAGACTACAGTTGCTTCCACTGTTCCAGGCATAGTTTATTTTATGGAGCAAACTGACACATTTCTGGGCACTTTATATGCAGCTATGGACTTGAATAATGCAGTTTCCTACATATCAATTGGAAAAGGCAATCAAAAACTGTTGCACTTAGCCAGTGGGGCCAACAGTATAGTTTTGGATATTTTGCCTCAGGACTATATCAACTCTTTTGTTCACTGCAATAGCATAGCCCACAAAAGATCTTAATAATTTGGATACTCCATGTCACATCACATCGTTCCACTAATATTATGACTTATTGGACTTTGTGAACAGGAAGTAACAAGAACTTTAGATTCCTTAGAAAGATCTATGTGACACAGATGATGGTATAGAAACCCCAAGAATACTCAGGGGCCTGCTAACTCAAGGAAGCTTCTAAGAATACAAAGACCTGGAACATGTCATGATATTTCCTTCACATTGAAAGGCAAGTTTCAGGAAAAGAACCATCAGAAAAAACCTCAATACTTGATGGGCCTTTTGGGTTTGGGAGCATCATATACCTAAGGTAACCTACAAGTCTGCCAGCTTTTAGTGAGAACCAGAGCAAGAAATGTCTTAGCAGAAATTCTAAGTTGAACTCCCAGTTACTCTTCCACTTTGCCTTATGAATAAAAGATCCAATATTTTTCAAATTGCCTGTGGCAACTAGGAATGTTGTATGAGACACCTAGCAAGACTAATAGAAGAATCACAGTGAAGTTCTGTGGTGTTTTTGAGAAATCCTTGCTCTTCTTTGCAAACAGCTATTTACCCCTTTGAGACACACTTCCTTGCTTGCTAATGAGCCCTAAAAGACACTGAACACTTAACTATGGGAGAAATGACTATTTACCTATGCTTCTTAATACAAAATGATGTTATCTGAGTGACCAATAAGTTTGGGCATTTGCAGCAGCAATCAATCAGCAAGAGGACATATAAAAACTAGAGCTTGAGAAGTTCTGGGAAGCACACATAAATTGAATGAGTATATGGCTCAAACTTCTTTGATGATAATTTCTTTTATAGTGCCTCTTTTTCTCAATTTGTACCTATGGCTCTTTTGGAAATCCCCTATGAACAATTGTCTAAGGAGTAAAACATCCAGGCCTAATTAACCGACCAGCCATTATAGCTTTACTCAGAGGTGGCCATAAAGAAAAGCTGGAAGGAAAATATTCTAGCGTTCAGAGCTTCATGTGTAATATTTGGCTGTTTACTTTGTCTAGGCCAAGTGATGGCCAAAAGACCAAGTTGACATTAATTCACTTGTAGATGCTAATGATTTTCCTGGATAGTTAGGAACTCAAAAAGAACAGGATTGAAAAACTGGTGACTGTGAAGCCTGGGTAAGAGATGTATGGATGGATCTGTCAGAGTGGGTACAGAGTCTGAAAATAATTATGTCCTATTTGAATGTTCTCCAAAATTCATCCACCGCAGAAGAGCTTCTTAGGTTGACAAAATGATACATTCTATGGACTTTAGTCAGCCTCTTTTTCAGCCATGAAATTCTTGCTCAATGCATCCATGGTAGTCACAATGGCAGGGATGGAGACTATTTATAGGACTTATCCACATGTATGTCCTTCTCCAATGTTAAACTACCCAGCTACTGCTGAGTTCCTTACCTGGCAACAGCAGAGGCCAACAATGAACTCTGGAATGGAACCATTCTCTGGGGTGACCAAACAACCACTTGATGGCAGGTTTATCACATTGGACCACTTACATCAAGGAGGGGACAGAGATTTGTCCTCACTAGAATAGACATGTATTCTGGATATGGATTTGCCTTCTCTGCCCTTAGTGCTTCTGCCAACATCACCATCCAAAGATTTATATTATAGCCTATACATCATTATGACATTTTGTACAACACTGATACTGGTCAAGAAACTTATTTCATAGCAAAATAAGAGCAGTAAAGGGCTTTTGCTCATGGAATTCATTGGTCTTAGCAGCAGCTGTCCTAATCCACTGATGGAAAGGCCTGCTAAAGACTCAGAATGCCAATTTAGGGGGAAAATCACAAACATTTGAAAGAGTGGGGTTTTATATTTTAGGGCACAGCATATGTTTTAATCACTGACCAACATATTTGCTCTCTCCTATATCCAGAGTACACAGGCCTGGGAATCAAAGAGAGGAAGTGGGAACGACTCTTGCTACTAAAATAGCTTAAATCACAGAGTTTTTATTTTTCACACTCTCAACTTTGATCTCTGCTCTTTTGGAGGTACCTCCAAGGAAGGAAGGTTTCCACCAAAGGTACAGCCTTGGTTCTATTCAATTGCAACTTGAGAGTTCACCTGGCCCTTTTCTGCTTTCCATGCCACTGAACCAACAGGAAAACCAGGTGGTTACTCTACTCACTGGGGTGACTGACACAGATTACCAAGGGAGAAGTTGGTTACTGCTACAAAATGGGGGCAGGAAAGTTTATATTTGGAACTTAGAGAATGCCTTGGGCCGTCTCATAATACTTTAATGTCTGATAATGTAAGTTAATGGAAAAATACAGCAATGAAAAAAATAAAAACCACTAAGGTTTTAGAGCCTTCAAGAATGAAAGTTAGAAGAACCACCATTAGAAAAGAAAAATGACCAGATTAGCTTAAGACAAAGAAAACAGAAGTTCTGGAAAAAGGAAATTATAAATATCAATTGTGGCCTAAAGCCTATGCTTAAAGACAAAAGAAAAATGGAATAAATAATGTAAGACTGAAGCTATAGATATCAATTATGCCCTCAAGATCAGTTACAGAAGTGAGGAATTCCTTGCTTTATATATTTATATTGGTATTTATATTTATATATTTTATTCCTTGTTTGTTGAACGTATGTGTATGTGCATGTGTATGTGTATAATTTCTTCTCTCTCTTTCTTCCCATCACTATTTTATCCAAACTTTGTAGAAGGTTAAACTTATAACTCAGTATCAGAATTGACCACTCAGGTAAGGGGATTTATAATTCAGGGAACAAAATATGCAGATGTGACTGTAATTGAGTTTGAGGATAAATTAACATAGATCAAAGATAGGTAATGTGACAGTCTCCCAGACTCAGTTACTATAACTGTTTGAATTTTATACCTTTTTATTTCAGCAGAGTGTAAGAATGTCTTCACTTAAATAAAAGATAGTTGCATCTTATTCAGTGAAAACATAAATTGCTTTGTTGTCTTATGGAAGTTAAAATATGTGTAAAAAAAGCATGTGTGAAAGCTGAGTGGCCAAAGGAACAGAATATAATAGTTATTAAGGTTTTCTTTCTCAGATTCAAACCCATCCTCTTATGATTTTCTTTGTGATGCTGGTGCTGGGATTCTGCAAACCATGTATCTGTTTTGCTGGCTCTTTGTTGTCCTCTGTCAATAGGGAGTGTTGGAAGAGTGGAAGGCTAGAGGAGGAAGAAAAGAATTGCTCCTTCTTGGTTGCTTTCTGTCTACTTGTTTCTGTGAGCATTATCCTAGCTACTCTTAACTCAAAAGACACAGTTCCTTTCTATGGGAGATGAATCAAGTTTGCAGTTTTCTCCACATGTGCAGGCTCAGCTTGACCGTGCCCCACTTTGAGACACCAATACCAGAGGCCAGCGCCCCCTTCTTAAAAGTCTGCCCTGGGTATCAGACAATTATGTTTCAGGAACTTCAGTAACGTTGGCCAACACCTCCTCCTCAGAAGCCAGAGTTTCAGCTCTGTGGGGTCTCTTGTCTAAGCTTCTGTCTTAATAATTCAAACCTCTTCCTTTTATTCTCCAGTCTTAGGGGCAGTAGGTGTTTCACTTTAGGGGTGATAAACAACATTTCTTCCTGCCTTTTAAGTTACCTATGTACAAAATCTCTAAATTTCCTCTATTCAAATATCTGGTGTGGTTATCTCTTCTGACTGGACTTTGACTGATACAGTTACCCACTGATAGATTGTTTCCATTTGTACACTGAAATTTTTTTTTGGCCTAGAATACCTTTTTCTGCTGGCAGCCCACATTTTGACTGATCTTGGATGAGGGGCCTACACCTGAACAAAACTCATATAAATGAGTGTAATACAGTGAAAATCACCCAGTACAACTCATGACCACCTAAGGCCATATATTTTTTATTTATTTATTTATTTTATTTATTTATTTTTGGCTGCATTGGGTCTTCATTGCTGTGGGCGGGCTTTCTCTAGTTGCAGCAAGTGGGAGCTACTCTTCTTTGTGGTGTGTGGGTTTCTCATTGCGGTGGCTTCTCTTGTTGCAGAGCATGGGCTCTAGGTGCATGGGCTTCAGTAGTTGTGACACACGGGCTCAGTAGTTGTGGCTCGTGGGCTTTAGAGCACAGATTCAGTAGTTTTGGTGCACAGGCTTAGTTGCTCTGCACTAAGGCCATATTTTTAATGAGGCCTGTAGATGGAACATCTCTCAAGAACTTGGGAGTATATCAGGAACTGTGACTTACAAGTTTAGAATAAGCTATTACATCCTAACTTGCAGGGGAATTTGGGGTAGTAAATGAAATGCATGCAAAAATGCCTGATGTGGTACCTGGCATGTGTTTGGTGTATTATTCTTTAATGATTTTATCTTTTGGTTTGTCACTTACATTTAGGAATAAGTATATATTAACATATATTTATTCCTTAAACTTAAACACATAGTGTGGACAGAATAGAAGAAATATAAGGGTCTCTAAACCATCTGTGTGTACTATTGTGTGTTACCTCTTGGATGGTTATATTTCCTGTGCCCAGCTGATCTAGATGTTGTTTATACTCTTTCTCTGAGAGATTAGATACTGGTGCTTCCAAACTAAATTCCAAATAAATTATTTGTTTACCTGCCATATTTATAAACACTTGTTAATCCTCATGCTCCTGAGTTCCAAATGTGAAACAGGCATGACCTTTTTATAATATTGTGACTGTGTTACGGGGTTTTCAATTTTTAATATTGGGGTCCATTAGCATCTATCTGTGGACCCATCAAAAGCACTGGCATTCACTTTTTTCAATTTAGATAAATTTAAAAAAGAAAGCAACCTTACTAAAACTCTGTGCATACTGTTTCAAGGAATAAGCAGTCTTGACATTTTTTAGAAGCTGCTCACTTGTGTGCCAGAGCCATTCTTCTGAATGAACTGTATGCAGTTCATTTCAGATATATTGATTTCACTGATTCTACTGCAGTGAAAAGATGAGGAAATGGGATATCATGGTGTAATTTCTCTGTCAGTGAAGTCTTTAATAATTTCTAGAGGTTCTTCTTTATTGGATTTCAAACTTGGCTTTGCTTATTAGGTTTATACTGTGCTTTTCCTCCTAAGAACACAGAGCTCCATGCAAAGGCTTTGGAAAGAGTAACATTTAATGTAATAAAAGTGAAAAGACACACATAAAAAATAAGAAGGTGCTGTGTAAGCAGGAGGGTTGGGATGAAACAGTAAGAAAACTAGGTAACAGAAAATTTGCAAGTTCTCAGTAAAGGGTGTTTCTGCCAAATCCCTGAAAGATAGTACATGTAATAATTCATGAGTTTACACATAAAGAAAAAAAGGGATAAAGACTCTGTTAAATTTATTGTGCTTTATCCACTATCTTTTTTTTAAATTTTGTAACAAATAAAATAATATTTATTTATGAATAAAACGATGTGGAACAGCTTAACTAACAAGTGTACTGTCTACAACTGTAGACTCTCTAAGGTCTCAAGCTGCTAAATGGAAGAGAGAATTCAGCAGTCTGACCTCTTTCTATTAACTCTCTGATCACTTTCTCTCTTTTTCTTTTTTATTATGTTCTTTCATCCTCAGAAAATCCATTTAAATGTCAAGAACAGATGGGAAAGCAATAAGGCAGTGAGACCAGTTGATGCAATTCCTTTTTAGTAATTATGCTTAAGAAATATAAATTGGGAGCTTGTACCAAAGATTTCAAAATAATTAAATCTATACAAGTGCTGTACAGAAGAAATGTGACTTTCATTTAGTAGATCGTATTCTAAAAATCTTCACTTTCTGACAAACTATGCAAGTTTTGATAGAAGATGATTAACTAATGTGTAAATTTAATATATATCATATCCTCAATAAGGAAAGTTAATTTCTCATTTTATGTAATTACTCTTTCAATTAATTTTCAGAATATTTATGCAGATGTAGGAGTTGGATACTAACAATTATTAAATGTTCCTAAATAATAGTTACTGTTCTAGACACTTGATAAAATTTATCTCGTTTACTCTTTACTGAAATCCTATAGATTTGGTATTTCCACTTCTGGAAAGATGGAGTGTAAGTACTTTTATCTTATTCCTCCCACTAGAAAGAACTAAAAGCTCTAGATACTGTATAGAAAACAAACTCTTTAATGTGGAGAGAAGACAGACCAGCTAGGAGCTTTGGGACTCAAGGAATGACACATTGGTGAGAACAAAATTTTTTCATTTTGTCCCATTTTCCCTAGACTTGGTGCTGGAGAAGCTAGCAACCCAGAAATGTCAATAGCCACAGACAAAACAAACAAACAAACAAACAAACCAAAAAAAAAAACAAACAAAATGTGGCTCTCCACAACCAAAGACCAGGAAAAAAGGGCAGTTTAATAAGACAGATATATTTGAGTCAAAAACTGTCTGTTTCAAGCAAACACCACAGAATAATCTGTGGCCCTTTCTCCACCTCAGCAGAAAAGGCTGAGTGGGGAGCCAAGACTAGGGTTACAACAGAAAAGCCTGAGTAAGAAGCTAGAATTTCATCCTGTCTCTCAGTGTGAATGGAGACCAGATGGGGAGATTGTATTCCACCCTTGCCCTGTGAAAATGAGGCATCCCTCCTTAGTGGGATAGCATAAGAAAAGGCCTTATGAAGAGACAAGTTTTCATCACCGGTCAACATTAATGAGCCCTCCCTCTTCCAACAGGACAGTGGAAGTCATGTGGGGAGGAGTAACAAGGCATTCTTGCCTCTTCAGGCCATCTTGGTTCTCCCAGAGGCACATTAGCAGCTGAAAATTTCACCCAATAATGAGAAACCCTCTCCCCAGTCAGTGGAGGCCAATAAGGGAACTTGGAATTCCACAACTACCTGGAAGTAAGGAAGTAATACCTACCCTCCTTCCCCTTCTGGAGTGATGTCAAAAAACTAGTTAACACAAACAAACAAATTACAAAATTAAATAAGATACAGAGTCTCATAATATAATACTCAAAATGTACAGTTTTCAACTGATAATCACTTGTCATACAAGGAACAAAGAAAATTTCAACTTGAATGAAAAAAAGTCAGTCAACAGAAATCAACAAGAGCATGCATGACAGATAGGGTGGAATCATCGGACAAGAATTGGAAAGCCATCATAAAAATATTTCAACTAGCAATTATAAATATGTTTAAAACTAATAAAAAATATATCCTCAAAGAAATAGAAAATACCAGCAAGAAAATAAAAGATATAAAGAAGAACCAAATATAAATTCTATAACTAGACAATGTAGTAACAGCAAAAACAAAGAGCCAACGATAATGGGTTTAACAACAGAATAGAGGGGCCAGAGAAAAGAATCAGTGAACTTGAAGATTAGAACAATAGAAACAATTCCATCTTAACCTTAGACAAAAAACGGGCTTGAATTATAACAAACAGGGCCTCAGGAACTTGTGGAACAAAGAAAAAGACATGACAGTCATGTGATAATAGTTCATAAGAAAGAGAGGGTGAGGCTGAAAAATTTTTCAGAGAAATAGTAGTTGAAAATATCCCAAATTTGGCAAAAGACATAAACCAACAACAGATGAAATTGGCGAAGGGGATTAAAAGGCACAAATGGAAGATTGGGATTGACACATACACACTACTATATATAAAATAGATAACTAATAAGGACCTACTGTATAACACAGGGAACTCTACTCAATAATCTGTAATGGCCTATATGGGAAAAGAATCTAAAGAAGAGTGGATATATGTATATGTATAACAGACTCACTTTGCCATACACCTGAAACTAACACAGCATTGTAAATCAACTATACCCTAATAAAAATTTTAAAAAAATAACAAAGAGATCTCATTAAGAAAAAATAAAGAAAAAAGAAAAGTTATGGGGACGTAATGTACACACAGGAAATATAGTCAATAATTTTATAACAACTTTGTATTGCAATAATGGTAATTGGACCTAATGTGGTGAGTATTTCAAAAAATATAAAAATATTGAATCACTATATTATACACCTGAAACTTATGTAATATTGTATGTCAAGTGTAACTTAATTTAAAACAATTTTTTTAAAAGATATGAACCAACAGATTCAAGAAGTTGAGCAAACCCCAAACAGTATAAAACTAAAGAAATCCATGCCAAGATACATCATAGTCAGAAGTCTGAAAATTAAAGACACAGAAAAAAAAATTGAAAGCAGGAGGTAAAGGAAAATAAGAAACCCAGATCAGAAAAAAGAAATAAAACTGTCCCTCTTTGCAGACGGCATAATGGCTTTTAGAAAATCCCAAGCAATCTACAAAAATAATTCCTAGAACTAATTAGAGGGTACAGAAAGTTTTCAGCATATAAGATAAATATATAAAAAATCAATTATATTTCTATATACTAGCAGTGAATATATAGATATCAAAAATTTAAAATATAATACAATTTACAATCATTCAAAAAAAGAGAGAAATACTGAGGTATAGACCCAAAAGAACATGCCTTGAACTCACACATTGAAAACTATAAAATCCTAATAAAATAAATCAAAGAAGGTATAAATAAATGGAGAGATATTTGTCCATATACTGGAAAACTATATATAGCAAAGATGCCAATTATACAGGTTTAACACAATTCTTATCAAAATCTTCAGCAAGACTTTTTGTAGACTTGGCAGGATAATTCTAAAAGTTATGTTCCAAGGCAAAGGAATTAGAATAGCTAAAATAATTTTGAAAAAGGAGAATAAAGTGGGAGAAATCACTCTACCCTATATTAAGACTTATGTAAGTCTTATATTTTATGCAAAAATTACCTGAAAAAGATCATAGATTTAAATGTAAAATGGTAAACTATAAAATTTTTAGAAGAAAACATATGAGAACATTCTTGGTCATAGGCTTTGGTGAGGTGTTCTTAGATATACCTCAAAGGCATGATCCATAAACAAAAAAGTAATAAATTGGGTTTCATCAAAATTAAAACTTTTGCCACGTTAAGAGGATGAAATGAAAAATTCCATATTGATAGGGAATATTTGCAAACCATATACCTGATAAGAGACTCATATGTAGAATATGTAAAGAACTTGCATAACTCAATTGCAACAAAAAATACAGTACAGTTAAAGAATAAACAAGAGACATTTTACTAAAGATGATATACAAATGGCAAATAAGCACATGAGAGGTGTTCAATATCACTAGTCAGTAGGGAAACAAATTGAGACTAAGGAGCTATATACTACTGTGTTGGGGTTCACAAGACAACCCCAGGTTGCTGATTCGCTAGGAGTACTCACAGGACTCAGCATATAGTCATACTTAGAGCTGTGATTTACTACAGTGAAATTGAACAAAGCACAATCAGCAAAGGGAAAATGTGCTCGGGGAGAATCCCAGTGGAAATCGGGTGTAAGTCTACAATGCTCCTTCCCCAGTGTAGCCACACAGGACACACTTCCTCTGGCAATGAGGTGTGACAACACAGGTGAAATGTTATCAGGGAGGTTCATTAGAGACTCAGTGCCCAGGGTTTTAATTGGGAGCTGGTCATGTTGGCACTCTTTGCCTAATGTATATCAACATTCCAAACTCCCAGAAGGAGAGCAAGTGTTCAATGTAAACCAAATTGTACAAAGTGTTGGTACAAAGGTACTGTGAGCCATCCTTATCAGAGAATAATGGGAACACTTTCTAAATCCAAGCTCCAAAATGCCAGCCAAAAGCCAACCTTACAAGCAGGCCTTTATAATGATAGCCATCTTAGGTCTGCTATATTAATTCTGGACAACTACATACCTATTTAGAATAGCTAAAAAATAGTGACAGTGATAAATTCTTTCAAGGATGTGAAGAAACTGTATCTTTCATAAGTTGCTGATGAGAACGTAAAATGGTACATCCATTCTGGGAAACCTGCATACATTTACCATATGACCAGTAATTGTATTTCTGAGTATTTATCCCAGAGATTTAAAAACTTATGGCCACACAAAAATTCACACAATTGTACATAGCAACTATATAACAGCCAAAAGCTGGAAACAACCCAGATGGCCTTTAATCGGTGAATAAACTGTGGTATATATACACAATGAAATACACTCAGGAATAAAAAAGAATGAATTATTGATGCATGCCACAACTTGGACAGATTTCAAAGGCATTATGCTGAGTAATAATCCAGAATCCTAAAAGGCTTCAATCTGTATGATTTGATTAATAAACTATTTTTGAAATGACAAAGTATGGATATGTAGAGCAGATTAGTGGTTGTCAGGAGTTATAGATAGTGGGCAGGGAAATGATGGCTATTACCATAACAAGGTAGGACAAGGAAATCTTTGAGATGATATAAGAGTTCTACACCTAGACTGGTGGTGGTTACACCAATTTACACGTGAGAAAATGACATCTTACTATTAGGTCAATTTCCCATTTTTATTTTGTATTATAATATGCAAAATGTAACTAATGAAGGGAAATTGGGTGAAGGCTACATGGGATATCTCTGTACTATCTTTGCATTTCTGTACTATTATTATGAATCTGTAATTATTTCAAAATTAAAAGATAAAAAGTTATGGGTTAATAATTATTCTCATTATTTTAGAGATGAGAAAGTCATCCTGTTTCTGCCTTAAATTTTTAAAGTTCATACTTCAACAAGAGTGGAAACTAACCTATATGTGAACTGAAACATCAATATATCTTATTTATAAAAGCTAAACTACTGGGTTGTTCTACAAATAAAAATGGATAAGTTTTAGAAATACAGAGGGAGATTAAAAGTAATAATTGTTTACCAGTTAAGTGAAATTTGGAAAAAGGTAGGGTATAATTGATTTCTGTATATAAAAGTATCTCAATTGTGCCCATATTTTTAATGTGTCTTGATCTTATATTACATACTAGGCAGTAGAGTAGGGTCTTTCTATACTTGAAAAAAAATACTTAATCCTTAAAACAAACAAACAAGCAAACAAACAAACAAAAACTCTGCAAAGTAGACATCGCCATTCATATGTTTAAAGGAAACCACAAAGTTCCAGAGAGCCTAAATAACTCAACTAAATATCAGAAAAAATTCTTTGTGGCTTTATATAATTATTTTTTCAAAATAATAAATATATACTGTTTGATGTTAGTTATAAAACTAATATAATAGGTTGCTTAACATAATAAACAAATTATAATAATATAACATAAAATAAATTAATATACCTTGATTTAATATATCAAGAACTATGCATATTATTCATAACTTATTTTTAGTTCATATATTTTAAAAATTCTCTTGAAACCAAACACATATATTTGAAATATACTCTATTCATAGGTATTTTATTATTTTTTCTTCCAACTTAACTTTAGGGATTAGTGAATTTTTCCAAGCAAAAATTCTACATTTATGAAGAATTATCTATAATATTTGAAAATTAAAATAAAATTTCATTGAGAAGAATACTTAAATCACAATATATCAAATAAATGACTCATCATGCATGGCAAAATGGAAAATGCATGCTATATAATGGTAAGTTAAACAAACAAAATTTACAGTATTGTTATACTTATGACAATGTACATGCATATATGGGTAAGAACTGAAAAGAAGTAGGTATACCTGAAAATCATTATTTCATTAAAAAATTTGAATTATAGCATTTTCTTAAAAGTTTTAGTTAATGCTGTTTTATTTTTCAGTAATATTTTCTAAAAATTGATTAATGTTTAAAGGTTATTAAAGAGTTTTATTCGTTAACATTTAATTTTAGAAAGACTAGTTGGTATAATGTAAAATGTGTTTAGTCTTATAGATACACTTTTGTGTTCTGTACATTATGCCAGCATTTGAAAGAAAAATGCACTGTCTTTTAGAAATATAGGGGATAAAAAATTGTAAACTGATATTTATAATTGTTAATAATATATAAAATTGAGTATTCATTGAATAAACTATAATGACTATCCCAAACACTTCTGGAACCAATAACAAAAGACAACTAATAAGATGTTTGAGTCATAATGGAATGGCTTTCAAGAGGGCTCTGGATAGTTTTAGAAATATATATTTTTTATTCTAATACTGAGGTTACACAACTACTCTAGAATAGGCTACATAAATTCTCATACCATTTATCTCATCTTATCACTGTTCTGTCTTTCCTAACTTTTCTTTCCTAGCTCCATAATTAAGCAGATTTGGTTTAGAAGTAAGAGTTCGGCAGGTAGGGAAGACTTACACTTGGCCTTCTCCACTCCATCAACCACCACATTACATGTTTACAGTATGACCTCTCAGCCTTTTTATGTAAATTCTTAGAGCTGAAGAGTAAAGAAACTATAGGAAATTTTTGTTGGGGATGGTGGGTGAGGGGCACCAATTATATTTCTAGAACTTTGCTGAGAAATGCTGATACTAATAAGAATGAATTCCAGAAATATTATAATAAATTGTGCAGTTTTTCACCCATCTGGAATAAGTCTCTCTTTCACTGTCCAAAAGACAAAGAAATCTAAGCCTTCAAATGTATCATATAAAATGAATGGCAAAAACTATAAAAAGTTCCTAATTATGAAAGTTTCTAAAGTCTGAAAGCTACTCTAGAAAAAAATACATTTAATATCCCCATATTTCACCAATTTCTGAGTTTATTTTGATCTTCTGTGGAGACTTTTCAATAAGAACACTGCAGGTTTTTTCAATTACTGTATCCAAGGGTAAAAATATAGAACATATATTTTAAACCTTTCCCTTATATTGGCATACTAAGAAGGCACAAATCACAATTGGTGGGAAAGGAGGGAGTATTTACTTCAACAGGCAAAATTCCATCCATAGTTAAGAAAATATATGACTGTCAATGAATTTTACTCACGAAATTTGGTCTTTTTCTCCTTGCTACTGTATTTAACACTAGAATAAGGAAATAAACTTGATTAGTAAAAAGTAGCAAATATAAATTCTACAATTCACAAATAAAAACTGAGTTTCACTATACCATTGTTTTCAGTAGATTTATTCATTTACTTAAGATTTGCCACTACTTCTTTTATGCTAGGCACTATGTAAGATTTTAAGAAAAACAAACAAACAAACATAGATGGAAATGACCATTGAACTTATTTCACTTATTAGAGTAAAATAGAAGACCAAGAAGCCAACAAATTATAATACAAGGTAAAAACAAATGGTTTTATTTGGATGCTTACACAGTTCGAAGGGTGCACAGAGAATAGAACAATTAGTTTTTCTTGGGTATTTCAAAGAATGTCATAATGAGAAACTGATATCTGAGCTGTGTCTTTAATTACAACAGAATTTCAATACAAAAAAAAAAAGGGGAAATAAGTGTAGGCAGTGAGGGGCAAATTGTGCCAAGCCGTAGATTATAAAAGAGCCTAATGTGTCTAGGGTATGGTAAAAAGTTTCATAGACCACAATGTAAGATATGGGGTAGGAAGATTGGAGAGATTTGAAGCAAATGAAGTTGAAATATGTAGATCAGGTTTATGCTGAAAAATTTATGCCTACATTTTATTCTATATGCCCATGGTGCCAACACAATTTTAAGACTGGTCAGTGGATGATTTATTTGCATTTTAAGCATAACTGGAGTGGCAACATGACAAGTCAAATGGAACTAGATAAACTGGTTGTATATAAACCAGCTAGAAGTTTGTTTTAAAATAGTTTAAGTGGCAGATATGAGGGCCTGAACTGAGGCAGCAACAATGAAAGGAAAGAGGAGAGAACAGATTTTTAGAGACACACCTAGGGTACATTTGATAAGATTATAGTTGAAAGCCTTGATGAACAGTATTACCATTAAATGAGATAAGGAATAAAAGCAATTCCCTTCCCTGTTTTCACATTCTTTGAAATAAAAAAAAATCATTTTTAATTTCATTCCTGGGATTTGAAATACAATATTTAGCTGTCGCTTCTTTCTAATCCATATGGGGCTCTTTCTCAGATGGTAGGCATTAGCAATTGACTATTGACTAAATGAATGAATCAACATAAATGTAAACATACTCTGTACATTTACACCTCTTTATTTAAAATATTGCTAACTAGGTGTTTTATTAAATATTTGGCAACATATCTTGGCTTCCTGTCAGATTAGAATAGAGGCTCTGTCATCAGCTGTGTTGTCTATACTGAACTTTATTGCCAGTATTTTCTGTCCCATCACATAGCTTTGTAGTGATGTTTACTGCCACCTCTGTGTCATGTCACTAAATTACAAACTCTGTCATTAGTAGATTTAGTAAATTTATGGTTACTATATTCAAAAATATTTATGAAATTTAAAATAACGTGTCAGCCCAATGTTCATCTCCAGAAAATCCGATTATTAAGAATTTTCCATTCAATACCTTACTTAGGGACAATCCAATAGAAATTATGAGTATGTATATTTCTTGTTATAACATTTTCTCATTTCATATGGTTGCATATTTACCAAATCTTTGAAGCCCATATCAAATGGTACTTTTTACAGCCATTCCTCACTTCAGTGTATATTCTGTTACTCCTCTGATTCCCATAAGCTTGGTATCTCTCCCACTGAATTTATAATATTTTCCATTATGTTTTATATATCTATATTATCTCATTAGTACAGTTCTTGAGAGTTAAGACAGCATTACATTCAACTGTATCTTCTCTGTTGGTATTAGAAAAATGCCTTCCTTTAAGGTGATGTGTGGACTTTGGCTTTTAAAATTACAAAAACTCCCAGGCAAACCAAAGAGCACTGAAAATAATAGTATAGTTCAAAGTATCTCTTACAAATTTACATAAAAAGTTGAGTCACTTTTATGTCTTGTGCACAGTATTGGTAGGTAATCTCTTATCTCATAATTTACACATTGAATTATTATAGCATCAAATTTTAAAACATGTATCCAATAACAACACATTTGTGACTATTAAATAATCTCCCCTTGACTAAATAAAATATTATTCCAAAATTGCAATATCTTACAAAAATGGAGTATTATCATTCACTCAAAATACACTTCTGGGCTTCCCTGGTGGTGCAGTGGTTGAGTCCGCCTGCCGATGCAGGGGACGCGGGCTCATGCCCCGGTCCAGGAAGATCCCACAGGCTGCAGAGCGGCTGGGCCCGTGAGCCATGGCCACTGAGCCTGTGCATCCAGAGCCTGTGCTCCACAATGGCAGAGGCCAAAACAGTGAGAGGCCCTCGTACAGCAAATATATATATATATATATATATATATATATATATATATATATACACTTCTATATTGGCCATGAGTTAATAATGGCTGAATAAGTGATAAGTAGGTGGTGGTTCATAGTACTATTCCTTCTACTTTTGTATATCTTTATTTTCAAAAGGAAATATTTTAAAATGTTTATCTAAAAAGTCTTTACATAACACCTTTGGAAATCTATTTGTTTAAAATATATGCTTAGAGAGGGGAGGAGGAGACAAGATGTTATGTAGAAGGACATGAGCACACCCCTTCTTATGGAAACACCAAAGTCACAACTAACTGTGGAACAATCACTAACAATCAAACAATGGAACCTACCGAAAAAGATACTCTTCATCCAAAGACAAAGAAGAAGCCACAGTGAGATGGTAGGAGGGGCACAATAGTGATAAAATCAAATCCCAAACATGCCAGGTTGGTGACCCACAAACTGGAAAATAATTATACCATAGAAGTTTTCCCACAGCAGTGAAAGTTCTGAGCTCCACGTCAGGCTACCCAGCCTAGGTGTCTGGCAATGAGAGGAGAAGCCTCCAGAGAATCTGGCTTTGAAGACCAGTGGGGTTTAATTGCAGGAATTCACAGGACTGGGGGAAAAAGAAACTCCACTCTTGGCGGGTACACACGAGGACCCAGGTAAAAAGTGATCTCATAAGAGACTGTGCCAGACTTACTGCTAGTATTGGAGGGTCTCCAGCAGAGGCAGGGGGGTGACTCTGGCACTCTTGGCAAGTACTCATTGGCATGAGCCCTCCTGGAGGCCACCATTTTCTCATCAAGATGTGGTCCTTCCCCAAAACCTGTAGGCTTCAGTGGTGAGATGCCTCAGGCCAAACAACCAAAAGGGCAGGAACACAGACCCACTCATCAGCAGACAGGCTGCTTAAAGTCTTGATGAGTAAACATCTGCCTCAAAAATACCTCCTGGGGCTTCCCTGGTGGTGCAGTGGTTGAGAGTCCGCCTTCCAATGCAGGGGACGTGGGTTCATGCCCCGGTCCGGGAAGATCCCACATGCCGTGGAGTGGCTAGGCCCGTGAGCCATGGCTGCTGAGCCTGCACATCCAGAGCTTGTGCTTCACAACAGCAGAGGCCACAACAGTGAGAGGCCCGCGTACCACACACACACACACACACACACACACAAAAAAAAAAACAACAACACCTGCCACAACCTTGCACACCAGAGGGACAAAACCCACCCCAAACACCAGTGAGCAGGTACCAGTCCCTCCCATCAGGAAGCCTGCACAAGCCTCTTAGACAGCCTCATCAACCAGAGAGCAGACAGCAGAGGCAAGAAGAACTACGACCATGCAGCCTGTGGAATGCAAAATGCAATCACAGAAATTTAGACAAAATGAGATGGCAGAGGAATTTGTCCCAGATGAAGGAGGAAGATAAAACCTGAGAAGAACAACTAAGTGAAATGGAGATAGGCGATCTACCTGAAAACGAACTCTGAGTAATGATAGTAAAGATAATCCAGGATCTCAGAAAAAGAATGGAGGCACAGATCAAGAAGAGACAAGAAATGTTTAACAAAGACCTAGAAGAAATAAAGAACCAACAGATGGAAATGAACAATACAATAACTGAAATGAAAAATACACTAGAAGGAATCAATAGCAGAATAACTGAGGCAGAAGAATGGTTAAGTGAGCTGGAAGACAGAATGGTGGAAATTACTGCCACAGAACAGAATAAAGAAAAAAGAATGAAAAAAAATAAGGATAGTCTAAGAGACCTCTGGGACAACATTAAATAACACCAACATTCACATTATAGGGGTCCCAGAAGGAGAAGAGAGAGAGAAAAGACATGAGAAAATATTTGAAGAGATAATAGCTGAAAACTTCCTTAACATGGGAAAGGAAACAGTCACCCAAGTTCAGGAAGCATAGAAAGTCCCAGGCAGGATAAACCCAAGAAAGAACACATTGAGACACACAGTAATCAAACTGACAAAAATTAAATACAAAGAGAAATTATTAAAAACAACAAAGGGAAAGCAACAAATAACATATAAGGGAACTCCCATAAGATTATCAACTGATTTCTCAGCAGAAACTCTGCAGGCCAGAAGAGAGTGGGACAATGTACTTAAAGTGATGAAAGGGAAGAACCTACAACCAAGAATACTATACCCAGAGAGTCTCTCATTCAGATTCAATGGAGAAATCAAAAGCTTTACAGACAAGTAAAACCTAAGAGAATTCAGCACCACTAGACCAGAATTACAACAATTGCTAAAGGAACTTCTCTAGGCAGAAAAGAAAAGGTTACAACAAGAACCAAGAAAATTATGAATGGAAAAGCTCATTGGTAAAGGCAAACATAAATAAAAGTAGGAAATCATCTGCACACAAATATGATATCAAAACCAGAAACTGTGAGAAGAGGAGAGCACAAATGCAGGATACTGGAAATGCATTTGAAATGAAAAGACTAGCAACTTAAAACAATCTTGTTTATATATAGACTACTATATCAAAACTCATGGTAACTGAAAACCAAAAATCTACAATAGATACACACATACAAAAGAAAAGGAATCCAAGCACATACTAAAGTTAGTCATCAAATACAAGAGAAGAGACCAAAAGAGGAAGGGAAGTAAAAAACACCTACAAAAACAAATCCAAAACAATTAACAAAATGGAAATAAGAACAAACATATCAGTAATTACCTTAAACGTAAATGGATTAAATGTTCCAACCAAGATATAGACTGGCTGACTAGATAGAAAAACAAGACCCATATATATGCTGTCTTCAGATCTAGGGACATATACAGGCTGAAAGTGAGGGGATGGAAAAAAGGTATTCCATGCAAATGAAAATCAAAAGAAAGCTGGAGTAGCAATACTCATATCAGACAAAATAGACTTTAAAATAAAGACTATTACAAGAGACAAAGAAGGACACTACATAATGATCAAGGGATCAATCCAAGAAGATATAACAATTGTAAATATTTATGCACCCAACATAGAAGCACCTCAATATATAAGGCAAATACTAACAGCCGTTGAAAGAGAAATCAACAGTAACACAATATCAGTGGGGGACTTTAACAACCCACTCTCATCAATGGACAGATCATCCCGATAGAAGATCAATAAGGAAACACAGGCCTAAAATGACACATTAGACCAGATGGCCTTAACTGATATGTAGAGAACATTCCACTGCAAAGCAGCAGAATACACTCTCTTCTCAAATGCACATGGGACATTCTCCAGGATTGATCACAGGCTGGGTCACAAAGCAAGTCTCAGTAAATTTAAGAAAATTGAAATCATATCAAGCATCTTTTCTGACCACAACACTATGAGATTAGAAATCAACTACAAGAAAATAACTGTAAAAAACACAAACACGTGGAGGCTAAACACTATACTACTGAACAACCAATGGACCACTGAAGAAATCAGAGAGGAAATCAAAAAATACCTAGAGACAAATGAAAACCAAAGCATGATGATCCAAAACCTATGGGATGCAGCAAAAGCTGTTCTAAGAGGGAAGATTATAGCAATCCAATCTTACTTCAGAAAACAAGAAAAATCTTAAATAAACAAACTAAACTTACACCTAAAGCAACTAGAGAAAGAAGAACAAACAAAATCCAAAATTAGTAGAAGGAAAGGAACCATAAATATCAGAGCAGAAATAAATGAAATAGAAATGAAGAAAACAATAGCAAAGATCAATGAAACAAAAAGTTGGTTCTTTGAAAAGATAAACAGATTTGATAAACGTTTAGTTAGACTCATCAAGAAGAAGAAGGGGAGGGTTCAAATCAATAAAATTAGAAATGAAAATGGAGAATATATAACAGACACCACAGAAGTACAAAGGATCATAAGAGACTATTACAAGCAACTATATGCCAAAAAAATGGACAAATAGAAAAAATGGACAAATTCTTAGAAAGGTACAATCTCCCAAGACTGAACCAGGAAGAAATAGAAAATATTAACAGACCAATCACAAGTACTGAAATTGAAACAGTGATGAAAAATCTCCCAACAAACAAACGTCCAGGACCAGATGGCTTCACAGGCAAATTCTATCAAACATTTAGAGAGGAGATAATACCTATTCTTCTGAAACTATTCCCAAAAAATTATAAAGGAAGGAACACTTCCAAACTCATTATATGAGGCCATCACCCTGAAACCAAAACCAGACAAAAGTACTACAAGAAAAGAAAATTATAGGCCAATATCACTGATGAACTAGACACAAAAATCCTCAACAAAATATTAACACACTGAATCCAACAATACCTTAAAAGGATTATACACCATAATCAACTGGGATTTATCCCAGAGATGCAAGGATTTTTCAATATCCACAAATCAATCAGTGATATACACAACCTTAACAAATTGAAGAATAAAACCCATATGATCATCTCAATAGATGCAGAAAAAGCTTTTGACAAAATTAAACACCGATTTATGATGAAAACTCTCCAGAAAGTGGGCATAGAGGGAACATACCTCAACATAAGAAAGGCCACATATGACAAACCTACGTCTAACATCATACTTAACAGTGAAAATATGAAAGCATTTCCTCTAAGATCAGGAACAAGACAAGGATGTGCACTCCCACCACTTTTATCAACATAGCTGTGGAAGTCCTAGACACAGCAATGAGGGAAGAAAAAGAAATAAAGGGAATCCAAATTGGAAAAGAAGAAGTAAAACTGTCACTATTTGCAGATGACTTGATACTATACACAGAAAATCCTAAAGATGCTACCAGAAAACTGCTAGAACTCATCAATGAATTTGGTAAATTTGCAGGATAGAACATTAATACACAAAAATCTGTTGCAATTCTATACACTAACAATGAAATATCAGAAAGAGAAATTCAAGAAACAATCACTTTTATGATCACATCAAAAAGAATAGAATACCTAGGAATAAATCTACCTCAGGAAACAAAAAACCTGCAGTCTGAAAAACTATAAGATGCTGATGAAAGTAATAGAAGATAACAAAAACAGATAGAAAGATATACCATGCTCTTGGATGGGAAGAATCAAAATTGTCAAAATGACTATACTACACAAGGTAATTCACAGACTCAATGCAATCTGTATCAAATTACCAATGGCATTTTTCACAGAACTATAACAAAAAAATTTTAAATTTCTATGGAGACACAAAAGACCATGAATTGTCAAAGCCATCTTGAGAAAGAAAATTGGAGTTGGAGGAATCAGGCTCTCTGACTTCAGACTATGCTACAAAGCTATAGTCATAAAAACAGTGTGGAACTGGCACAAATACAGAAATATAGATCTATGGTACAGGATAGAAAACCCAAAAATAAACCCATGCACCTTTGGTCAATTAATCTACAACAAAGAAGGCAAGACTATACAATGGAGGAATGACAGTCTCTTCAATAAATGGTGCTAAGAAATCTGGACAGCTGTATTGAAAAAAAAATGAAATTAGGGCATTCTTTAACACTATACACAGAAATAAGCTCAAAATGGATTAAGGACCTAAATGTAAGACCAGATATTATAAAACTCTTAGAGGAAAATATAGGCAGAACACACTTTGACATAAATCACAACAATATCTTTCATGGTCTGTCTCTTAGAATAATGAAAATCAAAAGAAAAATAAACAAATTGAACTTAATTAAACTCAAAAGCTTTTGCACAGCAAAGAAAACCATAAACAAAATGAAAAGACAACCCACCGATTGGGAGAAAATATTTGCAAACAATGTGACTGACAAGGGATTAATCTCAAAAATTTACAAACAGCTCACTCATATGGCTCAATAAAACAAACAAACAAACAAATAAACAAAAAAGCAATCAGAAAATGGATGGGCAGACCTAAATAGATATTTCTCCAAAGAAGACATACAGATGGTCAAGAGGCATATGAAAAAATGCTCAGCATCGCTAATTATCAGAGAAATGAAAATCAAAACTACAATGAGATATCACCTCACACCAGTCCGAATAGCCATCATCAAAACGTCTACAAACAATAGATGCTGGAGAGGGTGTGGAGAAAAGGGAATCCTCCTACACTGTTGATTGGAATGTAAATTGGTACAGCCTCTATGGAGAATAGTATGGAGGTTCCTTAAGAAACTAAAATAGAGCTACCATGTGATCCAGCAATCCCACTCCTGGGCATATATCCAGGAAAAACATGGTTCGAAAGGATATATGCACCCCAATATTCATGGCAACACTGTTTACAATAGCCAAGACATGGAAGCAGCCTAAATGTCCATCAATAGATGAAAGGAAAAAGATGTGGTACAAAGATATATATATACAATGGAATATTACTCAACCATTGAAAAGAATGAAATACTGCCATTTGCAGCAGCATGGATGTACCTGGAGATTATCAGACTAAGTGAAGTAAGCCAGACAAAGGAAGGCAAATATCATATGATATTACTTATATGCAGAACCTAAAAAAAAATGATTCAAATGAACTTATTTACAAAACAGAAACAGACTCACAGACTTAGAGAATGAACTTAGGGTTATCAGGGGGAAAGGTGGGAGGGAGGGATAGATTGGGAGTTTGGGATTGTACACACTACTATATTTAAAATAGATAACCAGTAAGAACCGACTGTATAGCACAGGGAAGTTTGCTCAATACAATAATCTAAATGTGGAAATAATTTGAAAAATAATATATACATGTATTCAAATATATATAACTGAATCACTTTGTTGTACACCTGAAACTAACACAACATTGTTAATCAACTATACTCCAATATAAAATAAAAATTAATGCAAAAACTTATGCTATGAAAAAATTTAAAAAATAAAGTATATGGTTAGAATGGAATATCACTCATATTTCTTCAAATATTCTTTTATCTATGGTGTAGTTTATAAAATAGACTTTTGATAATAGATATGAATTAGTAAACAAAAGATGTCATTGTGGAGATATTAATTCTTATGTACTGCTAAGGAGGCTTTAAAAATTTATGTTAACAATCCACAGTTCAATTATCAACATATTATCCATAAATGTATATATAACCATGGGGAATCATTTTAGAAGCAATCAGGCTATTACATATAGATTCTATACAAAAGTTTTAGGTAACATACATCTGTAATTCTTAAGGATATGAAGAGAATTAAGGGATTTAACAACTTAAAGATAATGAACAACTCAATAAAATCTTGAACAGATGGAAAGTTATACTGAGATGGAAATGTCTGTCGCATCCCTCAAATTGTTTCCTCTTCTTGATGAACCCACTGCTTGGTTACACTGTCTGGCAAAAGAATGTTGGCAAACAGAATTGCACCACTTATATAGCCTACCCCATAAAATGTTTCCTGTGTAATACCATTACATGTTTCCCCTCATCCACCAGCTGGATATTGACACTCAAGTAAACCATGGAGTGTAACTGCTGGAGATGGCACAGTGTCTAGCAGCTTCGGTCCCTGAAACATTGTGTGGAACATATTTATACCTCCAACAACCTCCCTCACACTTAATTTTGTTAATCTGACCCTGCACTGAATCATTAGATGAGCACAAAATAAACTTTTACTGTGTTAGACCATTGAGATTTTAGAATTTTCTTATTTTTGCAATTAGCCTCATTTTAAAGTAATTGGTACTTTTAATGGAGTACTGTCATAAAGTCTCTAACTTGTCTCTGGATTAGCTGTCAATTGATGGGCAGAGAACAAACAAACACAGTAAGTTGGAAGACTATGGCACCCTGTTATTACTTTTAAAACATTTGATAAAATTATCTTCTACAATAAATTGGAAGGCACATCGTGTGCCTACTGAATTGTGGCTCTAAGGGAAACGGTTGGAAAGACCAGTAGTGTTAGTTGTGTTCCTGATTATTTTCTGTCTTTATAATACATCAACCAGAAGAAATGAACTCTGGCAAGAATTGGCCAAAGGGAAAGGAATTAGATGAGTCCAGAAATGAAGGGCCTTAGAGGGTTAAAAAGTCAATTGCTAGGTATTGGTCTGTGATACTGCATGTCCACATTTTCTTTATAGGTAATAAATAAATTAGACTTTGGGGAAATAAAATACATAAGTTAATACATTCCTTAAATTTTTAAAAAAAGTGAGGTATGATTTCTGTGTGTGTTAGTTTTCTTTTGCTGCAAAATAAACTACCATTGCCACAATGGCTTAAAACAACACCCGTTTATTTACTCACAGTTCTCTAAGTCAGAAATCCAGCATGGTGTGCTTGGTTCTCTGCTCATGGTACTGCAAGAAGGAATAAAATCATTGGCCAGTCTGAATTCTCATCCACAGACTCTGGGGAAAATTTTGCTTCCAAGTCATTCTTGTTGCCAGAATTCAGTTCCCTGTGGTTGAAGGACTGAGAGACCCCTGTTTACTTGATGGCTGTCAGCCAGGGGCTACTTCAGTTTCTAGAAGTCACATGCATTCCTTCTCATGTGGCCACATCTATCTTCAAGTCAGCAATAAAACATTATATTTTTCTTGTGCTTCAAATCTCTGATTTTCTTTCCTGCAATGAGCTAAAGAAAACTCTCTCTTTTTAAAGTCCTCACCTATCAAATCAGTCCCTTGGATTATCTCCCTACCTTAAAGACAATTGATTTGGAAACTTAATTACAGCTTCAGAAGACTTTCATAGCAGAACCTAAATTAGTGTTTGATTTAATAACAGGGGACATGTGTTATTAGGGACCTTGTAATCTTGGGGGACCATTTTAGAAATCTTCTAACCACATGTGGTCATGAAAACCTAATAAATATTGTTTGTATCCTGTATTTTCTCCCAGAGATTCATAATCTACACACATGTCTTCAGTACATGCTTTAAGAAGTTCTACAGTAAAAACATTTAAAAAACAACAACAAAAAAAAACACTTAAGCTTGATTGCAACCATCAGCCCTTTTATCTCATTCACCTATTAACATGTCACTATCACCCTGTGTGGTGGTAGCTACATTCTCTTCTTCAGGTCAACTTTCTTCTTGCTAAAGTAAGCTGTAAGGGTGGCTGGGAAAAGGGAGGGAAGTTAAATTATAATTACTGTATTATTATTATTAGTGAGATAGCTATTTCTTAGAGTCCAAGGTAAAAGTTTTTTCTTGTCATGTAGAAAAATAACTGTCAGAAAACTTCCTGTGTGGCTCTATCAAATATCTAGTCCCTCAGCAGCTATGACTCACAAATAGCTCAGTGGCCCTATTGCTTTAACAGCTAATGTGTTTTTCTTATTTTTACATTTTATTGTTTGTTTTCTAACTTCACTGAATTTGTCATCGCTTCATCAACCTCTAACATAAATGTTCTTTTTTAATTCTAAAAATATGTAAATAGTGGTTTTAAATTGTCTCAGAGAGAGTTAAAATTTTATTCTCATCTTATCATAAATACTTCTAACTTGATTTAAATTTAAATCTTTAAATGTCTAATAAGATGTTGATAAAAACAAAATGTCAATTTATCATAAAAATGATGAGGTATAAAGTTTTATTTAAGAACATGATACTTTTTTATTAATACAAAATATTTGTTTCTTTTTGATTAGTAGATTGCTGCTTGTTCTTTATTTTAGTATTATTTCTTATACTGAGGTATAATTGACAATAACATTAGAGTAGTTTCATGTATACATTATAATAATTCTATATTTGTATATCCTGTGAAATGATCACCCCAATAAATCTAGTTACCATCCATCACCATATAAAGTTACAATTTTTGTGTGTGTGATGAGAGCTTTTAAGATTTACTCTCTTAGCTACTTTCAAATATGAAATACAATATTGTTGACTATAGTCACCATGCTGTACATTACATCCCATGACTTATTTATTTTATAACTGGATGTTTGTACCTCTTGACCACCTTTACTCATTTTACCCACTTCCCAACTCCCCTCCCCTGTAACCAAATGGTGAATAAATATTTTGAAATGAAATAACCCTAAAATAGAGGTGATATTTAGATGGAGATCTGGATTTATCTTGAAACTGTGATTTCCATTCTAATAAACAAGTGTCTTGCTCTATAAAGAAAGATTTTTGTCACTGCCCAATATTCTTGTTAGTCCTTTTGACCAAGGAAAGGAAATGATATTACAGGATGTATTATGAAGCTTTCAAGGTTTGAATATTGGAGTAATAATTTGTCATTGATGTATAGTTGGCTTGACATCCAAAGTAAGCTACTAATGGTTTAGTTAGAAGCTAATTACGATACAGTTCACTAAATGTAAGTAAAGAGAACAGCGTGCTATAATGAAAACTTAAATCTTGCTTCCAATATTTTCAAAATTATTCATCTGATATCAACAAACACTAAAAGTCTATTATACTGGTACTATGAATTATAACTACAGCTTATAAGCTCATTTTAAATGTATCTATAGTTAGTTTTTTAAATGCAGATTAATTTCTCTAAAATTACCTGTTGGTACCATAGCAGGCATGATGAAAAGTCAAACAGAGCTTTGAAAGTAAATTAAAAATTGAAGTATTTTGCATACCATTCCTATCCTTTACCTCTTAGAACTGTTACCCATATTCAGATGACAGGGGGGAAAATGAGGTCTAAGAAGGGTGACTTGCCAGGCTTTATTAAGGTGAAGTATGTGGAATGCATTGCTGCCATTCAAGTGCTCACATTTCCTTAGCTCACTCATCTGACATGATTCCATTTTTATGTCCTAAACTCTATAGACTGAATGAATGCATGACTGCTGTATCAGGAAACCTGTGCAAAATACATAACTTCAACAAATCTTTGACAAGCACCATTCATTAATCATTTTTCATAATTCTCACCAGTATGCATACCCTGCTTTTCTGTCCCTATCTGCAAGTAAATTGGTTTTTAAGAAAATGGAAAAGTCAGCAGAAGATGTTGGAGCACACATTTTTCTGTTGAAACCAATCAGTAGACCTGGGCAGCAATGTTAATGGTTAAAGTTAGTAGAACTTGTCCCTGTTTCACCTGAATCATCAATTTATATTAGTGACAATATTGTTTGGGTGCCCATGTAACAATAAAAATAAACTTAGAGTAAAAATATGGAAAATTTTAGCCTACAGACATTTATAGTCTTAAAATATAGTTACGTAAAACAGAGTTCAACTATAGTGAAATGTTAGGAGCAGTGTCTAGTTTTCAGGTTCAAAAAAAAAAAAGTTACCAGAGTTCTTTTCCCTGTAACAATGAATTAGGTAATGAACAAATCCATATAATGAGAACAAACAGAAAATCTAGAAAATATATATTAAAATATATATGTTGTAATATATGCAGCTACGTGCATATATATATATATATCAGAAAACTATAAGACACTGATGAAAGAAATCAAAGATGACACAAAGAGATAGAGAGATATACCATGTTCTTTGATTGGAAGAATCAATATTGTGAAAATGACCATACTACCAAAAGCAACCTACAGATTCAATGTAATCCCTATCAAATTACCAATGCATTTTTTACATAACCTGAACAAAAAAATCTTAAAATTTGTATGGAGACAAAAAAGACCCCCAATAGTCAAATCAATATTGAGGGAATAATACGGATCTGGAGGAATCAGACTCCCTGACCTCAGCCTATACTACAAAGCTGCAGCAATCAAGAGAGTCTGGTAATGGTACAAAAAACAGAAATGTAGGTCAATGGAACAGGATAGGAAGCCCAGAGATAAACCCACACACATATGGTCAACTAATCTATGGCAAAGGAGGCAAGGATATACAATGGAGAAAAGACAGCCTCTTCAATAAGTGGTGCTGGGAAAACTGGATAGCTACATGTAAAAGAATGAAATTAGAACACTCCCTAACATCATATACAAAAATAAGCTCAAAATGGATTAAAGACCTAAATTTAAGACCAGACACTATAAAACTCTTAGAGGAAAATGTAGGAAGAACACTCTTTGACATAAATCACAGCAAGATCTTTTTTGACCCACCTCCTAGAGTAATGGAAATAAAAAAAATAATAATAAACAAATGGGACCTAATGAAACTTAAAAGCTTTTGCACAGCAAAGGAAACTGTAAAGAAGATGAAAAGACAACCCTCAGAATGGGAGAAAATATTTACAAATGAATCATTGGACAAAGGATTAATTTTCAAAATACATAAACAGCTCATGCAGGTCAATATTAAAAAAAAACAAACAATCCAATCCAAAAGTGGGCAGAAGACCTAAATAGACATTTCTCCAAAGAAGACATACAGATGGCCAAGAGGCATGTGAAAAGCTGCTCAACATCAATAATTACTAGAGAAATGCATATCAAAACTACAATGAGGCATAACCTCACACTGGTCAGAATGGCCATTATCAGGAAATCTACAAACAACAAATGCTGGAGAGGGTGTGGAGTAAAGGGAACCCTCTTGCCCTCTTGGTGGGAAAGTAAGTTGATACAGTCATTATGGAGAACAGTATGGAGGTTCCTTAAAAAACTAAAAATAGACCTACCATTCGACCCAGCAATCCCACTACTGGGCATATACCCAGAGAAAACCATAATTCAAAAAGACCCATGCACCCCAATGTTCATTGCAGCACTGTTTACAATAGCCAGATCATGGAAGTGACCTAAATGTCGATCAAAAGATGAATGGATAAAGAAGATGTGGTACATATATACAATGGAATATTACTCAGCCATTAAAAGGAATGAAACTGGGTCATTTGTAGAGATGTGGATGGACCTAGAGACTGTCATACAGAGTGAAGTAAGTCAGAAAGAGAAAAACAAATGTCATATATTAATGCATATATGTGGAATCTAGAGAAAATGGTACAGATTAACTGGTTTGCAAGGCAGAAATAGAGACAAAGATGTAGAGAAGAAACATACGGACACCAAGTGGGAAAGTGGGGTGGGGGTGGGCGTGGTGGTGGTGGGATGATTTGAGAGATTGGTACTGACACATATACACCAATATGTATAAAATAGATAACTAATAAG
Organism: Monodon monoceros; assembly: GCF_005190385.1. Lineage (NCBI taxonomy): Eukaryota > Metazoa > Chordata > Mammalia > Artiodactyla > Monodontidae > Monodon > Monodon monoceros. The sequence continues at coordinate 39,126,916 of NW_021703767.1, forward strand.
AACGTGCTGCATTGAAAAAAATTCAAAATAATAAAAAATAATGGCTGAGAATTATCAAAATTTTGTTGAGTGATACCAATCACAATGAACTCAAATTTAGATGAATGCAAAACAAACCACACCTAGATGAAGCATAGTAATTTTGTTGAAAACCATAGTAAAGGGATGGAAAATGTTAAAACCCACCACAGAACACAAAAGCAAAACTAAGTCTGACAGCTGAATCTTATATTGGAACAAGAAATACTAGAATAGCCCATCTTCTTCTTTATGATCTGTAATGCCATTTCTGTTATATTTTCATAAATATACTGGCCTATTTATTTATACTTGAGCACTAATACCATAATGCTTTATTTAATAAAACTATATAATACATCCTCTCCCTCCATGGACTTCTTTTATAGGAAAATTTTGCTTACACTTGGCTCTTTGTTCTAATATTAAAATTTAGAATCAGCCTATAAATTTCCACAAAATAGCTGGTTATGGTTTCATTGACACTGAACTGAATCCCCAAGTCAATATGTGGAATACAGATATCTTCATAATACTGAATCCCCAAGTCGATATGTGAAATACAGATATCTTCATAATACTGAGTTTTTCAATGGTTTATATAAATATTTAATGTATTATAATATAGCTCTTCTGTAACTTTTGTTAGATTTATTTCTAGACAGTGTTTATTTTTTAAATATTACAAATAATGTATTATTTTAAATTTTCAACTTTTTATTAAAAAAATGCAGTTGACCTCTGCTCATTGACCTTACAACTAGAAACCTTGCTAAACATCTTATTAAACAAAATTTTAGAAAATTAAATTGTAGTGTGTGTGTGTGGCTGTGTGTGTATGTGTGGTGTGTTTTATAGAGAGTTCTATTACCATTCAAAGTGTGCTCTCTGGTCTGAGGCTGGTCCACTCACTGTTCATTACTGATGATCTGTCTTCCCTCCTCCTCTGCTCTTTCAAGAATTTGTTGTATTTTGTTTTCTGCAGTATTATTATCATGTATCTGTGTGTGAATTTCTTTTTATTTATTCTTTTTAAAATAAATTGGGCTCTTTGATTCTATAGCTTGATGATTTTCATCAGTTTTAAAAATTCTTAGTGATTACTGTTTACATTTTGTGTCTTTCCTATCCTTTCTTCTGAGTTTATATTTAAATGCATATTAGACCTTAAGGGTTCATCTTCTATTCCCATTGTATTTTTCATAGATATAAATCTGTGTTTTCAAGTCTGGGTAATTTTTCTGACCTCTCTTCCAGTATACCAATTATGTTTTTAGTTTAATCTAAATAGTTATAAAACCATATAGTATTTATGGTACTATAAATACTATTTATATATAGTATTTTAATTTTAGTTAATGTGTTTTTTACTTCTAGATTTATTTTGATTTGATTTTTATATTCACTATCATTTTTTTATAGTTTCCTCTGGCTTATATATTTTAAAATAGTTTTATATATAAACGTATGTATATGTACTATTTATATATATATTAGTTATTTTATATTTGGAGTCCAATGTTTAATATCAAAATCATTTTGTGTCTGTTCCTTGTCTGTTTCTGTAGTTAAACTTACACTGAATTGTTTTCTTGAGTGCTTTGATTGCTTTGACTGTGTGCATGCCATTGTACAAAAAAAAAGTACATGAAAGCATAATTGAAGCCTAAAGAAAAAGATGTCTTTTTTTGCCAGTTGACTGTGGTTGCTGCTAGTGTAAGATAACCTTAAACTAAATTTAAGGCTTGAGGTTTCTCAGAAGACCCAGTTGAGTTACATTTGGGCTGTCAGTTCCAAATTAATGTTGGTCAACCTCAGTTGATCCTAACCCTATGAAGGAGATGGTTATCTTTAAAGAATTCCCGTATTCTGTAAGCAGTGTGGTTTTATTTTATTACCCCAACACCATATTCAAATTTGCCAATCTCAGCAGTTATTCTTAAAGAAAGAAATTTTCTTACATATTTATTTCTCTGGGTTTTGAGTTTGACGTCATCTTGTGATCTTGTCAAATCTTCAATTATTTTAAAGAAATATTTTGTTAATGTTATACTTATGAGTCATAGTTTTGAGTTGGTTGTGCTAATTTGGCTTATAAATATCAGACACAAGAAATCTTGCATTGAATTTTTATTCATATGTATATATTAACATTGCATTTAATATATATATATATAAACTTATGTTTATTTATGTTAGCTTATTTTTCAAACCTACCTTGATCTTTTTGATAATCTCTTTGTTTTCTCTTATTTTGAATTATATGTTTTGTTTCTCTAAGCATATTAAATATATAATTTTTATTTTATGTATCTGATAATTTCAATAATTATAGAGTTTTAAATCCTGATTATAAAATTTTTGTTTAATTTTCACTCAGGATAACAATTATCTACTTATCATTTTTGATAATCTTCTATTCTTAAAAATAAATCTTGGAGATTTTTTGAAGTCTTTACTTAAAGTTCTTGTTTTCTGAGACTATTTGTGTTGCTTCTCTTAGGTAAGTAGGGGCAAGGACCTGCGTAGGACAACTTTAAATCTTCAGCTTATAGTTTGAGCACTACATGATAGTCAATTTTGATGTCAAGTATATTTGACAGCAGACTATGTTTAGAAAATCTCAGGAGAGATTTGGATTCTTTAGGCAAAATAAAAGTGTCCCAAACATCTTCTGAATTTTAGTATTTTTTGAGTTTTACCCCACTGAAAATAATACTTTTTCCAGAGTTACATCTTTATGAAGAGTTTTCTAATTTAACCTACTATTCAGGCTTTGCCCCATTTATGGTGCTCAGCCAGTTAAAACAAAATCTTCAGGCTACCTTAGACCAAGGTTCAACAGATGTTCCTAAGGCAATTTAGTGGTTTTTTTTGTTTTTGTTTTTTAATCTCTTGGGTTGCATTTCTTGTCTTTTTGGAGATTCCTACAATTTGCTTATTTCTTTAGCAGCACATTTTTTAGGGATAAATTTTTGAATTTTATCCAGCAGAATTTTTATCCCACATTGGAAAGTTTTATCATGATGCGTAGTCTGTTTAAAGTAGAAACATGATTGTCTCAAGTATAGAGATCTTTTGAGATGGATGATTGAATTAGAGCATAAACTTAGTTGAAATTTTCAATTACTGAAATTTGAGACCTCTACTGGAATACATTTCTTCTTAATGAAACAATTTTTTTCCCCTTGGACCACAACCGAACTAATTTTCCCTTCCTTGACATTGCAAAAAGCCATTTATCTTCTAATTGTCACTCTTGCCTTCTTTTTTAATTTAGATATTATATTTCCAATTTTTTTATTTTGGAACATTTTTCTGAATGAAATAACTTTCAAATGTGTATTAAATGTTAATAGAAAATGGACTCAATAAATAGAATTTTACTGTTTGGGGTGGAATATAGTTATTTAATATACTAAAGAATACTTTTTCTCAGATAGAAAGTACAAATAAGAAGACAATGCTTGGTGAATTCACAATGCCTTTCATGGCTCTTTAGTTGCACAAAGTAAAAATAATTCAAGTTCTTCCATTGTGTTTGGACTTCCCAGTGAGTAAAACTATCTCTTTCATTTTGTCTTTGGACTCCGGTGTATCTTTTATGTTAATTTATCATGTTTAATAGGTGAGAGGTTTGTGTTTTGCCTTAGAAAAGAACTGGTAAAATTTGCATTGGACAATACCCAAGAGATGATGAAATATTTTTTCTCTGTTAATTTTTATATTACAGTGTCCTGAAATGTATTATCGATAAAAGTCCACACAGAAAGACCGCCCAAGAGATCATACTGTTCTTCATAGAATAGTAATCTGTTAAATACTTCAAGCTTATGGTTGTTGAATGCCTTTAATTATTAAGAATGTGCCTAAGTAAAATAAGTTTTAGCATACTGGTATTACATTTACATTTAAAACACAGAGAAAATTAAGAATATAATTTAGTATAATTTAGTATCCAAACTCACTGAAATTTATTAAATTATGACATATTGAAATTCTATTGGAAAACTGACAAAAATATATGTAACAATCTTTACTGATAAGATATTTAAATAGATTAATATTTATTGACAAGATATTTATTTAAATAGATTCTTTTTGATATTTGTAACATTTCATTATTAGAGATGGCTTTTATGTGTTCAAATAGACCTTTTTTTAATGCCTTTTTAGATAAATGATAGATTCTTTATTTTAGTGGACACGATAAAAACAATAATGACAAAGTATGACTTGTGTGCTGATAATAGCTTACACTTTTTATAGCTCTGTATACTTTACAAAACACTTAACTTTTTGTATTATCCATCACAGTTAATATAGTCACATAATATCCTACATAATTTCAGACATTCAGGGAATTTCAGACATTCTGTCAGGCTGCTGGTGGTGGTGGGTATATGTAAAAGCAGGCAGGTCTGTTATTCCCCAGCTTCCTACTCCATGCTACAGAGGAGGTCAGGTACCCAAATATGACCTTTACACAAAGCAAAGTACACAAGTTGACTGAATGTTGTTGAAAAATTGAGGCATCATATAAGCATAGATGCCTATCCACTTCTGCATACTAAATATCAATTAAAACTCAAAACTGTACAGATAGGATATCTATATCTATATATAGATATAAAGGTTTATATCTATACTTATCTACCTATCTATCTGGAGGCACCTAAAGTAAAATGACATGTTTCTATATTTTAAATCCTGCTGGACTGTAGTCTAAAAATTCTTAATGCTGTTTAATTTTTAAGTATAATGAAAGAGCCTGCAGCCCACTTATGACCTAGAGTTCACTCAATCTTTGCCATTACTATTTTAATTCACTTTTGTACTAGCTATTCTAGTCAATTTCTTATCATTTTAAGGATAAAATAAATGTAATTAATTTTAATATACTAGTTAAAAAACTAAAAGTACCAAAAGTTATTGCAATCACTCTGTTGTTTCAATGCCTAAGTTGTACTCTCAATCGTGTGATTAAATGCATTTTAAGAACAAAATATTTTAATTTATAATTGATGGGAATGTCAAACATAGATTTTGGTATAATATACAAATATTAAAGTTTTCCAGTTTCATTTTAGCCAACAGAAAACCTTTGGAATTATTTAAGATCTCCATAGATTTTTATTAAAGGCACACTCAAGATTGCCTAACTGCATAATGTAATGTCCTTTAGAAAGGAAATACTTAAATTAGATTAAGTAAGAGTTTTTCCAGAATGTTGTTAAATGAAAACGAAATAATGAGTAACACTCAATGTTATTAGAGTAGAAGAGAAAAAATACATAATTTACCCACTGTGCACAACTTACATTTTTCTACCTGTCCATTTCTTTTTTTTTTTTTAACATCTTTATTGGAGTATAATTATTTTACAATGTTGTATTAGTTTTTGCTGTGTAACAAAGTGAATCAGCTATACGTATACATATATCCCCATATCCCCTCCCTCTTGTGTCTCCCTCCCACCCTCCCTATCCCACCCCTCTAGGTGGTCACAAAGCACTGAGCTGCTCTCCCTGTGCTATGCAGCTGCTTCCCACTAGCTATCTATTTTACATTTTTTACCTGTTCATTTCTTTAACTTATAGTTAGAAATAAATATTCATTAAGAATTGAAATATATTTTTATATATGAGTAGTAGCATATTTATAAATAAAGGAGACAAGATATTTTTGAACTTGCAAATATAATTTTATCTGGACTTATAGATAATTAAATTAGAATAATTCATTAATCAGAAATTAATCCAATTTTTATAATAGTCTGGTGAGATACTTTTTATTAGAAAAATTTTATTGAAATTTTCTGTTTAAGAATTGAACTAGTTTTTTTTTAAGTTCAGTGTTTTGGAATTTTTATCCATCTTTATAAAGAAAGAAAGTTTGCTTACACAAATATTAAAAATAGGCTGGTAATTAAAAATCATACTGTAAAACAATGATTATATTGTTTTCTGTCTTGGTGATTGTAAATGAAAAGCCTAGGCTGTACTGAAATCTTTAGTTGGAATTCAACCCAAGGGCAGAGGGTCAATTAAATAGCCCCTTCCTGGTTCTTATTTAGTAAGGGCAGTATGTAGAAATCCAAGCTGTGCACATGCAAAATACTCAGATATCTCTTCTTTTCTCATTTAGTTTCATGATATATCTACTAAGAGAGGAACAGACTAAAGAACAATGACAGGATTGGAGTGGGAGTTCTTGTCTCTCCTCTGACCTGCAGTGTCTTACAGACTTCTTCCTTCAGGGAGAGAAGCCTGTAAGGCTCTGACACCAGTGCAAGGGCAACATGGAAAGAAGGAAAAGAGACGACTTCTTTCCTCCTTGTTAAGAGAGTTTAGCTGGAGCACCTAGACTAGACAGATCATGCCATTTTACAAAACCTTTGCCTTTCAAGCTATTAAGGAACTGATAAAAGACAAAGGTTAATCAACTCTCCTTGCTCACTTCATGTGGCTGACAATTACTTCTCTCTCTCACTTGTAAAATCTGCTAATGTATTCTCTTAAATATTTCTTCAATCTGTATCATTCTCTCTACTCTATTACCACTGCCCTAATGTAGACTATTATCAACTTTTGCATGGATTATTACAACAGCCTTCCTGTCTGCAGTCCTAAACCCTTCAACTTATCTCTCCACTGAAATGCCAGAGTAATGTATCCTAAAATATAAGCCATCATAAAATCTAGTGTTCTCACTTATAGTACAAATTTCAACCCTTTACTATGAAGTGTCCTGCATGGTACCTGCATGGCACCTAATACAAGCTACTCAAATATTTGTTTAGGGAATAAATGGAAGATCAATGAACAAAGAAGTGAGAAGACAAAGCACTATCTAATGAGTCCTACCTGCTTTTTCTTCATCTCTTATACTTTTATTTTTTGCCTCTCACATAGCCCCCTACATAGACTCACCCCCTCTTCCTTTGTCTTCCTAACATCTAGTCACCTTTTAAGATTCAGCTCAGAACCACCTCCTCCCTCTCCCCACAGTGTTTCAACTATTGCAAACCTCCTCCGCTATGATTCCATGTTAGCCTAGGTACATATCTATTTTTGACTGTATAATTCCATTGCATTTTAGCCATTTATTTTCATGTCTGTCTCTTTACCTAAACGAATTTCCTTGAGGACAGGACTGTATCATTTACAAATATCTTTGCTTTCTAATATGAAAGCCAATCTTACCCTCATACATAGTCATTAACTTATATATGCTTATGAAAGGAATGCATGATTGGATAACTTAACTGATATTGAATGGTAATTGTATTTTCCTAATCTGTGTGTGGGGGAGGAGGAGTTATTAATGAATATAATTTCCTCTATTTTTAAATTTGTCACAGTTATATTAGTAAACATGTTTTACTGAAAAATATAGCAAACTGAAAAATTATTTTATGGTATATTTTATAAATATTACTACTTTGCTTCTGTTCAGAAAATACCAAAGAGGCTGAACAATTTATAAATATATTTTAAGGGCAAATCCTGCTATGATCTTGTTATGCTTTATTTAAAAGTTTCTTTTCTGATTCAAACATTTGACTGGAATTATGATTTTATACTCCATATCATATATATATTTGGTAAACAAAATTTCTTTAGATTGTGTTATATAATTAAATGTATTAACATACTTTAGCATGCTGCTTAAAGTAACTTCCTGAGTCATTTTTGATATATTTAGGTGTTGTTGTACACATTGAGGATATAGCAAGTCATAAGATAAATAACATTCATATCTTATTGGATTTATTTTATAAAGTGAGACAGAAATAAGACATGCAAAGAAACAAAAAAGTAATAATCACTCAAACAGTGATAAATTCCCAGAAGGAAATAGAGTATGACAAGTGTGGTATTGGGAGCTACTTTAGCAGGCATAGTCAGAAAAGGGTTCTTTGGGCAGCAGGACCATACACTGAGAAATGAATGACAAGATGAGATAGCCACAAGAAGGTATTAAAGAAGAGGCTTCCAGGCAAAGCAAGAGGGAGTACAGAGTCTTAGTTGGGAATGGACTTTGTGATGCATGTAACAGAAAGGTTAATGTGACTGAAGTGTGTAAATCAAGAGGGGAGTGGTAAGGGAAGTGTTGGAGATGTAAATATGGGTTAAAATGAGTAGTTTAGATTGCACTGTTATCGCAGGACCAGCCATTGGAAGATTTTCATCAGGAAAACATAATAAAATAGTCCAAAGAACTTGCTGCTGGTTTAGATATGAGATATGGAGACCATAAATGAACAAAAGTTGATTCTCAGGTTCTTGGATTGAGAAGCTGGTTGAGTGGGTGGTGTCTAATCAGCTCAGACTGCTATAATAAAATGCCATAGATTGGATGGCTTAAACAACAGAAATGTATTTTTTCAGGGTTCTAGAGGCTGAAAGTCTGAGATCAGGGTACCAGCATGGGTTGGTTCTAGTGGGTGTACTTTGCCTGAATTCCGACAGAATCTTCCTTCTGTATACTCACAGCTGTGAGGGCTCTGTCCTCACATGGTAGAAAGAGGATGATTTGGTGTCTCTTCTTCTTCTTCTTATAAGGGCACTAATTCCATCATGGAGGTGGGGTGGGGGGATCCACCCTCATGACCTCATCTAAACCTAATTACCTCCTGAGCTCTCACTTCCTAATACGATCACATTGGGAATAAAGTCTTCAGTATATGATTATAGGGGGCACATTCAGTCAATAACAGGTGGGGGGACTATACAGATGGTGGACATCAAGAATTGAGTTCAAATAATGTTGAGTTTGAGAAGCCTATTATTAAAAATGCAAGTGAATGTATCTTCTAAGTGCTTTGTCAACAGATCAATTATTAGAACTTTAGAATAATATAATACATGTTAAATTATTAATACATTCTGTGACTTAGAGTGTTACCTTTCTCAAGTAATATATTTACATTTTAATGAGTTTCAGTAAACACTCTGACCCAGATAAACTGCTCTAATACTCACCATATCAGCCACATGACAGACTGCAAGAGTTGAATGCTATGGTAGGCAATCATCATGCTGAAAAATACAGGTACCTCACCCAATATAGGTCTCATTGCTGTCTAGTGCAGTAGTCTACCTCATCTCCTTTCTAAAGTTTATTGCTTCTACATTCACATTTTCAGAAGGCAGCCTTGGGAAATAAGAAGTTCCCACATATGTTCATTAGAAGCATTTCTTGATATATTGATAATTTTTAAGATTTGTGAACCTATTCACTAGTTAATTTGGGGTCATCTGCTTTCACTCAATGAATAAAGTCAATAGGCTTTTATCTAATGATTAAGCAGATAACATATTATTAGGATGTTCTAAAATATCAATGGATAAAGTGCTGAGGATACAAAATTAAGCTTTTTCATTGTAGTTGTTATTCTCAACAAAAGAAAGCTTTTATTCTCCAAATATTCTACTTGTTATATTTATAATGTCAGCCTAGTTTTTCAGGGTCAGAAAAATGAGTAAAACCATAGTTAAGACATGGAACATATTCATCTCCTAGATTGAAATCATTAACTGGGGACTCAGAGTTTGTTGAAAGACCCTGTTGATCTGGGAAGAGTGAGAGTAGGCACTAAGGGTAGGGAAGGAAAGGGGAAATGAAAGATAATGTCTGTGCTTTTCCTACACTCACCTAGCCAATAACCAGTTGACATTAGTAGGGAGATGGACAAATCCAGGGTTAAACCTTATTTGACTCGTTTCTGAATAATGAAATATTGCCTATAGTTTATTACATTCCTCAAAGGCAAATATTCTTTATTTTTACTTTTCCTATATTTGTGATTATGTAGTTATTATAACTAAAAATGACTGTGTTATATAGGTCCAAATCATACTCTCAGGATCTAGTACTAAGATATTTAAAATAGCTTATTAAAGGCTGGATCTGAGAACAGATTCTCAAAAGTTTGTAGGAAACCTTATAACTGTAGTGAATTAAAATCAGAAAGATAATTAAATATGATAATTTAAAGAATTTAGAAACATGTGCTTTATTTAATACAGCTATCAGATAGCTACTGCTCTATAAAAACTCACTTAAAACTTTAATAGCTTAAAACAAAAAAAATTCTTTATTATTTCTTATGAGTCTACAAGTTGTCTGGGCAACTCTATTGATCCAGGACATCCTCTGTTGATTTAAACTGGGCCTGCTCAAGCATCTTGGTCAGCTAGCTGGCAGGATGGCTAGGGTCTGGCTACATAGAATTAGTCTTGCCTAGAGGTTGCATATAGCTTACAGGGATGAATCTGAAAACTGAATGAAATAAATTATAAATGAATAATTATATTTGAATGAAATAAATATTCAGATTATCCTTTAACTATTTGGTAGGGTGGACAGAAGTGTTTATTTGATTGAATTAAAAAAACAGATATCCAAAATTTTAATTGGTCTCCATATTCTGTAGATGAGCCAACAGTTTTATAAAGCTGATACAGTCCAGTTAAGTCTCAATAAATTTCCTGCATATTAGCTTATGAATTATAAGAGAGTATTTCCAAATTACTTAATAATGAGATAATCTTTACGGACTTTCACACAAAATACCTTTCCAGAGACAAATAATTCATTTCTTAAAAAGTACACATAGTTATAGAAAGGATAAATTCACATAGTATCTAAAGAAAATAATCAGTTAATGGTATGTCAATAAAGTTATAGTATTACTTTAAAATCCTTTTCTCATTAGGAAAGTAATACATAAATTCTGGAGGCTAGAAAATATAGAAATATATAAAGAATGTGAAAAACATTAATAATTTTATTTTGCAGGAATTAACCAAATTAACCATTAAGATCATATAGCATATACAGAGATAGAGAAAGTAAAAGTTGCTTTTCATTTCATTAATAATATGTAATGAGCACAATCCTAGAATATTAGGCACAGAAAAAAAAGGTTAAATGAAATATTTCTCCAGGTATATGCAAAATAATTTAAGTTTCTTGGATTTTTTTTTTTTTAATATTTAGTTTGCTTTTAAAAGCAAGGCTATAATGAAGTTTAATATCTGTGTACATCACTGAATACTTCCTTCCTGATGTTGAATACTTCCTGATAAATTTCTAAATGTGAGCTAGTAATCTGAATCTTTTCTCTGCACCTCTCCAACCCAGAATATATCTCTATCTCTCTGTCTCTCTCTCTTCCATCTTCATTCCAGACCTCTAACTGTATTTGAATCTGTTAATTTGAGAAGCCAAATGACAGTCTTGAATTATTTTTCTTTGCATCTTATTGATTACTAATTTTTTGTCATTTGTATTTCTTTTGTGGCAGATTATATGTTTATATGTGTTAGCATTTTTCTGTTGGACTTTCAAGCTTTGATTATAACTTTTTGCATAATAAAAATTAATATTTTGCCTAAAACTGACTACTCTTATTTATCATTCAATCCTTTTTTCTTTTTAGACTTATGCTTAAAATTCCTTTCTTGCCCAGAGTTCAGAGAAGTCACAATATTTTCTTGATTTTCTTTATGACAAGATACTTTTTAAAATGTGATGCTGCATGATTTTTTATTAATATGTGTAGTAAAAACAAGGGCATGGCAGAAACCATAGAGTTCAAATATTAAATAAAAGATGAAATGATAATAAGGGAAGCTTCAAAATATGAAATATGATGCTAGTGGGTCGCTGCATATAAGAATTCATCTTGATGGGAACTGTCTACCCTGGCACCTTTATTCTTCTAGTTGATTAACTGACATGTGTGGCAAGTTGGTAGACAGCACATTATCATAAAACTTTCAGAATCACACTCAAGGCCAAGTATGTCATAGCTATTTCTTCTCCCTGAAGACCGTTTGAAACCAATAGCTTTTCTTTAACTCTCTTCATCTCTGTAAATATTGCACACATTGCACAAGTTATAGAGTACCTTAAATTGGTTAACTATCTCATTTTACTTTATATTTCCACAGAAATGACCCAAGCACAGAGTTATGAAGACTAATGCCTGAATAAGATCTTCCAGAAGGCAGAATCAGGAAGGAAATAGATTTGGGAGTTCACATTTATATCAAGGTGAAACTCATTAGAAACAAGAAAGCAAATTGTTGTTTATATAGTAGAAAGAATCCCTTTAATAAAATATTTAAGTAGCAGAATCCTTTGTGACACAGGTTAGTTTATGTTTCACATTCTTTGTAAGAATTTAAAGAAAGGAAATATTCATCTGAAGAAATTTTGGTTTCATCATATAATAATAAAGCAAATTTTCACTTTCATAATTGATAAGTGAACAATGGTTTGCTCATATTTTACAATATACTGAAGAACAAAATGTAAGTGATGCAATGTGGGAGACATTTTAAGCTTCAATTTTTTCATATATTAGCAAAAATGCATTATTTAACTAACTAGAAGAGGAGGATTATAAATACTTGAAAAAAATAAGACTAACAGTAAACTTAAAGTCAAATAATAAATGACTTTTGAAACCTCTTTAATTTCTCCTATAACACTGGTAAAGAAATGCAGACTTTGTTCATATAAAAATACTTCATTTTATTATGTTCCTGTACCTAAAAAGTTGACATTGATGCATTTTATTCAAAGCAGAATGGATTAGGAATTGCTGCACTTATTTACATTTTCACAGTCAAACTCACAGATGGAAATTACAAAATACATAGGACTTTTCAATAAATAATGACTATTCATTCATAAGTAACCATTTTAATTGTATTTTTGGAAGATTATGGAAGAATCAGCAAGATCTAAAGTCACTTTAGGCAAGAATGAATAGACTACAATTTCAATAAGAGACTGAATAATGATAACAGAACAAATCTCACTGAGTTTATTTAGCTTGAAAGTCAATCACACAGACACAGTGACAATTTATAGTTTGGGGTAGGCATACAAGTAACATCCAAGATGAAGTTCTAATTTTCAACTCATTATGAAATTTTAGATTAAAAAGTATTATTTTTAATGGGAACAAATAAGATGGGAAGAGGAAATATAACTCAAAGTTAATACATTTCAAAAAGCAAAGATCTGTAAAAAATAATAAAGCCTTGGAGTTCTCTAGCCTGAAATGAGCTGACAAGATAATAATAATAACTATAAAGACAACTAAACCTGTGCTCTTAAAATACTTGGGGCAAGTGACAGAATTTCCTTGTGACACCACAAGAAGTCAGAGCAACAATACAAAAAAGAACGACAATATCTACAAATTAGACAGGGTCATTGTTATGAAAAAGTTCTCAAAAGTGTGATCTAGCTCCTGAAAGGAAGTAATTTATATGTACACTTTATTAATACCAATATAAAATCTAGAATAATAGAATAAATTTTCCAGTGGCATTATGGCTGAGGCAGCCAAGTGTATCCATGGCTCATCATGTGAGATTTTTAAGTCTGAGTATCAGTTTCCTTATTATAAATATCAGGCTAATCTAATATTCATTATCATTTTAGTATTGCTTGGAAAATATAAACAAATATCTGAAAACAATGTTTTAATAGTGATATGTCATAGTAACATCAACGAATACTTTAAGATTCACGTTTACAGAGGGGAAACTGCAAAAGGGAGGTCTGCTGGCAAGAGGCTAACTTTTATTTAAAGCAGTGGAAATAAAAATCTATGATTAGAGTGACCATAAAATTTATTGTCCAATCAGGATGCATTTGAGAAAAAAGAGGTACTAAAGGTCACTGAAGAAATGAAAGAGGAAAACAAAATTACTGGAGACAAATTCAAAAAAAAATCCAAAATATATGGCACTCAAAAAAAAAAAAAACAAAAAACAGTTCTAAGAGGGAAGTTTATAGTAAAACAAGCCTACTTCAGAAAACAAACAAAAATCTCAAATAAACAACCTAACTTCACACCTAAAGGAACCAGAAAAAGATGAACAAACAAACCATAAAGTTAGTAGAAGGGAAGAAATATTAAAGACCCGAGCAGAAATGAATGAAATAGAGACCAGAAAAACAACAGAATAGATCAACGAAACTAAGAGTTAGTTCTTTGAAAAGATAAACAAAATCCATAAACCTATAGCCAGACTCATCAAGAAGAAAAGAGAGAGGGCCAAAATAACATCAGAAATGAAAAAGAAGTTACAGCTGACACTACATAAATACAAAGGATCATAAGAATTTGCTGCAATTATATGCTAATAAAATGGGAAACCTAGAAGAAATGAACAAACTCCAAGAAATGTACAATCTCCCAATTTTACATTGAATCTGGAAGAAACAGAAAATATGAACACACCACTTACCAGTAATGAAATTGAATCAGTAATTAAACAAACAAACAAGCAAACAAACAAACTCCCAACAAAAGTCCAGGGCCAGATGGCTTTGCACTTCAGACGTGAATTCTATCAAACATTTAAAGAAGAGTTAATACCCATCCTTCACAAACTATTCTAAAATATTGCAGAGAAAGGGATGCTTCCAAACTCATTCCATGAGGCCACCATGACCTTGATACCAAAACCAGACAAAGATATCAGAAGAAAAAAGAAAATTATAGACCAATATCACTGATGAACATAGATATTGATAATATTTATATTATCAATTTATATTATTAATTGAATATTATTTATGTTAATATTATCTATTATTAATAGATGAATATTGATAAAATTTTGATTAAAAATTTCAAACCAAATTCAATAATACATTAAAAAGACATACATCATGAACAAATGGAATTTATCACAGGGATGCAAGGATGGTTCAATATGCCCAAATCAATTAATGTGATATACCACATTAAAATTTTGAAGAATAAAATCATATAATCTTTTCAATTGATGCAGAAAAATCTTATGACAAAATTTAACATTGATTTATGATAAAAGCTCTCAGTGAAGTGGGCATAGAGGAAACATACCACAACATAATAACTGCCATATATGACAAGCCCACAGCTAACATGATACTCAATGGTGAAAAGCTGAAAGCACTTCCTTTAAGATCAGAAACAAGATAAGGAAGTTCACTCTCATCACTTTTATTCAACATTGTATTGAAAGTACTAGCCACAGGAATCAGACAAGAAAAATAAATAATGGGAATACAAATTGGAAAGGAAGAAGTAAAACTGTCACTGTTTGCAGATATAGAAAATCCTAAAGATACCACCAAAAACCTACTAATGATGAACTCTATTCATTTGTAAGATACAAAATTAATAGACACAAATCTGTTGTGTTTCTATATTCTAGCAATGAACTATAAGTGACTTATCAAAAAGAGATATTAAGAAAACAGTCCTATTTACCATCACATCAAAAGGAATAAAATACTTAGCAATTAATCTCAGGTGGTAAAACAGTTGTACTCTCAAAACTATAAGAACTGATGAAATGAATTGAAGACAAGAGTAACAAATGGAAAGATATACTGTGCTCACAGATTACAAGAATTAATATTGTTAAAATGGCCATCCTACCTAAGGCAAACTACAGATTCAATGCAACTGATGACAAAATACCAATGGCATCACTCACATAATGAGAACAAATAATTTTAAGATATGTATGAAAATACAAAAGATCCTGATAAGCCAAAATGTTCTTAAGAAAGAACAAAGATGAAGGAATCACACTCCCTGATTTCAAAGTATACTACAAAGCTACAGTATGGTACTGTAGAAGACAGTATGGTACTGGACAAAAAGCAGACACATATCAATACAACAGAA
The DNA here is from genome assembly GCF_005190385.1 of Monodon monoceros. Taxonomy (NCBI): domain Eukaryota; kingdom Metazoa; phylum Chordata; class Mammalia; order Artiodactyla; family Monodontidae; genus Monodon; species Monodon monoceros. Next base: position 39,142,652 of record NW_021703767.1, read on the forward strand.
CAGAGAGCCCAGAAATGAACCCCTACCTAGATGGTAAATTAATCTATGACAAAGGAGGCCAGAATATACAATAGAGAAAAGACAGCATCTTCAATAAATAGCGATGGGAAATGTAGACAGCTACATGCAAAAGATTCAAGTTGGACTACTGTTTCACACTATATACAAAAATAAACTCAAAATGGATTAAAGACTTAATATAAAACGTGAAACTATAAAACTCATAGAAGAAAACATAGGCAGTACACTCTTACATCAATTTAGCAATATTTTTTTGGATATGTCTCCTCAGGCAATGAAAACAAAAGCAAAAATTAGCAAATGGGACTACACCAAACTTTGCACAGAAAAAGAAACTATGAACAAAACGAAAATGCTACCTACTGAATGGGAGAAGATATTTGCAAGTGGTATACGTGATAAGCAGTTAATAGCAAAAATATACAAAAAAATCATACAACTCAATATTAAAAAACAAACAACCTAATTAAAAACTGGTCCGAGGGTATGAAATTTTATATATATAATGGATTTTTCTAAGCATTTTAAGTTGTAATTCTACTTTTTCAATCTTTTGAAATTCTGTTTCTTTTTCTTGACATTTCACTACAAAGTATTGCCTTTGTAGTGCTGAGTAGAAGTTGTAGTAATTTAAGTATTTATCTTGTTAGATTGGAGACCAATGTCTTTTAAAATTTCTTCCTTAAACTTTATATTTGCTTTTGTTGTTTTGTAGATTTCCTTTACTTTTTTTTTTAACATCTTTGTTGGAGTATAATTGCTTTACAATGTTGTGTTAGTTTCTGCTGTATAACAAAGTGAATTAGCTATATATATATAGTGAATTAGCTATATATATCCCCATATCCCCTCCCTTTTGCATCTCCCACCCACCCTCCATATCTCACCCCTCTAGGTGGTCACAAAGCACCAAACTGATCTCCCTGTCCTATGGAGCTGCTTCCCACTAGCAATCTATTTTACATTTGGTAGTGTATATATGTACATGCCACTCTCTCACTTTGTCCCAGCTTACCCTTCCCCCTGCCCATATCCTCAAGTCCATTCTCTAGTAAGTCTGTGTCTTTATTCCCATCTTGCCCTTAGGTTCTTCATGACTTTTTTTTTTTTAGATTCCATATATATGTGTTAGCATACGGTATTTGTTTTTCTCTTTCTGACTTACTTCACTCTGTATGACAGACTCTAGATCCATCCACCTCACTACAAATAACTCAATTTTGTTTCTTTTTATGGCTGAGTAATATTCCATTGTATATATGTGCCACATTCTTTATCCATTCATCTGTCGATGGACACTTAGGTTGCTTCCATGTCCTGGCTATTGTAAATAGTGCTACAATGAATATTGTGGTACATGTATATTTTTGAATTATTGTTTTCTCAGGGTATGTGCCCAGGAGTGAGATTGCTGGGTAATATGGTAGCTCTATTTTTAGTGTTTTAAGGAACCTCATATTGCTCTCCATAGTGGTTGTATCAATTTACATTCCCACCAACAGTGCAAGAGGGTTCCCTTTTCTCCACACCCTCTCCAGCATTTTTTGTTTGTAGATTTTTTGATGATGGCCATTCTGACTGGTGTGAGGTGATACTTCATTGTAATTTTGATTTGCATTCCTCTAATGATTGGTGATGTTGAGCATCCTTTCATGTGTTTGTTGGCAATCTGTATATCTTCTTTGGAGAAATGTCTATTTAGGTCTTCTGCCCATTTTTGGATTGGGTTGTTTGATTTTTTTGATACTGAGCTGCATGAGCTGCTTGTATATTTTGGAGATTAATCCTTTGTCAGTTGCTTCATTTGCAAATATTTTCTCCCATTATGATGGTTGCCTTTTTGTCTTGTTTATGGTTTCCTTTGCTGTGAAAAAGTTTTTAAGTTTCATTAGGTCACATTTGTTTAGTTTTGTTTTTATTTCCATTTCTCTAGGAGATGGGTCAAAAACGATCTTGCTGTGATTCAGGACATAGAATGTTCTGCCTATGTTATCCTCTAAGAGTTTTACACTGACTGGCCTTATATTTAGGTCTTTAATCCATTTTGAGTTTATTTTTGTGTATGGTGTTAGGGAGTGTTCTAATTTCATTCTTTAACGTGTAGCTGTTCAGTTTTCCCAGCATCACTTATTGAAGAGGCTGTCTTTTCTCCAATGTATATTCTTGCCTCCTTTATCAAAGATAAGGTGATCATATGTGTGTGGGTTTATCTCTGGGCTTTCTATCCTGTTCCATTGATCTATATTTCTGTTTTTCTGCTTTGTAGTATACTCTGAAGCCAGGGAGCTTGATTCCTCCAGCTCCATTTTTGTTTCTCCAGATTGCTTTGGCTATTCAGGGTCTTTTGAGTTTCCATACAAATTGTGATTTTTTTTGTTCTAGCTCTGTGAAAAATGACAATGGTAGTTTGATAGGGATTGCACTGAATCTGTATATTGCTTTGGTAGTATAGTCATTTTCACAATGTTGATTCTTCCAATCCAAGAACATGGTATATCTCTCCATCTGTTTGTATCATTTTTAATTTCTCTCCTCAGTGCCTTATACTTTTCTGCATACAGGTCTTTTGTCTCCTTAGGTAGGTTTATTCCTAGGTATTTTATTCTTTTTGTTGCAGTGGTAAATGGGAGTGTTTCCTTAATTTCTGTTTCAGAATTTTCATCATTAGTGTATAGGTATGCAAGAGATTTCTGTGCATTAATTTTGTATCCTGCTACTTTACCAAATTCATTGATTAGCTCTAGTAGTTTTCTGGTAGCATCTTTAGGATTCTCTATGTACAGTGTCAGGTCATCTGCAAACAGTGACAGCTTTATTTCTTCTTTTCCGATTTGGATTCCTTTCATTTCTTTTTCTTCTCTGATATCTGTGGCTAAAACTTCCAAAACTATGTTGGATAATAGTGATGAGAGTGGACAATCTTGTCTTGTTCCTGATCTTAGAGGAAACGATTTCTGGTTTTCACCATTGAGAATGATGTTGGTTGTGGGTTTGTCATATATGGCCTTTATTATGGTGAGGTAGGTTCTCTCTATGCATCGTTTCTGGAGAGTTTTTATCATAAATGGGTGTTGAATTTTGTTGAAAGCTTTTTCTGCATCTATTGAGATTATCATATGGTTTTCACCATTCAATTTGTTAATATGGTGTATCATATTGATTGATTTACGTATAGTGAGGAATCCTTTCAGTCCTGGGATAAACCTCACTTGATCATGGTGTGATCCTTTTAGTGTGCTGTTGGATTCTCTTTGCTAGTATTTTGTTGAGGTTTTTTGCATCTATGTTCATCAGTGATATTGGCCTGTTGTTTTCTTTTTTTTTTATATATCTTTGTCTGCTTTTGCTATCAGGGTGATGGTGGCATTGTAGAATGAGTTTGGGAGTGTTCCTCCTTCTGCTACATTTTGGAAGATTTTGAGAAGGATAGGTGTTAGCTCTTCTCTAAAAGTTTTATAGAATTTGCCTCTGAAGCCATCTGATCCGGGGCTTTTGTTTTTCAGAAGATTTTTAATCACAGTTTCAATTTCAGTGCTTGTGAGTGGCCTGTTTATATTATCTATTTCTTCCTGGTTTAGTCTCAGATGGTTATGCTTTTCTACGAATTTGCCTATTTCTTCCAGGTTGTCCATTTTCTTGGTATAGAGCTGCTTGTAGTAATCTCTCATGATCCTTTGTATTTCTGCAGGGTCAGTTGTTACTTATTTTTCATTTCTCTTTCTGTTGATTTGAATCTCCTCCCTTTTTTTCTTGATGAGTCTGGCTAAAGGTTTATCAATTTTGTTTATCTTCTCAAAGAACCAGCTCTTAGTTTTATTGATCTTTGCTACTGTTCCCGTCATTTCTTTTATTTCTGATCTGATCATTATGATTTCTTTCCTTCTGCTAACTTTGTTTTTTTTGTTGTTGTTGTTCTTCTTCTTTCTCTAATTGCTGTAGGTGTAAAATTAGGTTGTTTATTTGAGATGTTTCTTGTTTCTTGAAGTAGGGTTATATAGCTATAAACTTACCTCTTAGAACTGCTTTTGCTGCACCCCATAGGTTTTGGGCCATTGTGTTTTCATTGTTATTTGTTTCTAGGCATTTTCTGATTTCCTCTGATTTCTTCAGTAATCTCTTGGTTAATTAGTAGTGTATTGTTTAGCCTCCATGTGTTTGTATTTTTTTTTTACAGGTTTTTTCCCTGTAATTGATATCTAGACTCATTGCATTGTGGTCAGAAAATAAACTTGATATGATTTCAATTTTCTTAAATTTACCAAGGCTTGATTTGTGGCCCAAGATATGATCTATCCTGGAGAATGTTCCATGAGCACTGAAGAAGTTTATTCTGTTGTTTTTGGGTGGAATGTCCTATAAATATAGTTAAGTCCATCTTATTTAATGTGTTATTTGAAGCTTATGTTTCCTTATTTATTTTCATCTTGGTTGATCTGTCCATTGGTGAAAGTGGGGTGTTAAAGTTCCATACTATAATTGTGTTACTGTCAATTTCCCCTTTTATGGCTGTTATCATTTACCTTACGTATTGAGGTGCTCCTATGTTGGGTGCATAAATATTTACAGTTGTTATATCTTCTTCTTCGATTGATCCTTCGATCATTATGTAGTGCCCTTCTTTGTCTCTTGTAATAGTCTTTATTTTATTGTCTATTTTTTCTGATATGAGAATTGCTACTCCAGCTTTCTTTTGATTTCCATTTTCATGGAATAACTTTTTCCTTCCCCTCTCTTTCAGTCTGTATGTATCCCTAGGTCTGAAGTGGGTCTCTTGTAGACAGCATCGACATGGGTCTTGTTTTTGTATCCATTCAGCCAATCTGTGTCTTTGGGTTGGAGCATTTAATCCATTACATTTAAGGTAATTATCAATATGTATGTTCCTATTACCATTTTCTTAATCGTTTTGGGTTTACTTTTGTAGGTCTTTTCCTTCCCTTGTGTTTCCTGCCTAGAGAAGTTCCTTTAGCATTTGTTGTAAAGCTGGTTTGGTGGTGCTGAATTCTCTTAAGTTTTGCTTGTCTGTAAAGATTTTAATTTCTCAGTCAAACCTGAATGAGATCCTTCTTGGGTAGAGTAATCTTGTTTGTAGGTTTTTCCCTTTCATCACTTTAAATATGTCCTGCCATTCCCTTCTGGCTTTCAGAGTTTCTGTTGAAAGATCAGCTGTTAACCTTATAGGGATTCCCTTGTATCTTATTTGTTGCTTTTCTCTTGCTGCTTTTAATATTTTTTCTCTGCATTTAATTTTTGGTAGTTTGATTAATATGTGTTTTGGCATGTTTCTCCTTGGATTTATTCTGTATGAGACTCTCTGTGCTTCCTCAACTTGATTGACTATTTCCTTTCCCATATTAGGGAAGTTTTCAACTATAATCTCTTCAAATATTTTCTCAGTCTCTTTCTTTTTCTCTTCTTCTGGGACTCCTATAATTCAAATGTTGGTGCATTTATTGTTGTCCCAGAGGACTCTGAGACTGTCCTCAATTCTTTTCATTCTTTTTTCTTTATTCCCCTCTGTCATAATTATTTCCTCTCTTTTATTTTCCAGGCCACTTATCCGTTTTTCTGCCTCTGTTATTCTGCTATTGTTTCATTCTAGAGAATTTTAAATTTCATTTATTGTGTTGTTCATCATTGTTTGTTTGCTCTTTAGTTCTTCTATGTCCTTGTTAAATGTTTCTTGTATTTTCTACATTCTATGTCCAAGATTTTGGATCATATTTACTATCATTTCTCTGAATTATTTTTCAGGTAGACTGCCTATTTCCTCTTCATTTGTTTGGTCTGGTGGGTTTTTACCTTCTTCCTTCATCTGCTGCATATTTCTCTGTCTTCTTGCTTTTTTTAACTTACTGTGTTTGGGGTCCCCTTTTCAGAGGCTGCAGGCTCCTAGTTCCTGTTGTTTTTTGTGTATGCTCCCAATGGGTGAGTTTTGTTCAGTGGCTTGTGTAGGATTCCTGGTGGAGGGGACTGGTGCCTGTGTTCTGGTGGGTGGAGCTGGATCTTGTCTTTCTGGTGGGCAAGGCTGCATCCAGTGGTGTGTTTTGGGGTATCTCTGAACTTGGTATGATTTTAGGCCGCTTCTCTGCTAATGGGTGTGGTTGTGTTCTTGTCTTGCTAGTTGATTGGCATAGGACATCCAGCACGGTAACTTGCTGGCCATTTGGTGGAGTTGGATCTTAGCATTGAGAAGGAGATCTCTGGGAGAGCGCTCCCCGATTGATATTACATGGGGCGAGGAGGTCTCTGGTGCTGCAATGTCCTGAACTTGGCTCTCCCACCTCAGAGGCTGAGGTCTGACACCAGGCCAGAGCACCACGACCCTGTTGGCCACATGTCTCAGAAGAAAAGGGAGAAAAAAATGAAAAAAGATTTATTAAAATAAAATATTAAAAAATATTTTTAAAAATTGAAAAAATATTAATAATAAAACAAACAGCAACCAAACCAATAAATAAGTCCACCAATGATAACAAGCACTAAAAATTGTACTAAGAAAAACATAAAAATCAGAAACAAATCAGTCACAGACAGCAGACCCCAAGTCTACTGTTGCTCCCAATTCCACTGCCTCATTTTTTGGAGGATTCATTGTCTATTCAGGTATTCCACAGATCCAGGGTACATCAAGTTGTTTGTGGGGATTTAATCCACTGCTCCTGAGGCTGCTGGGAGAGATTTCCCTTTCTCTTCTTTGTTCACATGGCTCCTGGGGTTCAGTCTTGGTTTCAGCCCCACCTCTGTGTGTAGGTTGCCCTCAGGCATCTGTTCCCACCCAGACAGGATGGGGTTAAAGGAGCAGCTGATTAGGGTGGTCTGGCTCACTCATGCTTGGGGGAGGGAGGGGTACAGATGTGGGGTGAGCCTGCAGTGGCAGAGGCCAGCATGACATTGCAACAGCCTGAGGCGCCCCGTGCGTTCTCCTGGGGAGGTTGGCCCTGGATCATGGGACCTGGTCAATGGCGGGGTGCACAGGCTCCTGGGAGGGGAGGTGTGGATAGTGACCTGTGCTTGCACACAGGATTCTTGGTGGCTGCAGCAGCAGCATTAGCATTTTATGCCTGTCTCTGGGGTCCAAGATGATAGCCGCAGCTCACACCTGTCTCTGGAGCTCGTTTAGGCAGTGCTCTGCCTTCTGTGGGCAGACAGGGAAGGAATCTGTTCTCCTCACGCACCCCAAAACAATAGTCTCTTGCCTCTTAGGCAGGTCCAGACTTTTTCCCGGACTCCCTCCCAGATACCTGTGGTGCACCAGACCCCTTCAGGCTATGCTTATACAGCCAACCCCAGTCCTCTCCCTGGGATCTGAAGCCCAAGTCTCAGCTCCCAGCCTCCACCTGCCTTGGCAGATGAGCAGACAAGCCTCTCAGGCTGTTGAGTGCCAGTCGGCACCATTCCTCTGTGTGGGAATCTCTCCAGTTTGCTGTCCTCACCCCTATAGCTGTGCTCTCCTCCATGGCTCCAAAGTTTACCCCCTGCCCACAACCTGTCTCCACCAGTGAAGGGCTTCCTAGTGTGTAGAAACATTTCCTCCTTCACAGCTCCCTCCCAGAGGTGCAGGTCCTGTTCCTATTCTTTTGTCTCTGTTTTATCTTTTGTCCTACTCAGGTACGTGGGGATTTTCTTGCCTTTAGGGAAAACTGATGTCTTCTGCCAACATTCTGTAGGTGTTCTGTAAGAGTTGTTCCACATGTAGATTTTTTTTGATGTATTTGTGGGGAGGAAGGTGATCTCCACATCTTACTCCTCTGCCATCTTGAAGTTCCCCTCCTGTAGATTCCCTTTAACTGGTTAATAAAATCTCTCAGTTGTAGTGTGCTAGGATTTTTGATAATAAATTGATATTGAATTGTTTAAAAAATGATTTTTCCATATGTGGAGATAATCACAATTTTCAAACATTAAAAACAATTCTATATTTCTCGATATATTAACTTTGAATGTACTTCTAATTCAATTTATTTGATAATTTGTATTTTTGCATTTACTTTTAAGAGTGAGATTGGCCTGATATTCCTTTTCTTGTGATATCATTCTCAAATTTTAGTATCAAGAAAATTCTGGCTTAGTAAAATGAGCTAGGGATTGGATTTAAGGAAAATTTGAATTTGTTGTGAGTTTGGTGTTATTTCATTTAAAATGTATGAGAAACACTACTTTGTTAGTCTCCAGTGATATCAAAGGGAAGGCCCTTTGTTCAGGTTTTCTGGTTGGTCACAGTGGGAGTTGGTTTCAAATATCCATTTCTCCATTCTCAGGAGCCAGACACTATATAAAGGGTAATATGTATCAATGTTGTTAAAAATATACAAAGTAACTTGACCCAGCAAATTAATTTATAGAAATTAATTTTAAGAAAAGACTATAAAATTCTTAAATACTACAAATAGAATGATGTCCTCAAGGACATAAATTTATACACAAAATAACTTTCATTTCAGCATTATTTAGAAAAGTAAATGCAGCAAATGATGTGTATGTTCATTAGTAAAAATTTGATTAAATAATTATATTATCCTCCAGTGATAGAATATCATGCATCCAATAAAACTTAGATTTGATATATATATACACAGACACATATATGATAAGATATTATTGCATAACTGAACAAATAGGCATAAAATTATACGTAGGTTCAAAACAATTTTATCTAAGATGTGGCTATGTATATATTCATTAAAATGCTGATACCTTATATAAAAATATTAATAGTTTTTTTCTCTGGATTGTAAGATTATGAATGATTGTTACTTTATTTATTAAAGATACTTTATAGTATAATGTATGTCATTTATAAAATTTATTATGCTCTTAACAGAAAAATCAATAAAACTCTTTTAATGATTGGAACCTATAGTTGAAAATATATCACTCTGAAGACGAGCTGTTATTTTTTTACAATATAATTAGTATTACCTTGTGGAAGTTATAGCCGAACAAAGTTTGGCTCAGTATAAAAAATTACTTTTTAATAATTATAGCCTAGCAAAATGGCATACCTTGTGAATCTTTGGGAATTTTAGGCAGGGTTTCTACAGAACACAGAAAGAATCATATCTTTATTTGCTGGAAAGATTATATTCCCTAGTTTCCTATTTTAACATTGATCACACACACACATATATATACACACACATATACCTATACATACACATACACACATAAATATAATACTCTATATCACTTGAGCACATTTTCATGAACTGTACACAATAAGTGAAATAAAAATAGATTTTGTAAGAGATAGCAAAATATCCAACCAAATATCATTATTCCTATACTTTCTCCTCCTCTTAGAAGAAAACCATTCTAAGAAACCATCACAATGAACAAATAAAACATAATCTTTAGTGTATTTGTTACAAACACATGACACCACAGAAAATTAACATTAAAGGTACTGTGGCTTTGATTTGAAGATCATAAACTTTATAAACCATTATGTGATGCTTACTTCATAGCACATATACTAAAATTGAAAACAGGGAGAAAATGTACAGAATAACACCCAAATTCATTTTTATCCTCTTTTTCTTCTATATTCTCTTTGCATTGTTTTATATAAGCCTGTGGTAAATTTTAATCTGAGAAAAATCCTATGAATATTTTTAAAACTACAATATATTTATGAAAAAAAAGAATGGAGGTTAATGGAGGATGAGACAACACATTTTCATCTGTATTTCTCTGGTATAGACATCCACCCACTTGACATAAATTTGCTAATCTCTAATATTGAATACTGTAAAATAAATTTACAAAAACTTCCCACAAACTGCTTAGAAATTGGAATGCAGGGTCAGGCAATGCATTTAGAACAAATTCAAGGTAAGGCTTTAGAAAAATAGATAACTTTTCAGTGGAGTTGAGAAGATAAATAAACAGAGGAGATAGTGTTTTGATAACCTAAAGAACAATTCAGAAAGGAAAAAGAAAAAAGCATTAACACTGATTTTGAAAAATATTATAAAGTTGGTTTGACTTTCAGTTTTCCAACTTCAGATCACACTGATAAGATTTCATACACATCTAATAGTAAGCCTAATTTTAACACATATAAGTGGAACAGGAAAAGCAAAAATTTAAACTCCTTGTCACAAAGGACAGGAAAAACAAAAATTTAAACTCCTTGTCACAGAGGTAAAAGATTATACAATTGTTTCAATAACTTACTGTGTATGTTTTTGTTTGCAATCAATTAAGCTGAATTATAATAGTACTATTAAAAAGCCTAGACCAAGTTCATAGATTGAAAGGGGAGATCCATAGCCTTCATCCAGATACAAGAAATAACACAGGACAGCCTGACCTTCTACTTGTCAGTACTTTTATATACTGTTTAAGGAAGAACTTTTATTAACAGACATCATCAATAAACATTAGATTTTCCATATGCTAAAGGTGACTGAGAGTTTTAATATGTCCCTTTGTTATTTTGAGGATGAGAATATTCAGTCACTAAGGAGGATGTGTGTAAGTGGATTCTGAGACATGCAGCAGACTTTTGTACTCAGGAAAGGGAAGACTTTGCTTTTGTTCCTCGCCTCGGTCTCCCTTCCTAGATTTCCTTCTAGCTTTGATCAATTCCTCAGCCTTCCTCCTGAGATCCACTGTGGTGCTTTGCAGATTCACGTATCCCTGAGCACACTTCTTAGACTTTTGGCCTGAAAAGGGGAGGTTCTCTATCTTCAAACATTCCTGAACACCCTTTATAACCATCAGTACCAGATCCACTGAAAACAGAAAATAAACCTACCACTGAGATTCTCTATTTTCAAGACTCAAGGCACTCTTATTTTCTTTAGCCCCAGTAAAAGATGTATAAGAGTAAAATGTTCAGTGCAACTTGTGTTGGCGCTTGGGAGTGGCTTTCAGCTCTCTAGAAAATGAGAGTGAAAACGACACCTTTATACCTACAAATTCTTTGCTGAAGTGTTGTGAAATGGATTTCAAACTGTTCATATACCATAAAATCAATTTGTGAGTCACAATTTTCACTAAACTATAGAATTGAAAAGCTAATATCAGACTGAATGTTGGTTAGTAAGTGTTATTTTGTAAAAATTTCATTTTGGCTATAGGCATACAGAAACAATCACACAATTATGGTATATGACATTGTGATGTAAAATATATTTCTTACTCTAGTCACAGTCATAAAGGACTGAAAGCCATTATTTTAGGACATTCTCTAGTGCTGAGCTGTTCAATATGGTAGCTACTAGCCACATGGGGCTCTTTTATTTAAATTTAAATTCATTAAAATTAAATAAAATTAAAAAATCAGTTCCCCAGTCATACTAGCCACATTCTAAGTGCTCAGTAGTCACAAGTGGCTACTGTATTGGACAACTCAGATATCAAAATTTTCATCATTGCAGAAAGTTCTATTGGACAGTGCTGCTCTAGAAAAAATCCAATGCTGTATTTATAGTATTTTCTATAGCTGTGATCTATACATAATAAATAAGGTCTAACAACTAATGAACTTTGCATTGGGTTTGTCTTTTGCTGCTATAACTTTTAAGCAATAGTGCTTAATTGGTTGAACTAGGCATTTCAAAAGATCCCATTGTTTTAATTTAAGTATAGTAAGACCCAAAACTACTAAGGCAGTAACAAATAATGGTTAGAATCATGGACTCTGTGGCTGGGCTACTCAGATATAAATCCACTATCTACCTGGGTAAACTTGGATAACTTAAAGTTTACTTACCTTCCCCCAGCTTTCTTACCTGTAAACTGGGTATGAGGTGCATAAATAATATTATCTATCTCTTAGTACTTAAATGTATAAAGTAAACTTTATACTATAAGTTTATATTTATTAAATGCCTAGGCAGTAACAAGTACCTTAAGTAGTAATTATTATTATTTTTATTATTATTATTTTTTGTGTACTTTTGTTTGTATAAATAAATGTATACCTGTCTTCACAGATTTCCAAAATAGGTCAAGCATTTTGTGAAAATGCACAGAAGCCATGATGCAAAGCTATGATAATTAAAATTTTAATTTGGTTATTGACATTAAGTTCTCCTTTCTATGTGTGAGATTCTGGGAACATATTTATATATTACAAGTAAAAGAAAACTGCTGAGTATCTGTGTTTGAACATTGTTTACTTTTAGCATTATTTTGTTTGTAACACAAACTTAAATGAAAGCTTACCCATAATGATAAGATGGAGAAGTTGGAAATTGAAAAAATGTAGAACTAAGATGAAAATTGGTAATCATTTATACTTTAAGAGACAGGTTATCTTCAGAGTAAAGTGTTAACTTCATATTTGTCAGGCCTGGTTTCACATCCCAGCTGCCACATTTACTCACCATACAAGGAGGGGGCAAGTTACCTTTCTAAGTCTCACTTTCATCATCTAGAACATGAGTATAATAATATGTATATCCTATAGATTTGTGATATGAAATGAGACAATGTATGTAAAATGCTAAGAACAGTGTTCAGCATATATTAATTGTTCAACAAATGTAAGCCTTTATATTATTTAAATAATAGTAAATGCCTCTTTGGGTAAGTACTTAAACATCTGAAGAGTTTGATCTTTTTCCTAAAACTGAATTGAACTGTATCTCTGTTTCTGGTTAGCTGTGTGATTTTGAAGAAATAATTCAATTTCTCCAGTCTTTGGTTTCTATAGGAAAATAAGGCAAGTTCATTAGGTACTCCCTAAGATTGTGTCTGAGCCTGTGGTTTGTAATCTCTAAATAAAGAAAGATTGTTACAGAAATGATGTGATATAATAATCGTGAGGGAAACTGAGTATATTTAGGCATATTTGAAATTTTGAATGCTTTAAAATACAAACTTTCAGTCAGCGTCAGCCTGGTGATCAATTTATATGGCTTGATAAAACATACCAGATTTCACAGTTTTCAACAATTTTCACTTAAGTAGGTCTTCTAATTGCTTTTACACTTACATCTCCTATGACTCTGGTAGAGATGGATTTGATATTAATTATGTCTTAATTTATATAGAAGGAGCAATCGAGCACATATAATTCAATAAGAAACCATAGAAAATGTATATGGTTTTATTGGGATCTCTGGGGTGACCTCTTATAAATAGCACTTTTTAAAGAAATAAAACAAAAGTTAAAGATGGAAGCCAAAATATAATCTTTATTTCTGATAGAAGTTAGATTGAAAAACATGAATTGATTTGAGAGACAGGTTGGCTTGTTAGATAAATCCTAGAATTTAACCTATCAGGTTTCAGAAAGGTAACAAGTGGTGCCAAGATAAAATTGAAGAGAAGGAATGGAGCAGAACTGTGAACCCAAGCTTGTGATGTCTAGAAACTCTTTCAAGGAGAAGAGGAGAAAGCTGCCCCTGTTATTCTTGCCCAGGTTATTCTCTGTAAATTTATAGCTAGAACCATTCAATATTCATCTAGGAACAGGGAGGTTAAAAGGGCTGAGAGAAGGCCAAGTATATTTAGGGAAACAATTCTTCCTCATGTCAACCAGGTCCAACAACAGTTTTGCAAATGTTTCATCATTCAATTAAATGGAAGTGGATAATTTACTCTTCTTTTTTTCATTATTAAATCAAATAGAGAGGCTTTGCAAAACATGCTTCATGTGATAAGATTAGTTTCAAAAAGGCATGAAGAGTGAGTTTGTTTTCATATTTCTATTCCTCAATTGGTCCACTATTTTGCTCTGCAATTATTTTGGACAAACTTGTAAAATATTATTGAAGTGTGTTTATATATGCCATATTTCCAAAATAATATTCCCTCACTGACTCTGACTAGTTCATTACATTTCAATATGGAAATTTCTTCCTTTATTGTGCTGCAAATATCCAAATGAACTACACACCACGTGTTTTTGTTTTGTCAAAGTGGCCACATCTTTTGGGGATAAACTTCACAAAAAATCTAATCATTTGAGTTTGTTTTGTGTTTCCTTGTTTCCCTTCACAAAGCTACTAGCTACTAGATCTGGTGGTTGGATACCTATCAACAAAAACTGGGCCAGATCGTCACAATTCAGACAAAGCCTGTAATTAGTCTTAGAGTTTATTCTGATTGGAAGAGCTAGACCCAGCAATAAAATAAAAGACCGCTTTAAAAATTCCCTACATTATTTAGCTCAACCTCTTCTTTGAGAAATAGAATAACTCCGGACATGTCTAACCAGTAAGGACAAGTAGATGTAACTTCTACTTCACCTCATCCAGGCTTCCGTAGAGGGAACAGGTTAAAGCATAATAAAAATTGCTGCAGTTCAGAAAATATAATTAAAAGGAAGTTTTTGGAATTACATTAGTAAGATGTAGAGCACAGTTCTCCCAGTTCAAAACACCAAATATATTAAATAATACATGAAGATAAGACCTGCTTTTGTTTTAAATGAATGAGCTGGAGGGAAAGTTAGGAAAACAAATGGAGGAGACAAATAGAGTTCTGAAGGATGAAGGGATATTGAATAACATTTACCTAGATGGCATCTGCCAAACCCTAGGGCTTTGTAATATGGCATTAGCAGGGTGTGCACATATATGGGAACTATGACAAAATCCTGGGTCTAAGGGAGAATGAAAGGTCAGGTTAGAACCTCTCCTTACTGTCAACACACACACACACAGAGGATTCTTTGACTCCACAGTGAGTAAACCTAGAAAAAAACTAGAAAGCAATAAGGTGTTTAATTTCCTGTCTTGGTCTTGGCTCTAGGTGGAACAGAAAAAAATATTAATTTTCTTTTTTATCAATCATTGTCTGGTTGGTTTCCAAATATTATGTTGGATCTCAAGTTTGTAAAAATCTGTCTACAGATTTTGTCCTGTGGCAGAATTTTAAGTAAATTAGAGATGAACACAATTATTATATATAAAACATTAGACTAATTTATAAAAAAATTAAATGTATAAAACATTTTTGGGAATATTTGGTTTGATTAAAATACTGGTTTTGATAGAAATGCTATTAATATGTTGCCCAAAATTATAGTTAATTAGAAAATGTATTAGGAAATTTGGAAATAATAAACATATTCATATTGCTTTTGTGGGTTAGAAAGTTTTAGCTAGAATGAAAGTCTACTTGATGTCATTAGTTTGGAAGATACTAATGTATTGAGGACTGTAACTGCTGATTAATAGAGTAGTTCATTCTGTTTTTTTGCATTTTGAGATTATGATTTATGCATGTCTTTGTGCTAGATAGCACTGATCATTGCTCCTTCATTAGTCGTTCCCACTGAAAGTTATGTTTATATCCAAAACTTCTGCCCTGGGATGGATCATATTGTGTGAGAAATAATTACAGGGCAAAAGTGGAGAGCCACTGCTTAAAACGTGTTAGAAACTATATGCTTGATGTGCCTCCCAGTTTCCATAGTGTGATTCTGTCTAATTATCCCTAGGGATCTGCTAGACTCTCTGACAATTAAGTAGATAATCTTTTAACATTGGGAAATATTTATTTTAAGTCAGGTAGTTATGTTGAGCCAGATGCTGTAAGAAGAGTCTTTCTTAATAAAATTATTTAACTATTTAAGGACACCTGAGGACTAACTATTAATTTGGTCAGTCAATTGATGCCACTGAAACACCCTTATTACCCTGAAATATGGTTGGAAACGATAAAGTTACATTTCTGTTCTCCCCAATGTTAAGGTTGCTACCTCTAATAGACCATACTTTGGAGACTATTATTATTTTAGATATATCATTTACTGTAACAAAGCTTTACAAAATTCCTGGTTAGCCTCATTGAGGACAGGTTGATGGATGCAAACAAAGTTCAACTCAATTTACATGTCTGAAATCTCTGCACATAATAGCTCTCTTTGGTGTATTCACTTAGCTTCTAAAAACATTTCTTAAAAGCTCTGCTATTTAGTTTTCTGCTAATGAAGTACAAGGGCACTAGTGGCTGCCTCTATTATCCAATTACTCTGTCCAGTTGTTAAGATTTTGGAAGCATTTTGAATTTAGAGTTTTTGTACCAAACTGGGAACCTAGGAGGTATTTGAATTAAAAGTAGAAGACAAATGTGTCTACCTAAATTATCTTTGAAGTAAAAGGACTGTTCACAATTAATTGTTTATAAGCACATCAAATATTTGAAAACTTGTTAGTACCTTATTTATAGTGTGTGTGAAAAAACAGATTAGGACTAAGTGGATTTACAGAAGACAAGAATTGAGAAGAGACAAAGAAAGCTTCAGAAGGTGTTGTATTAAATGTACACACCCAAGACTTTGTATGGATGAGAAAAAAGATATAATACATTTTAAAATTATTCCAACAAATTTATATCCTGTTTGTTCAAAAACAAAGACCCTCAAACATGAATTTCAGGCAGCACTCAAAAATACAAATACTGTAATCAGGTTCTGTTTTTTTTTTTTTTTGGTTGAGAAACAAAACAAGTTAAAGATAAACTCAAAGTCTAAAACCAACCCCCAAGTAAACACACAAAAACACAACCAGAGCACACAAAATCAAAGACTAACACACAAAATATGGCCAGAGGTCACTGTACACTTGCTAGATTTTAGCCACAAATTTGTCTGTCAGCTTATAAGTAACCAATGAATATTATGAACACATTACATGTGTCCCGGTGTTCCAAAGATGAACACAAACTGACTTCACATGAGTATAATTATTCCTAGCTGTGATATGTGAAATAAAGTTTTCCTGTGAGTAAAGAGGAGTTGTATGATATTATGGCAAATATGTCAACATTGTAATTGTAATAGATGCTATGATGAGTTTCAAAGGACCATTTCTTTCTTACACCATCCATAGCCTATGGCACATCCATGGCTTAACAACACATTAAATTCAATGAGGTAAATCCTGTGATGGGGATTTGAACAGCATGGCCTTGGTGCACATCCTTTGGGGGAATGTCTTAATACATCAAACCAGGTTAACACAGTCAGAGTGAGGTTTCCCAAACACTGCTCTCTAGATCGAGGGAAATCCAGGTTCTTGGTGGCTGGAATGAAGGCTGTCTACTTACACTCCAACTAAGACCATCCCATCTTCATCTCTATTACACAGTGACTGTTTGCTCAAGGCCTTGTTAGAACAGAGTATTCCAGAGCTTAATTTTTCTGAAATCACTAATGTAAGTTGATTGATAAATGAGCAGAGTGTTTAAATATCATTCATTCAATATTCCACAGATGTTATCCATTTCAGCCCAGTTTTGATAAGTACTAAATAGCAGTGAATTGAATTTATGCTCTTTGACACTACATGAAAGCAGGTCTGTGTTATACTGGAAAAGAATGGAGGCATATAATTCAATAATCAGCTAAGCTAAACATGGACTTCACTTCCCCTTATGAAAGTTGCTAAGACTCAAATGGAAAGACCATCCATGAATAGGACAAGATTTTCCTGAAAAGAAAAATAAGTTTGATTACATGCCAACTCTAAGGGTCAAACTTCTAGGCAATATTTCATACCTATATTGGTTTTATCCAAATAATACTGGATTTTATTCAATGTCCATCTTGCCAATTAAACAACATTGGTACGGTGTGATATCCTTTGTTATTTCAGTTGGACACTAAAAGATACATTTTTCAAATGTATCTACATGTTATTAAACAAGTCAATTATCTGAAAAATCTGTTTATCTATTAACCTAGCTCAAATAATTACTCTCTATGGTAACAAGTATATATCGGGGTCATTTATCTGCTAAGATTACTTCCAGTTCAAGGAAATAAGTACATTTTATTTGCATATAAAATGCAGAGGAACTTTCCGTCCACCATGCAGAGGTATATGCACTTTATGTATTCAAAGATATTAGCAAAGTATCAAGACAAACTTTTAAATTACAGGATTCCAGAACACTTTCATATTTTATCCCATATTATAAATCCATCAAGAGAAAATTCTTCTGATCCTGAGTGTATGTTGGCATATTGAGACATATGTTCTATATGATCATCTCAACACAAAGATTTATTTTGAGCCAAACCCTGAAACAAACCTTTCCTCTTAAAGAATTATGAAGCAGCTCAGATTTGTGGCCTAAACAAGAGGAAACTGGCAGACATTTTCAGGGGAGCACCCAATTAGCTAGAAAAGTTCTACTTTGAGGGCAAAGGGACTGAGGTGGAACCATGATCCATCAAGAGGAATCAGAGTCACAAAAGTCACTAAACTGGTGAAGTTAGAAGGTCACCATACAAAAAGGTCTTGAAGAGTTTGGTGACAGAAACCATTATTTGGGACATTATTGAGTAGATTTTAATAAATTGATTCTGTTTTTTGAGGGAACATTGCTAGAAATCAGTCAGAAAAATAGCTTGTGGAGCTTAGGCTTTTATATGTCAAACTAGGAAAGTAGTCTCCATAGGCAGCAATCAGAATCTGACCTGTCATGACCTCACTCACCAAATTCATGCCTTAAGTAACGAACCCTTAGTATCTCACTTCATTACCAGATCTGAAGAATAAATATTTTCACATAGATTTGCCATACTTGAGATTTTTGAGGCATTAATAATATATAGTCAGAGTTAAATTTAAGATCCTTGGTGGCTGCTTCTGAGTTTTGATGTATATGGCAATTGTATCAGGCTTCTTAGCTGTAGGCAACAGAATCTGACTCTGATTATTATTTAAGCAAAAAATAAATTTTTAAAACTAGAATGAGTAGATCACAGAATACCAGGAGTCTTGAGAAGCAGGTACAGAAAAAGAGTGAGAAAAAGGGTGCTGGGCTGCAGTCAGGACCTTACCCAAAATCATGCCACAGAATGAGAACAAGCCTCTAGCACTGCATACTACAAGAAGAGGCTTCCATGGTTACAGGCTTCTCCTGGAAACATGGCTACTGTCCCCCCAGAAATCAGCATGT
Organism: Monodon monoceros; assembly: GCF_005190385.1. Classification (NCBI taxonomy): domain Eukaryota; kingdom Metazoa; phylum Chordata; class Mammalia; order Artiodactyla; family Monodontidae; genus Monodon; species Monodon monoceros. Next base: position 39,161,546 of record NW_021703767.1, read on the forward strand.
GTCTGCTCCACAGCCACCATGGACCATCAGAATTCATTCTCTGCTGTTCCTGTTTCTTTAACATTCTTCTCTCTGTATATTTCAATTCAGAAACGACAGAGGGTGTTTCTGATGTAAGAAATCGAGGTATGTGTCTTATACTAAATGCAAAGGGAGATTAAAATGTAATCACAGGGCATTTTCAGTTTCAAGTAAAAGAGAAGCTCTGCCTCTCACCAAAAGTACCTAATACTTAATGAGTGCATCTTCTGTGTTAGGCACTGTTGTGTGAGTTTAGTTTCATATTATGGAGAAATCATTAAGTAAGGAGAGATTCAGGCAGCTACAACAAATATGCAGAGAAGGGTGAAATAGTCACTTCACTAATGTTCCAGAATACATTCCAAGTAGTGTTGTAAATAAAGAGGAAAGAGTTTTGGAATGGTGTTTCCCTAGGGTAAAAATAAAAGTAAAATTTTCCCTAAGTTGGTCCAATATGTCAAAATTCAGCACTGGGAAGTTTATTCTATAAATACTTTGGTGAAGAATTTTCCAGTTGGTCAATGTCTTCAGAAAAATGCCTCAGGAAGAATCAGATTTTTCTTTCTTTAATCGCTTCAGAGAGAGTCCAATGGACCATCTGCATCCTGGCATTCAAGACCCCAGAGAGCAGTGACATTTACCGAACTGCCGTGTCAGCTGGCAATTGGAGGCTCAGCAAGGCAAAGCAAACCCCCCTTAACACCCTCTGCATGTTGAAGCCAGCACTACAGAAGTAAAATCTAACTTGTATAAGGGATTTTATGATTTCAACCTTTTTTCCTCTCAGCCAAGTTCTTATTCCAGTATCAGAAAAAGTAGGTGAGTAGTCTCAGGGCACCAAAGATAGAATTTGAGAGAGGTTGAGAGAGACTGTTGGGGTGGGGAGAGTTGGTATAAGGGGAAGGAGAAAGGAGGGGAGGGGAGGAGATTAGATAAAACAAGAGAACACAGAGAAGATTTGATTTTAGAAGTGTGAATACAAAAATTAAAACAACAAAAAAAGCTCTTAACACCCTTAATCATACAGTCTCCATCTACCCTGGCTGTCTTCACTTCCTTAACCACATTCACTCTTGAAACACAAAATATCCATTTCAGCTCTCTAAACCTACTTGTCAAATGTAGGTTTCCTCATCATTCATATCCTATTTGCAGAATCTGCTTTGAAAATTTCAGTCTTGTATCTTAATCATGTTTGACTACGCTCTCTTTTTGGAAGCTCTCTTACTATGCAGAATCTCCTAGTTTTTCACCCATCTTCCACTGGCCCTATAAGTCTCCCAGGCAAGCTTCTCTGACCAACCTAACCTTAGATGTAAGACATTAGAATCCTTTCTCCTGTTCTCATCATATTTACCTTTCTTCCTGGGTGGTTTCATCCATGGCCTCATCTGCCAATAGTATATCTCGTGAATCCCCAATCTTTAGCCCACTTCTCATTCCTGAGTTCCGGTCTACTAAGGTCAACTGTCTACACACTGGATATTTATAACTAAATGCGCCATAGCAAATATAGCATGCTTAAAACTGAAATAACCTCCCTATCCATTCCCTCCCTGAAAGTGGTACATCTATGTTCACACGGTTAAATGATAGATATTATTGTTCAAGCAGCTAACTTAACAAAACCAGAAAAATTTTAGATTATGAGATAGGAAGTCAAAAGAAAGCTAAATACATGGTATAACTGAATGTATTTTTAAATTGTAATCTACTGTGCAAATCTTTACTATTATTCCACCAGATGGCAAGTGTGGGACCAGAGGTGCTTTTCTTAGCATTGTATTCTAATTCCTACAATAGTTGTATTTTAATAAATGTTTGTGGAGTGATGATGAGATGATAATGATGATGATAATGATATTGAAGTTATTTTGAGGTAAAATGCGCTACCATATTTTTTCTGGCACATCTTAAGTGCTCAGTAAATTTCATTAGATAAGACATAAATGAGTACTTTTTTTTACAAATGTATTAATCCCAAGTCAGTTATAACTAGCTCACAATTTTTGGTAGAGAATTTAAATTCTGGAGATAGCTTTGCCAGGAATGGGAGTACAGGGAAGGAAGGAAAAATAGTTGAAAATATTGTAGAGGCATGGCTCTCAGAGAGTGGAGGGGAAGGGTAGGGAAGCTGGGGGATAGGAGACCTAGGCTCCTTTTTCATCCCTATCCTGGCTTCTCAAGCCTCTCTTAGGAATGGAGGAGAAACAGAAGAAATGATTCTGAACAATCATGGATTGTTCTTAATTCCTTTGTGCCAATCCCGAACTACTCAGAAACACCGAGAATGATTTCAAGGAAAATATGAGAGTGTAAGTTTGTGAATGTATGTGTAGGTACAGTACAGACAGTGTCTTAGTCAGTTAGTAAATAGAGAGGTGGTAAGTGTCATGCAGTTTCTGGGTACATTGGTGGTCAGCTTCTCTCTGGTTGTGAAGAAACATGCATGAGAAGAAGAATCCCAAGTGTTTCTACTAGATTCAGCCTAGACTGGTGGCATTACTTAATACATTTTATATATATATATATATATATATATATATATATATATATATATATATATGTGTGTGTGTGTGTGTGTGTGCGTGTGTGTGTGTGTGTATATACACACACATATATATTTCTTTATAAAATAACCGTTATATTTCTTCAATCTACTCTGCTAAGTAGGAGGACAAAGCATTTAGCAAGAATTAACAGTGTAGAGTTAGGTTTGTTACTAAAATACAGTTGATCTTTCAACAACATGGGTTTGAACTGAGCGGGTCTACTTATATGTGGATTTTTTTTCTATAGTAAATACTACAGTACTACAACATCCTCTAAATTGGTTGAACTCGCGGATGCAGAAGCATGGATACAGAGGAACTGCTTATACAGAGGGCTGACTATAAGTTGCATATGGATTTTTGACTGCTTGGAGAATCAGTGCCACTGTGATATGAAAGTTATTTCAGAAAAGTCCATGTGGAAGGTACTAGGAAGTCAGTGAAATACAGAGAAGTAGTGAAAGTCAAGAGAGATTAGCCCTAAATTTTAGTGGAAAGCAATATTGTGAGTTAACAAGGTCACCCTGACTGTGAAACTCTCGCCTTTGTTACTTCAGCATTACTAACTTTTGTGTCATACAAGAAATCACTGAGGATATTTAACAGATTGTTTAAATGAATGATAGAGTTTTGTTAGTTCATCCAGTTATCCCTTTGCAAAATGGCTGGTTAAAAACCAAAGCTCAATAGGAACCCTCATTCATTGCTGTGGGAATATAAAGTGGTACAGCCACACTGGAAGACAGTCTGGCAGTTTCTTACAAAGCTAAACATAGTTTTACCATATGATCCTGCTATTGTGTTCATAGATTTGTACCCAAATGATTGGAAAGCGTTATGTTCACATGAAAACATTCATGCAAATGTTATGGAAGCTTTATTCATAATTGCCCCAAACTGAAAGCAACCAAGATGCCCTTGAACAGGTAAATAGAAAAACAAACTGTGAGTATCATTTTATTTAATGATAAAAATGGATGAGCTATCAAACCATGCCAAGACATAGATTAATCTTAAATGCATATTGCTAAGTGAAACAAACTAGTCTACCAACCTGAGCAGGCTACATACAGTATATACTACTCATGTGACATTCTAAAAAAGGCAAAACTATAGAAATGGTACACAGATGATTGGTTGCCAGTAGCTCAGGGAGAGAGGGGGATGTTGAGGAGATAAAGTATAAGGGATATTTTAGGGCAGAGAATCCATTCTGTACAATATGGTAATGTTGGATACATAACATTATGCATTTATCCAAATATATAGAACTTTGCAGTACAAAAGTGAAACCTTAAAGTATACAAATTAAAACAAAAATATTTTTGAAGGCTGCAGACCCGAGGACAAAATCCAGAATGTAATAAAAGTATCTACCTAAGCCTATTGCAGATGTGTACAACCTCTCTGAAGGAACATAAAGATGTTAACCTCAGCATCTTTGGAAATGAGCAGAGTGTACAAGATTAAAGGCAAAAGGAACTTTATAGATGCACTGTACTCTGTTGATAAATTTGTTTCCCATGAAGGTACTGCTCAACTGTTCTGAAACCACTATACGTGGATATTAGAACTGAATAAATAAGCTAATAAATGTATATGTTGGGAGTCAGACTTCTCACTGTTATTTAATTCAGTTAGGAATAGAATTACCATACGATCTAGCAATTCCACTTCTGGATATTATATATACCTCAAACAATTGAAAGCAGGGACTTAAACAGATATTTGCACCTCCACATTCATAGGATCATTATTTACAACAGCCAAAATGTGGAAGCAACCCAATGGAATAGTATTCATCCTTAAAAAGGAAGGAAATTCTGATACATGCTACGACATGGGTAGACCTCAAAGACAATATACTACACGAAATAAGCCAGTCGCAAAAGGACAAATACTGTACGATTATACTTGTATACAAGGTATCTAGAGCACTCAGATTTATGGATACAGAAAGTAGTTTGGTGGTTGCCAGGGCCTGGGAGGGAGTGTGAGGTTATTGTTTAACGAGTACAGAGTTTCAGTTTGTGACTTTGTGGAGATGGATGGTGATGAAGGTGGCTCAACAACGTGATAGTACTTAATGCCACGGAACTGTACACTTAAAAATAGTTAAAATGGTAAATTTCATTTTATGTATATTTTGCCACCATAAAACAAATAATTAAATAAATGAATCCTTAGCTCATGGCATGAAATGGTTGAGTAATCTGATATCTACATTTAGTCTACTGTTCTTATATCAGTCATTCAGAAAGGTTAATGTACTGAAGTACCTAGAAAGAAAACAAACATACTGCCCCCTTTGCTACCTGCACCTTACCCTTAACCCATATTATTACTTGCACCAATCTTGAGTCATACAGTCACTTAAGCCTCTCAGAGCTATGCTCTCTGACTTTTAACATTGTACACTTCCCTCGCATAGCATATTTGCTGCTCCATAAGTAATTTAGATAGAAAACTCTTCTAGCAAAAGGCCTATTAAATTTCACCATTGCTTTTCCTCATTAAGCTGGAACAGTAAAAGAATAAAAAAAAAAACCCAAAACAGTAACAAAACTGAATAGCTTATACTTTGTAAAAGCAACAGTTCATTGCATATTGGAAATTTTATATTGAAATCTTAGAAAAATTCTAGTTTTGAATGCTATTATAGGATAATTTTGTATTGTAAAATACAGACTTATAGCTGCATATGTGTGAATATTTGTACCATTTCTTTCTCCTCAAACTCACATAGGACTTTCCAATCTCTAATAGCCATAGTACTGGTCATACGTTTATCACACAGAGATGGGAGCCAGCCCAGTCTTCCATGTGATGTGTGTTAAACAGTGGTAACTCTCATTTCATGAAATAAATTGATGCAGAGGTGAGTACATCCTAAAATAACACTGAGTCGGGAAAAAAGATTGCATAAAAACATAACCTTAATGAATAACTGTTCAATAAATACTTCTCATGAAATCAGATAGATTCAGGATTTCTTTTGCATTCTTGTTAGGTAGTTGGAAGAGATGAATATAATTATGGAGAATGGGCCAGATGGCATATTTGAAACCCAGTGGGATAAACCAGATGGAATGCTGTTATTCTGCCCATTTATCTATGAATAGAAAATAGGTAGGGGGATGGTCTGGAGTCTGTTGATAATAATGATTTTCTGAAGATATCCTGTTGTTTCTGTGGTTGGTAAGTGTATAAGTGTGTGTGAGTTTGATGTAGCTGTAGTAATTCAAAATAGAAAAAGTGAGCGGAAGGCAGTTTGTATCATTTTACAGGTTCCTTCTGACAAACTGTGAAGAAAAGATGTACCAATTTTAAATAATTTTGAGAAAAAAGAAAGCAAACTGTTAAAAATTTTAAGCTAATTAGCATCTGTCAGTGTAATATTCTGTAGGATATTCTTTGTGTGAGCTGTGACTCTGTATGTGATGTTTGTGTATGTGAGAGAAAATAAAATTAGGTTCAGAGAGGAGGACGTTTACATAGGGAAAGTAAGGTGGTTTTGAGAAGTAAAGATATGGTGGGTTACTGTGACTTTACCTCCTATAGGATTATTTGTACAGTCAAGGGCATTAGTTCTTTTCAGTTTGCACCTTGGAGAAGGGGTAGTGATTTTCAATGTTTTGTATTTTGTTTTGTTTTTGAGGGGGGTAGAGTTTTGCTGGGTTTTCTTTGACTCAAATAATAAACACATTGGTAGCATAGAGAGCCAGAACACACACACATGCACACGCACACACACATAAAACAATACAGAGACAAAAATTTCATCAAATGATACTTACGCTTACAATAAATCATGCACTATTATAGTTTCTATTATATTTTTGTTCTCTTCTAGTTATTATTTAAATGCTGGTTGTGTATCCTTAAAATGATTTTATAACTCATTTATTGGTTACAATTACAAAAGCATTGTCATAAAGAGTTTGATAAATTAAAATAATCTTGCTAAAATGCTCATCTTTAATCTTCAATATCTTTCTTCACCTTTTTCTGACATTTCTGATTATCAAAGTCAAAATCTCCTAAAATAATCTTTCCTCTCAATGAAAGCCCTGAGTGTTATGCATCAATTGTACTATGATAGTTTATTTTGCTGCTCCCTGTTTATTTAAGATGAACTTTTCCTTAAACCAGGGACACTTGCTAAAAAGCAGGCAAGTTAGTTCAGTGGCAGTAAACAAACTGCAAGAAATGATGTTTCTTCTAATATAGTAACATTGCCTTGCCTCATGTAAAAATTAGCAAGCGTAATGGGAAGCAAGTTTTAGGCAGTGGTCTTCCTCTAACTTGTCAACTGCTGTTTTCCTGAAGTTTTAACCTTAAGGCTATCAAAGAGTGAGACAGGCAGAGTATGCATTTTGGCACTGATCTCCAACCCCTAAAGACCCAGCGAGCCAGGCTAGTGTGATTCACACTGGTTCAACCTCCCTCTCCCTTAGCTGCCTCTTTGTGCTCCAGCATTTTTCAAGTTCAATTCCTTGTTCCTGCCCTGCTTATCATTGTACTTTTACTTTAACCTTGAGCTCAGCAGTCCCAGTTGGTTATTTGAAGCAACAAGCAACTTTTCAAGTTTGGAACTTTTTGTACTACTTTTTTGATGAAAATATTTTACTGCTGGAAACTGCTCTAATTCCCTCATAAGACTTAGTTTACAATCCTGGATTTCCAGAGGCCTTTCCCACCCCCAGGGTGACTTATCTATAGGACACCTTCAAAGTGCTATTTTGAAGGTGTGTGCCTTTGTGCTTCATGAAATCTTTCCAGGCAGAGTTTGACCAAACACAGCTAATGGTAAACTAGAATCAGGGATAACTAATGACCTAGAACATAAAAAATTAAAGAGATAAAACAATACAGTTGCCCATTTAAAAGACTAATTGTGCTCATTTATGATCTTTGCTTACTATTTATACCCCAATTACCTTGTGGCAGGATACGGATTGTGTATTCATTAAGCATGTGCTAAATACACTTTGTTGTAAGTTTTGTTTGATTATCACTCTAAACTTTATTCACGTTTATACAGCTTTCAGAGTTCATTGCTCATTTGACATCTGCTCATAACTTAAAAATTACTGGGAAATTGCTGTATACTTAGGAATTAAGGGCAACTTAGCACCAGAGAGGAGTCTAGATCCCTGAGTTCTAGATGTAATTCATCCGAGAGTGAGTTGTATGACTTTTGGGGAGGCAACTTAACATCTTGGATCTTTAGTTTCTCTAAATGAACACTAAATTAGGTAGCATATATGATCTTTACAGTGCCTTTCTAGCAAGAAAAGAGAGAGGGAGGTGGGAGGGGGGGAGAGGGAGAGAGAGAAGAGATTTGATTTCATCATGGCTTAGAAAGTATGAATAACAGGGAGGATTAGCCAGCAAGCCAACAAACCATTATTAGATACTGACTGCCTGAATAAGTACTTGTTAAATAATTTGGTTGAAAATTTTCCCTTAATTGATCAAAGTTTAGCTCTTACAAATCGAATTTAAATTTTACACAATCGGAATGAATGTAAAATGGATGAGAGAACTGAACACTTTAGGTTCTTGTTTTTGATTTATCTTTGTTTTGTGGCTGTAGCTTTTCTTTAGGATTATTCTTACGGCTTTAGTGTGGAAAGTTAACAGATTATTCAAAACATCTCGTTTTGAATTCTTTGAAACAACATAGTAGTCTATCCTATTTATTCCAACTCTATAGTTTTCTCCATAGACTAACGGAAATATTCGAAGTGTATATTACATAGTAAGATAATTAAATTATTGTGTTGTATAAAAATGGAATGTTAAATATGTAAAACAATGTAAGAAGATGGTTTTAAACATCTAGATAAGTAGATTTTAAGGTTTCCTGGGAACATTAGCTTGAATAAGGAGGAAAACAAATAAAAAGAACACTCTATAATTTTTCTATATTGTATTTTAGATAGTAATTTAGATAATTTGTCCATACAGTTGTAATATTTTTCAAAACAAGTGGAAATATTTAGACAAATAACATTATTTTCTAAATGTCATTAATACAAACTACCCAATTTATTTAGGGTTATGTTTAAAATTTCAATTTTCATGCCTCAGATCCCTTAAAAAGCTTTGCCACTGATGTCAAGAGAAGTTAATTGCATCCTCATATGGTAACATTATTACAGTATTTAATATTCAAAGATGTGGAATCATTTAATCTTCAAAATATTTTATTCTTGGCAATCTATACATGTTTCCTTTTTCATTATAAATTGGACTTTTCTATAGATCAAAATTTTATTAATAGTTTGTGTTCAACTTATTTTTTAGCCTCATATCTAATAGTTTGGGTTCCTTGTATTTTTACCCCTTAAATTTTACTTTTTTCCTATCAATAGTTTTTGTGCTTTATTCCTAAAAGTAGTTTGCTTATTCCCTCTAATTATAGTATATTTTAGTTTTGGTTTCACAGAATTTGAAACACTTCCCTTGCTATACTTTACTAGTTTCCATGACAATACTAGCATCTTCCTCTTTGCCTTCCTTAACTTTAGAAAAATTAATTGACAGATATCTCTTGCTCTTAATATCATTAACTTAATTAAATAAATCATAACATGTCATCGCAAAATATGTCAGGTCAACTGCCCAACTAAACTAATCAGTCTGAAATTTAAGTTGATATACAATAGCTCATGTTTGGTATTAAATTTCTCTTATGAAGAAGGAAAACATCACAAACTGGGTTTCCAAATTGCAAACAGAGGTAGTCTGGGATGAAAGATAACAAAGAAAGATTTCATACACATAATGAAAATAAAACAAGTCTTCTTAAAGGCAGGGAAATGACTGAGAGAAAAGAAACAGACACTGTAAAAATATACACAACATGAATGACACTTAGAAATCTTAAGTAGCCTTTGTAAGTACTTTCCATTTCATAGTGAGTTCATTTGTGTTGTCCTTACCTAACCCTTGGCATTGGCTGGGTATAAGGACAAACTCCTCAACCCTTTTCAGTGGCACTAGTGTTATTAATTCCCTGTGAATAACAGTGGTAATGGTGCATCACATCTTACTTGCTAATTGTCATGGTCAGTATTGGTCTTGGTCATTGAAGTACGGTAATACTTGGGGTACTGCTGGAAAAATAGTCTTAGGACCATGCTGTAGAACAGTCCAGGAAAGCTCCGACATGTGCGTAGGTTACTGTATATTATAAACCATGCTGAGGCAGGGCAAGAAGGATATGAATGTCAAGAGTAATCACATCTCATGAGCAGCTCATCTCATTTCTGCATAAAATGTTTATTGAGTTTCTCCTATTTCTTTTCAACAGCTATCAGTTTTGTCCTTTCCTCAATCCACACTTACTACAAAATCCTTCCTCTGCACCTAGAAATATTTTACTTTGCATTTAAAGTTTTGGAGCCTCTAGCTAAAGGACACTTCCTGGCATTTCGGTTTATAAAATGAACACAGGCATGCTAATTATTTTTGCAATTGTATTCTCTTTAATAAGGTCCCCTAAGCATTGCCCTGATTTCAAAAGGATAGAGATGTATCCAGGCTCAGAATTTGGTAAAAATCTTGCTGGTAAATGCTTGATTCAAATGACTACATGTAAATCATATTAAAGTGTGGCAGCTATGCACACTAATTAATATCTTTAATATAAAAATATTTTAATTCCTGTTTATATGTGCAAACCTTTCCCTATTGGTCATTTCTCCATATTGTTTTTGATTAGTTTATATTCAACTAGTTAATATCAATTAGTTGATATTATTGATAATTAACTATGTATTTAATAACCCTAATCCATAAATTTAAATATTTATTTTTAATATGTTAACTATTTAATTTTGATTATTTTCTTCACCATATATGGTAGTTAGGTTGGCAGTTATTATTCTAAACATCATGTCCTTGGATGCATTACACTCAATTTTCGTAACAGTATGGCATTGTTCTTCATTTTTTAAATAAAGATGTTTATAAGATTGTTAGATGAACATTTGTTATTGTCCTGTTTGTGTATGTTGTTATTATTTTCAGTTTTAAAAATTGATAATCTTATGGAGATTCCCTACATTATTTGTTGCTTTTCCCTTGTTGCTTTTAATGCTTTTTCTTTGTATTTAATTTCTGTCAGTTTGATTAATATGTGTCTCAGCATGTTCCTCCTCGAGTTTATACTGTATGGGACTTTCTGTGCTTCCTGGACTTGGGTGACTGTTTCCTTCTCCATTTTAAGGAAGTTTACAGCTATAATCTCTTCAGATATTTTCTCAGGCCCTTTCCTTTTCTCTTCTTTTTCTGGGACCCCTATAATGTGAATGTTGGTGTGTTTAATGTTGTCCCAGAGGTCTCTGAGACTGTACTGATTTCTTTTCATTCTTATTTCTTTTTTTTTCATAAATTTATTTATTTATTTTTGGCTGTGTTGGCTCTTCATTTCTGTGCGCGGGCTTTCTCTAGTTGTGGCAAGCGGGGGCCACTCTTCATCGCGGTGCGTGGGCCTCTCACTGTCACGGCCTCTCTTGCTGTGGAGCACAGGCTCCAGACGCGCAGGCTCAGTAGTTATGGCTCACAGGCCCAGTTGCTCCGCGGCATGTGGGATCCTCCCAGACCAGGGCTCAAACCCGTGTCCCCTGCATTGGCAGGAGGATTCTCAACCACTGTGCCACCAGGGAAGCCCCCATTCTTATTTCTTTATTCTGTTTTTTGGCAATGATTTCCACCACTCCGTCTTCCAGCTCAAGTCACAGATGTAGAAAACAAACTTATGGTTACCAGGGAGGAAAGGCAGGGAATAAATCTGGAGGTTGGGATTGATATATACACACTCCTATACATAAAACAGATAACTAATAAGGACCTACTGTATAGCACAGTAGTACTGTATAGCACTACTCAATATTCTATAATGACGTACATAGGAAAATAATACAAAAAAGAATGGATATATGTATATGTAGAACTGATTCACTTTGCTGTACAACTGAAACTAACACAACATTGTAAATCAACCATACACAAATAAAAATTATAAAAAATTTGAAATTATTCCTTCAAAATTTTTCAGGAAGTTTCTTTTTTTGAATTACTGAGTAAATAATAGAAATAAAATCATAGTTTCATTTGTTTGCATAATTCAGGCAGTGTCTAACCTAAGAAAATCTAAGGAGGATGATCCAATGGAACTTACAGAACACATTTCAGAAAATAATAAGACACGTGAAAGAGAATCTGTTGGAAATGGATAAGTGTTATTTGGATAATTAGCCCCATTTTATACTTTACCTGGTTGAGTTTTTTTAATTAATTAATTAATTTTTATTTTTGGCTGCGTTGGGTCTTCGTTGCTGTATGTGGGCTTTCTCTAGTTGCGGCGAGTGGGGACTACTCTTCATTGCGGTGTGCGGGCTTCTTATTGTGGTGGCTTCTCTTGTTGCAGAGCACAAGCTCTAGGTGCACGGGCTTCAGTAGGTGTGGCACATGGGCTCAGTAGTTGTGGCTTGTGGGCTCTAGAGCACAGGCTTTGTAGTTTTGGTGCATGGACTTAGCTGCTCCACGGCATGTGGGATCTTCCCGGACCAGGGCTTGAACCTCTGTTGCCTGCACTGGCAGGCGGATTCTTAACCACTGCACCACCGGGGTGCACCATCAGCACTAACTGGTTGATTTTTATATTTGTTTTGAAATTTAAATTGACTAAAATTAGTGGAAGATTTTATATATTGTATAAACATATATTGAGGTTTGATGAAAGATTAGTAAAATGTTCCATATGAAAATAATATTAAACCTATTTTTTCTGTTCTGGAAAATATTTTTTTATATGAAATAAAGAAAAGTACACTGATATGTTACTTTGGTGAATTATATGATCTTTTTAAAATATGTCTTTTTAAGTAAAACTCATGCTTACACATGGAATTAACATTATTCTAATTCTATAATTTTACAGATCATCCTTATGTTGATGTGCAGTGTAACTAATTTACACACTTTAGTACATATGTTTTATGTTTTCTAAAGTGAATGAATTAAAAGGAGCACATTTAGGTTCCTTTTCCTTTTTTTTTTTTTTTTTTTGTGGCCACGCTGCGCAGCATGCAGGATCCTAGTTCCCCGACCACTAGACGGCCAGGGAAGTCCCTCCTTTTCCTATAACAGTTATTTCTGCCTAACAAAATCTAATGATTATAAACACTTGCCCTTCACAATTTCTGAATAAGACCTATTTCTTCACTTCTGTGTAGAATCTTCTAGTTAAATTTTAGTTGAGCAAATGAAGTGTATGTTTTAAGAAAATATATAGAAGTCAGTCAGTTGAGGCTTTATCAACACTTTCTTATGAATGTTTAACTAGAGAAACATTTATGCTTCAGTATATTAATGGCAAATAACTTTCTAGTGCACTGCTTAACATTTAGAGTTACCTATAAATTTTGCAGTTTCTCAAGAAGCCTAAAGCAAGTTTACTAAATCTGTACATATCTGAAAGCAAATGTTTTGATCAGAAGCGCTATTTTAATAGTTATGTACATAGGTATGCTAAACATTTCAAATGCTTTCTGGACTAAAACGCATTTATGACCAGCTTGTTGATATTGTTTTATTCAGTGATTCTGTCTTTGTCTTCTGAATGAATTGTTGGATTTAGGGATGGATAAAACAGAGATAGAAAAAGACAAGTTTTGACACAAGTTTGAGGAACATATTATATACAGAAATCTATTTATATTCTGCCTTACAAACAACTTTTTCTGTAGGATAATCATATTTGCCAATCATGTAATAAAACTCCAATGTTCTTTCTGGATTTTGTCTCTTCTTTTCCACATGATATTATTTAATACCAATCTGTAGACTGCTCCTCAGCCCTAGACTCTACGAGCATTCTAGGAAGAAAGCTAGTCATGTCAGCCTTTTCATTAATTGTGTAGCCTGGTTCTCAGTGCCTAAATCTGGTATTGTCTCTGCTGAATAAACCCTGGTTTGATTCTCTTTTTGAGTGTGATTTCTTCTGGACTGATAGCCCATTTGGCACATAATTCTATCTTTCAAGAAATTAGAAACGTTTTACCAAACTCCAGCACCTGTTGTCAGATCTCCCTAATTCAACCTTCCTATAAGTCTGGACCTTAGTCTTATGTGTTGATAAACTTAATTTCAATGTTCAGACTTTCTGAAATTCCTCATATTGTCTGTTACTGAGCCCTGGTCCAATTTCTTGAAACTCAATACACCACTACAATTCTTATCACCAAATAAAGCTGTAATTATAAGACGAGAATAACAAGATAATTTGAGCAATTTGACCAGTGTGGTGGGTCTGGAAATGTCATTTTTATTCAAAATATTTAAAATGTCTCATCATCATAAAATCATTGACTCCTTTGAAAGCATTATGGTCCTTAAATATAAAAAGCCATATTACAATATTCCATTTTATAACTAAATTGATGATTCTTCTAGTTACATATAATATCTTCTAGATTTATTATACCTGTTATGCAAATCTGACAAACAAGTAAGGATCTTTCAACACACACTGCATGCCTTCTGGGGGTGCTGATCATATTAGACACTGAGCAAATAAAAAAATTAAAATACTAAAAGTATATGGTCCCTTCAGGAGTTTTTAAACTTAGTGTTAAGGCACAGCATCAATGTTTATTGGTACATTGCACAATCTCAATGTAAATACGTGGAAAATAGAGACTTAGATATTCTGATTAAATGTAAATATCACCTCAAATTAAAAGAGTTGAAAACTAATGAAGGCTCAGAATTCAAAGAACTAAGAAATGGTTTATGTGAGATTGTATCAGGCAACCATTTTAGAAGGGTGATGCTGTCGTGGCTTAGGGAGTTGTTACTCAGCAAAATTCAGCATGGGTTAAAAAAGATTTTTAAAAACATCCTTGCAAAAGTTCTTCCCCTGGAAAGTTCACAGGAACAATTTTATGTTGAGAGTTACCTTGCCCTAGTTTGAGTGGTATCAAAAATACATGAGGAGCTTTATTCTGAGTGACATGACACATCAGAACCTATTACTGGCTTTGAGAGTGATTTAGGATTAGGAAGAATATTGTAAAACAAGAAGTTATACAAGTAGTCATTAGTCAAACATAGCTTTAGTGTGACGGAAATCAGATAGCAGGATGCTCTGGATATTTTAACTACATTTGTAACTGGAAACCAAAATATTTATAGAGAATAAACTAGAATAAATTATTGGGGAAGAGTGTTTCATAATGACACAAGTAGCTTCCTTTGAAGAAATGTTATAGGAAATTGTATTTGTCACATAGCTATATTTTGTTTCATCTAATAATAGGACTCATTTTCATATGCATGCTCAACAATCTTTTTTTGAGACCATCAAACTCAGTCTGAGAAGCTTAAGAGCTCTTTTAGGGCTTTATGATCTTAAAATGAGACCCTCTCACACGAAGGGGAAGTAAGAAATTCAGCTGGACTGTACTATTATTTAGTTTAGTGAGATGGAAACTAGAGTAATTCTAAGGCTTTCAGTGTACCCTAGGTTTTAGACTCTCCTCAAGTAGTTCCTATTTGATTTGTAAATCTCTTCACAATTGTTGAAATTGTTTAAATGTGAAAAATTTATGAGATAGAATAAAAGTCAAATTGAAGGGCTTCCCTGGTAGCGCAGTAGTTGAGAATCTGCCTGCTAATGCAGGGGACACGGGTTCGAGCCCTGGTCTGGAAAGATCCCACATGCCGTGGAGCAACTAGGCTCATGAGCCACAACTACTGAACCTGTGCGTCTGGAGCCTGTGCCCCGCAACAAGAGGGGCCGCAATAGTGAGAGGCCCGCGCACCCCGATGAAGAGTGGCCCCCGCTTGCCACAACTAGAGAAAGCCCTCGCACAGAAGCGAAGACCCAACACAGCCATAAATAAATAAAAATAAAAAGTCAAATTGAATATAATTAAGTAACACAGGGAATCATATGACTATCATATTATAATATGCAGTGTTGGTTGGTAAATCAGTTACTAATTAATTAATGCCCTGATTTGTAGTGTTTGCCAGTTTCTGTGTTATAAATACTTCCTCCATGGTCATTTTCATGCTACCAGCAGAGTAACAACTGGCTTACAAAATTTTGGAATATTTAACAACTGGTGCTCATGAGCCAGTAGTACAAGCTCCAGCATATAGTTTAACCTATTAGATATGGGAGAAGACATCTTTATTGCATAGGATTTTGAAATTGTAACAAGTGCCATGAAGATCAAATATGCTGTCATTACTTCCTGAGTTTAGTAAGCAAATGTATAAGGGAGTCTTCTTCCACCTGAAAGTTCTCAGTAAAATGACCAGACTGTAGCTAATCAGTACCCGTGTTCTCTCCACAGCCCCATCCGCCGTCTCAGTGATTTCTAAGAGACAATGTCCCAGTCCTGCCTCAGTCTTTGTAAGGTGGCCTTCTTCTTGGGTTTATAAATGGACTTTTCATGGCTATGTTCTCAGGCAGTAGAATGCAAATATGACATTCTTATTGAACCCTCCCACAACCCTTCTAAACAGAAAATAAAATTTCAAATTTACAGATGAGGAAACTGAAGCTCAGAGAGGTTAAATAATTTTCCTAATACCATTCATGGGAGAGCCATTTCAGTAGAATAATGGTGAACCAAATGGATTCCTGAGAGAATGGGAAGTCAGGAACTGGAAACAATGAGTATAGAAAACATTGTTGTGGGATTTTGCTATATAAGTAGAGCTGAGAAATGAGATGGAGATGATTGCTTAAGTGAGAAGTCAGAGCAACGTTTTTAAAAAACTGGACTACAGCATGTTTGTCTGTTGATGGGACTGAGACAATAGAAGGAACAACTGATGCTCTTTGGGAAGAAACAACTTCAGAACTGATTTCCTTGAGTGAAGAGTGAACGTGATCCCCTGCAAGTGAAGAAGTTGCCTTAGATGGGAGCACAGACCTTATTATACAAGGAGGGAAGGCAGAGTGTGTAGGTTAGTAGCTTGGTGGAGTGTAGAATTTCTCTTCCAATTGCTGTTTTATCAGAGATATAAAAAAGCAAACTTGTGCTATTGCTTCTTTTTGTCAGTGATGTAAAACAGAAAGCACATTAGTTGAGAATAAGGAATTGAGAGGAGGTTTTGAATTTAAAATAACTCTAGTCAGCATCATTGTGTGTGTTAAATATGGGATGTCGGGAATATCAAGTTTCCTGTGGTGACCAAACCAAAGAGATAAAGGGCTTGATGGCATTAATCCTGATAACCAATTAGGCAGATTCTGTGGATGTGACTGTGAATATTTTTGGAGAGTCTTATCAGGATGACTCAGAGCTTTAAGAGATTCCACCTCAGGAATTCTGAGGGGCAGTGCCACTGTGACTGCTCCTGCTGGAGCTGGTAGGGGAATAGAAATATACAAAAATCACCCCCAAATCAATCTCAATCTCTCTCTCCCCCTCCCTGCCCCCTTACGCTTGTGACCTAGGAACACTATCAAACTCAAATCTGAGGCGCTCAGGAGTAACCTCTATCCGAATAAAGAAACTATGCCTTTTAAAGTATTGTCAGACAACCCAGAAAATTATATTAGCATTTGCTAATATAATGGAAAATGTGTTCACCACCTCTATCCTAAGATTCTGTAAAATTCTTTGTTTATCCCCTTTTACCTATGTTTCCAGCATCAAAATTCACAATTGCAAAGAAAAAAAAAATATTAAACCACCATTAAGAATTCAGTTTAGGGTTTTACATTAGTATTAGTTAATTTCTAGTGTTGCAATAGCAACCCATAGTTCTTGTTGTAAATATAAAATATAGCTAAACTATGGTTTAAATAGACTTTAGATTTAAGAAAAGAGGACAGGGAATTTAACTACCACATTTCCAAAAAGTTATCTACAACTAAACTTTTAACAATGCTCATCTATATATAGTGTGCTCCTGACTGTCTGTGTCTGTATGATTTGTTCACATGCTTATATGTATATTTGAGTATTTGTATATATAAAGGACTGAATCATGTCTCCCCTAACCCTCAATATGACATATTTGGAGATAGAGTCTTTAGGGAAGTAACTAAGTTAAATGAGGTCATAAAGTTGTGGCCCTAATCTGATAGGGCTGATGTCCTTATAAAAAGAGGAAGAGACATCAAAAATCTCTCTCTCTCCATGTGTGTACTGAATAAAGGCCATTTGAGGAGACAGCAAGAGACAGCCATCTATAAGCCAGGAAGATATGCCTCCCTACAAACTAATCCCAATGGCACCTTGATAGCCTCCAGAGCTGTGAGAAAATTAATTCTGTTGTTTAAGCCACCCAGTTTGTGGTATTTTGTGTTGGTATGGCAGCTCTTGCATATATATATATATATATATATATATATGTATATATATATATGTGTATATATATGGCAGCTCTCACATATATATACACACACATACTAATACATAATAATAATTAATTATGTATAATGCATAATAATTCATATGTACATACTAATACATACTAGCATGTATATATATGTACATGTATATATGTTTCTGTATGTAAACACAAGAGAACTTTTTGTGCATATGATTTAGAGCTAGAACTCTAAGAAATAAAAGTTCATGTTGTCTACATTGCTCTAATTTGGTCCAGTATAAATGGAACTTCAATATTCAATTCAGAGTAGGTAATATCATGCCTTACCTTTTGAGCGATGAGAGGTGGATGTTACAACAACCCTAACTGATATATCTATAAAATCTATGACAAATTATGCTTCATTATAAGAAATGGGATCTTCTCTAAAGACACATTAAGTTATATTCCTAGAAAACACTAACTAGTTTTTGTCTTTACTCAATGTTATCACAAAAAGTAAATATTCATGCATAGATTTTTAGTAACTGCTAGAAATGTAGAGGAAATTTGACCAGCAGCCATTACCCTAACATATAAAGAGGAAAACAGTATTTGTTCTGGAGTTTGACTGGTAATGAATTGATAACTAATAATATAATTACACTACCTCTTCCAGAATAGTCTGGGGTTTCAGAAAAATTTATCAAAGTGAATCTAGAAACATGGAGGAAATTATATGTGTGGAGCCTCGTGGATCAAAGGACATATCCTCGTTACAGAGCAATTTCCTAGTTTTGCTAGAGAATTATTCAGTGAGAAAAAATTCACCTTATTCCTTAAGATAACATAGAAACTCATTCAATTTTATATTCTAATGGCCTTAGTCCTTCTCAAAGTATATTATTTCCTGTGCATAAGAAGCTGTTATATATTTGTCTAGTCTACAGATATATGTGTGCTTTTTGCATTACATTCAATATAAAGCTGACATTAAAAGGGAACACTGCAAATTAAGTTATTCATCTTATTGAGTCTTTCTGATAAAAATAGGATTATAAAAAGGGAAAGCAGTTTTTTTTCCAAAAGCTACAATTTAAAATGACATTGAGCTCCACACTACTTTTCATCATTTTTCATCAGAAATATATATAATGTGAGACATAGCTATAAAATATTAAGCTTGGTTTTAATATACCAGACATATGTTAGTGATCTCCTTTCAAAGATGGCCATTATTATGTTACCCTCTCTCAAATGGTATTCAGAAAACTCTTTGAAATTGTCTTCAGAATTTTTTGGAAAATAGAAAATGGTGAAAGCATATTTTTGGGGTCTTGCCAAATCTCCAAATATAAAGTGACTAGATAACAAAATTAAGCACACACGTTCAAAATTTACAGCAAAGCTAGATGACAAGATATTTCCCCAAACTGCAAATTGTAAGTAGATAGAATTAAACCAGCAATACACAACAACTGTGTGTTATATCCCTCTGGTGAGAGAGAAGCGGTGGGGTGACTGATGGAAGTGAGAACAGGGACCCACAGAATAGACAACACGTATGCATGGAAGGCATGGAAAGCCAGTTAGAAGCTGGCCGCTGAAACTGGGAGGAGTTTGCTCACTCCATTAATGTGTGTATGTATGCAGTTAGTGGAAAGTGCTGAAGCTGCCTAGATATTCTATACCCTGTGAACTCTTAAAACTGACCAGTCAAGACTCTCTTCTAAGAGAGGGCCACACTCTAAGCAGAAACTGCTTAGAGCAGTAATAACTGGAGCAGGATAGGAATAACAGATACGAAGGAATGAGAAGATCTATTTGGAAGTGGGCTTGGGAACACAGCCAGGAAATCTCATAAAACAAGCTATCATTTTTTTTAACAGTACCCAAAATTTATGTGAAGTTAGAAAAGCTATCTAATCCAAGCTCCTGTCTTATAATTCAGGAAAACTAAAATCACATACATGTGAGTAACAGGAAAATATCAGTGTCAAATCCCATACAACGTTACTCTAAGGAAAAAAAGAATAAGGAAGAGAATAACTTCCTTACAGGAAACGAAAGCCCACCAGGAAGTCAGGCTCAAAACGTAACAGATTAAAACTGTATTGTACTATTTCAAAATGAGCTAAAATGCATTAAGAAAAATTATACAATATATGAAAGAAAAACAGTTTTTCAGATGACAAAACCCTTAGAAGTGAGCTAGCAGACTCACGATTAGAAGTAAAAGAAAATGTATTTTAAACAAGAAATCTAAACTAGGACGAACAACAAAAGGAAATAAACATAAAAAATACAGTCCTATTAGAAATATAAGCTAAAAAGGAAAAAAATAAAAATCATAAAGAGAGAATAAGGATTTGAGAGAAAGTGACAAATATTGACAATAAGCAAATAAGGAAGGTTTGCAGATCAGGAACTTCATCCACACCTGGATCTCTTCTAAACTAATCTTCAACAATGAGCCTGAGCCTGATGCCTTATGAGAGAAGACTGTTAGGCAATTTTATCAATAAAGGCGTGTATAAATGACAGAAGACCAGATGTAATGTTTTAGATAGAGGATAGATTGGTAACTTTTAAAACATGGCTGCAAATTCTTTGATATTTCTCCTGCTACAGACTCAACATTTATGTCTTCCCAAAATCCTTATGTTGAAATTTAACCCCCAATGTGATGGGATTTGGAAGTAGAGCCCTTTGGGAGGTGATTAGGTCATTAAGGCAGAACCCTCATGAATGGGATTAGACCTTGAAGAACTCTCTTGTTCCTTCCACCAGGTGAGGGCATGAGTACAAAATGGCTCTATGAATTAGGAAGCAGGCCATACCTGTGACTAGATCCTGGACATCGCAGGCTCAGAACTGTGAGAAATGTACTTCCATTGTTTAAAAGCTATCCACTCTATGGTAATGTGTTATAGCAGCCCAAGCTGACTAAGACAGCAACCATCCAGTTGGGGGACTACATCCCTTCTTCTTTAATTTGGGCAGACTTGTGAATGCTTTGACCACAGAGTAGGAAGAAATTCATAAAAGATCTTGTAGCTTCCCCTTTATTCACTGGGAATAAAGGAGCCCTCAATGTCTGCACAGGATATCAATAACACTGAGACCACCATCTCTAGGAATGGCATACATGTGCTCCAGCTAATGGTTGTAGCCAATCCTGGCCTTCAGTCATGCAATGCCAGCCACCAGATGAAATTGAAGAAACTATCTTAGTTATCTGTTTTCCAGTCCAGACATCATGGAATAGAGAAGCGTTGTCCCCTCTGTGTCCTTTTCAAATTTCTTTCCCACAAAATATGTGAGCCTTATAACATGGCTGTTGTTTTGCTTATTAAGTTCTAGGGTAGTTTGATACGCAGCAATATAGATCTGGGACATCACATAACCTAGCACATTTCCTGGAATTTAAACTAAAGGAAACACAAATCTTTTGGATATCTAGGGGGAAAAAATGTGACGTTTGTGGCAAAGAAAATTAGATTATCATCAGTCTTTCCAACAGCAATGTTTTATTTCAGAAGAAAATAGAGTAAATATATAAGATTCTCATAGAAAGAGAATGTGATAAGCTTTTTATATCCCGTAAAACTGACCTTCAATTATGAAAGTCACAAGCTGTTACCAATACACAAAACACAAGGAAGAGAGTTCCCTTGTTTTTATCCTAATACACAGGGTAAAGCTTATAGGGAATTAGCTTCAGAGAGCTAAAATGACTAGAGAAACACCGATGTAATGACCTGTGGTATGCATTAAATATATAGATAGATGTAAAATTGAGATTAAGTGAGGGTTAAATGGGAGTGAGTATAATATTTAATGACTTAGAAATCTGATGACGTAGATATAATCAAACATTAAAATCTGCAAGGAGAATTTGGTGACTGCATGTTAAAAACATTTAATATTTTTTAGTAATCACAATTGATAATACGAGTATTATTGTTTTTCTGAGTCTTTTTGTGGATACTGTGAAATAAAGCAAATGAGAAATTACCATCCTCTGTGTTCTTCAGGAATAGGTTTCTTAATGTGGAAGAAGAAGATCTAGATATATTGGGAAAGAGGTTAGGTAGGAAGCCTATAGTCTAATTTGAATTGGAAAGATCAGTATGAACTCAGAACATTTTATCTTTAAATATATTGCGTCAGGTATCTACTGCAATGTAAAACAACATCTGAAAACTGAATGGCTTAAAGCAACCTTTCTATTTGCTCATAATTCTTTGGGTTAGCAATTTGGGCTCAGCTGGGTGGTTTCTTACTACTGGTCTTTTGGGAACATTAATACAGTGGAAGTCAGCTGGCAGTTGGGCGGGGAGGGGTAGGGGGTGGGTTGTACAGATCCAAGATGTCCTCACTCACACCTCCAATCAGATGAAAGATCTAGGCGTTAGTCAGAAACTGAAGCTAACATCAAAAAGAATCCAGAATCCAAACCAAATAAGATGTGTTTCCTGAAAACACACACACACACACACACACACACACACACACACACCATCACACACACCATCACACACACCATCACACGTGGTCTTGCCAAAGGGATCAAATTTAAGTCTGATCAAGTCTCTGGATCCAGTGGCCAGTTTACAAGAATACAGAGGTCAAAGTAGCCCTTTGCATTACACATTATGCATGCAATCTATAACATCCAGACTATGGGAAACCCTACAGGTCAAATGGCCTAATAATTAACACCTAAAAATTTAAAGAAAATAAGGAATAGAAAATGACCCTGTAGCTTAAAAGAGATTTAAATTACATACCAAGCTTAGAAAACTGGACTATACAGTAATGTCTAAGAATGCACACTTGAATGATAAAAATTGTAAAGAAAAGCAAGGATGTCTCTGATGATAAAAATCAAGATAGTGTTGTTCTGGAAGGAGGGATGTGTCCCCTGCATCGGCAGGCAGACTCTCAACCACTGTGCCACCAAGGAAGCCCTCAAAGTTTTATTTTTGACCAGGAAGAATATTTGATGAGGTTGTGGAGCAGTGATGACATGAATATATTCTTTATGGGTAGAGAATTCTAGAAATTTAATGAATCTATCACAGACATTCAAGTTAATTCTCCAAGAAAAATTCAAAATCCTTTTTTGCAAGGTGATAGCTACTTCTGAATAAACACACAACCTAAAAAAGTGACTACTTTGAAGGCATTAACAATATTTGGATGTGTATATTCTACTGTTTATTTACAAATTCACAATATTTATAGCCACATATAATATGTTGATTTTCATAATGACTTATATAGTGGAGAAAACATAATCATGTTGGTATGAAGGATTGGAAAATTTTATATAGAAATGCATAATAAAGTATTTTACTTACAAAAAATGTTGCTAGAGTTCATTCTAATGTATATACGTATTCTCTATCTAAAATGGGGTCTATATTTTAAAGAGTGTTTCCAAGAATAAAATAAGAAAATGTATGAGGTCTAGACATTTTGAGCAATGGTGGTTAAGAGAGTGGAACCGTCTAACAGAGAGGACATTTGATTGACAGGTTGGGGATGACTTAACTTGTGAAGAGAAGGATAACAACAGTGCTTCAAGCAAACTTTCTATTTCTGCTTGGATTATTTGAGAAATTCAGGCAAAATTCAAGCACTTGCTTCCACTGTTCACATCACTTCTGCAGTGGCATAAGGCTACGCTGGGAAAATGAAGCGCACTGATTTAATAACTGACAAGGATGCAGCATATGCAGAAAGTACTGGTGACTGGCATCACTGTGCAAATGCTCTGACTTTGATTTTCTGTAACTTAAGAGCAAAGTATAAATGTAAGCTAATCAATTTTGACATGCTAAAAAATATGTTTCTCAATTCTCTTAGTAGTTCAACTAATTGTGGATGTAAATAACCAATCAGAATGCTTTGAGTGTTAATATTTCATTGTAATTGGCACCATGTATTTCAGAAATTTTGTAGTAATTTATTGTGCAAGATCATATTATAAACACAACCTATTTCAAAGCAGCAGAGTATAAAGCAAAAGGGATGTTGTCTCCCGAAATATGTTCAGATACGGCTGAAGAAAAAATCTTAAATTTAAAAAAATGGAAGAGAGAGACAAAGAGGCATAATAGCAAGAATCTCTTTAATAGAATTGAAATTGGTTTTCCCTGGACTAAAATGCTAAGGAAGGTAATGAACTAGAAAGTCTCTAGGCCAAAATCATCCCGGAGGTTATTGCCATGTATCTGAGTTGTCCATTCCTTCCAGGGAAAATTCAAGGATATGAGAGTAGATCACACTCATTTGACTCTAATCTTAATGTATTTGGACCTAAATTGCAACCAAATTGTTGCTTTTGAGTAGCAGTCCCTTATTGCTTCTGCATCTGGGCTTGAAAATCATATGGCTTCTACTTCTCATCTGTATTACTACTCCTGATAACTCTGGTTACAAAAATTCCTTTTAGGTTAAATTTGCATTATCTTTACGCATCTATGCCTTTCTCTTTCCACAGGGATAAATGCAGATTTACACAAAAATGAACTCTTCATTGCAGAAGGAAAAAAAAAATATCTTCGGAGTGCCTTTAGCAAGTCTTACTCTCCATGACTTTTATACCAGAGTGACACTTTTGTTAGCCATCTCTCCATTATCCGATAATTTAAATGATAAATTTTATTGTAGGTTTTATGGTTTGCTTATTTGTGGTTATAAATTTTACTACATTCTTCCAAACTGTATGTAATCAAATCATCTGAAACAGTAACACATTAATTAACACATATTTCAGTATTTGGACTCACATAAGTTATAGTGAATAATATATCAGTCTATTAGTCTATTTTGTATTTATACATACATATATTGTGTGTATGTATGCTCAGGGTTGGTCTAGATGCTAAATAATATAAATTAATAAAATATATATCTGATAAAGATATTAATTTTCTCTATCCTGTTTTATTTGTATTATGTTGAACAAATTAGTTTTCAGTTGCATCATATGCAGAACGGGCATGATTATAATAATGCTTATTTCATTGGGTTTCACTTGCCAAAAAATACACACATATGTGAAAAAATAATTAACATTTCAAATAAGTATCTATGTGTTAAATATGTGCTATAGACAACAATTTCTTCAGGGATATGATAACTCTCAAGATTATCTTGGTAGGAATTAGAATGATTTTTGTATTCCTGTAGGCACAAAAATCTTCTGTATAAATATATACTTATGTTTGAAAACATTTATTGCCACATTTGCCCAGTCTGCTTTTCTTTAGTAATTCATATAATTTCAAATACATGGAACAATTCTTTAAGTAACAGAAACTATTTCAAGTGGCTAAGATAGAAATTAGCCAGTTAAATTCAGTAAGTCAGAACTCAACCCTTAGAGTAATGATAATATTTTCTGGGAGAGTTTAAACAAAGAGGTATAACCACACTCGCGAAATGATTGTTGGAAGCAGTTTTGATTTGCTCTCCATTAATGAAGATACTTTCAAACAGGAGTATATGAAATGTTTCACCACTACTCAAGGATAATTCCAAACAGTTGGCTACTTCTGCATCTCAGACTCCAAACTCTCCTTTGAGACCAGACTGCCTTGGGAACACACTTTTAACCCCGTGATAAGACAGCAGCAAACCTGCCCCAACACAAAAGCACATTTAAGTCTAAACACGTTTAAAAGTTTACCACTCAATAGAAGAGTGGTTGTCAAGGGTTGAGGGGTAGGGAAAATGGGAGATGTTGGTCAAAGGATACAAACTTTCAGTCATCAGATGATTAAGTTACTGGGATCTAATATACAGCATGGGGACTTCTCCGGTGGTGCAGTGGTTAAGAATCTGCCTTCCAAAGCAAGAGACATGAGTTCGAGCCCTTGTCTGGGAAGATCCCACATGCTGCGGAGCAACTAAGCCCGTGCACCACAACTACTGAGCCTGCACTCTAGAGCCCGCGAGCCACAACTACTGAAGCCCATGTGCCTAGAGCCCGTGCTCCGCAACAAGAGAAGCCACCGCAATGAGAAGCCCGTGTGCCGCAACGATGACCCAACACAGCCAAAAATAAGTAAAATTAAGTAATTAAAAAAAACATACAGCATGCTGACCATAGTCAACAATACTGTATTGTATACATAAAACAAAGTAGAGCTTTAACTTCTCACCCTAACACCACTACCAATAAGATGGTAATTATGTTAGACAAAGAATGTGTTTACAAATCTTACTGTGGTAAACATTTTACAATATATGCATGTGTTAAATCATCACATTGTACACCTTAAACTCTCACAATGTTACGTGGAAAAAAAAACCTTTACCACTCAAGATATTCTGTAAGACTGACTTAAAAAGAAAAAAAAAGAAGACACCTCAACAGGCTTATCACCAGCAGATTTAAATGACTGCTTTGTATAGAATTTCCCCAGCTTGTTCCTCTGAGTTGATTTTCATCTCCCTAATTATACCAGTATAGGAGGCAATAAAGTCACACAAATCAATGTAATAACTAAACAAATGAGAAATGATAAAGCAAAAACATATATGTACATGTTATTTTAACTATAACCAATAAAAATACAGTGTTCTCTGCTAAAATTGTCTTACTTGGAAAAACCTCATTTTAGTGGCTGTTCTGCTACAAAAAAGTGATCTTTTAAAAATACTTTATTACACACAAAAAACATGCAACTAATGAAGACACCCATAGATATTGTAGCAGGAAAAGAAAAATCTTTTCTGGTATAGGGTTCTAATGAGGTTTCTAGGTCACTGCAGTACCTCTTAAGAGAAAGAATTTGACAAATAGACTACTTGGGAAGCAACCAATCTATTTTGCAAAGTAATGGAAAAGCTTCTAGGATTTAGTTATATATTGAAATACTTCTTCACTTTTTCATTTGTTGATGCTTAAAGAAGCAAAGAAGGAAAAAAAAAAAAACCTAGGTTGATGGGAATCCTGACTAAGTAAAATGTTTTCTTCATTTTTTTTATTCTTGCATTTTTATTAAAGGGGAAAATATCAGGATGTGTCTTCATAGGTCCACTGAATCAAAGATTTTGATTGAAATTGTTTTTAAAAACTTTTTATGCAAAAATAATTTTAAAAGGGATAAAATGGTATTTTTATGTCATTCTATATTCAGAAATTAATGATTTCTGGGCTCTCATTGTAGAAGTTAAGAAGATATGAAGTGTGAATGAGTGTGTGTGTGTGTATCTGTATGGTAGTGTTAAGGAGGGGTAAGAAAACAGAGAAATGTTATTTATACGCAATATTTCTTATAAGCACTGTTCCAAATTTCCCCTGGCTCGTTCTGAATTTCTAATCGAACCTCATAGCTCTTAAAGTTGAAGTAACTTCCAATTTCCTTCCTATCTTTTGTGAGTCTGATTAGATTTAGCACTCATGATATACAGGCTTTTAAAACAGAAGAGCATATTTGACATGAAGAAGCTAGACTAGGAAGCACAGTGCAGATTTCTTTCCTGCAACCTCTTCCCACACCTCTGTTGTAAGTTTCTAGAGATGGTATCTTGTCTTGAAGGGCTCCATAGGCCTTATTCTTTTATTACAGAAACAGTGAAAGTGATGACATTGACTTCTCCTCAGTTTGACCTTGGATGACTGTTTGGCTGCTTTTTCCTCCTGGGAAAATGTCCAGATCAGGACCCAGAGTCCTGAGACAATTTAAATTTCCACTGAAATGCCAGTAGAGAAGAGAAAAACTATAGAAGCCTGAGCTACACTAACTGATATTTATAGAATATTACATCTCCAATCAGCAGAAAATACATTCTCAATTGCACATAGAATATGCACTAAGAATGGGCAATAAATCAAGTCTCAATAAGTTTCAAAGAATCAAAGTCATACAGAATATGTTCTCCGACCATGTTGATATTAAATTAGAAATCAGTTACAGAAAGATATCTGGAAAATCTTCAAATATCAGAAATTAAGCACTCACTTCCAACTAAATCATACGTTTATAGAATAAATCACAACAAATATTTAAATAATGTTAAATAATAATTGAATAATATTAAATAATATTTAAGTAATCAACAGCTAAAATTGATTCTTTGATAAGGTTAATAAAATAGTTAAATCTTTAGGAAGTTTAATAATGCAAAAAGAAAAAAAGAGAGAGGCGAAAAAGCACAAAGTATCAGTATCCTGATAAGAGAGGGAACATCGTTATAGATGATACTGATGTTTAAAAGATTATAACAACATTGTGCCAATAATGCCAAATTGACAGCTTAGGTGAGATGAACATATTCCTTGGAAATCACAACTTACCAGATCTGAATCAAGAAATAGAATATCTGATTAGCCCTATACCTGTTATTGAATTTTTTAATAAAAAAATCTCACAAAGAAAATTTCAGACACAGATAGCTTCACTGATGAATTCTATGAAGCATTTAAGGAAGATTAATACCACAACATACAAAGCTTTTGAGAAACCAGAGGAGGAGGAAACACTTACCAACTTTCATTTTTCAAGTCCATATAACCCTGATACAAATATCAAAGGTATTACTAGCAAAGAAAATTACAGACTGATATCCCTTATGAACATAAGAAATATTAGTAAATCCCATCCAACAATACAGAAAAAGGATAATACACCATGACCAAATAGGCTTTATCGAGGATTATAAAATGTTTCACACACAAAAAATCAATCAATGTAATCTGTTACCTATTTTAAAAAATCATATAATGCCATCAATAGATACAGAAAGTATCGTATGACAAAAGTCAACATTGATTCATGATAAAAGTTATCAGCAAACTAAGAAGAGAATATTCCAATCTAAAAGCAGGCAGCTGTAACAACCTGTGGTTCACCTCATACTTAATGAGGAAATACTGAACACTCTGTCCACCTTAATATTGAGTATAAGAACGTCTTCTTTCAATATTTCTATTCAACTTTGTACCGCAGCAGTGGAAGTGGGATTACATCTGTCCAAACACTTCTGAAGGGAGTGGTATTCACCACACAGCCACTGTTATGATTACTTGTAGCCATAATGCTCTATAGGGAATATAGTAATTTTGTTTAGAGAGTTTCTAAGAAAACTTAACCTGGATTTATTTCACACAGGTGAATCATGGTGTCTGGTGACGAAAAAATTGTACTTTTTCTGGAATCCATTTAATGGTAAATGAACCACAAGTTTAATACTCCCCATTATTACACGGCTGGATCAATAAGCCTTTGCAAATGACATCAAGATTATTAACAATAACAGCACACAAAGGGAGCAGCATAAAACTTTATAATCTCAATTAATTTGATTTGAAATTTCTACCCGGTGGATGCAAGATGATAATTCAAAACATGTGCTTAGTGTATAAAAATTTGGGGAGATGTAACAGGATATTTTATGACATCAGTGGAGTTTTATTCATCATAATTTTGCAAAATATTGTAGAAAGTTATATAGAAATCTAAGAATCAGTGTTGCAATTATTTATTTGCAATAGCTGAAAATTTCCCAGTGATACTTTAGTAGGGATCTAAATGGATAGAAGGAATTTTAATAGCGTTGTTTCTCAGTCAAAAGAAGGGGTAAACACATACACCAAAAATAGTCAATAAATACTCATTGTAGTGCATTTAAATAAAATTTGAAGTATAATTTGAGCTGCAAAATATTGTGCTAATGAATTGAAAAGGGTTGAACCGCTTAATTTTGTGAATGTACTTGCCCAGTCTGACTAGGTTCATTCATTCATTTTCCCTTGAGCAATTTGAGAAACAACCATATGCGTGGTACTGTGTTTGGTAACGAAAACTGGAAATAGAAAAGTAGATAAAACATGGACTCTCTCTTATCCAGCATAAGAAATAGATGAGAAAATTGGGAAATTTGTATAATACCATCATGTGGTGACTGTTGCAGATAACATGCTCAGATGTTTCAGGGTATACGACATTGATTAAATTATGACTTGAAGAGGCAGGATCAGTGATACCAAGGGATTCTTTCTTACTAGCTTGCTTTAAAGTCAGGGTTGCACAGAAAACCAGGAGTTTGCTATGTGAGAAAGGGACAGAGAGCATTTCAGGTTGAGGGAAAAAAAGCATCCGGAGGTATATTAGATGATGCCTTGCTTGTCTGGGAAATGTTGGAAGGCTGAGTATTGCGAGCACAAGTTATACCTTGTAGAAAGCAGGTGGAAGGTTGGAGCAATGGCAAAGGAGACACAAAGCTTGAAACAGAGCTGCAGCAAGGTTGCAAATGACATTAAAGCCTAGGCCTAAATGGGAGTTTATGCCGGAGACAAGCAACAGGGAAGAGCTATTTTAAAATTAGGAAGTTATGTGATGAATTATGTTTTTAGGGCAACCCTTCTGTGGCAATTTGTCAGGTGGATTTGAGTAGTGAGAGACTTGTAGGGATGTAGCCAGTCAGGAAGCTGAAGCAGTATTTCAAGTGAGAATGAGGACCTGGATTTACACAGAGATAATAGCAGCATCTAAAATGAAATTCTAGGGCTTCCCTGGTGGCACAGTGGTTGAGAGTCTGCCTGCCGATGCAGGGGACACGGGTTCGTTCCCCGGTCCGGGAAGATCCCACATGCCGCGGAGCGGCTGGGCCCGTGAGCAATGGTCGCTGAGCCTGCGCGTCCGGAGCCTGTTGCTCCGCAACGGGAGAGGCCACAACAGTGAGAGGCCCACATACCGCAAAAAATAATAATAAAATGAAATTCTATCCTATCACTTTGTATGGGCACTCTTAGCTTTTTATATATATCTTTTTTCTTTGTAGGTGCATTACATAAGAATGTTTTTAACATCCACAATCCTTCTACACTGTTTCTGTGTCTTCCCTCCAAGCTAAGCAGTCATCCTTTATGCGATGGAAGTGTTAAAATGATTGTACTTGATTCTCCATGTGTGCATCTTAATGGTTTAAAACAACAAAATTTTAATGGGAGATACTGGAATTTCTTCAGCATGTGCTAAAGCACTTTTTAGAGATAACAATCCCTAATAATGCCAATCTTCCTCCCATCCTCTTTCTATTTCATTTTGGTGAAGGGAGAAAATGATATAATATGAGGTTTATGATTTTTCTCAGTCAGAAATATAATTTTATGCTCTTGCAAAAACAGTAGGATGCATGTATATATTTGAGTGGGGAGCTGATGCTTGCCACTGATCATTTTACCAACAGGGTAAAGGAAGGAGATCAAAGGTCTAAAAAATAGATTTTTTTTAAATTTGCAGATTTTAAAAATAACATGCACATCTTAAAACTGCTAAAATAATCACTATTTTTTAAATTTTGCAAACCTTCATGTTTGGTAAAATAAAAGGTATAAGATGATGGTGGTGTTTGATAAAATAGGCTGGTTTATGACGAAATTTCAACAACACAATACTGTGCTCAGAATTTCAACATTTCCCTAGTCTGTTCCTTTCAAATTCAAGAAGATTCTCAAGTTGGCAAGGTCTGCTGTTTTCCAGGGAACCGCATTTAAGTCAGGTAGATCTGTTTATATGCTCAGAGAATGTATGATTCCTAGGGGTGTGTGCAGCCCTCTAGGTATAGATGTGAAGGATCATGGAGAAAGAGGTGCATTCTCCCACTGAGGCTATGACAGGGTACTGTAACCTCCTACCGGAGAGAACTGGTCGGTTTGTGTAGCCTGGTGACAACCCTTAGCCTTCGCATATATATCATCTCAGTGAGAAAAGAGGTGACATCTTTCTCATCTAAGTATCTTACCACTTAACAAAGTCCTGAGTATAGTAGACACTTAACAACAATTTCTTCAAACAAATTAGTCTAAACACCCAGGGTGCCTGATGCCTGAGCATTTTCCCTCTCTTCCCAGTCTCAGAGTTATGTTAAGAGGGATGCCTGGAAGGAAGAAAGAAATCCATAAATTTTTAAAAGGCAGTCTTTGAGGTGAGTGTAGAAGAATGCTGCTGGGCCTTGAGGAACCTTTGCTTTGACTATTAGTCCTGCTGCAAACTCACTTTAAACTGGGGGCAAGTTTCCCAGCCTCTCTGAAACCCTTTCCATTATCTGTAATCAAAGTGACTGATTCTTCCATCTCTTCAAGGACATGACATTGATCCTCTGAGACTGTGAATTGTGATAATGGACAAAAGACAGGGAGACAGGGAATATTAGTTTTGTGCATGCACAGACACACACCCGCACACACAACACAGAGGTGTCTACAACCTCAGGACACTGTAAGCAATGGAATCACGAACTTTCTTCTAGATCTCTTCCTCTACTTCTCCCCCACGTGAGACATGATTCTCTAGGAGGGATGTGCAAGGATTGAGTTCATCACCCACATAACAAGTGACACAAAACCAGCTCTAGCCAGAAGCATAAACTTCCATTTTCTTTGCTAGTTCTACATCGTGATTTTTACTCTTCTGTCTGTTCATTTTATATCATAATAAAGGTGAGACTGCTTGGGATACTGAAGATATAATTTGGCCAAATATAAACAGAGCTCCGAAAATTGTTGAACATGAGGATGATTACCCTGTCAACTGAAGTAGGAGTGCAGGTTTGGGGACAACACGTAACCATAGTATTCTAGCAGCTGAATCTGCTCCTCTATTCACAAGGAACAGTTAGTGGTGTTTAACTCCTTGTCAGCTTTGTTATATCAAAGTTTATATACAGGGGTTTTTCAATGATGTTATGAAGTTTCTTAATGCTACCAATATATTTTCACTTCATATTCTATCACGACTATAAAAGCTGCTCATGTGACCGTGACTATTTAAATCGAAAAGTTTTGCAGATAGAGAAGAAAAAAAGTACACAAAGTTATGTGGCTAACAGTCTTAGATGCATTTCTAATAATTTTTTTTTTTTTTACTGAAAAAGATAGGACAACTAGAAAATAACTCTTTGGTGATTTCAGAATTAAACCCAGCATATGCAAAACTGCGTGAGCATTCTGTGTCACACCTTCAAGTCATGATTTATAGTAGAATTCCTAAGCATTGACAGGCCATCTAAGAACTAGAAAGCTTTCTTGCAGTTTTCCAAAACTACCCAGGTTCAACGTCACAGGTATTTATTAAAACTAGAGATTGTAGAAGTCTAGTGTTCCCCTGTGTCCCAGGAAATCTCTGTAAAGAGGCGGTGTGTCCTGTGCTTCTCAAAATGTAATGTGTATTCGAAGTACCTGGGGATCTTATTAAAATGCAGATTTTGGTTCAGTAGCTCTGGGATGGGGCCTGAGAGTAGAGTTGTAATAAGCTTCCAGAGGAGGCCAGTGCTACTGGATACTGGAACATACTTCGAGTGGCAAAGGTGTAGACTCCTCTCTTTCTGGGTAACAGTAACTTGGCTTTCTTACTATACAAACCACATCAAAGATGAAGTTGTGGATCCTTGTTTTGGCCTGTGCTATGTCAACAGATTATCTAATTTTTCATCTCATATTATGCACAGTGCCTGGCACATGCTAGTATATATTTGCTGAATCTAGACCCTAAGATTTGGTACAAACAAGGGCTATTTTTTATGTAGCTATCACAACTATGATAAATAAGAACTGTATTAAATAATGATAGCAAGAAATGTGAAGAAGTGTGGGGTCATTTATAATCTCTAATGAAATACTACTTAAAAGTAAATAGTCACAAGACGTTTTTCTTTGATTAATACAGGTGTTTCATATATCATCATGAGAAGCAAACTGAGCTTTTGGAGTATGAGTGTGGAGACTTTTAATTATAAACTTATTTTAAGTTTGTGTTAATCTGTACTATACAAAATTACGGGGGTCATTTTAGAAGTCTTCATGTATAATTATTTTTAAATATCTTTTAAATAAATATATAAGCTTTAAATACTGCACTAATGTTACGAATGTGTCAACATATGGGCAAATACAGATTCCTAATTCTGTATTTTAAGAAACAAACACTAGTTTATAAAATACATTATACTCATCAAAATTTTTTTTCCAATATACTCTCATAGTTACTAATAAGAAAATCCATAGGTCTTTTAGAAGTTAGGACATATTTTTTATATGTATAGATAATACGAGAATGGACACTATGTAGTTTGAATTTTTTTGGTAAAAATGAGGCTAAACAGATATAGCAATAATATGAAAAGAAGAAAATACTGATATAATAGCTATTTATACATTTCCTGTAGTATTGACATTTAATAAGTTGAGACAAGATTTTTAAAAGTAGGCAAATTACTAAAATGTTCATTTCTTCATTGCATCAAAAAGAACTACAATAAAATTCATTTTAAATTTGTTTTTAAATGAAAAATGCTAAACTCATTTAGATGGTTTATTTATTTATTTATTTTTTTAATTTAAAAAGGGCTTGATAAATTGACTTTAAGGTTCTGTGACTGCTTCTTTCATGAGCAGAGAACACTGTTTTCAAATTTTAGACTATGTAGATAATGGCTCCCTCTACTGTTCAAACTCTGTTGGTGATGCGTATGTAAAGTTATTTGAATGAACCAAATTCCAAAACACTGAACAAAAACATCTGGCACTCATTAGAATAGCTGTTGATTAAATTAGCACTGCATCGTCATGGTCTGAAAACAAAAAGAACTGGATATGTAGTGATACTTTGATTCCTTGATTTATATGAAAATCTAATTCTCTTCCCTATCTCTTACAAACTAACTAGAAGAGTAAAGGTATTTCTAAAAGTAATAAAGATATAGTGATCATTTAAAACGTTTATTAAATCATAATAAAGTACTTTGTTTTTGCAGCAATTATACCCCTTTTTTTAGGTAAATGATATCATAGATTATCAGCCTTCTTTTCTCTGAAATTCCAGATGTTATCTAGATTGCCTCCAGTTGAATAACATTTATTTTGGACCCAATGGAGTTTATCTTTCCAACAAGATTATACATTTTCTGAATGGAAGAGATGTCTCATATTCTTAATTTAATGATCAAAAGTTTAGTCAATTCAATGACTTTTCTAACTTTTATCAAATTTAATATTACTGACTGAGGTTTTTTTTTGTTTTTTGTTTTTTCAAAATACCCCACAAATTAACTTCAAACCAGAGAAAAGAGATACTGTTTCTTATCTCAGTGCTAATACGTAACCATATTTTAGACCATATAAGGAGCATATTAAGGGAAATTTTAAAAATTTACTCTCATAGTACATCATCTTTTTCTTCTTTATTTAATACAGCTTATAGTTTTCTCCCTTTTTAAAAATCTGGTTTGTCATAAAAAGCAGGAATTTTAAATAATTTTCAAAAATTAATAACTTGACAACTCTCAAGCTGTTGTTCTACAGCAGTAACAGTAATCAAATTCTCCTATGTTGGAGGAAAAAAAGCACAAACATGTGAAGTTATTGTCCCAGGAAAATTCACATAGTCATTACTTGGTACATTGCCTCTTGACTGTTGAATCAGAGCTCATTCAATTAGAACCATTTCAGTGTTGTCTTTTAAGGTTTATACAACCAAATTTTTGCTGGCGTCCTTCAACATCCCTCCACAAAAGATATTTCTATACTCAAATTCAGATTTTGAATTCTGCCTATCTTTGTGGAACTAATAATTTTCTTTTTGAATTACATTAATTTTTATTCTTTTTACTCTGTTATTTCTTAATCCATCAACAGTGGAACTTTCAGAAGATTAATATACATAATTTACAACTGAATTACATCCTCAATACAATCTTATTGGAACCTTGTAGATTCAGGGTTCTTCCTCTGCCTCAAATCTCTTAAAAATATTATTACAGAAATTTTCATAATCTTCTCTTGCAAATAAAACATTGGTAACTACTTAGGTGATCATATTACATTAACTACAAAGGATACATCATTGGTGTGAAAACAAGTCAAGCATATAAAAAATGATAAAAATTGCAAATTCCTTCATTCATAATAAAGATTTGCTCTTTTGAATATCATCTTAACAAGAGGATGTGAAAAAAACTGTGTTTCTATGTATAGATTATAAATCTATTTACAATTGTAAAGCCTTTGAGCTTATCTAAATATAAATGTATTACCATAAACTATTCTCAAAGCAAAAAAAAAAAAGTATTATGCAAGTGAAATAGGTCTCTAGAATTAGAATTTTTGGAACAGGTAGCTAGTGGTATGAAAAAGTTTAACTGATGCTGAACATTTAACAAGAAAAGTGAAAAATCCTACTTTTTCCTAAGCTTTTTCTGATGGAAGAGCAGGTTCAATAGCCAAAAATAGCCTTTAATTTTTAATTAAATGTAATCCTAAAAGACATGTGATTTAAAGACACCATAGGGCATGATTTAATAGCCCATTAATACTTGTCTGAATCTTGTGTTTCAGTTTAGCACACATTAATGGAACTCAAAAAATATTTTTAGACTATATATCTATATATAATTTAATTGATCCAATCTTAGCATTGTTGAAGTCCCTTAGAGGTTATCTAATGTAAACTTTAGTTGGTGAACCTATTCTACTCCATTTATAAGAAATGGTTATCTAGGTTATGCTTGAACATTTTTAGTGATGGCTAGTTTACAACTTTTTAAGATATTACTGAAGAGATAAAACTTTAAGTAAGTTTATCTATATGTTACATGAAAAAAAAAATGTCTCCTTTTAACTTCTACCCACTGGTCCTTTCTGCCCCTTGGGAAGAGTTGGTAGTTTTATTCCATATTCATTCAACAATTTTTCATAGATGTATTCTCAAAATATTTTTTTGTTCTCATTGTCTTTCTCTGAAAGTTTCTTAGTTTTTAATGTTTTCCTGGAAATCCACAGTCAGGAATTGGGCAATTCTTCACTTCAGTTCATACAAATATAGAATACAGGGAAAAATGGATTCTTCATCATTACAAATACACTCTTAAATTTGATGTGTATATTTTGCATCATATCTATATGCTCACATATATTTATAACACTTCTATAAATAAAAAGTAAATAATACCAGTAATTAGAACAGCTTATTGGTCATGCTTATAACATTTCACAAAAATTATGTGAAATGTGGGCTATAGAAACAAAGCTGCAGAAATTGTTAATTAATTATAAAATATATTGTTGTGGAATTATTAAAGAGGTTCATAGTTTCTTTTAATTAAAGATGAGGCTCCAGATACAGTCTGTCTCCAAGAAGAGTCATTTTTACTAGTCTATGTACTTCATGACATACATACTGTAGAAACTATTGCTATGTGAAAATGTTTTCTCCCATAAAAATGTTTTATATAGCTCTGTATGTAAATAAAGTAAGGGACAAGTGTATCATGATGATGAAGAAAGAAGAAATGGAATTATCTTTGAGATGTCAATTGCTTTTGCTTTGACATTTAATAATTCCATGTACATAAGAAATAAGATATTTACCCTTTAGCCTTTTTAGTTTCAAAGACGGTAAGGATAAGTCTGTTTCCTTCTGGGAAAATTTTCAAAGTAGTTATAGAGTTTTCAAAATAGGTATAACTAAGAATTCTAAAGACTTCTTCTCAAATAGTATGAGGTGGTTGGCAAACTAATCACTTGATAGAGATTACAGTTCTTTCTATACAAAATGGGTTTTTAGATCTAAATTGTCATGGCTGCACTGTCTTTACTTATTACTTGATTGTTTATAGATATTACTAGTGCCCCTGGATGCAGAAATTTCAGGAAGACTGATAATAGCTTTACAATGAGTGGAAGGACATACAACTAGATCTTCTAGAAGATTACATATACTGTGGAATGCACTTTGCTCAATTGATTTTATCCTTAAACAATTGTTGTTGAACACAACTTCTTGAATAAACAAGTGCCACAATCTACTCCTATTTTTTTGTTCTATATTTACTCATTTTTATATCTAAAAAGAAGCTAAAGTTAATTGCTACCACATGAAATATCAAATTATAACTTTGCATGTGCTACTGAATGTGTAAATTGAAAAAGTTTTCCTGATATTTGGACATTAGTAGTAAAAATTAATTTTGAAGCTAAGTTTCACAATTTTACTAGGTATTTCATCTTTAATATAAGTGAATCTTGTTAGAGCTCCCTTTTTGGAAACACATACAATATCTACTTAAATGATATTGGTGATTATCAGTATCATTGTGATTTAAAAGTAATGTTCACAATTTTCAGTTTCTTATAATTACTTTTGAAACCTTGTTATTGATTATGTGAAGCTTGCTTTACACATGTATGAAAAGTAACTGCTTCTCAGAATGGATCATAGAGCTAAATGTAAAATGCAAAACTATAAAGTTCTAAGAGGATAACGTGGGAGAAAATCGAGATGACCTTGGATTTGACAATGACTTTTTAGTTACAACAACACAGCATGACCTGTGAAAGAAATAATTAAGTTGGACTTCATTAAAATTAAAACATTCTGTTCTGTGAAAGATATCATCAAGAGAAGGAGAAAACAAGCCATAGTCAGGGACAAAATATTTACAAAAGACACATCTGATAAAGAACTGTCATCCAAAATATACAAAGAACTCTTAAGGTGCAACAATAAAAAAAAAATGATTAAAAATAGAACAAACACCTTAACAGACATTTCACCAAAGAAGATGAACAGATAGCAAATAAACATATAAAAAGATGCTTCAAATCTTAGTCATCAGGGAAATGTAAAATAAAACAAAATGAGGTACCATTATACACCTATTAGAATGTCCAAAATCCACAACTTTGACAACACCAAATGCTAGTGAGGTTGAGGAGTAACAGGAACTCTGATTTCTGGTGGGAATGGAAAATGTTACAAACACTTTGGAAAACAGTTTGGTGGTTTGTTACAAATCAGTCATACTCTCCATATAATTTAGCAATTGCACTCCTTGGTGTTTACCCAAAGGAGTTGAAAATTTATGTCCACACAAAACCTGCACATGGATATTTATAGAAGATATATTCATAATTGTCAAAACTTGGAAGCAACCAACATGTCCAAAAGCAGGTGAATGGATAAATAACCTAAAGTACATGCAGACAATAGAATATTATTCAGTGCTGAAAATAATGAACTATCAAACCATGAAAAGACAGGAAGGAAGCTTAAATGCATATTACTAAGTTAAAGAAGCCAATCAGAAAAGGTTAAAACCTGTATGATTCCAACTATATGACATTCCGGAAAAGGCAAAACTATGGAAATAGCAAAAGATCATTGGTTGCCTGGGAATAGGAGGGAAAAAGGGAGGAATGCATAGATGGAGCACAAGAGAATATTTAGGGCATTGTAAATACTCTGTATGATATCATCTTGATGGATACATTTCATTATACATTTGTCAAAACCCATAGAATACACAACACCAAGAGTGAGCCCTAATGTGAACTATGGGCTTTGGGTGATTATGAGTGTCAATATAGGTTCATCGATTATAACAAATGTACTACTATGGGGCAAGATGCAAATAATGTGGGAGGCTGAGTGTATTTGTCAAAGGGCAAGGTGTATATGGGAACTCTGCACTTACTGCTCATTTATGCCATGACTCTAAAACTGCTCTAAAAATAAAGTGCATTTAAAAGCAAAAATAATATATAAATTATGTTAAAAATTAAGATAATACTCAAATAATAAAAAATAAATGTTTTACTTCAATATCTCCATGAAGATAATAAAACATACAGCTATTTTACCTTTTGGCAACTATGGTAAATATATTGTGTGAAAGACATAATGTGAAGCTATGTTGTTATTATAGACGCCAAGGGTTCCCTTAGACTTCTGGTTTAACTGTGAATTTTCAGCACACACTGTTTTATTTATTGTTTCAAGATGACTTTAGAATTCAAATATATAAGCCGAACTGTATTTTAAGGAAAAAGGTAATATTATAAACATTTTCATTAGGGAGAAATAAATTTTCTTATTTTTAATGTGCTGGTCAGTT
Organism: Monodon monoceros; assembly: GCF_005190385.1. Lineage (NCBI taxonomy): Eukaryota > Metazoa > Chordata > Mammalia > Artiodactyla > Monodontidae > Monodon > Monodon monoceros. The sequence continues at coordinate 39,201,385 of NW_021703767.1, forward strand.
AAAAATTTACGAGGTGTTTTACATGAAAAAGTATGAAAAGTCATAGCTGTACACACATATATTCTCTCAAATTTTTTCAGTTGTTCCAGATATATTCCACATCTCTTGATTATTCTTTAATCCATTTAAATGTAATATATTTTAAGATAGAAAATTTGGAAAATATAAAAAAAATAGTAACAGAAAAATCAAAACAAAACAAAACAAAATTCCCAGAACTGAAATCTATTTTTTAATATATTTATTTATGCAGAACTTTTTCTTTTTTTTTTTTTTTTTAAGTGGTACGCAGGCCTCTCACTGTTGTGGCCTCTCCTGCCACGGAGCACAGGCTCCGGACACACAGGCTCAGCGGCCGTGGCTCACGGGTCCAGCCACTCCACGGCATGTGGGATCTTCCCGGACCAGGGCACAAACCCGTGTCCCCTGCATCGGCAGGCGGACTTCCAACCACTGTACCACCAGGGAAGCCCTGAAGCACTTTTTCTTGACTAAGAATTTTATGTAGGTATTATACTTTTTATAAAAAAATCACATTTCTTTAATTTCTCTTTCTGATCTTTCATTGTGAGTGTATAGAAATGCAACAGACTTCCGTGTATTAATTTTGTATCCTGCAACTTTACCAAATTCATTGATGAGCTCTAGTAGTTTTCTAGTAGCACCTTTAGGATTTTCTATGTATAGTGTCATGTCATCTGCAAACAGTGACAGTTTTACTTCTTTTCTGATTTGGATTCCTTTTATCTATTTGTCTTCTCTGATACAATCCCATTTACCATCACATCAAAAAGGGTAAAATACTTAGATAGAAACCTATCTAAGGAAGCAAAAGACCTGTACTCCAAAAACTATAAGATGTTGATGAAAGAAATCTAAGATGACACAAACAGAGGGAAAAATATACCTTGTTCTTGGATTGGAAGAATCAATATTGTGAAAATGACTATACTACCCAAGAAAATCTACAGGTTCAATGTAATCCCTATCAAATTATCAATGGCATTTTTCACAGAACTAGAACAAAAAAAAATTAAATTTGTATGGAGACACAAACAACCCTGAATAACCAAAGCAATCTTAAAAAAAAAAAAAAAAAGGAGCTAGAAGAATCAGGCTCCCTGATTTCAGACTATATTACAAAGCTACAGTCATCAAAACAGTATGGTACTAGCACAAAAACAAAAATATAGATCAATGGAACAGTACAGAAAGCTCAGAAATAAACCCACACACCTATGGTCACCTAATCTATGACAAAGGAGGCAAGAATATACAGTGGAGAAAAAAGTCTCTTCAATAAATGGTGCTGGGAAAACTGGACAGCTACACGTAAAAGAATGAAATTAGAACATTCTCCAACACCATATACAAAAATAAACTCAAAATGGATTAAAGACCTAAATGTCAGACCAGATACTGTAAAACTCTTAGCAGAAAATATAGGCTGAACACTCTTTGACATAATATCTTATTATATCTTATTCAATCCACCTCCTAGAATAATGGAAATAAAAGCAAAAATAAACAAATGGGACCTAATGAAACTTCGAAGCTATCGCACAGCAAAGGAGACTATGAACAAAATGAAAAGACAACCTACAGAATGGGGGAAAATATTTGCAAATGATGTGACCAACAAGGGATTAATCTCCAAAATTTACAAACAGCTCATGCAGCTCAATATCAAAAAAACTAACAATACCATGAAAAAATGAGCCGAAGACCTAAATAGACATTTTTCCAAAGAAGATATACAGATGGCCAAGGGACACATGAAAAGATGTTCAACATCGCTAATTATTAGCAAAATGCAAATCAAAGCTACAATATGATATCATCTCACACCAGTCAGAATGGCCATCATCAAAAAGTCTACAAACAATAAATGCTGGAGAGGGTGTGGAGAAAAAGGAACCCTCCTACACTGTTGGTGGGAATGTAAATTGGTACAGCCACTATGGAGAACAGTATGGAGGTTCCTTAAGAAACTAAAAATAAAGCTACCATATGATCCAGCAATCCCACTCCTGGGCATATACCCAGAGGAAACCATAGTTCAAAAGGTTACATGCACCCCAGTGTTCATTGCAATGCTGTTTACAATAGCCAAGACGTGGAAGCAACCTAAATGTCCATCAACAGAGGAATGGATAAAGCTACATACAATGGAATATTACTCAGCCATTAAAAAGAATGAAATAATGCCATTTGCAGCAACATGGATATGAAGTAAGTCAGAGAAAGACAAATATCATATGATATTGCTTATATGCAGTGTCTTAAAAAATGATACAAATGAAATTATTTACAAAACAGAAACATACTAGACCCACAGACTTAGAAAACAAACTTATGATTACCAAAGGGGAAAGGTGGGGGGGGAGGGAAAGTTGGGATTAACATATACACACTACTATATTTAAAATAGATAATCAACAAGGACCGATTGTATAACACAGGGAACTCTGCTCAGTATTCTGTAACAACCTAAAGGGGAAAAGAATTTGAAAAATAACAGATATATGTATAACTGAATCACCTTGCTGTATACCTGAAACTAACACAATATTATAAATCAACTATAGTTTAATATAAAATAAAACTTAAAAAAAATTAAAAATTAATTTCTTACATTTTCAAATCAGAGCAAGAAGCAAGTCTTGGGCTAGATTGGGTCTGGAATTGGTGTAATTGTATTAGTCTTTCAAAAAGAGCAACAGAGAAGGAAGAAAGAGAAAACTGGGGAAGTTATGATATTGGATGAACAGGCTGGTGAAATTTCTCTCCACGAATAACTGTGATAGGCCTTGCAAGGAGTTTTTATCAATTACAAGTAAGTTTCTATGCTCAATAGAACATACTATTGGTAGTAAACCTGAGCAATCACCCCAGAAAAATATTAACAAAGCAGATTTTTTTAAAGTCACAGTTTAATCATGGTAAATCTATTGTGTTGACAAATCACTGGAAATGGATGCTTTAATACCAATGAGCAGAACAAAATAGGCATAGGTACAAGCTTTCCATAACAGCTCTATGATGGGGATTTTTGGAATGACCATATCCTTTATTTTCTAAATTCTGCTGTACTATAGTTTCATGGTTGACTATATTGTTTATGGAAGAAGCTTTTTATGTGAAAATCATTTACCTGCTTATGGGAAAGTTCTAAAGTTTTCTGGAGGATTTTGTGCCCATTATACTCTGAAAAGGAACATTTACTTCGAGGGTAAAATAAAATACATCATTGATGATGTTAGGTTACTTGAATAGTTAAACTAAAAAAGAAAATATATATAATTCCTATAGAGCAAATATGTATAATTTTTGCAGTGTCATAGGGTGAAATTAACTATGGGCTCAATATGACCCAGGATCATGTCACTCCTGCTTTAACTCTGGGAAATCGTTGGTTTTTCCATGTAGGTGATGGCTAGAACCCACAAAGCTAAATGGAGATTGGAAGAACAGAACCACAGAAGGCTTAACATGGGCCAGAATTGGAGAGTTGCCCAGGTAAGGGGCACAGGAGAGCCAGAGGAGCAGTCCGAGGTTAGCTACACAGGTACTTGATGTATAAACTCTGGTCCAGAAATGAGTTGGCACTGAACAAGAAACAGAAAGCCACAGATTTTAAAAGATTGACTGATGAGGAGCTCCAAGGAAAAGTTTTTATGGTTATCTTTTCATTAATCCAGGAACCAATCATCCCTAAGTGGGCATTGTATGCAAACTCCAATAACCAAGATCTTATCAGTTAAGTCAGTGAATGTTGCTTATCCTGTACTTCAGTATTTCAGTTATAGTCTAGCAAGTGGCTAGATAACTGCACTGAGCATTTTTCAGTGTGTAGAACTTATTCATCCCTGGGGAACTCACATAAACAAAGAAGTTTTACATGTATTATATCATTTAGTTTGCTAACCCAGACTATGGAGTCAGTTGCTTAGATTAATACTTTTAAAAAGATAGACTTTCTGTTAAGGATTTATAAGATCCTACTGTTATTTAGTTACAAAGCTTTAGCACATTTAAACTTCAAAACAAGAAAATTATATGAGAAGGAACTGTATCTTATTATTTTTTAAATTAAATTTTTTTCAGTTTAAAAAATTTCCCCAAGACTCAAAAATTTTCTTTTCAATAGTGTATTCTAACAACTAACAAATGGTTACTTATAAAATTCAGAAACTATATTATATTAAATTTCTAAAATGATGAAACATTATAATTCTAATTCCTGCAGTATCTGCTTCTATGTTGCTCTGGGGATATGTATGAACATCATTATCCCTTTCCTAAAACTAATGGTAATTTTAAGGAACATAATGAATATCCATTTAATAGGAAATTTTTTAAAATGTGATTTTTCAGTATCTGATAATTATCAATGAATTATTAATAAAATGATCCTTGTTATTATCCATGGTGAGAGACCCAAGCTTAGAACAGGAAGGTGCAGTAGCCTTATACATTGCTTACCTTTGAATGATTTATCTCACTCACAGTACTAATAACTTGGTTTCTGGATATTACTTTCCTTGCATGAGCAGAGTTCTAAGGAGCATCAAAAGCTATTGCAGTGCTAAATTGAGGAAAAGTTTTCATGTACCGGTCTTTCATTTTTTATCTGATTTCCTCATGAAACCTAATGTTACTCCACAGCCTCTCCAGAAATTAATTCCACATGATTGGAAACTCATCAGCATTTTGCATTAGCTGGGGCATGCCTGAGAATTTTAATCATGGAAATACGTATTACTTGTTAAATAACTAGCCCTCTCCATTGGTGAAGTGAATACTGACTTAGCAGAATTCTCTTCTATAGGGCATTATAGATATATAGGGAACCCAGAATATTGTAAACTGAAGAAAAGATCCTCATACTTCTAGCGATGTATATAAGGTGATGGCTGAATTAGATATTTTTTCACAGGAATAATTGATCTTATATGGTATCATATTTACCATGGATCACAAGTCCTTGATTTCAAAAAATGTGTTTAAGTGTCTGCTTTGTTTGTTTTTGTTTTGTTTTTAAATCATTCCTTTTGGAAACATTACAAACATGATTTTAGAAAAGCATTAGTGTGTGATTTTTAATAACTTTACATAATATAGAATATATTGGCTTAAGTTTAGAAGTTTCTTAACTATTTGAAGATAAAGGTGCATATTATGATCTATATCATTTACAAGCATAGAAAAAAACAAATTAAGATGCTTGAATTCTGCATGAATTCTGCAAAATGGAGAAGGAAATTTTCAAAAGACCACAACACAACAATGCTAAATTTAGAGTGATAGTATACAAATTAATTTTGCTTGCAAAATAGGAAGGAAACATCTCTACCTCAGACTTTCCTTTAAAATGAGAAAGCATCAGGCATTTATGAGAAATAATTTATGCAGATGATCCTTCTTTGATAATGATGAACAACACTAATATTTTCCTTAAGACGGTGTTTTAGTTAACTGTGCCATGACAATTTTTTTATTAATCTATTGTATTCTGGAATACATGATTTGCTTTTCATGATATATGATTATATAAAGGAATAAGCCATATTTTAGGAAACATTAATTATATTGCAAAAATAAACTTTGAATATCATGTCAAGATAGAGGCTGATTTAGGGCTGACTGAATAACAGTGCAGCACAGACAAAATACTTATTTTGGCTCTATCTGAGACTTTAAAAGTCTTTGAAATAAAATTTGAAGTTAGCTAATTCATAGGCTTAAAATATTTCAAAAATGTTTTTCAGAAAAGGCAAGTGTTTTTACATTTATTCTTTCACATATAATTTAGATGTTCAGTAGGATGCTAAGATATTAAGTACTTGTTTATATGGAAGCATTCACTAAGAATTTTTAAAGCAATTTAATAGATTGAAATTCTTTTGGTTAATTTTAGCAATATGTAAAGACTGATGGTGTGAGACAAGTCAGAGTATTTCAATTTATACAGAGCTGAGCTGATTACAGAACACTGTAAAGATATTTTTATTTGTACCAAAAAAACCCTATTTTCCAACATTTAAAGCACATTTTTGAGTCTTTGCTTTAATCAAGTTTATGGCACAAGGAATTATACCTACTATACTGATATGTAAAACTGAAACTGAAACACAGGAAAGGTTCTCCATCAAATCCTGTTATGAAAAATCTTTACCCCACAGTACGGCACAAATTCCTTTCTCTCTCTCTCTCTCTCTGTGTGTCTCTTTCTCTCTCTGTCTCTTTCTATTCCCTCCTCCTCTCTCTATCTCTTTTTTTGCAGGAGCTGAGGTATTGATTTTCTTCAGTAAAGCCCACACATACATCAAGACAATCTTTTATCTGTTATGTGTTTAGATTACGGTAATCAATCAGGTTTTTCCAAAAAATATGTATTTGCCAGAATTTTTCCTTATTCAAAGGTTATCAGTTCACTTCAAAATGGTTTTAACTAAGTGTGATTACAATCTCTTAAATGAGATGACACTTGTTTTATGCTAACTTATTTTAATGTATTTCAATTGTTTATCAAGAAAGGCACATAGAACAATTAGGCTAGTTGACTCCCTTTCCTCATCTACCTTTTTCAAAAATTATTTTTAAATAAATATTTAAATGTAAACATAAACTTAACTAAATTAAATGTAAATATAAAACTCTGTTTAAAAAAATTTGAGCAGTTCAGCTTTACAGCACATTTCTTTCAAAATACCGTGAGAGAATATTACTTAATTTGTATTACCGACAAACCACACAGTTGTCAGCAATGTTATTTGCTTCAGAGACTCTTGCACACAAATCATAGATTATACTTTCTTAGGGAGAAATGATAAAAATCCCATAATTTTCAAGGATGTCAGTTTTAGGGATAGTTACCCAAACAGAGCTTTACGTATCTCTGTCTATACAACCATGGTAGAAAAAAGTCCTCTTATCAATAGTTTCCATTGGAACAGAAAATGATACAAAAAAAAGTGGTACTGACTTGGAAGGAGAGTACAAATACTTACAGGGTACTCCAGGTACACTCAAAATAGCAGTATGGTTAAGAAACAGACTCTGAAATGAGAGTCAGAATTATAATATATTTTAGAGTTATATGTCAACTTTGACCTTCCTTGATTCTAATCTCAGTCACTTCTTAGCTCTATGAACTTGGGCAGTCATTTTAACTATATGGACCTCAGTTTTCTCACTGATAAATAGGGATAATAACAATAGTACCTATATTATATACATTGGTGTTGGTGTTAAGTCTATGTCAACTATTGGAGACTTTCTGCAGAAACACTAGTAATGCTTTAATTCTCCAGAATCTGTTACTATGTTTTAAGCTTTATAAAACACAGATTGCTACCAAATATCTAAATACCACAATATCTAAAATGGTGATTTTTTTTTTTTTTTTTGGCCTTCAGATATACTGTTATCCAAAAGGACTGCAGTGTACATGATATTGTCATGGAACATGTAGATACAAGGAATTGGGAATTTTATTATATATCAAGACTGCAGAATAACTGATGAGATTCCTGGCTGAAAATTAATAGTACTAAAAGTAATGTGTTTTTATAAGTTGTATCTTGTTGAAGGAACAATTTATTATACAATAAAACAGAGTTAACTAATCCATATGTCAGCCAAAAGGAAAATTACCAAAAATATTTTTGCTAGCAAAGGAGTTTTTATTCTATGAACCATTCGGTTTTGTTTCCCTCAATATACAATGGGAATATGAATTAAATTTGCTACTTTTAAGTGACAGGAAAACAATGAAGCCTTAATAGCATTTAGTAAAAATGCAAATAATAAATTACATTTGCCTTTGTTCATTTGATCACTGATATGATATTTTCCCTAAGTGATTACATTATTTTTATTGCTATCCATATAATGTCATCCTTCGCTTATTACTATTATGTCACAGGTGATGTTAACAACATGGTATCTATTTACTAACTCTTAAAATCTTTACTCGTATTATATGTAGAAACTAAATTTTTCCTTCATAAGAGAAAAGGTCTCTGAAGTTAGAATTATACTAAATTTTAGAATTATATGTCAACTTTGACCTATCTCCTATTACATTAATAGAGTGAATGTTCATTTTAATTAAGATATGAAAAGTTAAATGTGAATTTTTTTTTTTTTTTACAATCACTCTTTACCTGTTTCACTTGTGGTAAATAAGAGAGATCTGAGACATGGTTAAAGGCAGAGGTGGGATCTGTATCGTGTGGCCAAGTTAGTAGAGGCACACACTGAAACTGAAATATTAGCAGGGGTCATTTTGCACAAAAATTAAATTGTTTGCAAGTAATTAGCTTTGAACGGATGAAATATTTTCAATTTGTATATAGTTTTTTCTTTTTTACTCAACTTTCTTCCTTCTTCAGTTTATCTTCTTAGAAGAAAATGTCTATATTCAGAAAAACTCCACTTAAACCTTGCCTAACACGTTTTAGGGAGGGCGGGAGGGAGGAGTACCCTATCTTTTCACCCTTGGTCAGGCCATTATGTGGAAGCTCTGATTGTCAGTACCCACGTGCACAGATTTCCTGAGTTGCAATTGCTGTCCCCACCCTTAAATGTGCAGAATCAGCAGAACATGTCTGCATTGGTACTATTTGATACCTTTAAATGTTCTTAAATAGCAATAACCTGCCCTCACTTGTTATCCATAGCCCCTAGGAATAAGAGAAGCAAGTAGTCAAACAAAGCCTCAAGAAATATTCATTGTAGTAGAGGACAAAAGGCAATAAATAATAACAAATAGGTAGTGGGTACTATAGATCTATTACCTAACACCCATTTCTCCTGCTCCCTTCTAAACAGAACCTTTATTTTCGTCTTCTCCTCCATTAAGTCAGGGCTCTTTTTTTTTTTTTAATTAATTAATTATTTTTAATTTTTGACTGCATCGGGTCTTCATTGCTGCGTGTGGGCTTTCTCTAGTTGTGGCGAGCGAGGGCTACTCTTTACTGCGGTGTGCGGGCTTCTCATTGCGGTGGCTTCTCTTGTTTGGAGCACGGGCTCTAGGCACGTGGGCTTCAGTAGTTGTGGCTCAAGGGCTCTAGAGCGCAGGCTCAGTAGTTGTGGCGCATGGATTTAGTTGCTCTGCGGCATGTGGGATCTTCCTGGACCAGGGCTCGAACCCGTGTCCCCTGCATTAGCAGGCAGATTCTTAACCACCGCACCACCAGGGAAGTCCCATAAATCAGGGCTCTTAATATTCTGATTAGTGTAACCCAGTGTTTCTCAACTCGAGAGACTTGTCCCCAGGAAACATTTGATAATATCTGGAGACATTGTTGATTGCCATGATTCACGGGTGGCATCTCGTGAGTATAGGACAAGGATGTTGCTAAACACCCTACAAGGCACAGGAAATTTCCCTACAACAAAAAGTTATTTGACCCAAAATATCAGTAGAGGTGAGGTTGAGAAACCCTAGTGTAATGGCAGAGTGTGATCTGTCTGGTCTGGAACACAGCTCTACAGATCCTGGCTGAGTGACCTAGACAAATTTCTTTTCTTTTTTAAACAGGTTAAAGAAGGTATGTCATACACAAAGAACTGCACGTATTTAATTTGTACAATTTGAACATTGGCAAGCATCTGTGATACCATCACCCCAATCAACATTATAGTCATATCCAACACCTCCCAGAGTTTCCTGACATCCCTCTGTTTTTCTTTGTGTTTTGTTTTCTGTTTTTGTGGTGAGGGCACTTAACATAAACTGTACCCTTTGAGCAAAGTTTGAAATGCATGATACTGCATTGTTAAATACAGGCACAATGTTTTATAGCAGATCTGTAGAACTTATTTATCTAGCATAACTGGAATTTTATACCCATTAAATTTCTTAACAATTTAGTGTCTTAGTTCCTCATTTGTAAAATGATTAATAGTTTGTATTTCACAGAATTGTTCTATGGGTTAAATATGTTCAGACATATAAATCACCAACAGTAGTGACTGGCATACAAAGCACTCATTAAATGTCATCTATTATTAAGTTTTTCAAACATCAGAGGATAAGACTGTCAAAAAAAAAATCAAACACTTGAAAGTTGATTAAAAATATATGTAAGCATTGACATAATTCAGCTTTCTCATTTACTTTTTTTAGGGGTCTGGCCAATATACATGCTTATATTTGAAGTTTACATTTTGTTGTTATTCCAAGTACTTATTTTTTTCCCAAGAATGTATTGGATTTAGAGGAAGCTACAATTTTCACGCTTATAGTAGCTTAAGTTTGCAAACATAATTGAACCTATAATTAATTTGGACATTGAAAAGTTTGAATCACTAGGGCTTGGCCAAAATGTGTGTTTCATAGACTGGAAAAAAAAAAAGTTTGCTAATCATTCAAGATACCACACAAGAATAATTATATTTTTTAGGAGTTGAGAAATTGTTCAACCTCTTAAAAAATTCTTTATATAAAATAATATGCCAATTACAAATGCTATATTTTTTATTTTTTTTATTTTTTCCGGTACGCGGACCTCTCATTGTTGTGGCCTCTCCCGTTGCGGAGCAACAGGCTCTGGACGCGCAGGCTCAGCGGCCATGGCTCACGGGCCCAGCCGCTCCGCAGCATGTGGGATCTTCCAGGACCGGGGCATGAACCCGTGTCCCCTGCATTGGCAGGCGGACTCTCAACCACTGGGCCACCAGGGAAGCCCTACTTTATTTTATTAAAGTAAAATATCAAAGGACTTCCAGAAAAAATAAAACTGCTTTCCCATTCTTCAATAATTCATCATATTAAAAAGGTATTATCCTGTATTTTATGTGAAATAGTGAATCTGTGCTTCACTTAAATAAAACTTTATCCAGGAAAAAAAATATATATATATATAGATAGATAGATAGATAGATATTAGTTCTTTATTACTACATTGCAAAACAAAATTATTTTAAAAGTTACCAAATGCAGACAGATACTAAATAGTAATACTGATGATATACTTGTAGGTATTTAATATTTAAACATTGAAACTAGTATATTTTAATTTTAAATTATGCTTTAGAAACTATCACAATTAGACTTAGAAAATGTTGAGTTGATGTATAAATATTTATCTAAATATAGTATTGTTTTCTGTGGAGTATTATAATATTGTCCAGAAAATTTATTTTTGGAAATAATCTCAAATTACATTTAAATTTCCAATTTAAGTGTCAACACTATAGGGTAGATGAATGCAAATGAATGGATATATTTTTGTAATGTGGCTCCAAATTTCAAGAACCAAAAAAGGATTTGTATGAAGTACCACTTAATATTTCCATCACTCATGAATCACAATCTTCTTTTTTTAATTTTAGTTAAAGCTCTTCATGAACGTAGACACATCAATAGTGATGCATCAATCTCTAAACAATGTTGTAATATATAACTGCTTTTTTTAAAGAACCATTTTTCTATTCTTTTGCCTTTTTTGTTTGTTTATTTGACTTTGCTTTTTCTTTCTCTTTTCTTTTATCTTCAAAAAAAATAGCACCATCAGATGGACCTTGAGGGTATTATACTTAGGGAAACACCTCAGACAGAGAAAGACAGGTACTGTATTATCTCACTTATATGTGAAATCTAAACCAAAAATGAAACCAAAACTAAAACCTAAGCTCATAGATACAGAGAACAGATTGATTGTTATCAGAGATTGGGGGGGTAGGGGAGTGGAGGGGTGGGCAGGGAGGGGAGAAATGGGTGAAGATAGTCAAAAGGTAAAAACTTCCAGTTACAATATAAACATGTCATGGGGATATAATGTACAGCATGGTGACTATAGTTAATAATACAGTATTGCCTATTTGAAAGTTGCTAAGAAAGTAGATCCTAAAAGCACTCATTACAAGAAAAAAAAATTCTTTAACTATGAAAACTGAGGGATATTAACTAGACTTACTGTGGTGACCATTTCACAATGTATGCAAATATCAAATCATTATGTCATACACCTGTAACTAATACAATGTTATATGTCAATCATACCTCAAATTAAAAAATTAAAAATAAAGGAATAATAATAAGCACCATCAGAATGTCCTTACCTTTTCTTAGGAACCTGTTAACCACCTAGTATGGATACTTCTCTATTTTCTTCATTCTTATATAATTTTATACAGATATTTTACAAACGTGTGCATATATGTACATATACTTAAAAAGGGTTTTAGGTGCATTGGGCATTTTACAAAAATGTAAATAATGCGAAGAAGTGAAAATTTTCACTCTCCGCACCTTGTTTTTCCACCTGTGAGTACTTCCTAAGTAACTCTTCTAGACCGCTCTTACTTCAGTTTGTCCTACTTTATGGATGCATAATAGTCATGCAATAGTTGTAGCTAATTCATTTAACGTTTCCTTGTAGATGGTCCTTAAGTCTGTTTGTGCAGGTTTATTTGTTTGTTTGACACAACCTATATGCACATATGCATGTAATTTTACCTATCTGATGCTGTTTTCTTTTCTGTAACATAGAATCCCAGATAACAGTGAAAACTAATTTGGAGCTACTTAAAAGAGATGTTTTAAATATAATAAAAATATTTATGAAAGTGACTGAAATGTCTTATGGAGTAAAAATACTATGCAGTTTAATAAGATCATGAGTAACATAAACATAATTGTATCCAGAAAATAAATTACAATGTTGAAGTTAATTTCGACTGTCCCCACTAAGGAACTAGAGAAAACCATTTATTTGCTTTGAGGGTCTAGGAAAGTTTCTCTAAATTACACGAGTTCTGCTGTTATGTTCTGCTGTTATGTTTTTGTGACACCCTCTTGCCATTCTTCTCCCAGGATAATCTTCACTGATGCTTTCTTTTATTATTTGCAGAAAATCCTCAGCCTGTGTTTATACAAGTGTTCAACAATCATATAAAGACGGACTATGATTAACTCTATGCTAATGTTTCGCCTCCCTTTAATATGTTCACAAAACATACAGCACTAGTTACCTCCACTGAAGAAAAGCTTGTCTTTCTACTTTCATCTTCCTACTGCTCTGCTCTCTGTGTCTCTCTTACTCACTGCCTCTATGATCTGTGTTTGCTACTGTAAAGGAAGGGAGTCTCTCCTGCCAACTTTTTATACAAAGGGTACTTTTTTTGCAGACTGAGTCTGGAGTGAAATCTTCCTTCACTGAGTACAAACACGGACTCATGCTTCCTGTGTGCCCCATTACACAGGCTCCTTGGATGTTTAGTGAGTTCATGCTCACAAATTACGTCAGCTTCACTTTCACACACTTCTGTAACCCTTTCACATAACCTCTACCTGGATTCTATACTAAATAAAATAAATTTGTGATATAGTAAATAAAAGGTCAAAATTTGAACCTGGAATTCTCTACTATTATAATTCAAAATTAGACACAAATTTTCTCACAGTTTGTGAACACTCAAAAAATGCATTTTAAAGTTCCACTAAATGCTGTTATTTCCCACCCCCAATACTGTTAAAAAATATTATTTTATCTAAGGATGTAGAACATTTAGTGTTTATTTTCATTCATAGATTTCAGGCCTTACAAATCTTGAACCAAGGCCTCTTTTAGAATACGAAATTAGAAAGCAAAGTTGTTAAGTAATTCCTAAAGAATACTAAAATTGATTCATAGCTGCAATGACTTTGAGATGCTCGGGTTACTGTACTTTTAGCCTGGCTGTTTTTATTCACCATTTTATCCTCTTTGCATAGGCCAGTGTTTGGCATGTAGTAGGCCTTAAATGAATATTGACTAGAAAGTAAATAAATGAATATTTTGGTTTCTGAAGGCTTGTTTTTGAAACCAGTTAGAATACACTTTCAAAGATTGAGACAGAAGTTGCCATCTTCTCTGTGCTAATCAAAATGAAACATACTCGCTGAATTTCTCTTCCTGCCAAGATCAATTTCTTTCTTTAAACATTCAAGTAGTCTGTCATTATTTGTTCCTGTGGGCACACACAGAGGGGTGTTCTGGCACCCATCTACCACAAGGCAGAGATAGTTTAAAAGAGGGCATGCCCTCATATCTTCTGCTAATTTTTCTGGGGCATAAATGATGAGCACTAGTAAAATCCGATTATAATTCTGTTATCGCTTTTGAAGCAGGTTCAGTAGGCAGATTTTCTCCGTCAGACACGTTAACTTCCAGACTAGTACAAATTGGGACAAAAATATTTCACAAGAATTTTGCAAACCTAAACAATCTCTCTTTTTGCTATATTTATCATCTGTAATTTTGATAGTTGTATTTGTAAATACTAATGTTTTCCCCGAAAAGATATAAAACAAACAAAAATTATTAATTGTTCTGTAAGAATCAGAGGTTTATATGATTACAAAGGAGAACTAGACCAGGAACATAACAGACAAGTAGTTTTCTATTCATTTGTAAATTACATTTTTAAGATAGATTATTTCTAAAAATTAAATACATGAATAAATGTTCTAAATTGAATCATATTTTAATGTGCTTAAGGTTCTTATTTTTAGAGCTAAATAAGGAATGTTTTGTGGTGCTGATTATTACTTAATTTATTTTCATTAATAAATGAATGCATTACTGTACTACGTTTCATTAAAAGAGGCAAAACATACCTGCCCACCGTATAATATAATTGGTTTATATATATTATTTTCAGAAAATATAATCTCAAATAATCAGACTAATTATTTGTTGTTATATCTCTCATGATGTCATTATCACAATAACCTCCTTAGGAATGCATAGTGTGAAACTGACCACCATGTCAGATCTCTAAAGTTGATGGGCTGTCATACCTCTAAATGTCATATTGTGCAGAGTGACAGTCAAACTATACTTGAACGTGCTCATCTGATTTTTAGGCCAATTTTAATTTTCTCTTCAGCAGTATATCTGGTTCTTTATCCTGGCTTGGAGAGTACAATGACTCAACTTTCAGACTGAGGAGAGGAAGCAATCATACTCTAGCACCTCTGAAGGGGAAGATGATCTGCTTGCAACCATATCAAGATCAAGAGAAAACATTCCTACTTGACTTTTTGGTAATCTTGTTTGAAACAATGGTACAAAACTGGCCATATATGTACTTTTTTGGATCTATCTACATTTATGATGAATCAATATGATTTTAGGAGATAAAGTCATTTGATATGTTCCATGTTCCTAAAAAAATAAATTAAAATAGAACATTAATATAATGCTTAAAAGTAATCACAATTATGAGAACAGAAAAGACAGGAAGATTAGGAAAATAAACAGATCCTGCATCCTTGAGAAAACTTAAATTCTCTGTGATTTTTATAGTGAAGTATGCTGTCATGTTTTGGAATTCATAGCTCCTGCTTCAAAGCTGATAACCCCATGATATTATTTACTTCTTTGGCTTAACTCTAGGAATAGAGCTAGGAGAGAATTCCATATTCCATATAAGAATTGTCTCTGAGGGATTACTGAAGCATTCATTTTCCTGCTGTTAATGACAGGCAACTGAGAGCTCAGATTTTCAGAAACATCCTCCATGATATAAAATTTTAAGACAGGGACCTGGAGTCAAGTTAGGTATTTTTTAGAATATTGAAGTTGACCCAGGCCAGAATACACTGTAAAGAATGAAAGTGAACACTTGAGTTACAAGAGTTGGTCTAATAATTATTCAAGGAAGTTATTGAATAAAGTAATTGAAAGTTCGGAGAGAAGATATAGTCTCTTTGATTGAAGCTAACAAGACACATTATGCTATTTTTGAATGAATGAATGTATAAAAGTGAATGGACAAATGAATTAATATTTGGAATCAGGTGTTTGAGAAACGCTATAAGTAATTTGTGCTATAATTTGGACAAAAAGTCTTTATAAAATTTATGAGGTTTCCTATTATAAATTTAAAAAAATCAGATGACAAAAAATAAATGTTACATGTATCTTGAAAGAAAAATAAGGAATATAATGTTAAATGCAACATAGGGGTGGGGTATTGAAGGATAATGAGTTAGAGTTTGTTAGTTTCTTTGGTATTCTCAAGAAAGCTTGTACTTCTAATGATTGATCTCTTTCCTTTAAACTAAACTTTCTCTGAAGTGGATGCAAGTTGTTTTCAGTTAGGATACAGAAATCCTTTCAAAGTAGTCTACTCCTTTTCTATAACACAGTATTCACCAGGCAACCTCCTGATCTTTATTTATTTATCTGAATAAGCCTACTTATTTGGAAGGCACTATGGTGAGCAGATGCCAAGTTCTCCTAGCTAGTTGTAAATTATTAGCATTCTGGCTTGTACATCAGTCTCTTTTAAACATGATCACTGAGAATCAGAGGATGGTCACACGTGGGTATACTGACAAAAGTGAGCATCTGAACCAGCTAAGCTGGGACATGGTGAGTCCATGAAGGTGTAACTTCCCACTAAGGCCTGGCCTGATCAATTCAGCTGGCTTTACCCATTACATTATTATCTGGAGTTCCAGGGAGCTTTCAAATTTCAAATCCACTCTCTTGGATTGCAGAATGGTACCGAAAGTTATCACAAGCTCAGTGGGTTTATGAAGCCAGAATACTACAGAATTAAAAAGCCAACAGCTTAGTGAGTGAACTGGAGCTTAGAGTGAAGGAATGGATTAATAAAAATAAACATCTATGGACTGTTTCAACTGACAGATTATTAAAAGCTTTTGGATGTCTCTGGGACAGACAATTTGTACAAAGATAGAAAAGCAGGGCCTTGAGTACTGAATAGCAAGGAAAGCAGGCTTGGTTATAACAAAATTTGGAATTACCTAGGGTTGACATTTTTTCCTCAGTTCCCTGATTAGGGCAACTTACAAAGCTATACTGAATGCCCTACAATATTCAGTTAGATTTTAACAAGCAAAGTGCTTTATTCCATTTTAAGAGATTCTGTACCCATACATTCTATTGAATACGTGGATCATAGAAAACAAGCGATTCTTTTTAACTTTAGAAGACATGAAAGTTACTGACATATATCTCCTGTCAGTTATTGACACTGTTTACACAAAACAAAACAGGATACTTTATTTACACCTCAAATTTGGGGTTACAAAATCTAATTATGAGGTTGATGGTGGAGTCTACAGGAAAAGTAGAGATGTTCCTAAGTTGAAGACATTTTAAGAGTAATGTTGTTTATGTTTATTAATACCTCGACATAGAGAAGATGGTATAATTCCACACCTCAAATAAATGCATTAATAGCCAGAGATGTTCAGAAATGGTCATTTAATGCTATTGGATTGTATTTTTGAGCTTCATACAACTCTAAAGCCTAAACCAAAAATTTTGTGAGATTGTTTTGAGAGAAATAACAATTCAACAATGGCTTTTAATTTTATTTATTTATTTATTTATTAAAATATTTTTATTGGAGTATACTTGATTTACATTGTTGTATTAGTTGCAGGTACACAGCAAAATGAACCAGTTATATATATTCATATAGCCACTCTTTTTTAGATTCTTTTCCCATATAGGTCAGTACAGTGTATTGAGTAGAGACAATGACTTTTTAAAAGGTTATCTTTTTATTCAATTTATAGCATGGGCTTCAGTGATATAAAAAGAAAATTCTTGGTCTACCCCAAGCATAAGTCTAGCACAGAGTAGGTGCTAAATTAATGTCTATTAAGTCATCAGATGTCCGAATTTGAATCTTGATTCAACAAGTTTCTGGCTCTATGTGACTTTGGGAATGTTATTACTCTTTAGGAGCCACAGTTTTTCCACCTGACAGTTTTCAGACTAGATGGAAGGAACAGTAAATTTACTATATTGAAGTGCTTTGACAACTATTCATGTACCTATATACTTGAATGTTTTATAATGGTACCTTTCAAATACTTGCATATATTTTAAAATCTCTTTAAATATAACAACCTACTCTGAAAAAGTAGATACAAAGAGGTTCTGACAGTTTTATTTGTCATCCTATTGACATCCATGATTGATTTGGAAGATTCGAATACCTTAATTACTGCCTCCTTCCTCTCTTTGTGTACTTCTCTCCAAAGCGTCTCCCTTGCTTGAAATGTACGGTGAGTTTTCTCTCAAAGACATCCCCTATATATATATTATTTTCTAGATTAGGTACTTGAATTACATTAAGCCATAGCAGATATTTAGCTGGGTACTGTGTACAAATACCATTGATATGTCTGCAGCCTCTGGTCTTGGAACAAGATAAAGTTAACAGCCCCTGTGGAATGAAATCTGTGCTCTTCCTTGTATTATCATAATGGCCTAAATTGTCATTTTATCAGTAAGTATATGAACTCTAAGAGGGGAAGTGGGAGGTTTTCAGAAAAAGGACACAATGAAAGGGTGCAAAAGTGAGATTGTAACTAAGAAAAGTGGAATCTTTAGTAAATTTTCTTAGAAGAAGTGAGATGAAAGAAGTGAAAGTCAATGTTTGAGGCAGATCAAGCATTGATTTGGCACTGAGGACAAACTATTTGTTTTTCATCTTACAGTAGTGGAGGTAACTTGAGGATGAAATGTGATTGGGGTGATCAGGATGTGATAAGACAACAGAGCAGGGAAAGGAGAAGGCTTTGGTTGCCATTTATTAACTCATTTGGTTTGGTTGAAGACTCAGACACAATCAAATGAGTAGAAAGTAAAATAAATTTTATGGAGCTAAGGATGTGCAATCTAAACTAAGTCAGGGCTTGAAGCTGGACCCAGATGAGTACGAAGGTGAGACATAGTAAATCAGCCAACCTCAGACCCTGGGATGGAGTTGTGTCCATCGGTGTAGCCCAGTGGTCCTAGCAGTTCTAAGAGGAAAAGTGTCAGAGCAGTGGTTGTCAAATTAAGTTACATTTCCATTGCATAAAAAGCCCTGCAGTGTTGAGCAAGGGTTTAGACAGGGTAAGTTTAAAGATCCTTTCACATCTATTAAAGTCCCTATCATCAAAAAATAATTTCTTCTAATGTTGGTTCTCTGGGACACAACTTATACATGGAAGATGTTTAAGTTGGAGATTTTATGATCAGATTCCTGTACTATATCCTGTACAGATTCTCTGGCATGTGCCAACCCTGTCAAACATGATCATTTAACAACAGATAAAGCACCGCATTATATCTGGGCTTTTATGTATCCCACCTACTCGTAAGAGACGAAAGTCTCTGTGGCAGAAATACCACCAAGGCGCTAAGTTTCATCGTGTCAGATCAGTGTGAGGGGATGCACAAAATGGGATGGTCTCGCATCTCTGAAATTGTGCAGCTGCTCCAGCAATGTGAGGTTGATTTTTAAATTATGAAATGTGAGCATCTCACCCAATATAACATGTTTATTTCTATCTATCTTTCTTACTCCTTTCCTGAAATACTTTCACCGGGACATGGAAGAAAACAATTGTGCCTAATGTCCTGTATTACTTTCCTAGGGCTGCTGTGACAAAGTACCAAAAACTGAGTGGCTTAAAACAACAGAAACTTATTGCCTCACAGTTCTGGAAGCTAGAAGTCTGAAATCAATGTATCAGCAGGGCCATGCTCTATCTAATGGTTTTAGGGGAGAGTCCCTCCTTGCCTCTTCTAGCTTCTGATGCTTGCTGCCATTCCTTATTATTTTTTGCCTTCTAAATGCATCACTCTGATCACATGGCTGTCTCCTCCCTGCATGTCTCCATATAGCCTCTCCTGTGTGAATGTCTTTCTGTCCAAGTTTCCCCATTTTTATGAAGATATCAGCCATATTGGATTAGGACTCACCCTATTGGGTTCATTTTAACTTGATTACCTCTGTAAAGACCTTATTCCCAAATGAAGTCACATTCTGAGGTACTGGGGGTTAGAACTTCAGTACATCTTTTTTTAGGGGGACAGAAGTTAGGTCATAAAAGTCTTCAACATTGTTTGTAGACTTATACTGTTGTATACTGTTTTTCCAAGCTGGTATCTATCTTTGTGGATGTTTTTTGCAAGATTCCAATGTGGTAAAGTAATTGTGGTTGAGTTTAGCAAACTTCTGCTCCAGGAATTACATTTTGGGGGGTAAATATGGACTCAGAAAGATTATTTTCTCTTTAATTTGACTTGTGAGGGTCCAGAACACAGCCCTTGCTAAGTTGTTCAGTGTGCAGTACCACCAACACATAAGTCATTGGAATTAATATTTATGTCATGAGATGTGGAAAAACGAAGGGGGAGACAGATTATGATTGAGGTCTGCTCAAGGAGTGGTTCTGCCATTCTGTGCTTACCACGCTGCTGTTCTGATAGAATGTCTTTTTTCTTCTTGTCAGTTTGCCACCTTTGCTCAAAAAGGAAGTCTGACCTGACTTTTAAAGTTACTGTCACAAGAATTTTGTTTTATGTTACACAAAATGACTCTAATATTACAAGATTAATGCCTTTTGCCTCTAAACGTATGATTAACCATAAATTATCACACTAGACCTGAACGTGTCTTTCAAAAGCCCATTAAAAAACAAATCAACCTTTTCTCTCTAGGCTGAACTCCCTTGCTAATATGAAAATCAGGAGCTCTTAGCTTTTGTTATCCCAGCCATATTCCTTTGTGTTTTTCAAGTTGAGTTGTGACTGGAGAGTGAGTCATACCAGCTTAATTAATTTAGTTAAGAACCAATTAAAAGCAGTATTTTGTGCATGAGAAAGCTTGTCTGAAGTGTTTTGAATTTCAGCAAGTTTCCTCATTACCCAGGCTTCTATATAGATAGTTTGTGCCATGAGGAGGGGGAGATACTTAGTGAGTAAGACATCCCTTAATTCCTGGTCATAAGTGAATTTTCAATTCTAAGGAAGGTACAATTAATATTTATACTCATAAACATATACCACACAACAAAAATTATTTTCAAATGTCTTCTTGTTATAACAATGTAGAAAGGTTTATTAGTAACTAACCCACATATTTTCTTCCTCCAATAGACTAAATGATCTAAACATTCACTGTAGGAAGAAGATTCAAGGGAGATATACTCCTTCTATATCCTTCCCACCCCATGAATTTGGAGTAAAGTGATATGAGCTGTTGTATTTTAAAAGTATTGGGGTTTAAAGTAATGTGGTCTTCAGATTTTTACCCTATAGAAGCAGATGTTATTTAGACAAAGCATTAACAGACATCTCCTCACCACATTCTTTAGGCCCTTGGGTATTATTTGCATCTATGTATGAGGTGAATCCACCAAACAAAAAGTATATACTAGGGAAGAGAGGGAAAAGTATTCGACAGTGAACGAGATGATTTAAGTCAGCAAATGTTTTCTGTCATGGGACAGATAGTAGGTATTTTTGGCTTTGTTAACCAGATGTCTCTGTCTCTGGTCTTTGTCACAACTAATCAACTCTGCAGTTAGAGCATGAAAACAGCCATTGATAATATGTAAACTAACAGACATGGCTGTGTTCCAGTAAAACTTTATTTACAAAAACAGAAGAAAGACTGAATTTGTCCTGCAGGTCATGGATTTCCAACCTCTGGTGTAGGATGTGGTCATGGCAGTGATACCTGATGGATGGGCAAGACTTTCCTCCCTCTGGTGCTCAGTTTCCTCATCCTACAGTGAGGAGGTGAGAATAAGGAATCCAAAAGGTCTCTCCAGCTTTGCATTTCTAGGTTTACACAGAGGGATTGGTCTCCAGAAATAACTCTAAGCATAGCTCTAGTGTCAGGCAGCTGATTCTCTTTTAAAAAATCTCAATAAGAGAAAATATAAGAACTTCTTTCCTTGTGTTATGGGTGTTTTCTAGAGTAAAAATAGAGAATTGAGAACAAATATGACAGTAATGATTTTGAATTCTCTTTTCTTTAGAGGCCTTGTACTCTGTTTAAGAAAAAAAGTAAATATAACTATTAGGACAGATTTCAAAGAACCATTTATTTTGGAGTTAGAAACGGACTTTTCAAACTTGCAAATGAGAATCTGAGCATTAGAGACCTAAGTGCTGGTAGAAGACCACAGGCTAGAAAGTGGCTTTCATAAAAACATTTTCTTTTTGAAAGGGTAAACTTCTCTGGGAAAATTCTCATTGCTGGAACACCTCATTACCCAGCAATGTAGAATAAATGGGGCATTGATCTCTACTGATTTGCCACCATAGCCTCTGTAACTAAATGTGGCCTGAGGCAGTTCTGCAAACAGGAGGATCCCTGAATGTTTAATTGTCACTTGAATAATTTTCCATTATCATTACTCAGGGATCTGAATCTCTTCTTTCACTTGATATTACTTTAAATATACCTTATGTATAGTGTATTTTCCAGCATATCAGAATCAGTCACCTAGTAGAAGAACATTATCAAATATATACACGGAGAGTAATTCTGCTGGAGTGTGATCCAAAACTATAAATACAAGTAATTGGCCCTCATTACTCAGTGCCACTGGGTTTAGGTTCTTGGATGTATATATTTAACTCATGTTTAGAGTATCTTTATCACCGTTCCTTCAAACCCCATGATTAATGAAGCTCCCTCTCATAGCTCCGAGTAATGAGAATTCTATATATTTTATCTGTAGGTCTTCACATGAGCTGAAACTGTTCTCTGTGAGATTATTCAAACAGTGACATAGCTGGAGTCCATTCACAAAATTTTTCTACCCTAGGATTTTTTCTTCCTTAAACATAGGGTCCATTTTTAATATCCTTTCAAGGGCCACGACAGAGATAGTTATATAATTTGACCCATAGTCTTCTCTTTGTCAAAAGTGGCATATGTAAAAACAAGTTAAAATTTCGTTACTACATACTTGACCAGACCAGCAAATATTGAAGATTCATAATGTCTTTATGTTTCACAATAAGGAGGAGACACAGAGAACAATTTAATTACATGGATACTCTGTGGCATGTATTTTGGATAAGATTCATGTGATTAAAATACATAAGCCACAAAGTCTGGTTCACCCTCCCCACCTCCCCAACTATTATAAAATTTGACATTATTGTCACTCTTTCAGATAAGTGTCCCTCGCCAAACCTAGATCACTACTCTATCAGAAAACTTTCTTTAATGTAATTATTATGTATCCTGCTAACATCTTCTGCCCATCAAAAACTACTTGAACTGATAATGCTGGAAGAAGTGAGATGGTTTGAGGATATCTGCTAATCCATTTGTTTCATTTATATAGCTATTCAATGTTTGACTGGTTTTTACAAATGTCTAAGAAGAATTACAAAATGTGGATGAAGCTGTAAATATTGAAGTAGCGGTTGAAGATTATATCTCTGTAAAGAATATCAAGTTATTTGAATGCCTATTTAGGTCTTTGTTCAAGATGGCCTAAAATTTTTTAAACTGCACAGTCCATTTTAATTTTATAAAAATCCTTTAAAGAATTTAAAGTTCTCTTGTGTATTCTATCAGATAGAGACAGTACTATTAGAGGAAAAAGAGAGAGAGAGAGAGAGAGAGAGAGAGAGAGATAGGAATTACAGTAAAAATTGTATCTAGCTGGCAAGGGAAAAATAGACTAGTGAAAGTAGAGGGAGGAAATCCTCATTGATGTTTGATATATACTTCAATTTACAAATATACACTGTTCATTCTTTCTCAGCTTCACAAATGCTATTTACTTTGGCCTGATTACATCATGTTCGAAAGTATATCATATAATAATTAGTTTTTATATTTTGATATACCTGTAAATAAACCATCTTCCAGAAATTTTAATAATACCCAGAAATTGTAGTAACCCAACATTTGAAAGAGCAATGAGAATAAAACAAAGAAAAAAGTGATTCAAAATCCTCATATCCTAGACATTTTTAACTTTATAGTGTTTAAGTGTATGTATGTTAATCTTTTTGCAGCTTTTAGCTGGTAATCTATCTGTAACTCTGACTGGATTGACTGAAAACTTTACATAACCATAAATGGAGAGGATCAAAGGTAAAGTGAGATTTACAGATTTGATCTTGAAAAACCAAGGAGGCTGAGAAAAAAATATTTTCTGTTAGAAAAGAAATTATTTCTATTGGAGTGTACCCTTTTAAAAAGGTATTTTTATACTCTCTATTAAAATTGTTCATCACCAATGCTCTTTGGGATTATATCACCCAGAAAAAGTGATGCTTAAGGCAAAAGGCTGAAGATTTCCTTAACAAGGAAAAAGCACTGTGAGATTTTCAAAGGAAATACAGAATGTTTCTCTAATAAACACATTAATAACTTGCAAATGTGTTGTCACATTTAGGGCAATAATTTATGCTACATTTCTCCCTAAGTATAAGAATTTCTGCATTTATTTAAGGAAAATATAAAGAACTGAAAACTAAGCAAAAAATGCTCATTGAAAACAATTTTAAATTTAAAACATAGTTGATTCAATTTTTGTTGAATTGAATCTTATGTATGTCCACATGTTCACAGTTGTTTATAAATTATTTAGTACTATGTTATTTTACACATATGTTCATATCTGAATTCATTTTATTGAGTTATTTTACATCTCTGTATTTTTCTAGCCTTTTTGTTGTCATACAGTAGTTGGTTTAACATTCAGTTCCATTTTAAACTTACATAATAAAAACTTGCTTAAAAACAATTCAGAGTATCTTACACGTTGACGCATATCACCATGCTATAGAGTAAATGATTCAATTTTGTTTTGTTTTGTTTTTGGCCCAGCCGCATGACATGTGTGATCTTAGTTCCCCGACCAGGGATCAAACCCGTGCCCCTGCACTGGAAGCACGAAGTCTTAACGACTGGACTGCCAGGGAAGTCCCTAAATGATTCAGTTTTAATCATCATCATCATCATTATCACCACCACCACAACCGATGCCAGTAGAATTGCTACCACTATAATAAGTCCTGACATTTTTAAAGGCATTTTTAAATACTGTGTATGAGGTACATGTTAGGAGAATTTTGGTTGCAAGTGTCACAAACCAAATTCAAGGACGACTAAGTACAAGTGATGAATATTAAAAGAATACCAGTATTGAGTAGAGTATACATGGTTGTTAAGAGCTGAATTAAGTCCCAATTCTGCCATTTACTTTCCATGTGACTTTAGAAAATTTACCTAACTATTCTGTGCTCCAATTTTTTCATCTGTAGATGTAAATAATTATATCACCTATTGTTCTTATTAAATGTCTTGTTTTTAAAAATATTTAGGATAGGATTTACGTGTTTAGTGCTACATGACTGTTTATAAGTTATTATTGTTTTTGCTGTTAAGGCATTTTTAAAAGTCAAAGGGGAAGTATACAGCTGATATTCAAGAAAGAAAACAGGATCATACATGATGTAGAAAACATATGAAGCCCTCTCTCTCTGTCTCTCACTCTGCATCTCTCTGTTCATTTCCTTTAATCTAGTGGATGTTATTATTCCCATTCTACAACTGGGAATCATGAAGCTTAGAGAGATTAAATGCCTGTCCAAGGTGCCATAGACAGAATCTAAAGTCCAGTGTGCATAATTCCAAATCCTTGTTACTGAAAACTACAGGACTACTGACCAGGATTTCTTAAAGTTTTAAGTAACATCAAATGATGATTTACATAATGTTTAATTGGTTAATTTTTAAAGATTGATAAGTACTTACATATGATGTGATCAGATCTTCATTCGATTTAGTTGGTTTTGCAGGAAGGAAGATGGATTTGCATCAGTGCATCCATCCATATTCTATTGCTTGGCATCCTTGAGACCAGTGGCCTCTACTGAGACAACATAGTCATCCCGTTACCTAAAATAATGAAGCAAATGAAGTGTTTAAGGACTGAACACATATCATCTTCCGTATTGAAACCATGTGATCTACCCTTAATCTAAAGAAACTAGGATATAGAAGCTGGTAAACTGGTTAAAGAAGACATCATCATGAGAAAATACTTTACAACCAAAGAATTGTTGGCAAAATAGACAAAGGCCAAAAGGGAATGAAACATTAAAAAATAAAGTGACCTGTCATAGTTATAAACAGACATAAAGAAAAAAATCACTTTGGAATATCTTTGGAGTGGCTGTAGGTTCCAAATTTTAAATTTTAGTCTTAAAGAAATATTGAAAGAAGAATAAATAACTTTATATTCTAGAGTAAGATATATGGATTTCTCCATAATTGTGTGTAAATTATTAAAGAGTTTGGAATCAAAAATTTTTATCTCGGGGGAACTGGCCAAGATGGCAGAATAGAAAGTTTACCTCCTCTCACAAGCACTCCAAAATCACAACTATTTACAGAACAACCATCAATGAAGAAGACCAGAACCTATCAGAAAAGATCTTCTACAACTAAAGATAAAAAGGAATCAAAAAGAGACAGGTAGGAGAGTCAGAGACATGATATAGTCAAGCCCCACATCCGTGTGTAGGTGATCCACAAACAGGGGAATAATTACAATTGCAGAGGTTCTCCCAAAGGAATGAGTGGTCCAAGACCCACATCAGGCTCCCTAGCCCAGGTGTCCTGCATTGGGAAGACAAGTTTCCAGAGCACTTGGCTTTGAAGGCCAGCAGAGCTTACTTTCAGGAGTACCAGAGGACTGGGGAAAATAGAGACTTTACTCTTAAAGAGTGCACACAAAATCTCACAGGTTCCAAGAACCATGGCAAAAGCAGTAATTTGATAGGGTCAGACCTACCTGCTGGGTCAGACCTACCTGCTGATAGGTAATCTCCTGGAGAGGCAGGAGGCAACCGAAGCTCACCTTGGGGACAGAGACATTGGCAGAAGCCATTTTGGGGGGTTCCTTTTACCATGTGGACACTGGTGTTGATAAGCACCATTTGGGAATCCCCTCTCTAGCTTATTAGCCACAGGACACAGCCCTGTCCTGGCCCAGTGGTCTGCAGGAACCAGTGCTGGGATGCCTCAGGCAAAGCAACTAACTGGGCATGGACTCAGCCCCATACACCAGGGGACAGGCTGCCATAAGGCCCTCTGAGCGTACAGCTGCTTCTGGACACATCCCTGCCCACAAGAGGGCCCAGGACCTGACCCCAGGCACCAGTGTACAGGCACTAGAATCAAGACCCCCAGTGCTCTCCAGCCACAGACCCCAGGACCAATCTCCACCCACCAGTGGGTAGGCACTAGCCCCAGAATCCCATGGGCCCCAGCCCATCCCACCAGAGATCTTAGGGATCTAGGATCTAGTCTGGGGACCAGCCTCACCCACTAGGGAGCAGACACTAGCTGCAAGAAAACCACAGCGCTGGAGCCTGCAGATCTGGCCCACGCACCAGCAAGCCAGATCCTGCCCTGGAACCACCTGGGCCCTAGCCTTACCCACTAGCAGGCCAACACAAGCTTCAAGATACTCTGGGCCCCACAGGCAACTGTGTCAGGAACCAGCCCCACCTACCAGCAATTCAACACTAATTTTGGGACTCCTGCAACCAGTCCCCAGGACTCAGCTCTGCCTGACAGTAGGCCAGCACTAGCCCCAGGACCAGGCAAAAGCCTCTGTTTCCTGGACTCTGACTCTGGCAACCAGTAGCCAAGCACTAGCCCAGCCCCCCCATGAGGGTTCTGCTGTCAGCCACCTCCTAACCTGATCCCACCAACCAGTAGCCAGCAGCCTCCACACAAGGCAAGACATAGCAACCAACCAGACTCGGGGCAAACTAAGCCTACCAAACTGCCCAGATTGTCAGTATGCCATGACAGAAAGACACACACAGACCTTACAGCGGGAAGCCCTAGAGCATACAGCTCTGGTGATGAGTGCAGAGTGTGCTGCTGGTACACATAGGACATCTCTTATAAAAAGCTATTTCTCTAAAATCAGAAAAATGTAACCAACCTACCAGATACATAAAAATAAAAATGGCTGGCTTCCCTGGTGGCGCAGTGGTTGAGAGTCCGCCTGCAGATTTAGGGGATACGGGTTCATGCCTCAGTCCGGGAAGATCCCACATGCCACAGAGCAGCTGGGCCCGTGAGCCATGGCCACTGAACCTGCACGTCTGGAGCCTGTGCTCCACAACGGGAGAGGCCACAACAGTGAGAGGCCCATGTACTGCAAATAAATAAATAAATAAATATTAAAATAAAAATGGCAACTTAGGCAAAATGAGGCTAAAGAGGAGCATGTTCCAAATGAAGGAGTAATATAAAACCCCAGAAGAAGTTGATGCAGTCTACCTGAGAAAGAGTTCAGGGTAGTGCTCATCAAGCATATCAAAGAACTTGGAAGAAAAATGTATGCACAGAGGTAAGAAGTTAGAAGTTTCCAACAAAGAGTTAAAAAATATAAAGAACCAAACAGACATGAGGAATACAATAACTGAAATGAAAAATATACTAGAAGGAATCAATAGTTGTCTAAATGAAACAGAGGAACAGATCAGCAAGCTGGAAGACACAGTAGTGGAAATCATTGACGCTGAAAAGAAAAAAGAATGAAAAGAAATGAAAGAAATGAGGACAGTGTGAGAGCACTTGGGGACAACAGCAAGCACACTAGTATTTGCATTTTAGAGGTCCCAGAAGGAGAAGAAAGAAAGAAAGGAGCTGAGAGAGAAGTGAAGACATAATAGCTAAAATCTTCCCTAACCTTGGAAAGGAAACAGACATCCAACTCCAGAAAGCAGAGACAGTCCCAGTTAGGATTAAGACACATTATGATTAAAACAGCAAAAATTAAAGATAAAGAGAGAATATTAAAGGCAGCCAGGGAAAAGCAACACATCACATACAAGGAAACTCTTATAATGCTAGCAGCTGACTTTTCATCAGAAAATCTGCAGACCAGAAGGAAGTGGCATGATATATTTAAAGTGATGAGAGGGAAAAATCTACAACCAAGAATACTCTACCCAGCAAGCCTGTCATTCAGATTTGATGGAGAAATAAAAAGCTGTACAGACAAGCAAAAGCTAAGAGTTCAGTACCACCTGCTTTACAGCAAATGTTAAAGGAAATTTTCTAAGTGAAAAAGAAAAGGCCACAACTAGAAACATGAAAATTACATAATGAAAAAGCTCATTGGTAAAAAGCAAATATACAGTGAATGTAGCAAATCATCCACACACAAAACTAGTAGGAAGATTAAAAGACAAAAGTAATAAAATCATCTATATCCACAATGAGCAGAAGGGATACACAAAACAATTAAGTGTAAAATACAATATCAAAAATAGTAGTTGTGAGGGGAGATGAGTATAAATGCAGGGTTGTTAAAATGCACTTGAAATTAAGATATCAGCAACTTAAAACAATTACGTGTATATATAGATTGCTATATATAAATGTTATGTAAGCACAAACCAAAAATCTCTAATAGACACATACACAAAAGAAAAAAGAACCCAAATATAAAACTAAAGACAGTTAACAAATCACAGGAGAAGAGAACAAAAGAAAAGGAGAAAGGAACAAAAAAGACCTACAAAAACAATAAAAAAACAATTAACAAAATGTCAAGAACATACATATCAGTTATTAGTTCAAATGAAAATGAATGAAATGCTTTAATCAAAACACACAGAGTGGCTAAATGGATACAAAAACTAGACCCATGTATATGCGGCCTATAAAAGACTAATTTCAGATCTAAAGACAGATACAGACTGAAAGTGAGGAAATGGAAAAATGTCTTTCGTTTGCATGGAATCAAAAGAAAGCCAGGATAGCAATACTTATATCAGACAAAATAGACTTTAAAACAAAGACTGTTACAAAATACAAAGTAGGACATTACATAATGATCAAGGGATCTCTCCAATAAGAAGATATAAAAATTATAAACATATATGCACCCAAAATAGGACCACCTGAATACATAAAGCAAATATTAACAGACATAAAGGGAGAAATTGATAGTAACACAGTAATAATCAGAGGCTTTAACACCCCACTTACACAAATGGAGAGATCATCCAGACAGAAAATCAGTAAGGAACTGCTGGCCTTAAATGACACATTAGATCAGATGGCCTTAATAGATATATCCATAGAGCATTCCATCTGAAGGCAGGAAATAAACATTATTTTCAAGGACACATGGAACATTCTCCAAGATAGATCACATGCTAGACTACAAAAGAAGCCTTGGTAAATTTAAGAAAATTGAAATCATATCAAGTATCTTTTCTGATCACAACACTATGAAATTAGAAATCAACTACAAGAAAAAAAAATCACTAACATGTGAAGGTTAAACAATACTAAACAACGAATGGCTCACTGAAGAAATCAAAGAGAAACTAAAAAATTACCAGGAGACAAATGAGAACAAAAACACAATGAACCAAAACCTATGGGATGCAACAAAAGCAGTTCTAAGAGGAAAGTTTATGGTAATACAAGCTTACTTCAGGAAACAAGACAAATCTTAAATAAACAACTTAACCTTACACCTAAAGGAACTAGAAAAAGAATAACAAGTAAAACCTAAAGTTAGTAGGAGAAAGAAACCATAAAGATCTGAGCAGAAATAAATGAAATAGAGACTAAGCGTGCAATAGAGAAGAAACAAAACTAAGAGCTGGTACTCAAAAAGATAAAAAAATTGATAAACCCTTAGCCAGACTCATCAGAAAAAAAGAGAGGGCCAAAATCAATAAAAGCAGTAATGAAAAGGGAAAGTTGCAACCAATACCACAGAATTACCAAAGGATTATGAGAGGTTACTATGAACAATTATACATAAATAAAATGGATAACCTAGATGAAATGGAAAAATTCCTAGATATATACAATCTATAATAACAATAATTCATAAGTCCAATTATAAAATGTGTTATCATTGGCTTATGTCAGCACTATAATATTTTGTTGTTATAATTATAGAAAAAATTTTTGAAAATATTAATTAATATGTTGGAAAAATATACCAAATATATGGAACAATAAAGTCTATCCTTTAAAAATAGTATTCATTAGATTTTCAGTAAAGGAATACATATATATATATTCTGGATATTTGGAAAATATGAATGAATAATGTTTTAAAACTTATTTAAACACTAAACAATACAAGGAAAGCAAAGGGGAAATAACAATCATTAATATCTATCTTGAAGACTATTGGTAAAAAATATATCAATCTTTAAATTTATGACACATTTGCTGTCTTATCAGCTAAGTATTCTTAGACCGTAAATCATCACATTAAAATTAGAAGTTGCTTACTATATATTAAAATTGCATTTTAGGAGATATGTATTTATTGATACATCAAAAATTTAACCTATTATTTAAAAACTAAATAGCATACTTTCTGATTGTTTTAGGACTGAAATTTTTGATCTGTGCTGCAAGATTTACAAATTTAATATTTTAAAATAATTAATATATTTCAACATTATTGTTATTTCAAGTGTTTTTCTAATATGTAAGTCAATTAGTATTGTTTAATGCAAAGAGACAAGGAGATTTTAAAATTGTATTAACAATTTTTAACTCAACATAGTTTTTATTGTTAATTTGGCTCTAATATAATAAACTGTCTGATACTTCTATGTTTTCCTAAGATTCATTTCCAATGTGCCTTAAAAAAATTTTTAAAGTAAGCTGAGTAGAGCTAAACATAACCTATGCTACATGGTATTATATGCTGAATTGTACCCCTTGAAAATTCATATGCTGAATTCCTAACCCATAATACCTCGGAAAGTAAGTTTATTTGGAGACAGTATTTTTAAACAAATAAATTAAAATGATATTAGGGTGGTCCTAATCCAATATGAATGGTGTCTTTATAAGAAGAGGAAATTTGGACACAAACAGTAAAGACAATGTGAAGACACAGAGAGAAGACAACCAACAAAAAATTATGACATACAAAGAAAGGAAAGTATACCCCGTACACCAGAAAAAAGCAGGCAATAAAAACTGCCTGTGAAAACAAACAGATGCCACATGTAAAAAACAAAGACTTCTAAGCAGCCACTATAAATATGTTCAAAGAACTAAAGGAAACCATGACTAAACAAGCAAAAGAAGGTATGATGACAACATGTACTGGTACTGGGTTGTAATTGGGCTGAAGATGAATTCATGTCTGGATATAGTCTTCATTTTCTTTCATAAGAATGAGGTATGTTTTACTCTGTGGAACAGGTCACTAAAAAATTGTTGATTGACATAGGTTCATTCCATGTAATATATGAACAAAGTATTTAATATATGTTAATGATGTTTTTTCATTAATCCCAATGAAATAAAGTTAAATAATTCAGAATGTCATAAGAATGCATGGCATTTATTAATGTGCTTACATTAATATAGTACAAATAAAATATTGAGATGTAATCCAAGTCTGTTTGGGCTGCCATAATAAAAATACCATAGACTATGTGGCTTAAACAACAGAAATGTATTTCTCATAATTCTGGAGGCTGAGAAATCCAAGATCAAGGGACTAGCAGGTTTACTTCTGGGTTTGTAGATGGATACCTTCTTGCTGTATCCTCACATATTGGTGGTGGGTGGAGGAGAAAGAAAGAAAGGAAAGAAGGAAGGACGGGAGGAAGGAAAGGAGGAAGAGGTAGATCTTACTTTGTTCCAAACAAAGCTCACGGCTTTGGAGTTAATAATGGGAAAGAGAGAGGAAGATAACCATAAAGGAAGTAATTATGAGTGTAATAAATTTTAGGAATCACACAGTAAAATAAGAATCCATAAGAAAAAAATAGAACAAAATCAACAACCAAATAATTGAATTAAATTTTTTTAAAAATGGAAGAAAATGTAAAAGACTGATATAAAGCCCTCATCATGTCTAGTAAACATCAATAAAAATTCAGCACACTTAGACACAAAACAAGGCAAAAAATTGAATTAAAAACATATATACGTATCTTATATTCAATTAGGCACAAAACAATCATGTATAATAGAATAAAAATTAGACTAATTAATTTTCATTAAATTTCTGACTAAATACTAAAAAAGTTAGCACAACATTTTCAGAGATTTGTGAAAAAAGGTTTTGACCCAATAACTTATTCTCTTTGTGAATAATGGAAAAATATTCTCAAATATATAATGGTTCAAAAATTACTACTTATAACCTTCATTTTAGAAGTAAAATGATGTAAACATATACTTAACTGGAACATATATCAAAATTATTACCTCAGGATTGGAAAAGTTGTAATAATATATAAAGCATTATATAATAGTGTTAAACTAGAATATTATACAGCCATCCATATACTATACTCAAAAAGTTTTAAATGACCTGAGGAATAATTACAAAGTGTAACAAATATTAGACTGATAAATTTCCTATGTGCCAGATACTGTTCCAAGTATATTACATGCATTACATTAATCAACATTTATGTATCTCACCAGCTTCATTTTAGTTTTGAGGAAACTGAGACACAAAGAGGTTAAATAAATTGCACATCCATGGATCCGGTGTTTGAACAAAAGTACTCTAACTCCAGAGATCCACTCTTTACTATTTCTCATAATATGCTATTAAGAAGGAAAAAATGCAGAATGTGATATTGTATATATGGTATGATTTTGATATCATTTATTTCAACCAAGCTTTATAAAAGACTACCAAGTCATGTACTGTAGCTGTCACATGTTAAATTTTCTATAATTAAAATATAGCTGATAAAATGTTTTATTTTTAATCAAACAGAAAAGAACAGTGAAAACCATTGTTAAAAACTTACACATCTATCTTTCATAATGAAAAGTGATTATTTCTTTCAATTTTGACCCTATATATTTTTTCTGAAAAATAAAGTAATATATGTAAACTTTAAGTCCCCTCTTCCCAGTAAAATTTTAATTCCTTGTCTCCACAGTGATGAGGAGTGAGGGGTGGGTGGATTATCATAATTTAAGGTAACACTTTATAATCCTTTATTTATATTTTTTCTACATATAAATATTTCTAGAAACACAAAGAGGAGTTGTTTACATAATGTTATAAAGCTACATGAAATCCTTCTGCAGTTCGATTTATTCACTTATTACATTTCTTGAGATATAGCCAAGTTGATACATGCATAACTAGATTATTTTTAACTCCTATGTACAAAGTATTCACAAACTTATATCCATTCTCCTACTGAAGTACTCAAGTTATTTGCATGTTCTTTGAACTATAAACAAAGGTACGGTGAACATCTTTAGACATATATTCTTGTACATGTCAGGAAAGCTTTCTCTAGTATGTAAAACTAAAACTTAGATTGCAGGGTCATCAGAGACAGGATTTTTGTTTGTTTGTTTGTTTGTTTTAATTTTATAGATACTGCTCATCTGCAGTTTCTACCTCCACATGTAAGGAGCTTAGAAGTCACCACTTCATCCTAACAACAAGTAAAAAGCTGAACAGACTGAAAAATCAAAAAATCTTGAATTCATAAAAGAGGAGTGGTCACAGGCAAATCACTGCCCCCAATACTGGAGAGACAGACAGGAAAGTACAGGGAATTATGGCTTACCTGGAGCCGAGACTGGCAAGCAGAAACCACCCTGGGATCCAGTGCTGGGGTAGGAAAACCTGAACTTATTTGACAAATTGCTGAAGGCTCAGTGTGGGCAAGTCTGAGAGTTAAAAAACTCCAAGGGGTGCAAGTAATAGAAAGGCCCCACACAACATTGTGAGGTTTTCCTTCAGGAGCTCAGCCAGCGTGCCACAGTAAACATCTGAGAAAACTCGCCTTGGGCTTCTGGCAGAGATAGGGGAAAGGAAACAGTTTAAAATTTATCAGAGCACTGTTTTTCTTAACAAGGCCTGCCTTCAGGGAAACTAGTTAACCAGAGCCTAACCTGCTGAGGTATTATCAGAGCCTAATTGACTTGGGGGAAGGGAAATAACCGACTCCAGCTGGCTCTATGTTTCCAGGTGGAAGAAGGAAAAAACCCACCTCCAGCCCACTCTAGCATCTTGTTCCACCTAAGTGGGAAGAAAAAACTGAGAAACACTGGTGAGGTCTACAGTCCAAGAAAATATTATAAGGCATACCAAATGTAAAAAAACACAATTTAAAGAGACAGAGCAAGTACCAGAACCAGACATGGCAAGGATGTTGAAATGATCAAACTGGGAATTTAAAACAACTGTGATTAATATGCTAAGGGCTCTAATGGATAAAGTAGACAGCCTGTAAGAACTGATGGTCAATGTAAGCAGAGAGATGGAAATCCTAAGAAAAAAGCAAAAAAAAAAGGGTTAGAGACCAAAAATGCTGTAACAGAAATGAAGAATGCCTTTGATGGGCTCATTAGACTGGACACGACTGAGGAAAGAATCTCTGACCCCTCCAAAATATCAATAAAATCCCTGAAAATAACCACAAATTAATGTCAGACACCAAAATACAGACACAGGAAGCTCAGAAAACACCATACCGGATAAATGACAAAAACAAAACAAAACAAAAACAAAACTGCACCGAGGCATATCATTTTCAAACTACGGAAAATCAAAGATAAAGAAATAATCCTGAAAGAAGCCAGAGAAAATAAACACCTTACCTAGAGAAGAAAAAAGAAACCATGCAAACAAGAAGAGAGTGGTGTGAAATAAAGTGCTGAGAAACAACAAAATACAAAACAAAAATAACCCTCCAATCTAGAATTCTGTACCCTGCATATTTATCTCTCAAAAGTGAAGGAGAAATAATGACATTCTCAGAAAAAAAAAAAAAATTGAGGGAATTTATTGCCAGTAGACTTGCCTTACAAGAGAAGTTTAAAGTTCCTTAGGGAAAAGAAAAATAATATAGGTCAGAATGTTGGATCTACATAAAGTAAGGAAGTGTACTGAGGAAGGAATAAATGAAAGTAAAATAAATTTTTTTTAGTTTTCTTATTCGTAATTAATCTAACAGAAAACAGTTCATTCAAATCAATAATAGCAACAACGTATTTGATTATGTATGCTTATGCATATATTATATATGTGTGTGTATATAATATGCTTAAATGCTTATATATAAATGAAATGAATGATAGCAATGTTACTAGCAATTTGAATATGGAAAATTAAGTATCAAGCAGTATTAACTGGTAAAAAGTGTTAATAATTATTAGAAGAGATAAAAGAGGATTCTAACAAATGTAGGGAGAAGCTACTACCTCTAGGGCTGAGGAAAAATACCAAGGAAGAAACATACTTGGAAGTAGAACTCCTACAAGGCTGATATTCATATGCCTTTGGAGAAAGTATAACTGCAGCTCAAGTCATAGTGAAGAAGTTTGCTTAGGTGCCTTAAACAGGAGCTTGTCTACTATTAGCCACTTCAGGTGTGCAAAATCAACACTGGTCCATGTGGCAAAGGAAAAATGGCCAACAGAGTGTGCTAGAGAGACACTATAAGGCATAGCAGACAGGCTTCAGGGCACTTCTTATCCTAGTTTTTGGGTGTTTTTCTTCTAATGCCATAGCTGCCAGCAGTATGCAGGAAATCCACAGATGCTCCACATCTAGTGCGTTTCTACTGCACTGTAACAGATAGCTTTTTGTGGACTAACTCTAGCCTTCTCGCACCCGAGTGGGTGAATTCCCATGTACCCTCTTTGTTCCATGGCTGCCTAGTGAACTCTGCCTGCATCCCACCTCTCTCTTTTCCTCCAACCTCACAACATCATGACATCCCTTTATATCAAGAAGTATATGCTTCACCCCACTTGACAAGCGAGGTCATCCATTTCAAAATCTGAGCCTATGTTGATAATACAGGGGTCCCATTCTGTGATTCAGCTCTATATCTGATGCATGGCTTGACCATGGTCTGATCATGTAGCTTTCCCCAGCCTTCCTGTTGCCTGAGCAGCAGCTCAAAGCTAGAAGTAGCCATAAGCAATGATTATAAGCAGTTAACCTCCTTTCGTAGATAGAATATATCCTAGCTCTAGTTCTTTGCAGGGAACTAGAACTTCTCCTCCTTGCCATTTATGAGATAATTTTAACATCCTTTATTTTAGACTGAAGTTCAGCACATCTGTGGCTTCTGCTTCTATTCACTATTCTGTGTTAGGTAAACAGGAGTATTTTATCTTGTTTTTGACAATGGTTATGTTTGTAAAAAATATTTTGACATATATTTTATCCATTATTGCTCTAAATTTAAGTAGGAGTTTTGGTTTTGTGGATTTATAATATGATCTTGACAAGAAGAGTGTATCCTTCTACAACAGAGGTAGAGTGGAGATGGCTGGAGAGAAAACTAAAAATATATATTATCAGAAGTTACAAATGTTCATAAATTATACTTTCCTACATATGTTTCCTCTTTTAAAATACACACTCCTCTGGAAATAATCCACCAAGGAAAATGCATGCTATACTTTTGATTTCAGAATTTATTATTTAAATTATCATTTCCTTCTATGATATATAATCTTTTGTATATCAATCCACTTTTAAATGGTATATAGACATTAATAAAAAGAATTCCAGAATATGTCTCTATGCTATATTCATATTTATTGTCTTCGGGTTTTTCTTTCTTACCTGCCTATTCTTTTTAATTATATAAGAATCAGCTTTAGAAATTTGAAACTCACATTTTCAGATTATCAAGAGTAGATTTTGATGAACAGTTTCATGCAAATCAAATGTTAAAATAAATGATTGGTTTCTTATCCAGAAGAATTATATATTAATTCATTTTGAAAACTATAATTGCAAAGTAAAACAGAAATTTCTATCAACTCATTAGCTAATACATGTCTTTCTGATTGGGAATCCAAATTTAGGTGAGAAGCTGTTAAGCCAGTAAATATTTATCAAATAAAATTGAGGTTTTTATTTCTCTCAAAAGAGTTTTGAAAGATTGTCTGTGTATCACCCGTTACAACCTGCCATCTTAAAATGAAATGGCAGCCAAACTTTTTGACAATCTTTAATAAATCTTAATAACTTTTTAATGAACTTTTATGCTATATAGATTGCAGAGATAATGTTGTGCTCTGTATGGAATCTAAAATGAATGAGTCTGATAGTTAAAAAATTGGAAACTGGAAAGTTCTAAGAGGCATATGGTGACATACTTAGTGATTCTTCCTCATCCCATCTATTAGTTACTCTTATAAGATTATATATGGGCTTTCCGTCTTCTTTGGGTACTGTTAAAGTAAAAACATAGCAACAAATTCTTCTTTGTATAGGCTTACAGATGACATTCCAAAACATCAGGTAAACTATTCATCATTGTCATTTGGGTTAACTGTCTGCCTTTGGAATGTATTAATTTTACATAAAGATGACTTCTCTCCTCTAATATTTTCTTCATTTTTTTTCTATTATCCTTAGAACTGATCCCCGTGAAATCAATTTGTCACCTTAATTTATCAGCACCATTCCTTGGAAGGATTTGCAGTAGAATTTCATAAATCCAGATAACTATGGGATCAAATCATGCTTCCTAATGAAATAATATATTTGTATGGATTGAAAGCTGATGTGTAAAACATGTTTGCAAATAGCCCAGTCACGTTTCATTGATCTCCACCATAAAAAAGTGCTTGCGTGGTATTTTTATTGCATGATGAAAATTCAAACAAAAAACCTAACGTTAACCAGAAGAAATATTTAAATACAACTTATTTTACTAATTCACACTAGTAATAGGTATAATTACCTTAACATTTGCATGGGTTTCATCTACTTGATTTTTCAGTCTCTTTGTTTAGACTCAGCCATCCGCAGATTCCATAGAGTTGATTGCTTATGATTTCATAGAGTCAAGATCCTTGGAGAGGCTTCATCTGAAGATGAAATTGTAATTATATGTTTTCTGTAGCCTTCAGTTGGAGGGATTTGTAATAATTACTACTACAAATCCAGAAGACAGAATATGGTATTTTATCACTTTGTATCAAAAGATAAGATTTTCTGAATTCAATGACTGATGTGTTGGCAAGTTAAAAAAATTTGTAAGAAATAGAAGTACCATCATTTTTAATATATTAATTATTAGATGAAAAAATAAATTCCTACTTTTCTGTTCACTCATCATATTCTCTGAAGAAATAGCAATATCCTCTTTATAAAGGAAAAATAAACTATTCCAGTAGAATAAGTAGAAATAATCTATCTTTATCTTATTCCTAATTCAAGAATTTCTTCTTCAAGTTCCTAATAAACGATAATTTAGTGTCTACCGGAGCACTTCCAGAGGTACGAGCCTACTAGTTTCTTTCAGCTAAAACATTTCTCTTTATTTTTAGTTTCTTCTCTGTAACATATATTAATTTACCTAACAAATATTTATGGAGCACTGTTCTAGGGATAAATAATTACAGAGCTTGCTCTTAAGAACATGTAATCAAGTGGTAAAATTCACCAATTGCTGCTAATTCTGATCTCTACACAAATAGAATTTTGTGATATTTGAAGGGACGTGAGCCCCTATGTTTCTCTTTTCTAAGCTAAACATCTGTGGGCCAATAAATTGTTGCTCAGGTGACTATTTTCAGATAAGATTATGCTTGTTACACTAC
Organism: Monodon monoceros; assembly: GCF_005190385.1. Classification (NCBI taxonomy): domain Eukaryota; kingdom Metazoa; phylum Chordata; class Mammalia; order Artiodactyla; family Monodontidae; genus Monodon; species Monodon monoceros. The sequence continues at coordinate 39,240,769 of NW_021703767.1, forward strand.
CTTAATATTTTTGGTTTGGCCATCCTCTTTTATAAACATGAAACTCAAGTTGTATATACTCACAGTGAAAAATGAGTGGAATTATTTATTGTTTTGATTATTTTAACTTAGAGACCCTTATATTTTCTCCTTTAATATGTTTAGTATTATTATTTTCAGTCTGTTGTTTTAGATGACCAAAGACATTTTACTTTATCTAATTTATCCAGAAGGTATCATCTACAATTTTGCTAATTTGCTTTTCATATTGTAATCTGATATATTGAAAAAAAATAAGGCAGGATCAGTGACAAAGCCCTAGGCCATATAATTATAGATCTCCCTTGATCAGGATGTGGAATCTGTGAAAAAACAATAGTGCATGTATTTTTTAAAGAGCTTTACTATGATGTTCAAATGGATCTTAAGACTCCACCCTTCCCCTGATATACTTAAGAACTAGTATTCAAAAAATAAATCAATAGTGTCAAAATACATTGGATCTGAACTTAGGCTAATATCAATCCATTTATTGTATGATATTATACAACTTTAAGGCATGATTTTAGTATGATAGTTACTATCCACAGAAAGCAAATTCCTTACATAATATTAAAATGTTTCACACAAAAGAAACACCAGATAGAATAAATTAAAAAAAAACAAAACAAAACAAAACAAGAATACTTGTTCCTATAAGGTGTGAAAGTATTTTAATTACCCTAGAAAAACCTGCTTGAATTAATGCATTCATTTATACATTTTTAATGAACCCATGTTCCTTTAATTACAAGAATTTGCAGTTGGAAATTGTTTTGTTGAAGTTTTACAATCTTTTTTCAAGAAGATACACAATGTCTCAGTAATCAAAATCCTCAGCATATCCTCATAAATAAATTTTACAAGTAGTTCTATATTTTTAATTTTAAAATGTGTTGCTTTGTAATAAAAAAAAACTAACTTTGATGCGTCTATATTATTCACATTTCTTTATTTGAATTTTTTTTTGTTTCCATAGTAAATGTTTCTCTTCTTATAACACTTAAAACATGTTTGTCTTCTACCCTTAGACTATAAATTCTAGGAAGGCATGGGCCATTTCTACCTTGTTCTCCATTATATTCCCCAACTGTACAATGATGTCTAGCACATAATGCAAGAACAGTAAATATTTTTGATTGAATTTCAGGACAATATGAAGGTAAACGATATGGGAAAAAGAAGATTGAGAACTTCATCTAAATACAGCTTGATTTTGGCTACATTTCCCCCTGAGAAAAAGAGGAGGGCAGATGAAATTATTTCCAAGGTGCAACTCAGCACTGAGATTTTTATTATGTCATTTGAGGACTAAGAATTGTCATGTACTAAAAATATGTAGAATGGCCTGTCCCAAAAGACCTCATTAAATTTTAAGCCAGGCTTGACAGGCATGGATGTTTGGAGAGCCCAGGTGCTGGCTTCAACACCATATCCTTTTCCACAATATATAAGCTGCTTTCCACTGCAAGGAAGCATACTACAGCCCTTCACAGTCGCCTTCCCATAGGGGAGGGGTGGCCGGGCACTTCCTGGAGAATGAGCACAAACTCTGCAGTGGGTGCAAGGAGCTGGCTCAATTCTATGGGAATTAGGAGTAGCTATAGTTTCCTTGTGTTTAGGGCATAATGGACTCCTTTAATTACACATCTCCAGGGCTTCCTTAGCTGCTAGGGGACCCCACTCAAGTGTTCAATGAAGGAAACCCTCTTGATTCAAAGATTCAGGATATGCGGATTTGAATACCCACTGCATCCTGCCCCCCTGGTGCCACTCTAGCCCTCTGTTGCCTGCAGATGGCCCGGCCTGGCAAACACTCTCCTTGTTCAAAAGGAGACTAGCAGGTGTTAAAGACCACTGGCTCCTAATCAAGGATTTCCCCTAATGTAATCAGAAAAATGAAAAACGATGGGAAAGAAAAGTTACAGATAAAAGGTAAGCAGCTGCTTGAAGCATTTTGTATAGGAAATAGATACTCATGGGTTTTTGATGCACAAAATCACTTAGAAGCCTTCCTGTAAAGACAGGAGACTTCCTGTAATCTGAGCATGAGACTTTACTTGCCAGGTCCATTTGTCCCCCTGAATTGAACTATTGTACATTTTTATAGGCTACCATTCATGCAAATATGAATTGGCAGTGGGATAATCAGCATAATTATTACCCATTTCAGATATCAGAATTGAATCTCTGAGTGTGGATAACCAAGCAACAGAAATGCAAACTTTTTCAGAGTAGATACCTTATCTGGATGTATTTTATTTGAGGCTGAATTATCTTGCAGTTGTTAGGATGATTGTTTACAATGATAATTTGCAGTCGTACCCAAGTTAAATAAAAGTCATTTATACCTGGCATTACTTTTCTGTTTGTTTACTTTAAAAATATTATTAAGAATTTTTTCCTCAATGTTTTTTACATGCCTCAATGCACACAAGAAGTGTCTTTCAGCAGAAGAATAACTTTTGCCTTAGCTTAAAATAGAATGCAAGTCTATTTTCAGAGAGGAGAAATTATTCATGGGACTCATAATTAAATAATAGAACAAATGGGGAAAATAGTTTTTCAGAATCCATACTGCCCCCCACTGCTGGATCAATATTCTTTGAGTATTCTTTTCACCATGATGTTCTCTGAACTATGTTTTTTCAGTATTTCTTTAGTGACAGTGCTATCAAACTAAGATAACTCTACATAGTATAATCTATTGCCAGGTTTTTAACCTTAGCCCTAATACATTTGCAATATTATTCTTTTGCTTTGGTGAAATTTGCTTCTTTGCTGTCCAATGCACACGTTAAAGTCATATCCACCAAGATAATTTAAGAATGCCTCTGGCATAGCTCAGAGGAAAATGCATCTTAATTTTTTATTCATAAGTGAAGGATTTAAAATCAAACCAAATATGTTTTCTGCCTAACTTATGATGTTTGAGTCTAAGGCCATATACAAAAAAGGTTAAGATAACCAGTAAGAGAAAATCAACCTGGTTCTGATGTGCTTCTACTAGATTTCAGGACAGAATATCTTCAAAAAGGCTGACAGACTCTCTCACATATAGCACCTCATGGAGAACTTCAAGGGAGCAGCAACTCAGCGTCACTTGTCGACTTAGGGTGCTTTGTATGACACAGTTAAATAAAGTGTGTGCGTTACACTTTTTATAAACTATACAGCTAAGCACAAATTGCATTTTGAAATAATTTAAAAACCATTTTAAAGACACACATGACAAAATTTCCTCTGAAAAATGCATATTGTATTTGCTGTCACTCATTTTATAATTATGTGTATTTCTTTAAGAACATATTATACAACATTTCTCTATTGTCAATAAAAAGGGACTTTTTTTTTCTGTGCACAATAGACCACAGGCATTACTCTATGTGGGGGAACTTATTTTAATACTTATATTTGCTGAGGTTGTAGATATTATTATACTCATTTTATAGATAGAAAATCAAGTTCTAAGAGGTGAAATAGATTGTATATGTTTGCCTTCTCATTAAATGTCAAGGTCATGATTAAACAGGTCTAACTCCAAAGATTGTGCTCTTTTCAATGTGCTAACTTTATTAATATTATAAACCCTGGCTTTAGCACATAGTTCATTTAATGTTGTAAATAGATAGGGTTGATCTCAAGCCTGTTGAGTAGTAATGTTTTGTATATTAGGATCCAGTTTCTATTTCTTGGTCTTTGTTCCTTAAAGGAAGAAATGTCATAGCTCCACAAAATGAAGTGTCATACTGTAGTGATTAAAAATAGGACTTCTGAAATGTAAATGTCCTATAAATTAACTACACATCTCCCATTCATATTCTTTTTCTTCTGTTACCTAAAGGCATTATGTATTACTACTAGTTCTTCTAAAGACTCATTTATACAATTGCCTGCTAATATGTAAGAAACATTTAAAATAATATATTAAATTACTCCATTAAAAATGACCTAGTCTTTCAAACAGAAGTTGCCAAAATGTAAAGCTATTTTGTAGCTTTTATTGCATGCTTGTAATTATCTACTGTGTAATTATACATTTCATATGACAAAGAATGACACATTTCATGTTACCAAAGTGTACATACCAAAATGGTCTTTTCATAGAAAGAGCCCTATCAATTATATGTCAGTCATTGCTGATATTGCATCAAAGGGAAATCTTACTTCTCTGGAAAGTGGTATTTAGGAAGATTACATAACTCCACATGATGACTGTAACCTTTAAATATATTAATGTGTGTGTGTGTGTGTGTGTGCATCTATATAGCTCTGCTTAGTGATTCTCCGAACTTCTGTTTGATGACTATACATAGATAAAAGACACTGGAAACACATTTTTCCCTATATATGATTGGACTAGAAAACCTGCCCAGACTCTGCTCAGTTTGGATTTTAAACCTTTTTCTTTATTGAAATTAATATAAAAATATGAATAGTGGAACATTTAGAAAATCAAGCTAAAGTCATTGATGAATAAATCCTATTGATCACAATATCTGTAGTCAAAATTATGTTCGTGTCTTATTCAAAGAGAAAAGGAAAGTGATTTTTAAAAATTTACTATGTAGATAGTAAAAACATTAGAAGGTGTCAGTCAATAGTGTTTTCTACTCAATTTCTGGCTTTCTTATGGTCATCCGTACTGTTAAGCCTTTTTAATTTCTACTAAACTGATATATTAAATATATTTCAATAAAACTAATGAAATACTAAGACCACAGTATAGCAGATGGTTGTACTGATTTGCAGTCTACTTAATTATTTACTTATTTATAATGATAACACTATTTCAACGAACTCACAATAGTTTGTTTGCTGTTGGTCTTTAATTGTGTAATATAAATTCTCTGTATTTCTCTTGGAAGAAAAATTAGATGAGATGATACATTTTAAAAGCCCCCAAATAAAAATCATACTCCTCAATAAATAGTATGATGCAATCACTTTCAATGCCTGTGTCTTAGTTTGGGCTGCGATAATAAATTACCATAGACTGTGTGGCTTAAACAACAAACATTTATTTTGCACAGTTCTAGGCACTGGGAAGTCCAAGATCAAGGTGCCAGCAGACCCAGTGTCTGAGGAGCGCCTACTTCCTAGCTTACAGATGGCCATCTTCTCACTGTATCCTCACATGGAAGAGAGCAGAGAGAGGAGCAACCTGTCTCATGTCTCTTTTTATAAAGACACTAATCCCATTCATGAGGACTCTAACTTCATAAGCTAATTATCTCCCAGATCTCATGGGGGGGTGTTAGTATTTCAACATATAGTTTTGCAGGGGACTCAAAATTCAGTCCATGACAACTTGTAATAAATATCATTTTAAGGCTATTATTAGAATCATGTGGTATTTAAAAGTTCGAGCTTTGGAATTTACAACTGGGTTCAAATCCTGGATTTATAATTTACTATCTTAGCCTTAGGCAAGGTAATTAACCAGTGATTTAGTTTCTCTTCTGAAAAAAAGAGAAGTACTAAATGAATATTAAATGAGTTAACATGAATTAAACTCTTAGAGCAGTAATTTTGAAAAATATAGACACTCAATAAACATTTGTTTTAATTTTTATTACTTATTATTTTTACTGCTATCTTGAAGGAGAAACAGGGGCAAAAAATTGGAAGCGATTGACTTTAGTTCCTATACTATACAACCTATTAAAGATTCTGTCAAAAATTTTATGAAGGGTTGTCAAAAACTTGGGTCCGCAGTGGTGAACTAGTCAAGTGATGAACTAGAGCTGGATATTTTGGAAATAAAATACCTAGGTTCCTCTTATACACATTGCTGAGTTGTGTTATATATCATTCTGAGTACATGAATTTCTACATTCTTGAGATGACTTTTAATGCTCTGATATTTAACATCAAGAAGTGTTAGTGTGTTAGATGTGGGATTCCTGTGACTGCTGAAGAGAGCAGATTGAGTTATGCCAGTACCAGAGTAGAAACATGACGTGTAAACAGAGAAATGATGGCCTATATACAGAGATCAGTATGAAAGAAAAGGATGAATGTATGTGAATATCATTAATCACAGTAAAGGATTCACTATGGTATTCCAGAATAAGGCAGGAAGTTAGTAATTAAAGAGCTAAACTACCTTATAAAACAGTGTGGAAATTTAAGGATAAAATAGTAACAAAACCAACATTATCTAAATTTTTTATATCTAACTGTGAGTTAGTCACTGTGCTAAGTACTTCTTTACATGCAATATCTAAATTTATCATTCCAGTAGCCTATGAGGAAACCATTTTATAAGTTATGGAACCCAAGTTCAGAGAGGATAAATGGTGAACGTGAGATCAAAATCCAAGTTAAACTCAACACCAAATGATCTCAGTTAAGTAGGTGAGATGAGTAGGTGAAAAGGAATGTCTAACTGGACAGGTCAATTTTTGATAATGCAGACTAACAGATGGAACAAAACGGAAGGTCATTTGGAAGGATAAGTCAGTAACTGGAAGACAAAATTTAATGAGTGTATTAGCTTCCTATTGCTGCTGTAACAAACTACCGCATATGCAGTGGCTTAAAACAAATGTATTATCTTATAGTTTTAGATGTTAGAAATCCTAAATAGACCTCATCAATCTAAAACCAAAGTTCTAGAATTTATTTTCTTGCCTTTTCTATCTTATAGAAATTGTCTGCATTCTTTGGGTCATGGTATCTTTTTATCCTCAAAGACACCAATGGCTAGTTAAATTTCACATCTCATCACTCTAACATTAACTCTTCTTTCTCCTGTTTCTACAATTAAGGGCCCTGTGATCCCATTTGATCCTGATAATCCAGGATAATCTCCCTCTTTTAAGGTCATATGACTAACAACCTTGCTTCCATCTGCTACCTTAATTCTCCTTTCCATGCAGTGTAGCATATTCACAGATTCCAGGGATTAAGATGTGGACATTTTTGGGGAGGTCATTAATCTGACTACCACAGTGAGGAAGACATGAAACACCCTGGGCAGTAGTTATTGAAGTGCAGGCACCAGAAAACTGAAATTGGTTGGAATTCAGCAATGTAAAACCATGTCACACAGGACAGTATAGGATACTGCAAGGGTGCCTTGACATTCTTCTGCAATAAGTTACTGAAATAGGACAATTGTAGGTAGCTTTGTTTGAGGACCTAAAGAAAGATATACAAACCAGAAGTCAACAATAATATTTTGGTGGGTTCTAACAACACTTCAAAATTCAAGTTTCTGGCTTCTCTGTGTAACTGGCAGGTAATTCTCTCAACTTGTTAGAACTGAGTAGTGATTGCTTCCTTTATATAGGGTATGTACTTCCTCTCACTTCCTACTCCTCCCATTGTTTCCTAAAACAGTGGTTTTGTGTCAACTGCTTTCTGCGATTACTCTTCTCACATTTACATTTTTATATGGTAAAATTTATCCCTTCATGAGTGGAAAAATAAAGGGTAGGCCAAGAAGACCAGGTGTCTTAAGAAAAATGTTAGGATGTGTTTCTCTAAAAATGAAAGTGCATAAGAAGTAAAAAAAAAAAAAAAAAAACAAACAACAAACAAAAAACTTATTTTACAGCCAGGCTGCTTCATTCACTTATAGGACCTGTTTGTCCCCTGCAGAGTTTTGAGTTTCTGACCCTGAATCTCTTCTGACCCTGAATCTCTGTGAGGTGGATGAATAGGTATAACTTCTGGAGAGTTATAATGAAGATAGTGTGACACACTATGATTGGCTATGATTCAACTTTTCCAACTTTCAAGTGGTCTTATGAGAATGACCATGTGTTGATTTTAGCTGAATATTTTACCCAGCAAAGAAGAATTGAATGTTTTTATTAAATATTTACTGTGCATGAACCATACTACATTTCTTTATTTAAAGTTTTTAATACACTTTCAAAATGTCTTAAAAATTGTATCATGAGATAAAAGTGATATCTGGGTCAAAAGCTATAAATATAGCTTTTACATAAACTCAGAAATATAGCCAAGGGAAATATTTAATGAGTTAATTTAATAATTTTGATGTGAATTGAAAATAAAACCATTTTAAATGTCAAAAAACAAAGACCAGAAGTTAAGAAAGGTGATGAAATTGATTAAAAATAAACCCATTAAAAGTAATCCATCACAAGGAATCATACTACTAACTGTTAGGCATATAGTTTCACCATAATATCTATCCATTCACTTTTTAAGCACTCACTCATTCATTCAGGATTTAGTGAGCACTCTGGAGATGTACAGATTAATAAGAAATAACTTCTGAGCCCAAATATTTCATAATCAAGTAGAGGAAAAAACACCCTCTATTTGATTATGAAATCAATTTACTTACTTTGGAATCTCCTAAAATTCAAATTATATCATCGTGTGTGGTTTTTGAAAATGCTTTTATTTTTTCATTCCTGAATAATAGATAGAATTTCACATTGTGGATTGACATACATTTTCCTTGTCACAAGATAATAGTCTATTTAATTTTGTCATTTTTTATTTTTGATTTCTGCCCTAAGTCAAACTCTTATCTCATCTTAAAAAATTTATCTTTTTCCTAAAGTTGCTTTTATGAGTGCTCTTTTATGTTTGAAGCTCTTCCTGACATGACTACATGTAGATTAATTCTTATGTAAACTTTTGGGGGCAGGTTGTACTACTTACATCTGAAGCCAAGTTTTTTCAAGCATTTAAAATTGTCAATAATTATCTCTTTAAATATTAACACTCTCCTCCCTTTCTCTCTAAATGGAAATTTTAATAAACATGTAGTAGACCATTTTTTCTTCTTAGTTAGTTGTAATCTTTCTTTAACATTTTCTGTATCTCCCTGTATTTCCTTCTTGGTGATATGGTCATGGAGGCCAGTTCATTTTTTACTATAATTAAACCACTGGGTTTTTAATTACAATGGTAACATTGTTTCTAAAATAAAATTTACCTTTCTGCTTAGTTCATTTTCAAAGCTACTTGTTCTTATTTCATGTTCTTCTGTTCTTTTTATTGATTCAGATATCTTATTTTATCTCTAGAATCATCCAAAATATATCTATGCTGTGGTGTTTTTCAGATGGTTCCATCATTTTCAGTTCTGTGGAAGCAAGGCTTAATTTTTTTATTTTCATTAACCACCTCTTCCATGTTTTTTGTTGGTTTATTTGTTTGTTTTTGTCATCTTCTTTCCTAAGTGATATTATTAGCTCTTCTTCAGTGAGACCTCTTTTCTGTTTTCACAGCTTATCCCTGAGTTGTGAAAAGTTTTGGACAGAAGTTTTCGTTTACTTCCTCAAGAGCCCTTGGTCTGTATATGAATCTGTTTTATGTTAATTTCTTGGCTTGGGTTCCTGCACCACACTGCAGTAATAAATTGGAACCTGCAGCTCTGCATAACACAAGACTAGACTTCAGTTACTTACCAGTGATTTATTTTCCCCATGTGGAGCTATAACAGATGTCAAATGTCCTTGTTGTTCACCTGGCCTACAGACAGAGTTTTACAAGTCACTTTCCTTTGGTTGGACAGCTAATTAGAGTATAGTTGCAAGATCTGGCAACCACTTGTCAAATTGAGGATGCATACCCTGTCCTGAGCTAGATCCAATAGGCCCTAGACTAGCATCGCTTGGCCTCTTTAACGTCAGTACGTTCCTGGTATTGACTTGATTCTGCTTCAAAACTATGTATTTCCATTTATTTATTTTTTCTAAAATATGGATTTAAATGTTAATTTAAAATGTTTTTCATAAATTATTAGGTATTTCTATATGTTCATAAGGGGGCAAATTTATAGCCAATACAATTACCTTGTTGCTGAAGCTCTTCAACCCGTGGTTTTTTATTAATTTATATACCTTTTTGAGTCACCTCCGGTAGGTTGAATGCTTCCAGTAATTCAATTGGGGTTTTACTTATACATCACCATTACAACCATTTTAATGAAGCGTTAACATAATTCAAGTAATAATGTATTTGTCTTCTTAAAATCCTGACATATGATTCATTAACTGTATGTTGATGACCCTAGAGGCAAATATATAATGACATAAACATTTTCTATATCATCCCAGTTCTGTACGATATTGTGAAATTTGCTTTGATATTTCCAGAACAATGGAGTACTATACAAGTTAGGAGTTGTAAAGAGTTAATGAAGTTGCCACAGGTAACTTTAATACTCGGATGACTTAGACATCAGATTACTCTGGTTTACTGGCGACAAAGAGAAATGTGAACTCTCCTACTCCATAAAGAGAAATATATAAACATGGGCACATTCTTATTTCTACATGTAGGCCTAAAGGAGATACATTGGAATAGTCTTAAATCTGATTTAATTTGGGGAGGAATTTGAAAATATTGAAGAAACATTGTATTTGATGTTAAGACTATTAAGAGTTTCTTCCCATTGGTCTCATTATAGGTCTTTCCTTCAATTTCAAACTATCCAATTTTTAATAAAATAGTGCTCATTTAAAAGCAATGATATCTATCATATAATTCAACTATGTTCTACATAGTCAAAGTATGAGATGATTTAAGTCAAGTGAACTGACAGTTAATTGTAATAAATATTTTTAAGTAGGAGTGTTCTTTTTCTTCCTCTCTCTAATTTCCCACAAGTTTAGACAAGATTAAAGCCTCTAAAAAAGCACTCAGAAAACTAATTGGAAGAACTATAAAGTAAATCAAATCCAACATTCTTATTAAGTTAGAAGTAGTTAAATCTCTCCATCTAGAGAAAAGATTAAAGGCTAAGTAGAAGGATCTTGAAGGGCTCTTGACACCAGGATGCCCTCAAGTCCCAAAGACCAAGGCTGGATCCATGTATGGAAATGTGAATATAAGACTAGAATAGAAAAGATTTCTCGTACAAGAAAAACTTCTAAATCACTTGACGCTCACAATTTTTTTTTTTTTTTTTTTTCTTTTGCGATACGCGGACCTCTCACTGTTGTGGCCTCTCCCGTTGCGGAGCACAGGCTCCGGACGCGCAGGCTCAGTGGCCATGGCTCACGGGCCCAGCCGCTCCGCGGCATGTGGGATCTTCCCAGACCGGGGCACGAACCCGTGTCCCCTGCATCAGCAGGCAGACTCTCAACCACTGCGCCAACAGGGAAGCCCTCACACTTTTTCTATAACCCTAAATGCTTTTGATGCCAAGAAAAGGTTCAAGCTGAATAAAAAGGCTATACCTTCCTCAAATATGGAGAAAGAATAAGGACTAGATTAAACAGTTAAGAAATGACTGAGATAAGTATATGCTTATTAACATTTTATTGGATTTCTTAAATTCTCAATCTAATCATGCATGGTTTCACACACTAGTGATTAGATCACTGACCTATTTTTTAAAAGTGTTATTTATAGAGAAAAACTGTTATTGAAAAGAATGCTATGGGTTTTCAACTTGGTTAATCAAATAATTATTTGTGTATTACTCCTGATAATTTTCACTCCACATTTATTAGTCTTTAGGCTTCTAAAATAAAAATATTAGAGTGTCCCATGTATACATATGACCTTACTAATTAATAAACCTGAATAGGTCATAACTACTTTGAGTCTTATTTTTTGTACTTATAAAATAAAAACGGTAATACCTGCATCAAAGTGTTACAGTGTAAATAAAAATGAGCTAGTGAACAGAGTAATACTCTGTAAATTATAAAACCCATAAATGTACTAGGCTTTAGAAGTGCTTCTAAGAAGACAAACTTCAGTTTTTCCTTCTTAACACCTCACTTAGTATGCTCTTTAGCATATGTTTGTCTTCAAATGTACTCATATCTCTCCTGCCTTCTAAAACACACATATACAAATAGGTTCTAAAAATATCCTCCATTTAATACTATTGTATCTCTAGTTCTCACCCGTCTTTATCATGTCCTACTCTCTGCTTTCTCTTTTTTACTGAGTTATACTCAATTATGTTTCTTATGTATACAGAGTTGATTTCCTAGCTCCTACTTCACATGTGATGAATATGTTTGGTCTCTAAGATTGGGTGTAATCGCTAATGTTCTAGCAATTTACTGTACAGTATTAATAATTGCTAGATTCTTACTCATGATACTCATATATTCATGGATTTGTTCAATTAATATCTGCTGAATAAGTGAATGAATGAATGTTAGGCACTGTTAGATACTGGTAATCAGAAATGAAAGACAAGTTCCTGCTCTAAAAAAAAAGTCCTAAAAACTATGGGGGAGTTGGAGGAGAAAATATTTTTTTTGTTTTGTTTTCTGTTTTCTTTTTTGAGGTTTCAAAGAAATTATATTAAAAGAAAGAAAAACAGACACAGCAAATCCTGATTTAATAATACAATACAATATAATTTCCCAATCAGTTGTAAAGTTCTGGATGCAATTTTCCCCAGGCTTCTTCCCTCCGTAAATATAAACTCAAGGAAACCCTTTTTTAATTTTTAAGATCTTTATTGGAGTATAATTGTTTTACAATGCTGTGTTAGTTTCTGTTAGTTTCTGTTAGTTTCTGTTGTATAACAAAGTGAATCAGCTATATGTATACATATATCCCCATATCTCCTCCCTCTTGCGTCTCTCTCCCACCCTCCCTATCCCACCCCTCTAGGTGGTCACAAAGCACCGGGCTGATCTCCCTGTGCTATGCAGCTGCTTCCCACTAGTTATCTATTTTACATTTGGTAGTGTATATATGTCCATGCCACTCTCTCACTTCGTCCCAGCTTACCCTTCCCCCTCCCCGTGTCCTCAAGTTCATTCTCTACATCTGCGTCTTCATTCCTGTCCTGCCCCAGGTTCATCAGAACCTTTTTTTTTTTTTTAATTCCATATATATATGTAAGCATGTGTTAGTATTTGTTTTTCTCTTTCTGACTTACTTCACTCTGTATGACAGACTCTAGGTCCATCCACCTGACTACAAAATAACTGAATTTCATTTCTTTTTTATGGCTGGGTAATATTCCATTGTATATAAGTGCCACATCTTTATCCATTCATCTGTCGATGGACACTTAGGTTGCTTCCATGTCCTGGCTATTGTAAATAGTGCTGCAATGGACATTGTGGTACATGACTTTTTTGAATTATGGTTTTCTCAGTGTATATGCCCAGTAGTGGGATTACTGGGTCATATGGTAGTTCTATTTTTTAAGGAACCTCCATACTGTTCTCCATAGTGGCTGTATCAATTTACATTCCCACCAACAGTGCAAGAGGGTTCCCTTTTCTCCACACCCTCTCCACCATTTATTGTTTGTAGACTTTTTGATGGCCATTCTGACCGGTATGAGTAGTTTTTATTTGTAGTTTTGATTTGCATTTCTCTAATGATTAGTGTTGTTGAGCATCCTTTCATGTGTTTGTTGGCAACCTGTATATCTTCTGTGGAGAAATGTCTGCTTAGGTCTTCTGCCTATTTTTGGATTGGGTTGCTTGTTTTTTTGATATTTAGCCACATGAGCTGCTTATGTATTTTGGAGATTAATCATTTGTCAGTTGCTTTGCTGGCAAATATTTTCTCCCATTCTGAGGGTGGTATTTTTGTCTTGTTTATGGTTTTCTTTGTTGTGTAAAAGCTTTTAAGTTTCATTAGGTCCCATTTGTTTAGTTTTGTTTTTATTTCCATTTCCCTAAGAGTTGGGTCAAAAAGGATCTTGCTGTGATTTATGTCATAGAGTGTTCTGCCTATGTTTTCCTCTAAGAGTTTTATAGTGTCTGGCCTTACATTTAGGCCTTTAAGCCATTTTGAGTTTATTTTTATGTATGCTGTTAGGGAGTGTTCTAATTTCATTCTTTTACATGTAGTTGTCCAGTTTTCCCAGCACCACTTATTGAAGAGGCTGTCTTTTCTCCATTGTATAGTCTTGCCTCCTTTATCTAAGATAAGTTGACCATATGTGCCTGCGTTTATCTCTGAGCTTTCTAACCTGTCCCATTGATCTGTGATTCTGTTTTTGTGCCAGTACCATATTGTCTTGATTACTGTAGCTTTGTAGTATAGTCTGACATCAGGGAGCCTGATTCCTCCAGCTGCATTTTTCTTTCTGAAGATTGCTTTGGCTATTCGGGGTCTTTTGTGTTTTGTACAAATTGTGAAACTTTTTGTTCCAGTTCTGTGAAAAATGACATAGGTAGTTTGATAGGGATTGCACTGAATCTGTAGATTTCTTTGGGTAGTATAGTCATTTTCACAATTGATTCTTCCAGTCCAAGAGCATGGTATATCTCTCCATCTGTCTCTATTGTCATTAATTTCTTTCATCAGTGTCTTATAGTTTTCTGCATACAGGAAACTATAAGGAAACTTTTGTCTGGATGAATAAATACTTAATTACACCATGATGGTCCCTATGATATGGGGATGCACAAAGGAATGAGATCACATTGAACAGGAACTTCACCTAGACTGTGGTGGGGCACCAGGGGATGCACAAAGGCCAGTCTTCACCAAAAGCCTCTAAGAGGAAGAGTTTGTTAAACACAGACCTGAAGGCAGGTAGAAGTTTGCTACATAACAGAGAGAGAAGGAGTTTCCCACAAAGAAAAAAATAGCTTCCAGGAAAGCATGAAAAAGCCAAGTGAGTTTCTATAAGATTTTCTAGATGGTTGGGGTACAGGGAGCTGGTTGGAAGTCTGAACAATGAGATTAGGAAGGTAGGCAGGAGGCAGACAGGAAGAAGCTGGTGGACAATATATGGAAATGTGCATATCACACTTATATGAATTTAAATGGAGGAGTGAGAAGATAATACTTCTCATTTATAGAAATATCACTTTAGTTGCAAAGTATAGATATTGAATTGAGGGGGAACAAAACTAGAAATAAGAATTAACAGGTTTTGGAGTGATCCTGGCAAGAAATGACAAGGGTATAAGGCAATGCCAATAGAGATTGCACCCATGTTGGTGTCCTAAGGGGTGAGGGAGAAAGAAAAGGCTCTGTTTTATATGCCTGGATTGCTGGTGATTACATTCACAAAATAGGGACTGTATGAGTAAAATGAGATCTTTGATAAATATACACATTAATTAGAATGATTTTTTGGTGTGTAGTGACAGAAAGCTCCACACAAAAGCAATTTAAATAAGACAAGAGTTTATCTCACATAAAAACCCAATTATGTACCCATGGTTGGCTAAATTCTTCACAGGGTCAGAGACTAAGACATCTTTGATTTTATTGCTATGCTTGCATGACATCAGTTCCCAGATCCACCTCATAATCTAGTATATTTTATCCAGTTCCAAGTCCAGCTATAAAGTCTGCATTCCAGCCAGCTGGAAGAAAAAAAATAATAAGGTAGGGTAAGGCTTGCCTATGCTATTTAAAGACATTTCTAGGAAGTTGCACACAATTTCTGCTTCCATCCCACTGGAAAATACTTAGTCACAAGGCCACAATTTCCTGAAAGTGGGACTGGAGAATGTCGAATTTATTCTTCTTGGTTACATGTTCAGAAATATTTTGAATACTTTATTACTGAGGAACAAGAGACAGCTAGCTATCTTTGCTCCAGCTGAGAAGTTTAGTGGAGTTTTGACATCTTGTGGAAGTCCAGCACAAGATTTCCTGAAGGTGGCTGAACATGCAGGTTCAGAAGTCAGAAGAGAGATTTGGGATAAAGATAACAATATAATAACAATATACATGGTGGTCAAAAGGATAGCAGTTAAAGAGTCACAAAGAAAAAGTGAAAGAGGGCTGTTGATAAAACTGGAGAATATCTACTGACCAATTTCTTTCGAAATTTCTATTAATTTCTAGATCTCTATTCTATGCTGGTCCTCTTAGCTTAGATTTATTTTTCTTAAATCCTATCTTACTTTTTGACAGTGGTTGTCCCAGAACTTTCAGTGCTTGCCTCTCTAAGCTTCTTCAATTACATTCATTCTGGTAGTGTGTATACTCAAGTGGATTTTACTACCATCAGTATGCTGATGACTCTTTGATTTCTATCCCCATTTCTATACTCCTCTCTTCAGAGGGTATGTAACATCTGCCTTGGATACTTCTATTCAGATCCCTCATCTGCATCTGAAATCTAATATTCTTTTTAAAAATTCATTTTGGTTTCAACATATAACATCATTCCCCAAAACTACTTGAAGACCATGAACAGCTCTTCACTATCTTTGTGCTTCAGATAATTGTAATAATTTCTTAGATGTTACTTTTTCTGTCCTACCAAATAAGTTGAAAATCTCTATGGAAAGAATTTTAATTCTCTTTAATATGTTGAATATATAGCATATTATACAAAATAAATACTGATGTCTATAAAATAAAATAAAACAAACATGTATCTTAAGAAGAGTCACACATAAAGTAATATTTGGCAAATTTCCATTTGAAATCACTGGACTTTAGTAGTAGAGATAACATGAAATACCTCTCTCATAAACTAGTTTTGTTTTTTCAGTAAATTGATGATACACTATGAATTTCACTGGTAGTATTCTCTGTCCTATAGGAATTGTGCTCATAGAGGAAAATGGTGTTTGGTGTTACTGGCCAGAGCAAGTCCATTACATTAATACCTTATCTGGGATTCATAGTCAGACTGATTCATTTTTCACCAATATGGAAAAAAAGTCATTTTTCATTGTTCCATCTCTAAACATATACTGAGTATGTATAAGTCACTGAATAAGGGTCCAGGAAGAAACCCTAGATACAAAAAGTCATTTGATACTTCTGAAGCTTTCAGTCTAAACAAGAAAACAAGGCACATGAATATAGGATATAATCTTAGTTTGTGATAAGTACACATAAAGAGGAAGGTAATGATTTAATGGAAAGAGTAATCACTGGGGTTAGAAAAGACTGCACTGAGAATGTGAGGCAGGACCTAAACTAAAGATTCTATGTTACAAGGACTGAGGAAAGGGTCTTCCAAGGGGGACAAACAATGTGAATGGAAATGTGAACACAGAATAGGAAACTAGTATGGGAATATTGACTAAATTAATGGAGAGTAGTCATGTTTGCCATTCTGTGCATCAATTTTCTACCAAAAATAATAGTCGTAAAATTTTAGTACTTTGGTCATTAAATCAATAGCAATGATCATTCAGTCTGTAAATTCTATAGGAATTAAAAAATAATAATATATTGCCCATTACAAGTTTTCTTAAACATATACTCTATGTGTATATGTATTAATATGCCACTGCATCATTTGTAATGAATATTAGGAGATAAAACTTTAAAACTATTTCCTTTGCCTGATTATATGGTATCACAAAAATGATGACACATCCAAAGCATGGTGAGCGCACATCAAAAATAGTTAATTGTTTAAGGAGGTTATGCAAGGTAATAAATACTCTTTAAATGGAAAAATTGAAGATATTGTCAGCCAAATTTCATTATTAGTTAATTCCACATGACTCTGGCAAAATCAGCTGCTCATGTGGAACGTCTATTAACTTTAGCAGGTGTTATGCATAACTAGCTTAGGGCGGATTCTAGTCCACTGAATACAAGTATAACTCTTAAATTGATAAACCCAAGTGGAACTCCTTGCCATATTAAAAGGGATTTATCAAAATTAATTAGAAATTTTATAAAAGGGTTCCAGAGTCCAAGAGATTGTTTTCTTTTCCCTTAGTTCAAACCAAACCACATGTACATAAAGTATTTTTTATAAAAATGCATAACTCCTTTCTAAGCAGTAATGTATTTCTATTCCTATTTGTACATAAAGTTCCCCAGAGCTAATCTCAGTTGAAATTTATTCTTTTTTAGTCTTTAAATGTTCCACTATTTCAGTGGCAGTTGCTGTATGAGTTCTTGTCCAATCTCACCACCCAATATTTTAGCTTTTCTCCATAGAATAATTAAAGTGTTTGGTCAAACATGAAAGTAGGTTCAGTGTGTTTGGAGCTGAGCAGTTTTCTTTATTGTTTGGGTTCCATATTTAATCTGTAAAGACACTGACAATATTTGTTATAGCAGGCAGGTATATGGAAGAACAAAAATATAAAAAAGATAGACTTTACATGTTAACAAGGCATACATAATAGATCAGTTATTTGCTCTGTAGTATAATTAAATCTACTCTCCTATATAATTTGTTATAATTTTTCAAACGTTCTATTTTTTTCTGTTGCTAGCACTTTACATATTTATTGGATACCAATTAACTTTGACACTTTTGATAGTTTGGAATCAATAAAAGAAATATAATACATAATCCATGCTTTCTGGAAGCTTAGAAATAGGAAAATAAGATATATGCTGATAACTTTATTTTGATACTGTTTATTATAAGTACAATGTGAGAAAAAAACTACAGTTATCGAAGCTATATGTATGAATGTAGATATATAAAAGCTTGATTTTATTTACCCTAGCATAATTAAATTTCATTAATTTAAGGACAATTATTACTTAACTGCTATTTTATAAATTTTGTTCACTTTGGTATTACTTACATATACTGTACATTAGTGGAATGATTTAAGGGTAGTTATTTTTAAATCTGAGCTTTAAAATAGCAGATTAAATAGCACCTTTTAATATCCCAAGGATTTTTCCTAGAGTTTATAAACTGAGGTTCCAAAAAAATAATTGCAACCTAGTTTTTATTTGACCGTTTTCATTTATTGTGTAATATCTTTAGAACTGCTATGCTTTAATGCTAACTTATTTTTCAGCTGAAGGGAAGAGTTGAACTACTTTGTTAATGATTTAAAAAACTATGATTATTTTGCATTTTTTAAAAGTGCATACAAATCTTTTAATCTCTGCCTACGCCCATCAGAACAATTGCCTTCCAATGTAATTATATTCAAAATGCAAGCAAGATAATAAGTATCTTGGAATTTAACTTGATAAATATTCATTTGCCTTATAGGGAAAAGAAAAGAACATTCTCATATAATTAGCTGCATATTTTTAAACCATGCTTTTATTGAGTTTTTGAGGTATATTTTATGTATGCAAATCTGCTAATTTATAAGGTAAAGGAGGTAAGGGTATGGAAAAGCTGAGGAATCAGAAATATTCATTCCTATTCTGCTCTCCTTTCTGGGGAATAGGTTTCCTAATTATAAGAGAAAAATCATTCCTTCCTCCCAACTCAGATTCTTTTGTTTTAGTGAACCCAAGTTGGTCAGAGCCCTTAATTATAAAACCAGACTTTTCTTAAACGTTATAGAAAATTCATTGTTTTTTTGTTTTGTTTTCTTAAACTCTACAGGCAGGGAATTCAAATACTAGTAAGAGAAGTTTTCTCTGCTCCAGCCTTGGGAGATGACACAGAAGGCACACATAGCTTTGAGGTCCACAAAATTCAAGCCAGCACTCTGAGATGCAGGCGTAGACCAAGACCCAGTACATGACTGCTAAGACAGAGTCTTATTTTCTTTTTCAGTGGGGTGAAGACTTGACATACTTTTATTCATACCTTACATTTTTAAAGTGTCAGAGTTTACACATTGTGTGTACACCTGAGATCAGAGCTGACCTCCCAAGCATCCTGTGGGGCGTTTTGCAGATGAGGATGTTAAAAGGTTAGATGACCACCCTCAGAACCCCAAATGGGCACAGTGGAACTGACCATCCAAGTCTTGTGCTGGTCACTGTTTTCTCCCTAGCACTAAGGCTCCAAAGGATTCTGTGAGAGAATTGCTTTTACAAAAATTGCATCTCTAGTTAATCAATTTCTTATGAAATTATGAAAAAATTATTTCATGAGGAGGAAATGAGTCATTTTCTTTCAGATTTCTATATCTCCACCTTTCATGAACTCTATAATTGCCTCAGTTTACTGTGGTTTTATATTTTACTTGTTCTCAGGTTTTATTTCACTTTTACTCCATAGTGACAGTTTTTTAGCACCATCAAAATTTGATCAGTTATCATAATAAGATAAATGCAGATATTATGATTGCCATTATGCCTAAATTATATTTTAAAAGATCAAATGAATTATTATTTTTTTGGCAGTACACGGGCCTCTCACTGTTGTGGCCTCTCCCATTGTGGAGCACAGGCTCCGGACGCGCAGGCTCAGTGGCCATGGCTCACGGGCCCAGCCACTCCGTGGCATGTGGGATCTTCCCGGACCGGGGCACGAACCTGTGTCCCCTGCATCGGCAGGCGGACTCTCAACCACTGCGCCACCAGGGAAGCCTCAAATGAATTCTTGATAAAATAAATTAACATAAATGATACATGCATATAATATTAATTGGTTTTAGTTCTGAAATCATAATTTTGAGAGTGTGCATCATAAGGATATTTTATAAAGCTCTTTTTACTTGAAGAAAGAAATAGGATTCTGTTTCAGGTAGCAGTACTTCCCTGTAGAAACTTAAAAACTCTCCACCCTGAGTGGATAGAAATCTAGTCCCAGAAAGAGGATTCCACTCCCCTATTATAAAGTGTCTGATTTTAGAGGATTGCCCTCTCAAATTCCAAGCTTAAACTCAGAGATGGTTGGCTTTTACTTTAATGCAAAAGTCCTTAGAAGGCTTATTTGTAGTGGTGGTGAAAAACAGATGGGACTAAAAGTCCTTTATTCCTGCAGAGCTGAGATCAGCACATACATTACTCTAACCATCTATCCAGAAAATGATATGTCATACTCAGTTCTGCAACTTAATAACATTCCCCCACTTGCATCCCACTCCCCACCTCAGCACCTGAGCAGGTTTCAAGCTCCTTTTATCAGACCTGGCAGTTCCTGAGCTCTGCTGAGACCCCTCAGAGCCTAATGAGCTCAAGAGGAGGGGCTGCCATACCAGGTGGAGAGAAATGGAAATATTTTCAGACCAGGAGTCCCAGTCAGAGTAAATGCTGCAAACGAACAAAAGAGCCTTCAAATTGACAATTTTTAGGGTGGGAAAGAACATACTTTAAGGGTAAGATTTCATTTCTACTACTTCTTAGATTTGCTTCATTTTCTCTGACATTTTCACACAGTCTGCAGTGACATCTGCTTGTTGCAATGGTAACAATGGTTCCTGAAGTGATGGGTTAAATTGCACAAGTCAGGCACGGCTTCCATCCGCTTTCAAGTAGCCAGGCTGAAATCAGGTGAAACTTGTGAGATTGCTGTTGTTATCACTATCATTATTATCATTATTTTATGTTGAAAGTCGTATCTTTCAAAGACTGTGCCCAGAAAACACAAGCTCAATGGCATCTAGACTAGAATAATGCAGAAGGCTTTAATTTTTTCTTTACCTTTAAACCATGCTTAAGCATTTACATATCTGACATAAAGTGTTTTGAATTATTTGTTTTGATCCTTTTGAAAAATATTCATTATGGAGACATTTGACAAGCAGAAAAGCACAGAGGAAAAGAATCATTCCTAATCCCACCACTAGGAGATGGTCACAACAGTTTTTATTTTATTTCTATCCTTTCAAAGCTTTTAACCAAACATAAAGAAATACATTGAGGGCTTCCCTGGTGGCACAGTGGATGAAAGTCCGCCTGCTAATGCAGGGGACACGGGTTCAGGAGGATCCCATATGCTGCGGAGCGGCTGGGCCCGTGAGCCATGGCCACTGAGCCTGCGCGACCAGAGCCTGTGCTCCGCAGCGGGAGAGGCCACAACAGTGAGAGGCCCACGTACCGCAAAAAAAAAAAAAAAAAAAAAGGAAAAAACAACAACAACAACAAAAAAAGAAATACATTGAAAACTTCTGTATTATGCAGATCATCTAGTGTATTTGGTAAAGAGTAGGAATTTTGGAATATACTAAATAGGTTGCCAATTATAAGACCATCAGAAGGATTTCTTAATAAGGCATTTTACCTATAAGGCAGTACCCTTGCACTGATAACAATTCTCTATTACTTTGCAGTTCTGTGAGCTATTTTGCTCTATATAAGATAAAATGTTCAACTTTTTTTCCCTTCTTTATGATAAGGCCACAAAAGACTATACTGAATAATCTTTGTATCATTCCATTAATAGCACTTGAAACAGCCTTCAAACAACCTTACTCCCTCGGCACCTGACAGCCATTTCTATTTATTTTCTCTGCTTTCCTCCCTTAAAAGGCAACATTTTCTGTGTGAGAAGGAAGATCCTATAACTAATATGAGAATTTCATGAACAAGAGGCCTCAGCTATTTTTGCTAGTAGGACCTCTGTAGGTTTGTAGAGAAATTAAACAACAACAACAGTAACAAATAAAGCACAAACCAAAAACAAAACCCAGAAATCCCTGGGGGCTGCTGGAGGTAAGGGCCTGTGTGTGATCTAGGTCTTGGCAGGTTGCCTGCTCCTGGCTCCTCTGAAGGCATATTTAATGTTGGTTTGGTAATATTGCCACAAAAATGATATAGGTAAAAATTTCCCCTTATTTGTTGTAAACTCGAAATTAGCTAGAGAATTAGCAATGAATGCCATTTGTCATAGGCTCTTCTTATAAGTCCTATGAAAAAGTTCTGAAAGAGTCTCCATGTTTTGTTATTGCTCCTTAAATACTATGGCACATATTTGGGTAATTATTCAATAATCCGGAATGACTAGTATTTTAAAGTAATTTTAATGTGAATTTCAAA
Source organism: Monodon monoceros (assembly GCF_005190385.1). Classification (NCBI taxonomy): domain Eukaryota; kingdom Metazoa; phylum Chordata; class Mammalia; order Artiodactyla; family Monodontidae; genus Monodon; species Monodon monoceros. The sequence continues at coordinate 39,263,290 of NW_021703767.1, forward strand.
TATTTATCCTAAACATTCATTGTGTAACCCCCTGTCCAAATACTCATTATTAAGTTATCAGAGAAAAGAACTACTTTCTTCCTCCTAAAACTGAAATGTTAGCTGCCAATGCAGTCATTTAATCCCATTATCATCAGATAAATCATAGGAATGAAAGTAACCAAGTAACAATAATTATGGAATAAAAATGAACCTGAAATGAGCACTAAGGTATACTATTTGCTGTGCTAAACACTGTATCTCTCTCTATATATACATCTACTCCCTAATCCACATCACAAAATACCACATTAGGTGATGCTATTATAATCCCCATTTCACAGCTGAGGAAACTGGAGTTGAGAGAGAGTACATAACTTCTCCTAAATTACCAAATTGCACAAGAAGCAGACTAATCGTTTGAAATTCAAATGTCTAACTGCTTCAATTCACGCTAGCTCACCAGGAACTATATTAAGTGATTAATATGCATTAATTCATGTCATAGGATGTAAGCATATTACAGATGAAACTGAGACTTTGGAGACATTCATTAATTTGCACACAATTACACAGATGAGTCTGCTTTAGATCTGTGTTCTTTCCACTGTGCCAGACTAACTCTAAAAGGAAGAGGTTTCTGATGGTCACAACTTTGTGGCCTGGCTGGAAACCAAGGGAGAAGAAATTTTCTTAACTGTGTTTTGCAAAGCTCTCTACCCTGACCCCACTGGTGTTTCCCCAACCGTAATGTGATGTGACACCAGTGGTGTCAAAATATCAGCATGGAACATAATCCATAGGTTTGAGGACAATATCCCAAGAACAAGTACTACCTTATTTCCCATAATGTGTTGTGTCCAGAAGCCACTGTTCTATACCTAACATGCAGAGAGAAAAGAGATACATTTTTCTGACCCAGATACAATTGTACTGTTCATTGCAACTAGATTTGTATTGACTTTTTTCAAGTGAAAATTGCACACTTTGGAGAACATTATTTTTAGAATCATGTGTTATAAATGCTTAACTGAGCTTAGATAGATATTCAAAGCCTTGTTGAATTAGAAATATTCCATGAAGTTAATGCAGCTCTGGGCAGCAGTAAATAATTCATGCTTTGTTTTAATAGTTCTCATTTTAGCATGAATATTCATAGTGTATATGAAGGGGAAATAGAATCACTTAGAATTACTCAAACTCTTGAGAGAAGCAGATAAGATTATTGTTACAAAGATGAAGTAAAGCATTAATCCCCTGATTATTTAAAATAATTACAGTATATAGGTTTAAATTTTGGTGCAATCATCAATGCTGTAAATTAGCATACCTGTCACTGTCATTGACTGGTTGTTTGTACCTTAATTGTTATCAACCTTAATTTTTTAACATAATTGGAACACTAAATGTTATTTTAAAAGATTTTATCTAGCTCCTTAAAATAACTTCCTGAAATAAAGTGTTATGAGGATATAATTTTTGATATTTGATGTAGCAAAGATAAATGTAGCAAAAGTAAATTTGTCTATTTATGTTTTTGTATACACAGCTACTGTATAAAAGCCCTTACTTATAAACAGTTAAGAGTTTACTAGTCATTACTATCACTATGAGTTTATTGAACAAAATAAAAATCTGGGTATCATTTGATCAGAATTTAATAATAGGAAAGTTTTTGATTCATAGTATGATTGAACAAACAGAAATTCATTGACTATTTACTATCTGCAAGGTACTTTGTAAAAAACTAAGGAGAACATATATATGAATAACAAATACCGTCTATCCCCAGAAAGCTAATACTGATGACTACTCATTTACCTAGTTGAGAAGATCATCCAGTAAAACTTGAAAGATACATGGAAATATACAAACTGTAGATTTATTGCAGTCTAGTTCCAAGTGACCAATTCAATACTGTCCACAAAATCTATTGTTCTTTTCTCATAGATTCAAAAAGCTTGCTTTTTTTGTCTCCTTTGACTTAAAAAGCACTTGAAATTTTTGCCTTTCTGTTTGCTCCAGCCTCTTCAAAATCACAGGGGAAGCTAACTCAGACAAAAGATTTAAATGACATGGTGACATATTGATCTCATAACTCTTTATATGAAAGAAACTCAAATGCTATCTTTTATTTTCATTCAAAAACTCTTGCTGACTTTATTTTACTTTGATCCTTATAAAATTTATTTCAAAGCTCATGTTGTTACTATTGTTTCTTTTGTTAGTCTTAAAACAAAATTTTAAAAAAATTAAAATACTTTGACCTAAATGTAAGTTCCTCATCAGTCATTATGTTTGGCATTGCATGAATTATAAAAATATACTTGAGATTCAAAAAATGCTAACTAAAATTATAATGAATGGTTACATTTAAACTAGGCAGGCCTTAAATAAAATAGAACAAAACATGACTATGGTGAATTTTAACCTCTTAAAGATATAATGAGAAGGATATAATTTTCTTTTGTCTAATAGTAGACTTGCCAGGCAGAATTAAATCATTTGAGATAGCAAGATAATTCTGAATTCTCGAAATGTGACACAAATCACTGTATCAGGCAGTGCTTATGGAATGACCTTTTGTACTGAGCACCGAAATATAGTATTCATGATAAAAAGCAGGCATCCGAAACTAATCTGAAAATCTATTCGATGGCACACAAAATGTGCTTATTCTTCTCGTTTCATTTTGATTTTTGCTTGGGGGAAACTTATTTAAGCAACATTAGAATCAGGAAAGACTGAGGAGAAAGCTGGATGAACATAGATGGGATCCTTTTCATTTTTATGTATGACCTTACATTCCTCATTGTATCTGTGTCTTAAAAACATCTCCCCGTATACTAATTGCATGATGTTTCATTTCATTTCATTTCATTTCATTTTTATTGAATATGTGTAAAATATATACAACATACCATTCCAAGATTTTTTTTTAACCTAAGTATTTTATAAACTTTGTTATTGTGACATTTTACTAGCCTAGATAATCTGGGAGGTCATTTCAGTGTGTACCCCATTTCAACAAAGGTAAATCCTCCTAGATTAGGTATTGGCAGTGGACTCATCTGGAAATGGAAACAGAAGTGGCAGACAAGTAGATTTTTTTAGAGAATGGGAGTAAACTTTGAACATGTTGGATAGAAGACAAGGGAATGAGTAAAAAACTATGAACAAATCCATTAGTTATTCAAGATTCAATTCAGGTAGTAAATAGCATAAGCAGGTTGAGATATACAGGCCATTTGGTGGGCCTACAGAAGTACTCACTGACTGTTGTAAAAAAAAAAAAATCTGTTTTTAGCTACAAGGGTATATAAAGGCTCCACAATATTGTTTGAAAAGATATATTTCACCAGTGAAAACAATGAGAAATAAGGGGCACCTTTGGGAATTCTGTATATCCTTTAAAATTTTCTTGTAATGTCTTAGTATCTAGACATGTCATGTATAATGATTTAAAAAAAAAAAAAACACATATCTGGGTGTCTGTCTCCCTAAATTCTAGTTTCCCAAATGTCTTTTCTCCACTGAACAATTTGGACTTTTTTGTTTTCAGAAAATAAATCATTTTTTATAAATGGCTCAAAGCTTGGCCAAGAATGATGAGAAAGCCCTTATTCTTCCATCAAGGAAGTTTTGTTTCATTTCTTTTTTCACCTGGATCCCTGGCCTGAGGTCTGTAAAAATGATTTTTTTTTCTTTTGTATTTGATGTAGTTGAAAAAAACAAAATGACAGAAAGCTTCTACTATCAGGAAACAGAATATATATATATATATATATATACACACACACACACACACATACACACATATATGTATACACATCAAAATGTGTACCTATAGGTGTATCTAATAAAACTATATACATATATGTACATAGTTTTATTCACATTTAATTCTTGTAGTACAGGGAGATAAGAATTTTGTTTGCATGTTTTTAATGCAGTTACTCCTAATTAGAATGTTTACAGTTGAACCATTAAATCCAGGTGATTTTTTTTTTTTTTTCTGCATGGCTTTCAACCTGGAATGTGGAAAAACAAATAAACCTATTACAATTTCCTTTACAATTTTGTTTTGTAACAACTAAAACGTTTAAAGATAATTTAGAGTTATAAAATAATATAATGACATTATTATCACTCTTTTTATTTTGTCTAATTTTTAAATATTTTGCTTCCCCAGGTCTTTTTTGTGAAACAGTGGATTTAGGGGTACATTTTATTCTATAATTACCAAGAAATCACTACTCTTTGGGGGAAAAGTCCTAAGCAAATCCTATTTATTATTACAGAACAAAGCCTTCTAAATTAAATTTCCTCCATTGACTGGTCATTTAAATGTAAAGTGAAGCAATGTCTTTGATATCCTGCTAGGATGCAAACTCCATGCTGGCTAAGAATTCTGTTTCTAAGTTTTAAATCTCAACACCTGAAACAGGCCTGTGCACATAGACAATTTATAATAAATATTGTTATATGCTTAAATAAACTGTTAGAACAAAAAGCTGTATTATATATAGGGAAAAATAAAAGAATCAATTTGTTGCTCAAATTTACAAATTTCTTCATTTTCTCTTTGGCATGTTAAGTGTGTGAATGGGGGAGGTGTGTGTGTGTGTGTGTGTGTGCACACGGGTGCATATGTTTGTACTGAGTGTTTTCTAATTTCTACTTGCCAGGGAAAGCAAGCTGACATTTGCTATAATCTCTTCTTTCATAATCTTCTTTCACAGGCTTCAGTACTTTTACCTCTTGCCCTAGACTCTTCTTTTCCTCTATGGATTCTCCCTTCTAGGCTATCAAAAAGCTTCCTAACTACCCTTTCCGCCTTTAGAATCTTACTTCTGTGTATCAAAACATCTTTCTAAAAAAAAAGCTTATTATGTAAATTACCTTATTAAAATTTTTATCTTGGTATCCAATGACCACACTACTAAACCCAAAGTGCAGATCGTATTGAAACCTCACTTTCCAGATTGTCCTCCTGTCTTTCTCAACCCAGGCTCTGATACAGATAACTCAGTACACGTTCTGAATGTTATGCATGTTCCAGTATTTCTTTACTTGACCACATGGAGGTCTATTAGGTACACTTTAAAACCTTAGATTTAATGCCAGCTCATCTGTGAGATCTCCTCTGATCTTAACTCCTTCTGACACTCCCAAATACCTTTTTTCCTGCTGTTGTTGTTATGGGTTCGAAATAAGATTTTCTTTCCTAATTATTATTTTTTTAATTTTTATTGGAGCATAGTTGCTTTACAATGTTGTGTTAGTTTCTACTGTACAGCAAAGCGAGTCAGCTATACTTATACATATATCCCTTCTATTTTGGATTTCCTTTCCATTTAGGTCACCACAGAGCATTGAGTAGAGTTCCTTGTGCTATACAGTAGGTTCTCATTAGTTGTCTATTTTATACATAGTATCAGTAGTGTATATATGTCAATCCCAATCTCCCAATTCATCCCACACCCACTTTCCCCCTTGATATCCATACATTTGTTCTCTACGCCTGTATCTCTATTTCTGCTTTGTAAATGAGACTGTCTATACCATTTTTTTCAGATTCCACATATGTGCATTAATATACGATATTTGTTTTTGTCTTTCTGACTTACTTCACTCTGTCTCCAAATACTTTTAAACACTCTCTGCTAGCACACCTCACAATGCCCGCCATTGTTCCTTTATGCACCAGACTATGCGATGGGTTATCTGTGCAAGCTTATGGTCTATTACCAGGTCTCATGGTTCATAGATGTTATGTACTTGTGGAATGAATGAAAATATATTTTATAATATACATTATTAAATATAAAATGTACAATGGCAAATTATGTGTTTGTATATTACTTTTAATACACTTATTTATATAAAATATTAACATGTTTTATGAAACCATCATGAATGATTTATAGTGATGACAGTCTGTTAATTTGTTTAAATTCAGGCACAAAGAGAAGACTAAGAGAAATCACCCACTCCTTGCTTGATGAGGCAAATTCCATTATTCCAGACCCCTCGCCTTCAAAATTGTACATGCTGAGGATCGTTTTAACTTATCAAACTAATATTTCCAGCACATCCTCTGAGACAATTTTTAAGACCAAGGTATTACTGTCTTGGTAGCAATGGGGAAGAAAATCTATGATTTTAATTTTCTACTTCAAGTAATAGGCAGGGAAAATGTTCATGGGTCTATTGTGTGTAAGGTGGTGAAACACGTGGGGTAGCAGAGATATTTCTTGTGAGATAGATATTTGTTTTGAATAGTCTGTAGTTTATTTTTAATGCTTACAAATACACAGCGCATGCATGCATGTGCACGAGCACAAACACACACACATACACACACACCCCACACACAGGAGAATTACATAGCTTATCTGAATGTAAGTTTCAGTCAAATGGATTTGGGGGTAGATTATAAAATATTCAGTCTTATTTTCCTTTCATTTAAAGATAGTAAATGCACCAGTAGTTCTGTATTTTAGGCACTATTACATCTGTCACTTCCCAACTCGGACTCAGAGAAATCATCTGACGCCACAGTGGTTCATGGGTTGCAAGTCTCCACAGATTAAAAGGAATCATATGCAGGGCGTGGCCTGAGACAAAGTGAGGCAGAATCATCACCTTATAACAGCTATGTTTCAGTCCTCCTGCACATACACTGTGAGAGGGGTTAACCCCAGACTTTGATTTGTTACAGTGGCCATTCCTTGGAAAGCACCAGGTGCCAAAGCCATCTTCATATTCCTCCCTATGGGCAGAAGCAGTCTATGCGGCTGAGGAGGACAAAGAAGCTTTAGGGAGGACCAAAGACTGATAAATTCACCTTTGAAGAAATTTTTGACAACTCCTCTGAAATTACCACCTCATAGACTATGTTCTCTTTAAATGAACTGCTTGACATTTTATCAAATGAAAGTTTTCCTAAAGACTTATTATTCACTATGGATAGAAATTTACTTTTCTGTCTGTCACCACAGTGATATTTATTTATGGAAAGTGGATGAAGTTTCTCAATTTCAATGAGTAAATTCTCAGCGGTAAACCTTGTCCTGAATGTTTAAAGTTCTTGAAAGTTTTCTTTGGAGTTAGTTGTTAACATACTTGATAAATTATATTAATTTCATGTGACCATACTTCAGAGACTATTATAAAAATTCATATTAATTCTCTAAAATAACTTAAAAGAACTCAGCTTACACATAACCATGCATGGGTGGCATGTTAAATATGCATTCATCTTGATATCTACATCTAATGTTATACTCCTCACTTACTATATATTGTGTGTATATATATATATATATATATATATATAGCTATGTAAGTAATCAATTATTATATAATAAATTATTATATAAATAACCAGCAGGTCAGGACCCTGAGCAGAAAGGCAGGTGGAAGGGAAGAGGTAAACAGGAGAGCCAGTTGTTAAACATTTGCTAGCACACCACTCCACTGAATGTGTCCTTTGAGATTTCCCAAGTTGAGAGTCACTCTGTATTATGCTTTATTATATTTTGGCATATTTTGTTACATATTATTTTAAGTGTACCATTTCCAGCCACATACTCCTGCAAAATTCCTAATTATCATTGATAATCACTGTTTTTTGAAGAGTCCAAATAGGAATTTGCTGTGCACCAGACACATTCTAGGCCCTGTGGACACAACATTTTATTCCTTTTCACAAGGATTTGACAGTTTAGTGGGTAACTCCAATTTACTTCAGGTTTCAAATAAACTTACCAGGTGCATATCTGGGGAAGGGTGAGATCTCTAAACTCAGATAGTTCTAAGTGAGAATCAATCTATCCAAATCCCCACAATGATGTATAAATCTGATGTCTTCCTTTTCAGAAGGTTTATGTGCTGGCAGCTGGAATTTTGGCTGAAGCCTGAAACATTGTTTGATGGCCATAAGTCAGTATTTTCTGTTTGTTAATTAATAATAGAAAGTCTTATTTTATAATTACACATACAATTTAGAAATAGTGTGTTAACCTGTTTTTAAACGGTCTTTCATAGAAAGATTTCCAGGTAAATCTAGAAATCATCAACCTCAAATTCAACAAAATAGCATCACTTGGACTTCAGCAAAGAAAAATTGAAAGCCTAATACCAGCTACATTTATCAAAGCAAGGTAGATCATTCAAGTCATAATAAAAAATTTAGAACTAATTCTGTTCTAAATCTGGTCAGTAATTTCTTAAAGTATGTTTTTAGAATTACGTTTAATACTTAAAAACTATGTTATTATTTTAGAACAAATTAGAATTGAAAACCAAAATGCAAATAATTTCTTATAATATCTACATACCTCTCTTCTTATAAGTTAAGTCTGATATTTTACTGTATTTTATAACTGCATTTTAATTTTATCTTTAAATATAGAGACAATAGATCTGTCCTTGACATGGTGACAGAATAGCCTTGAACAAAAGATTAAAGGATTAAGATCATCAGTTTAAAACAAAATTGCTCTGCATTACCAGACACCTGAGAGAACTGATCTTGGGCATATAAACCACTTATCTATTTATCTTTTTATCCATCTATATCTATTTTTTAAATTGCACAGAGTGGCACCTCAATAAAACTGAGGCAAATTGAATTCATTAATGGCAAGCAACAAATGCATTTGATAGCCTGACCCTGTCTTCTTGAAACTGAAACAAAGGAAGACACATCCTCAGAGTTTCATGGGTACAATAATGATGTAAAGTGAAGTGGAGAAAGTCAATATTTCCATCACAGACAGAATATATGCATATGCATCATCTTGTTTTTATTTGGGGGAGAAAAGTATTATAAAAGTAAATGTTCAAGATATTCTTATTAGTATAGGTCCAAAATGTAAAGCAGTAGAGCAGAGGGAGGGGGGCAGTGGCGGGAGAGAAAACATTTAATTCTTTCAAGTTACCTTTGTGATGTTAAAAAGAAAATTGACTGTGGTTTATTAGGCCCTTCCAATAAACACTCAAGAGTTCAGCTAACTGAAAGCAATTGATACTTGTGGAATCAATGGTGCAGTAGAATACCCTAATGGGTATTGTTGGAACTTTTAATTCTCATTATGCAGTTTATTCTTTCAAGGATTATTTGATGGAATTCTTGTTGATGAGTATCTCTAAAGCTTTGCTGCTTAAAAAACTGGTTTATTGAATGGCTTTGCCCTATTTTAGATCAATTTACAGATACCTGCATTATGATTCATGCAAATATAGTAGCATAGAAAAATGACAAATTTACATAACTTATATAATTTTTATATTCCTTCCACTCCTTTTTCTTTTTTTTTTTGTAACATCTTTATTGGAGTATAATTGCTTTACAATGTTGTATTAGTTTCTGTTGTATAACAAAGTGAATCAGCTATATGTATACGTATATCCCCATATCTCCTCCCTCTTGTGTCTCCCTCCCACCCTCCCTATCCCAACCCTCTAGCTGGTCACAAAGCACAGAGCTGATCTCCCTGTGCTATGCAGCTGCTTCCCACTAGCTATCTATTTTACATTTGGTAGTGTATGTATGTAAATGCTACTCTCTCACTTCGTCCCAGCTTACCCTTCCCCCTCCCCTTGTCCTCAAGTCCATTCTCTACATCTACGTCTTTATTCCTGTCCTGCCCCTAGGTTCATCAGAACCATTTTTTTTTTTTTTAGATTCCATATATATGTGTTAGCATACAGTATTTGTTTTTCTCTTTCTTACTTACTTCACTTTGTATGACAGACTCTAGGTCCATTCACCTCACTACAAATAATTCAATTTTGTTTCTTTTATGGCGGAATAATATTCCATTTTATATATGTGCCACATCTTCTTTATCCATTCATCTGTCGTTGAACACTTAGGTTGCTTCCATGTCCTGGCTATTGTAAATGGAGCTGCAATGAACATTGTGGTACATGACTCTTTTTGAATTATGGTTTTCTCAGTGTATATGCCCAGTAGTGGGATTGCTGGGTTGTATGGTAGCTCTATTTTTAGTTTTTTAAGGAACCTCCATACTGTTCTCCAGAGTGGCTGTATCCATTTACATTCCCACCAACAGTGCAAGAGGGTTCCCTCTTCTCCACATCCTCTCCACCATTTACTGTTTTTAGATTTTTTGATGATGGCCATTCTGACCACTATGAGTAGTTATTTGTAGTTTTGATTTGCATTTCTCTAATGATTAGTGATGTTGAGCATCCTTTCATGTGTTTGTTGGTAATCTGTATATTTTCTTTAGAGAAATGTCTATTTAGATCTTCTGCCCATTTTTGGACTGGGTTGTTTGTTTTTTTGATATTGAGCCACATGAGCTGCCTGTATATTTGGGGGATTAATCCTTTGTCAGTTGCTTTGTTTGCAAATATTTTCTCCCATTCTGAGAGTTCTCTTTTTGTCTTGTTTATGGTTTCCTTTGCTGTGCAAAAGCTTTTAAGTTTCATTAGGTCCCATTTGTTTATTTTTGTTTTTATTTCCATTTCTCTGGGAGGTGGGTCAAAAAGGATCTTGCTGTGATTTATGTCATAGAGTGTTCTGCCTATGTTTTCCTCTAAGAGTTTTATAGTGTGTTAGGAAGTGTTCTAATTTCATTCTTTTACATGTAGCAGTCCAGTTTTCCCACCACCACTTATTGAAGAGGCTGTCTTTTCTCCATTGTATACTCTTGCCTCCTTTATCAAAGATATGTGTGTGGGTTTATCTCTGGGCTTTTTATCCTGTTCCATTGATCTATATTTCTGTTTTTGTGCTGGAATACATCCAAACTCCAATGACCATGTTTCATTAAAAGTGATTGTAATTAAGAGTTTCAGTGGGCTAACTTGTGATTGAATCACTCAGTGACCTGCATATGTCTCATGAGATTCAATCTTAACTGTACTTCATTGTACATTTCTCATTTGCATTTTCACTGCCAGTTCTTTAAAATGAATTATCTTTCATAATTCACATATGCATACCCAAACCTGGTCTTTCTGTTTTGAAACAACTGTAATTTTAGCAAAGGATTCAATGGAGGGAAAATAAAAACCTTCCGTGTGGAAGCAGGCAAAAAGAAAAATTACAGGAGTGGCCAATTGCTTGCATTAATTACAGTGTGGATGGGGAAGGACCAGTCAGAAGTCACTTCTTCAAACGAATTCCTCTTCTCCTTCTCTGTCTCCTCTTTCGTTTATAAAACACTGTTTGCTTTATTTATTTTTTTTCTTTCCTTCTTTCCCTAGGCTAGCAAAAGAATTATCTTTTCACCTTAGTCTAATTCCAGCAATACTCATGTTTTAGTCATGAGAAGTTAGGGCAAGAGTGGTCTGGTTCTTCTCTCCTTGGATTAATAATGTTTAATGTCTTTGAACACTACTTTGCAATTATGTTAAAGGATTTACTTCCTCCCCCCTTACATATTTCTGACAAACACACACACATACTCTGACACATATATGCACCACATTGCCTTGCTTAAGACAATCTTTTATGCTAAGTAAATATTTCTGAACATATTTCTGTAAAGCAGAAGGTTCTTACCATCTAAGAAAGCTTTTGGGAGGAGGGGAGATAGAATAAAAATATATTATTTTTTAACCTTCTAGTATCCTAGTATTCAAGAAATAGTAATGAGACATAGGAGTAACATTAAATATGTTGAAATCTATCTTTTAAGTATGTCTTAGTATAATCATGACAGTGTGATATTGGCAAAAGGGTAGACAAATAGATCAATGAAAAGAATAGAGGCCCAGAATATACCCACATAAACATAGTCAACTGACTTTTGACAAAAGAGCTAAGGCAATATATAAAACGCGGCAAAGATAGTCTCTTCAACAAATGGCAATGGAACAACTGGACATTCACATGCAAATAAATGAATCTAGACACAGATCTTACACCCTTCACAGAAATTAACTCAAAATGGCTTACAGATCTAAATGTAAAATGCAAAACTACAAAACTCCTAGAAGATAACATGGGAGAAAACCTAGATGACCTTGCATATGACAATGACTTTTTAGATACAACACCAAAGGCATGATCCACGAAATAAATAATTGATAAGCTGGACTTCATTAAAATTTAAAACTTCTGCTCTTTGAAAGACACTGTCAATAGAAGGAGAAGACAAGCCACAGACTGGGAGAAAAAAATATTTTCAAAAGACACATCTGATAAAGCACTGTCATCTAAAATATACAAAGAACTCTCAAACTCAATAATAAGAAAATAACCTACGGGCTTCCCTGGTGGAGCAGTGGTTGAGAGTCCGCCTGCCGATGCAGGGGACACGGGTTCGTGCCCTGGTCCGGGAAGATCCCACATGCCACGGAGTGGCTGGGCATGTGAGCCATGGCTGCTGAGCCTGCGCGTCCGGAACCTGTGCTCCGCAACGGGAGAGGCCACAACAGTGAGAGGTCGGTGTACCGCAAAAACAAACAAACAAACAAACAAAAAAACCCAAAAACATAAAAAAAAGGGCCAAAGACCTTAATAGACACATCACAAAAGAAGATATATAGATGGCAAATAAACATATGAAAATAAGCTTCATATCCTATGTCGTTAGGCAAATACAAATGAAAACAACGAGATACCACTATACACCTATTAGAACAGCCAAAATCCGGAACAATGATACCATCAAACCCAGGCTCCAATGTGGAGCAATAGGAACGCTCATTCATTGCTGGTGGGAATTAAAAATGATACAGTCACTTTGGAAGACAATCTTATCATACGATCCAGCAATTATGATCCTTGGTATTTACGCAAAGTTGTTGAAAACTTATGTTCACACAAAAATCTACACACAAATATTTATAGCAGCTTTCTTCATAATTGCCAAAACTTGGAAGCAACCAAGATGTCCATCAGTAGGTGAATGGGTAAATAAAGTGTGGTACATCCAGACAATGGAAAATTATTCAGTGCTAAAAAGAAATGAGCTATCAAGCCATTAAAAGACATGGAGGAAACTTAAATACATATTATTAAATGAAAGAAGCCAATCTGAAATGGCTATGTACTGTGTGAACTATATGACATTCTCTAAAAGGCAAAACAACGGAAACAGTAAAAAGATAAGTGGTTGCCAGAGGTTGGGGATATTGAAGGATGAATAGGCAGAGCACAGAAGATTTTTAGGGCAGTGAAAAGACTTTGTATGATACCATAATGAAATATATACCTGTCATAATACTTTTGTCTATACCCATGGAAAGTATACCACCAAGAGTGAACTATAAACTATGAACTTCAGGGGATTATGATGTGTCAGTGTAGGTTATTAGTTATAAAATGTATACCATTCTGATGGGGGGCAATGATAATAGAGGAGGCTATGCATGTGTGTGGACAGGGGGTATATGAGAAATCTCTGTGCCTTCCTCTCAAATTTTCTGTAAACCTTAACATGAACCAAAAAGAAAAAATAAGTCTTAATTTAAAAAATGCTTTAGTGAAAGTAATTATGTAGCATGTATGACATGAGAAGGAAAATCTAAAATTTGGCTAGTCAACTCTTTCTCAGGATAGTTTCAGACTGAATAATTTTATTATGCTCAACATCTCAACAGTGTTTATATCCATGTAAGAAAGACTTGAAATAATATGAAAGTGAGTTCCAACATTTTTATTACATCTCCAATAAGATTCCAATTCTCTGGGTTTTATCCAATTTGAATCTGCTGGGACTCCATTCCAGATGCACATGTAAAACGAGACAGAATTTGTTGACAGCACTTTTCTTTTTTATCTAATCAGTAACCAGTTTATCCTGGGAGGCTATATGCACTTAATCCACTGTCTATATCTTAGTTTTTTGGTCTATGCCTGGCAATCATGGAATTCTAAAAATTGATCTGGAGATTCTACACTGAAATAAAGTTAGGTCGGAGTAAAATCACATAGTCCAGATAGCAAATAATTCTATGGGTTTCTATAGGTCAATTCTGAAAATCTGGAAAACATAAGGAATTTGCAGAAGCTACAGCCATTCCTGTTTTCTTTGTACTACTCATTTTCTTGGTTTACTTTATCAATGGGGAATATGGTGGTTGGCTGGTGCAATGGTTAGAGAGAACAATTTTTTCAAGGGAAGAAAATAGTCCAGAAGAGAAATATGTGAAAGTCAGTAAACATTTTAAATCTCTTTGACCCCATCTTCTACTTGGTTTTTTCTCACTCTATCTGCTGTAGCTATTCTGGCCTCCTGTCTGCCCTTTGAACACACCAGGACCTCTCCTGACTAAGGACCTTTGTACTTGCTTTGCTTTCTAAGAAACACTTACCTCAGAAATACATATGGTTCACTCTCACACTTCTTTTAGGTGTTTTTCAGGTATCCCCTTGACCATTCTATTTCAAATATATCCCACACTATTCTTGTGCTTCCTATTCTTTTTCTTCTGTCTCAATTTCTCCAGCTATTAACATTTTATATATTATACGTTCTTCTAAGATATTTTTAATTATCTGACTTTCTCCACTGGAACGCAAGCTCCATTAGGGCAGGTATTTTCTCTGTTTTATTCCCTGAGTTATACTCTTCACCATGAATAGTACCTGAAACTTCTTAGGCTGTTATAAATATTTGCTGAATGATTAAATAAATGATAATACCTTTATAAACATAGGGAAGGTAATTTAAATGGATAATTATTTTCTTTTTTGAAAGTTTGATACCATATTTAATGAACTGGTTCTCTTTGCTATGAAAGTGGAACATAACACTTTGAGTTATGTCTTCCTTTTTGCTCTCCTAAACTTGTACTTCAAGTACAGATTTTAAAAAAATACAAAATTGCTACTATAATTAAAAATCCTAGAAATGCCTATAAAAATTATCAAACAATCCAACATTTTAAAAATGACCTCCCAGTTTCTCTGTTATCTGCAGTATCTCAAATATTACTAAAAGTTTATATATGCATACTTTTTATATGTTCAAGTTGATAAATATTCTCGTTAAGAGCACTAAAAGAGTGCTATATTTATATTTTTGCATAAAAATAAAAAGTTTAAAGACATATGCACCATTAAACATAACATTAAAGATAATGTTCATAGCAGTACTATTTACAATAGCCAAGACATGTAGGAAACCTAAGTGTCCTTTGACAGACGAATGGATAATGAAGATGTGGTATATATACACAATGGAATACTACTCAGCCATAAAAAAGAATGAAATAATGCCATTTGCAGCAACATGGATGGAACTACAGATTGTCATAGTAAGTGAAGTAAGTCAGAAAGAGAAAGACAAATACGACATGATATCACTTTAGATATGTGGAATCTAAAATATGACACAAATGAACTTATTTACAGAACAGAAGCAGACTCACAGGCATAGAAAATAAAACTATGGTTACTAAAAGGGAAAGGTAAGGGAGGGATAAATTAGGAGTTTGAGATTAGCAGATACAAACTACTGTATATAAAATAGATAAAATAACAGGTCTACTGTATAGCATGAGAAACTAGATTTAATATCCTGTAACAAACTGCAATAGAAATGGATATGAAAAATCTCATGTATATTATATATCACTTTGTACACCAGAAAAATAACACAACATTGTAAATCAACTATACTTCAATAAAAAAATCAACTTTGATTTATATGCACTGCTGTGAACAGAAACTTCAAGTACTATGTTGATTATATTTTGAAAAGACTTTCCAGAGTAGAAATTATCTAACTGCAATAATCATTGTGGAGCAGGAATTTATAACCGGATATTGGTCATTGCATGCAATATAACACTGCTATTTCAATTTGATCTTAATGTATTTACCTTTCCAAACAATGCTCTTAAAGCAATCAAGGGGACAAGAAGTCATAACATACCCATGAGTGAGAACAAACAAAGGCATCAACTGAAACCCAGAAATGCTGCTAGTTAGTTATGGAAATATAAAATCATTGTTAAGGCTTATGTTATGTCTGACTCACTGATCCAGATGTCAAAGGAATGCATGAGTCAGTAAGACAGACTGTTTTCTTCTACTCTAAGGGTCCCAAATTGTCATTTCGGATTCTTTATCTGGATTTTGTTGCTATTAATTAGCAACAAAATCCAGATAACTGCTCTATAACAAATTTCCTCATTTATTTGCATGGGCAGGCCGATAAATAACTGAGTTAAGGTGACAGGTTCTGAGTCTTTATCAGCTGTTGAACTCAGAGCAAAGTTTTGTAAAGAATAATAATGGAAGAGAGCAAATAAATTAACTCAATCTACAATTTTTAAATATATAAAAAATACTTTCCTATTAAACCCACAGTAAACATCCTAATTAGCACCAGCAGAAACATCATACCCCACACCTTGAAGCAGAATGAAAAAAAAAGTTAGTGTCCTATCAAGAATGTGCATCAGTGTTACAACTGTGGCCCATTTATACCACAAAACAAACTGACTCCTCACAGACATATCAATGGTATAGACAGGGGTTCTTGAATCTTCCAGGATATCAGAGTCACTCAGACAGTTTATTAAAACAGAGTACTAGGCACTCTCCCGGAGTTCCTGATCCAGTAGGTCTGGAAGAGGACTCCATATTTGCCTTTCTAGAAAGTTCTTAGGTAATGTTGATGCTGCTGGTCCAGGAACTACACTTTGGTTATAAACAATTTGAGTTGTGCAATCATGGTTTTGAAAATATCTTAAAGGTATCTAATCTATTTCTCTAATTCAAATTTTAATCATCCCTGATGGTGAATTCATTATTAAATGTGAGCAACTACCATGTGGTAGACATGGAGCTGGATGCTAGTGATACACTAATTATCTCCCTTAAGGAGTTCATGGTCTTGAGTGGGAAAGACACATGTCAAGATAATTATTATGCAGTGTTTTTATAGAAGAATGCACAGAGGATATAGACTCTGAAGCTCTACTAAAAACTATATAATAGCAGAGCAACATGGTCAAGATTGAATTTTTAAATTTATCTCTCTGACCTGACAGGGAGCAGGGGAGTTAGAAATGAGTTAGACAATGATTGCAAAAATCCAAGTCAGAGACAGTGATGGTGCTTAAAACCCTTCAACTTTTCCATATTGCATTTGGCATAAAGTATAAATGCCTAAAAATGGTGGAACATCGTTCTGAATGACTGGGTGTCTACTTTCTTGTACAACATTGTCTCCTTGTTTTGGCTTCCCCCATCCCCATTTGATAGTAATACAATATTAAAAAATTTAGTCCTGTGTAATCTCATTCAGTCTCTCAAGCTCACAAGTTTCTCTCACCTCTCAACTTTTACACATTCTTCGTTTAGACCAGGACAGCTCTTCACCACCCTCCTCACCGTAGTTAATCACTAATATTTTTATCTCAGTGAATATGTCTCTTCTTACGGATCCATTCCTTTCTCTTATTCTTCCTGTCTCCCTCACCACCATCACTTCCCAGGTAGTGCAGAAGCTCTTTCTCATCTTTGTTCATTTCTCCATAGATTTTACTAGAGAAGCAGCCTCCTGAGGGCTGAGACTAAGGTCTTTATCAGTGTATTTCTCAGAAAGCTCAGCTCACAATAAATACACAATTAATATGTGTAGTTTTAATGAAGAACTTATGAGGGACACAAGAAAGAAATAGACTAAGATGTAAGAGAAAAACCAATTGATTGTAATGTCAAGGTAGCTAACAATTGGAAGGAATAATCAGAAGGTCCAGAAAAATATGGACTTAAGAAACATCCAATAGTTTTAACTAGGAATACTGTTGGTGAGCTTGCAGTGATATCAGCAGAGTAATGAAGACAAAGTCAATACTAGGAGTTGAAGATTCCTACACATTTTTATGCAATATTTAGTTGAATCTTTACAATCACTGTATAAAACCATTAGCACCATTTTACAGATGACATAACTAAAGCTGAGAAATATTAAGTAACTGGCCAAAGGTCACAAAGCTAGAAAATGGCAGAGTTAAACCTGAAATATCAGACTCTAAGTGGCAAGCTTCAATGTAATTTGTACAATCTTCCCTCCTATTACATAATTGAATAACTAAATCAATGAAAAAAAGAAAAAACAAGTACTCATACTGAGCCTGCTATGCAGCATGCCTTGTGGTATGTACTGGTTCCTATCTTCAGTTTTCTATTCCTTTTCAAGTACATTGATTTGAACTTATCCTATAAAACATCAATTTACATTTTTGAAACGTATCTCCACTTTACTGAATTTAATTTTGATAACTCTGTTGTTGTTGTCAAAACATCTATTGCATTCCACCTTTCCACAGTATGACCTCACCTGCATATTTAACGAGTATGCTTTTCTTTATCTGAACCGCAATTGATCGTCTTAAACAAAGAGAATGAACTCAAAGATGCAAATGGACTCATGTTTGATGTCCCAATTCTTTCTTGTTTGCGGACAAAGGAAGTTATTGCAGTTTGGATCAGCTCCATGTGGCTATTAAGAGGACTACAGTTTGTATGACTAAGTTATTTAATCTCAGATTTGGAATAAAGTGTGATGTATGTCAGACAATTTCTGCAATGTTATCAAGTTCTAGAGTCACACCATAGCATTAGTTTAAATGGACCCCCACTTTTTAGAAAAAAAATGGTTATTGTGGGCATTAGAAGGATGTTCTTTCCCTCTTTCTCCTTTCATATGGCAAACAAAATAAGCAAATAAAAAGTCTAAACTTACAAGCTTTTCAGAATCCATCTGTTGAAATGATTTTAGACAACCCTATTCACACACGGTCATGGGGTGGTTTCAGGAAGAAGTTAGGGACAAATGTGAAGACAAGCATGAAAGCTTTTTTGTACTGTGATCTTTCAGCTAGAAGTCAGGGATAATAGAAAAGGGAGACTGAGTCTAAAAATAACCTGGATAAGTGATTTTTTTAATTAGTAGGTGGAGGTAGTTGAGAATAAAATGAAAAATCACTTGAAAAACTATGGACTTTCGGTGAAGACTGAGACAAATATAACCAGTGACCAGAACACAACAGATACCAATAATATTAAGACCCTGAAAGCAGAGGATGTAGCCCATGGAGCCCTGGAAGATGAAAGGTTCACCCTAATCCCCTTTGTGAAAGCAGATTTTCTACAGAGAGGAGGTTTTAGTCTTGGGACCATGAAATTTATAAAGAAAGAGTGTTATTTCCCCTTATTTCCTTCCTCATTATCCTCCCCCCTATCCCCTGTAGATCTAAAACCTCTGAGAGTCTAGCGAGAAGACAGATAATATTTGGCATGATGTAGAAAAGGAAAATGATAAAGTGAATTAACGTCTCTGTTTTATGTTAAAAAATAAAACTTTTGCAAAGTAGGTTCCATCATGCACATCATTTAATGAGTAGTTGAGACTTCACCTAAAGTAATAAATCAGGCTGAAAAGAGATAGTTGCTAAAAATAGTACACTCCAATATCTGTTTTCAACAACCTTTGCAAACAATCTTCCTCTGCTTTTAATATAAGCTATGCTCATTAGTAAGACTGTACCACTTACTGCCCCTCAAATAAACTTTGGCACAACTTCATTTGTATAATCCTTTACTTCTTTTATATTTAATGATACTCCTCTCAAATCAGTCTCTGCTCTTCCAAGGCTTCTGTAGTCATAGAGACTTAGTATTTTCTTTCTCTAAATCTCATGACACACATGGCCAGAACCAGTCATTGGGCAAGTAGAGTGCAGGCCCTGTGTCATTAGTTACTTTTGAGTGTACATATCACACATTCCAGTGAGAAATCCTGAACTCCAACTTCATTAGTTGGTTAATAACTTAGAATAAAGGACTAATAAATTATTGTTTTACTCTTCATTTGATTTTAAGAAATGCTTCCTTTGATGAATTTCTTTCTCTTTCAGCCCTAAAGTGATAATTCTACAAAAGGCTGAATGCTTGTGTTCCCCCTAAATTCATATATTGAAGCCTAATCCCCAATGTGATGGTATGTGGTGGGGCCTTTGGAAGGTTGAGTGGGTCATGAGAGTGGAGTCCTCATGAATGGGGTTAGTGCCCTTATAAAGGAGACCTCCTAGAGCTCCCTTGCCCTTCTGCCATATGAGGACATTGTCCATGAACTAAGAAATAAACTCTCACCAGACACTGAATCTACCATCGCTTTGATCTTAGACCCCCCAGCCCTCCAGAACTACGACAACTACATTTCTGTTTTCACACGCCACCCAATGTATGGTATTCTGTTATAGCAGATTGAATGGACCAAGACAGATTCTAAAGAATAATTTCTTAACTTTTATTTATGTGTTTATTTACTTACTTATTTATTTTACATTGCCTAGTGTAGACAGCAGCTTTCAGTTTTTATTTTTGTGCTAAGATCCAACAGCCTAAAGAACATTTCCTTTTGGATACTAGAATATCACCATAAACTACTCGTTTTAAACCAATTATTCTTTCTTGTAATGTCCTAGGTTTTATTATTCTTTCCATGTTGGTCTCCTAAACTAAGTTGAAAAATATGCCATATTTTTCATTCTTTAGGAGAATTTGTATGTGTTTTATGTTATTCTTCATTAAGTAATTGTTCAGATTTATCAGTGAAGACAATTAATCATGAAGTTTCACTTGTGAAAAGTTTTTAATTAGAAATTTAATGTCTTTCATAGATGTAAGACTCTTCAGATTTTAAATATCTTTCTGCATAATTCTGGGTAAGTTGAGTTTTTCTAAGAATTTTTTTCCATTAATTTGTAGCACCAAATTGATTATTATATCTCATTATTTTTTTTTTTTTTTTTTTTTTGCGGTACGCGGGCCTCTCACTGCTGTGGCCTCTCCCGTTGCGGAGCACAGGCTCCGGACGCACAGGCTCAGCGGCCATGGCTCACGGGCCCAGCCGCTCTGCGGCATGTGGGATCTTCCCGGATTGGGGCATGAACCCGTGTCTCCTGCATCGGCAGGAGGAGTCTCAACCACTGCGCCACCAGGGAAGCCCTCATCATTATATTTTAACATCTAGATTATATAGTAATGTTCCTATTTTTCATTTTTAATATTGATTTTGTATACCTTCTTTTTATTCTTAATCAGTCTTGATAGGATTTATAAATTCATCAGCTTTTTAAAGAATAAAATTTTAGCTTTGCTGGTCATTTCTAGTATACTTTGGTTTTTCATTTAGTTAATTACTATTGTAAACTTTATTTTCAGTGCTTATCCTTTCTTTAAGTTTAATTTCTTCTTCCTCTTCTACCTTCTACTTTTTTTTTTTTTTTTTGCATTACTGTTTCCCATATTTTTATTCTGTGTGTGTTGACTTACATGCAGTTTTTGAAATAGTACAGGAAGGACTCTTTTATCCTTCTCTCAGTTTCCCCCAGTAGTAACATGCTGCATAACAATAGTACAATATCACAGGCTGTTGTTTTTCCTTTCTATAATTCACACCATGATTGGATTTGATGGCATTTTATCAGTACTTTGGTCAAGTTATTCAACCTCTCAGTAACTGTTAATATCTTCTTGTCAAAAACAATAATTACCACACATCTACCATGTGAATTTTTCTAATAGTAAAATTTTCATAATGTCAGGTACATTTATAATTTTTTAAAATCCAAATTATATTCTTCTACATTTTATTAAGTTGTTTCCTGCACCTTTCCTCAAGGGGCAATCTACTTTTTTCTCCCCTTGGCCTCATGCTTGCCATGAATCCTATGAGCTCACTAATTTCCTCCCTTCTGTCTATTCATGATGCAAATCGATTCAACTCTTTAAAGTAGGACCCTAGTCATCAGCAAATCTAAAACTTATGTTATTATTGTATATCATCTAGGGCAAGGAATATTAAAGATATCATACTAAATGTTTAAAGATGCTAGAAAATTATGATTAATAAAACTTATTTTAAATAAGTTCTACTGTCTTCATGACTCCCATAGCTCTACATTTTCTTTGAACTGGTCACACTTTGGCCAATACCAAAAAATTTAGAGTGTTTGTTTATGTACTTTAGTATTTGTTGCTTAACATGTGATAATCTTATCAGACTAATGATTTAAAGATATAGAAAACAAGCTATTGATTGGAAACAAGACTGCAGAGTAGAAGGACGTGCTTTCACTCTCTCTTGCAAGAGCACCAGTATCACAACTAGCTGCTGGACAAGCATTGACAGGAGGACACTGGAACTCACCAAAAATATACCCCACAACCAAGGACAGAGGAAAAGCCACAGTGAGATGGTACGAGGGGTGCAATCACACTAAAATCAAGTCCCATAACTGCTAAGTGGGTGACTCACACACTGGAGAACACTTATACCACAGAAGTTCACCCACTGGAATGAAGGTTCTGAGCCCCACGTCAGGCTTCCCAACCTGGGGGTCTGGCAACAGGAGGAGGGATTCCTAGAGAATCAGACATTGAAGTCTACAGGGATTTGATTGCAGGACTTCAACAGAACTGGGGGAAACAGAGACTCCACTCTTACAGGGCAAACACAAAGTGGTGTGTGCATCGGGACCCAGAGGAAGGAGCAGTGACCCCAGGGGAGATTGAACCACACCTATCTGCTAGTGTTGGAGGGTGCCTGCGGAGGTGGGGGCTGACTGTAGCTCACCATGTGGACAAGGACACTGGCAGCAGAAGTTCCGGGAAGTACTCCTTGTTTTGAACCCTCCCAGGGTCCGCCATTAGCCCCACCAAAGAGCCCGGGTAGGCTCCAGTGTTGGGTTGCCTCAGGCCAAACAACCAACAGGGAGGGAACCCAGCCCCATCCAACAGCAGTCAAGCGGATTAAAGTTTTACTGAGTTCCACCCACCAGAGCAACACTCAGCTCTGCCCACCACCAGTCCCTCCCAGCAGGAAACTTGCATAATCCCCTTAGATAGCCTCATACACCAGACAGCAGACAGCAGAAGAAAAAAGAACTACAGCCCTGCAGCCTGTGGAACAAAAACCACGTTCACAGAAAGATAAACAAGATGAAAAGGCAGAAGCCTATGTACAAGATGAAGGAACAAAATAAGACCCCAGAAAAACAACTAAATGAAGTGGAGATAGGCAACCTTCCAGAAAAAGAATCCAGAATAATGACAGTGAAGATGATCCAGGACCTCGGAAAAAGAATGGAGGCAAAGATGGAGAAGATGCAAGAAATGTTTAACAAAGACCTGGAAGAATTAAAGAACAAACAAAAAGAGGTGAACAAAACAATAACTGAAATGAAAACTACACTAGAAGGAATCAATAGCAGAATAACTGAGGCAGAAGAACGGATAAGTGACCTTGTAAGACAGAATGGTGGAATTCACTGCTGCAGAACAGAATAAAGAAAAGAGAATTAAAAGAAATGAAGAAAGCCTAAGAGACCTCTGGGACAGAATTAAACATAACAACATTCGCATTATAGGGGTCCCAGAAGGAGAAGAGAGAGAGAAAGGACAAGAGAAAATGTTTGAAGAGATTATGGTTGAAAACTTCCCTAACATGGGAAAGGAAATAGCCACCCAAGTCCAAGAAGCACAGAAAGTCCCATACAGGATAAATCCAAGGAGAAACATGCTGAGACACATAGTAATCAAATTGGCAAAAATTAAAGACAAAGAAAAATTATTGAAAGCAGCAAGGGAAAAATGACAAATAACATACAAGGGAACTCCTATAAAGTTAACAGCTGATTTCTCAGCAGAAACTCTACAGGCCAGAAGGGAGTGGCATGATATACTTAAAGTGATGAAAGGGAAGAACCTACAACCAAGATTACTCTACCCAGCTAGGATCTCATTCAGATTCGACAGAGAAATCAAAAGCTTAACAGACGAGCAAAAGCTAAGAGAATTCAATGCCACCAAACCAGCTCTACAATAAATACTAAAGGAACTTCTCTAAGTGGGAAGCACAAGAGAAAAAAAGGACCTACAAAAACGAACCCAAAACAATTAAGAAAATGGTAATAGGAACATACATATTGATAATCACCCTAAACGTGAATGGATAAAATGTTCCGACCAAAAGACACAGGCTTGCTGAATGGATTAAAAAACAAGATCCATATATATGCTGTCTACAAGAGACCCACTTCAGACCTAGAGACACATTCAGACTGAAAGTGAGGGGAAGGAAAAAGATATTCCATGAAAATGGAAATCAAAAGAAAGCTGGAGTAGCAATTCCCATATCAGACAAAATAGACTTTAAAATAAAGACTATCACAAGAGACAAAGAAGGACACTACCTAATGATCAAGGGATCAATCCAAGAAGAAGATATAACAATTGTGAATATTTATGCAGCCAACATAGGAGGACCTCAATACATAAGGTAAATACTAACAGCCATAAAAGAGGAAATTGACAGAAACACGATCATAGTAGAGGACTTTAACACCCCACTTTCACCAATGGACAGATCATCCAAAATGAAAATTAATAAGGAAACACAAGCTTTAAATTATATATTAAACAAGATGGACTTAATGGATATTTATAGGACATTCCATCCAAAAACAACAGAATACACATTCTTCTCAAGTGCTCATGGAACATTCTCCAGGATAGATCATATCTTGGGTTACAAATCAAGCCTCAGTAAATTTAGGAAAATTGAAATTGTATCAAGTACCTTTTCCGACCACAATGCTATGAGACTAGATATCAATTACAGGAATAAATTTGTAAAAAAATACAAACACATGGAGGCTAAACAATACACAACTTAATAACCAAGAGATCACTGAAGAAATCAAAGAAGAAATAAAAAAAATACCTAGAGACATATGAAAATGAAAACACGAAGAACCAAAACCTATGGGATGCAGCAAAAGCAGTTCTAAGAATGAAGTTTATAGGAATACAATCCTACCGTAAGAAACAAGAAACATCTCAAATAAACAACCTAACCTTATACCTAAAGAAATTAGAGAAAGAAGAATAAAAAAACTCCAAAGTTAGCAAAAGGAAAGAAATCATAAAGACCAGATCAGAAATAAATGAAAAAGAAATGAAGGAAATGATAGCAAAGATCAATAAAACTAAAAGCTGGTTCTTTGAGAAGATAAACAAAATTGATAAACCATTAGCCAGACTCATCAAGGAAAAAAAGGGAGAAGACTCAAATCAATAGAATTAGAAATGAAAAAGGAGAAGTAACAAATGACACTGTAGAAATACTAAGGATCATGAGAGATTACTACAAGAAACTCTATGCCAATAAAATGGACAACCTGGAAGAAATGGACAAATTCTTAGAAATGCAAAACCTGCCGAGACTGAACCAGGAAGAAATAGGAAACATGAACAGACAAATGACAAGCACTGAAATTGAAACTGTGATTAAAAATCTTCCAACAGGGGCTTCCCTGGTGGAGCAGTGGTTGAGACTCCACCTGCCGATGCAGGGGACACGGGTTCGTGCCCCAGTCCGGGAAGATCCCACATGCTGCGGAGCGGCTAGGCCCGTGAGCCATGGCCACTGAGCCTGTGCGTCCAGAGCCTGTGCTCCACAATGGGAGAGGCCACAACAGTGAGAGGCCCATGTACTGCAAAAATAAAATTTAAAAAATCGTCCAACAAACAAAAGCTCAGGACCAGATTGCTTCACAGGTGAATTCTATCAAACATTTAGAGAAGAGCTAACACCTATCCTTCTCAAACTCTTCCAAAATATAGCAGAGGGAGGAACACTCCCAAACTCATTCTATGAGGACACCATCACCCTGATAACAAAACCAGACAAAGATGTCACAAAGAAAGAAAACTACAGGCCAATATAACTGATGAACATAGATGTAAAAATCCTCAACAAAACACTAGCAAACAGAATCCAACAGCATATTAAAAGGATCATACACCATGATCAAGTGAGGTTTACCCCAGGAATGCAAGGATTCTTCAATATATGCAAATCAATCAATGAGATACACCATATTAACAAATTGAAGGAGAAAAACAATATGATCATCTCAATCAGTGCAGAGAAAGCTTTTGACAAAATTCAACACCCATTTATGATAAAAACCCTCCAGAAAGTAGGCATAGAGGGAACTTTGCTCAACATAATAAAGGCCATGTATGACAAAACCCACAGCCAACATCGTCCTCAATGGTGAAAAACTGAAACCATTTCCACTAACATCAGGAACAAGACAAGGTTGCCCATTCTCACCACTATTATTCAACATTGTCTTGGAAGTTTTAGCCACAGCAATCAGAGAAGAAAAAGAAATAAAAGGAATCCAAATCAGAAAAGAAGAAGTAAAGCTGTCACTGTTTTCACATGACATGGTACTATACATAGAGAATCCTACAGATGCTACCAGAAAACCACTAGAGCTGATCAATGAATTTGGTAAAGTATCAGGATACAAAATTAATGCACAGAAATCTCTAGCATTCCTATACACTAATGATGAAAAATCTGAAAGTGAAATTAAGAAAACACTCCCGTTTACCATTGCAACATAAAGAATAAAATATCTAGGTATAAACCTACCTAAGGAGACAAAAGACCTGTATGGAGAAAACTATAAGACACTAATGAAAGTAATTAAAGATGATACAAATAGATGGAGAGATATACCATGTTCTTGGATTGGAAGAATCAACAGTGTTAAAATGACTTTACTACCCAAAGCAATCTATAGATTCAATGCAATCCCTATCAAACTACCAATGGCATTTTTCACAGAACTAGAACAAAAAATTTCGCAGTTTGTATGGAAACACAAAAGACCCCGAATAGCCAAAGCAAACTTGAGGAAGAAAAACGGAGCTGGAGGAATCAGGCTCCCTGACTTCAGACTATACTACAAAGCTACAATAATCAAGACAGCATGGTACTGGCACAAAAACAGAAATATAAATCAATGGAACAGCATAGAGAACAGAGATAAACCTATGCACATATTGTCACCTTATCTTTGATAAAGGAGGCAAGAATATACAGTGGAGAAAAGACAGCCTCTTCAATAAGTGGTGCTGGGAAAACTGGACAGGTACATGTAAACGTATGAAATTAGAACACTCCTTAACACCATACACAAAAATAAACTCAAAATGGATTAAAGACCTAAATGTAAGGCCAGACACTATCTAACTCTTAGAGTAAAACCTAGGCAGAACACTCTATGACATAAATCACAGCAAGATCCTTTTTGACCCATCTCCTAGAGAAATGCGAATAAAACAAAAATAAACAAATTGGACCTAATGAATATTAAAAGCTTTTGTACAGCAAAGGAAATCATAAACAAGATGACAAGACAGTCCTCAGAATGGGAGAAAATATTTGCATATGAAGCAACCGACAAAGGATCAATCTCCAAAATTTACAAGCAGCTCATGCAGTTCAATGTCAAAAAAACAAACAACCCAATCCAGTTATGGGCAGAAGACCTAAATAGACATTTCTCCAAAGAAGATATACAGATTGTCAACAAATACATGAAAGAATCCACAACATCATTAATCATTAGAGAAATGCAAAACATAACTACAATCAGATATCATCTCACACCGGTCAGAATGGCCATCATCAAAATATCTAGAAACAAAAAATGCTGGAGAGGGTGTGGAGAAAAGGGAACCCTCTTTCACTGTTGGTGGGAATGTAAATTGATACAGCCATTATGGAGAACAGTATGGAGGTTCCATAAAAAACTAAATATAGAACTACCATAGGACCCAACAATCCCACTACTGGGCATATACCCTAAGAAAACCATAATTCAGAAAGAGTCATGTACCAAAATGTTCATTGCAGCTCTATTTACAATAGCCTGGAGATGGAAACAACCTAAGTGTCCATCATCGGATGAATGGATAAAGAAGATGTGGCACATATATACAATGGAATATTACTCAGCCATAAAAGAAACGAAATTGAGTTATTTGTAGTGAGGTGGATGAACCTAGAGTCTGTCATACAGATTGAAGTAAGTCAGAAAGAGAAAAAGAAATACTGTATGCTAACACATATATATGGAATCTAAGGGGAAAAAAAAGGTCATGAAGAACCTAGGAGCAAGACAGTAATAAAGACACAGACCTACTAAAGAATGGACTTGAGGATATGGGGAGGGGGAAGGGTAAGCTGGGACGAAATGAGAGAGTGGCATGGACATATATACACTACCAAACGTAAAATAGATAGCTAGTGGGAAGCAGCCTCTTAGCACAGGGAGATCAGCTCGTTGGTTTGTGACTACCTAGAGGGGTGGGATAGGGAGGGTGGGAGGGAGGGAGACGCAAGAGGGAAGAGATATGGGAACATATGTATATGTATAACTGATTCACTTTGTTATAAAGCTGAAACTAACACACCATTGTAAAGCAATTATACTCCAATAAAGATGTTTAAAAAAAAATAAATGTTACAGCTGCGTAATCAGTAGTAGCCTCTTTTAAACATGTCATTCTGTAATCGTCCACTAGATGTCGCGCAAGATAAGACTCCCTCCCTTTAATGCCTGGAACTCCCCTTCAGCTTTTGAAGAAATAACTAGCGGACTAGGATTAATAATACATTTGGTTGGATATGAAGTACATAAAAAACTGTAGCAAAAAAGTAAGGTGGAGATCTTTGTTAGGGTGAAGGTTCTACAGAACTTGGAATTAACTGGAGTATAGTTTTTAATTTCCAGTAAATTTTATTCAATTAATGGATACTATTTTTAACAATCAGCTTTACCAATTATTTTGTATAGATGGACAAATTTTATTGTTGCATGCTTCAATATTTCATATTTTGGCTGGTTTTTATTTCTAAACAGAGATAATCCTAAGAGAGATATTTTATGTTATGAAGAAACTACAAAATTGGTGTAGACTTTTACTCTTTTCTTCTAAAAAGTCTTCACTCTCTGAGTTCCTGACAGTGCTGTGCTTGTGTCTCAAGAAGTGGGAGGAGTGCTTACAAGCTGCTATGTTGGTGTGCCGCAGTGAGGGCTTGATTAATGGAAAGTTTTGCTTATTTTAACCATCCTCTTTCAAATTTCATATCAATTTTGGGCAACTGTAGCCTACAGAAAGTAGTTTTTAACAGTAAGTGTGGAACTAGCCCTAGAGCATACCATGATTGGTAAATTTGCTACTGTTATTCAATAAATATCACTTGGAAAAAAGAAATACTTTGCTTAGAGGGGATATTTTATTTCTGTTTTTCATAAACATCTTATTTCCTATTATGTCCTAATACTCAGACTTCCTTTTATTGAAGTACATTCTCCCAAAACATGACTTTATATCTAGGATTAAATTTGGCACTTAAGAAATGTATTAATGCTTCAAGTCACCAGGACATTAAGCAAAGTGAGTGTTTCATTGTGTGAAATGGTACTCTAGAGATTGAGTTAGTCCTCACACTGCCTAACGCAAGGAAAATCCTGGTGCATTATTAATTGTAAACTGCACAGCATGAAGTTTTACTAGGGAAATGGAAATTGGACAAGTCTTCTGATTTTATCTATAAACTTTAGATACATAACTCCAGTGATAAAGCATCTCAAAAAGAAAGAGCAGACTAGTCAACTGTCAATCTGGAAAAAACATTTTAATACGCATGAGACAATAACTCTGTTAAATAAATAAAAATTCTCCAGGGCCAATGGTAAAAATATAATATAGAGTACTGAAGAAAAGCTGAAGAATACCTAACTCTTAAATTTAGGAATAATAATCTAAAGCTTAGGATACATTAAGCTGTCCAAATTTTAAAATGTTTACCGTACCCAGAAATTTTGAATACTAAAATATGCATCTGGGTCTCTTAAAATGTTTAAAGAGCTGCCACAACAGATAAAAGTTACTAACACATTAACCTACTGGTCTGAAATAGAGTTTCACATAATGCAACATGGAGGCTGAAGGTTGATGAGTTCACCTTCATGAAGATCAATGATAATTATGTAAAGCAGAGGTTTCAAGATGGTGTAACATTGTGATCTTCCTTCTACTTGTCCTACAGAACATGAGGTTTTCCTATGTAGGTAAGTTATTGTTTCTGTACTTCCTGGAAGATACTGTATAAGAGTGGATCTAGGGGTCAATTTTGGAAAAAAAGGAGGTGTGTGTGTCTTTCTGCTCCAGTATTGCTCCCTTTCCAGAGGTCACTATTTCACGTTGTTTGGTTTGGTTTGGTACTTGATCCTACCCTGCAAAGACATTTACTTCCTTGGCTGCTTGATCCCTTTAGTCACTTAGGGAGATTAATCTGATGAACTCATTTACATAGAAGAGTTGAGGAAAGAATGTGTTATTCTTTTCTGTGATCATTTGTTTCACAATGGTGGAATTTTGGTTATCACCAGGGAAAATATTTGGGGGAACATGGTATTCAAAAGCTCTCTAGTACTTTATCATAGGCTATCCTACACCTATTTTCTTCAGAGGTATTAAATTATTTATTGCAAGCATACTTTCAAAAATGAATTAAGATGGTTTACATGAAATGGCTTAAAGAATAAAACTACGAAACTTTGGAGAAAATATAAGAATCATATTTAAAAAAAGGAAAATCGTTATCTTAAAAAAACTCAGGAGCAGAAAACAATGAAGAATATAATTTAGCTTTGGGCACCTCATGTCTATGGCAAAACAAAGGCAGAACAATATAGCTTCTACCTTACGATAAGAGTCACTGTGTTTCTAGCTTTGAACTTGCAGAGGAATTTTCATTCAGGAATAAGACATATGTGTAAGACCAACAATCATGAAAGAAGTGGCACCAGTATCTCAGTGCTGAATAGTTCAGGAGAAATGGATAGACAGCAGTGAACATCAGAATTCTTAACCCGTGGATAACATCACTATAATCTTCATATGCAAAGGAGGAGTTAGAATTGCTTTTACTTTTCCACCTTCGGTGAAAGAGTAAAGAAGTGACTAGATTAAATACATTTGGTAAAGTGCTAAAAACCTTATTATTGAAGCATACTATTATATTTTTAAACCAAACAAAAAATAGCCATTTGAGTTTTCTTATTCTTTTTATTTTTCAATTTAAAGATTTACGTTTTACTATTATAGGGTTAAGCCAGCATTTTTAGGCTTTTTCTATGATTTGGCACATAAAGCAATACAGTATTTGTGGGTTTTGGACTAAGATGTTTTAATTAATTTGAAATGCTATTTGAAAGAGTCTGGGAAGGTCCAGTGTCTCCTGAAAGTGTGTATAGCTATCTTCTAAAATTTTGTTTTCTTAGATTTTGCAGAATGATACATTGCTGAAGTCCAATAACTCAAATATCTGGGTAACATTCATCAAGTCCAGGCAATCCCAACCTCTGCTCTTGGCATTATCAGGATCTTCAAGGAATATATCATTTCCAAGTTGTAGCTGTAAATGGCCTTGGTAGGGACATCAGTCAAGATTTTGCCTCTACAGCAATGAATAGGAGATTAGAAATAATGCATTACCTCAATAAACCATTCCACCTGGTTTTATTAATGATACAGTCCTCTATAAGGCAATTTCCCAGTGTTACATAGACAGTTAAAACTCACATGAACTAGGGTAGGAAAAAAAAGTCTAATTTGCATGAAATCAGTTGGATATACTATGTTAAGACTTGAAAATAGAGGAGAGAATTGGGGGAAAAGTTTTAGAAACGTGTTTGTGAAAGAGCAGTGATCAAGCATAAGAATCCAAAAAATGCAATTCATGGAACTAAGAGTGTATTAAATTTCCAAAGTGCTTGCCCATGAATTGCAGATATATCCTTAATAGAAATAGAATAGTACAAAGTCTCCAAGCATGCCAAAAGTGAGCCTAAGTCATCATAACCTCGTAAGTTTAGGTTTAGGGGTTTTGAAGAATTTAGTTAGTTCCCATGCATGTCTCCAGAAAAATACACAAGAATATAAGATGTGCATAATATAGCTCAGAGCATGCATTTTAAATGGGCTTTCAGATTTGATTGTAAAAGAAAAATACAAATCTATGGAGTATCTTTCTATTCATTCCACAGAGCCTTAAGGGAAATTCATTCAAGTAATGCATGTGCCTCTTCCAG
The DNA here is from genome assembly GCF_005190385.1 of Monodon monoceros. Classification (NCBI taxonomy): domain Eukaryota; kingdom Metazoa; phylum Chordata; class Mammalia; order Artiodactyla; family Monodontidae; genus Monodon; species Monodon monoceros. The sequence continues at coordinate 39,295,249 of NW_021703767.1, forward strand.
CTGTGACACTTTCCTCTGTCTTCTATATTTTGCTAGTAATAGAAAATTAGTATGATCTATAGATATTTATGAAGGCCTATTTTATATATGGTTTAAGGAGAAAAGTATAGCTGCGTGATATATTTTTGGTTTTTAAATGCCTGCATATTAATTATGTCAATATATCTGCTGTTAATTCTGAATATTAGTCAAAGCCATATTCAGCTAGTGGTAAATAATCCCTTGGCCCTTGATAAGATGGACTTTTAAAAAAACATTTAAAATTATTCATTGGAAAAATACCTTGGCATGCTAATAAAAATATGAAAATGAACTATAATTTCATCCTTATGAATATATAGTTAAAGTCCATATTTTAATTTTAGGACACATCCATGGTGAATTGAAATTTATTACTATAGAAGGCAAAAACAGTATGATCATTAACTTATGATCACACTTTACTTTACCCAAGTAAACTTTGTGGGCCCCAACTAGTAACTGGATACTGAGGATACAAAGAGGAATAAAACTAGGACATATCTCCGGATTGCTTATATTTTAGTCATGAGTACTGACATGTAACAAGTGGTTAGATTATAAGGTTGGAGGGGGGAAATGTAACGGAATGCAGGGTGAGATCACAAACAAGGGAAAATTTGTGCTGTTGTGGATGTCAGAAAGAGCCTATTTATGGCAGGTCTCAGAAAAATGACTCAGAATGAGCTAGGCAAGTAAGACTGTTAAAGGTCTTCCAGGCAGAGAGAACTCTGTATTGAAGGCATTTTGTTATTCTAGGAAGAAAGGTAAATCTATATGATTCGAGGCTGGGCAGGAATCGAGACAAAGCTGAAGAAACAGACTGGGAACAAGTTGCATAAGGCCTTCTGTGTCCTGCCAAGAAATTGAATTTGTCCTGTAAGTGGGAAGTTACTGACGATTTCAGAGCTGGTGAGTCACCTATATCTGTAGTTCTACACAAATAATTGTGATACTATAGGGAGAAATTGGATGAGGTGACACATGTTTGTTGTGGAATATTTCAGTTAGAGGGAGGAATCACAGAAGAAAATGACAGGGTTCACAGCTGGGGGCTCTGAGTTTGCAAGCTTGTTTACTAGTTGACTAGCGATGTAACCTGGGCAAGCCCTTCGTGCTCTGAGCCTCACATCCTCATGTATGAAACGATGATGAAATGGGGCCCACCTCAAAGACTGTGGTAAGGATTATATGAAGAAAATTAATGTGTTTGCCAGGAGAGTTGTTAATATTAGTTCTCTTTCCTGAAAAATGATCTTGACACTTTAACTCCTAATCTGTAACTAAAGTGATAAAATGTATTCAATGTTTTATATAAAAGGTTGCTAAAGAAGGCTATCCCATAGCCACAGGTATCCGATACCTGATTTTAATATTTATAATCCTTGAGTGTTAGATAGCTTTTCTTCCTAATGGCTGAAACCAAATATCTTATAAGTAGCTTAATTTTATTTCTTCTTTAGTTGTATAACAGGGAATGAGGAAAATGATGGTCCTTTTCTGTGAAGAATTGTTTATGGATATAAAGATATAAAAATTCCTTCTTATAAGTACATATTTCTTAACCTAATAGCAGACATACTGAATCAGAATACCCGGGTCTGGGACCTTGATATTGCATGTTTATTCTTTTAATCATTTTAACATTACCAGTATTTGAAATCCACTACCATATTCCTTCCTCCTTCTACTTCCTCCTCCCCTTGTCCTCTGTCTCTCCTTCCCCTCCTTTTCTTCTTTTTAAATTTCAGAACATAATATCTACATCTAAATTTATTTTAAAGATTTTTCTTTAATGTTAACTCTTCCTTTATTCGAATTTGGGACATATAGAAATATTATACCTACAGGACCATAATCAGGGGACTAGGGTAAAATGATGGCGGTGGATGAGGAATCTCACAGTTTCACATTCTGTGTATTACATTCTGTGTATGCATTATTAAAAATTCTTCCAGCTTTTGCTTCTGTGTTAATGATAATTATAATGATGTATATCATTATATGTGTATATGTATAATGTTGTGTATATGTATAATGTTGTGTATATGTATATGTATAATGTATATGTATATGTATAATGTATAACATAGTAATATTTACTAATGTATAGTATATAAAAATATATAATTATGGAGTGCTTACAGCAATCCTATGTTGTAAAGATGTTAAATGAGGACCCTGCCTAGTGTGTGCTGCTGCCTTGCGATTGAAATGCCAGCTAAATGCGGCGTGGGGGACTTGCGCTTCAGGCAATGACACATTAGCCCCTTTCCCTTTCCAGTTAGAAGATCTCTCTCTTTCTGTGCATCAATAACTTATTCAATGTATGATATTAGGAAAGTTGTCTCACTCTAATATATCTGACAAGTCCCTCTCATTATCTGTAAAATCAGGATAACAATAGTAATTATATGTTTAGGGTTGCCGTCTCCAGTATTTATTACTGTTTTTCCTCTTGTTTTTATCACAATTAAAACTTGCCACCAATGAGCGCAGCCTCCTGCTTCACAAATGTGAAATGTGTTCACTTAGTCTTCCACTTTATACAACACTCACTCTAATGAGGATGATTCAGTAGTCAATAACCATTCCTTTGGAAGGAAAATAAAAAGGGTAGTACCTTGATTACCCTCACTTGAAACGTGGCTAACCTTATAACAAATTAATGTTTTACTCTTTACAAGTTATTTTTTTTTCAGTCCACCATAAAGTTTAAAATGTCAGCCTTACAACATGAGCCTCAAATCACAGGGAGTCTTGTTTAAAGGGCAAGTCCCGGGGCCCTGTCTCCAAACTACAGAATCTGCATCTTGTGGGGAAAGGCCACATATCAAAAATTTTATAAGTATTCAAGATGATTCCTGTAAACATAAAGCTTGATAATCACTGGTCTAATCCCCATGAATCTTTTCTGTTCTTTGTTATATGTGTTAATATATATTTATATACTGTGTATGCATAAAGTAATTTTTTACCCAACTAATTTTACCCCTTTTTCTCAGAATACTTTCCTTTTCAAGTCTGATCTATATTAAATAGTGTAACATTCTTCCTTTCTAAATGGCTATCATCAGACAACCTTAAAGATGATCTGATGGATGTCACCTTCCAAGAGATTGATTCAAACACTGAGTATCATTGAATCAGATCAGACAACTGAGAATTGTACTGTTGTATTTAGTACTAATGATAGACTTGAGAACTGTTTATTGATTGCCAAAAATCTGAATAAAAGTCAAAGTTCACAATGATATTTATAAGTCTGTATATTAGTGGACAAAACTTGAAGCAAGTAAGCTATATCAGGCCCATAAACATAATTTGTTTGGCTTGCACATGATTACTTTTGCAATTGTATTATTTGTTGAGACTTAAAAAGTCAGAAGATTACAAGTAAAGTTTCAGATTTCCAGTCTCTTATTTCAAAATGGTAAATCTAAAAAGGCTGTGCCTATGTAGCCATACTGGAGCTGAATAGAGGCTGTCCCTTTTAGTGGATACGTGCACTTCAGGGAACCCATTTCACTCATTGACATTACTTGCCCAGCCCCTGTGGGTATGAGAGCTTGCAACTCATTTTACTAGACATTTGGCACAACATCAGCTATATAATCTCAAAAAAGCAACAATAGAAATAAACATTTGTAAGATGGGTATATGAATGAATGAATCTGAAAAACTAGCTAAACTAAAATTATTTAAATTCCAACTGTGAGATTATATAGTCACAGTTTTTGTTAAGGACCTCTAATTTCCAAGCTACATAATAATTAGGCAATCTAGATTGTCTATTTTCCATTTATTATAGAGTTGAATATGAAAATGAAATTCAAATTCTTACTACAATTATCTTTCTAATGTGCTTCCAGAAAAAGAAATGGGTTAGACGTTTCTAACTCAAAATGAGAATCATCCTGCAATCTTCAAACTGTTATACTAATTATTTTTATTCTCCTATATTTACCTAACTAGAAAAACTAAACTCACAGACTTGTATTTTCTAGGGTCATATTGCCTTTGGTTTGGGGAATAAAGAATTTGATTCTGTGGTAATCATGAGTTGTATCTCTAACTGCTGTCATAATTTGCCATTTATTCAAGTGTGACTTAATATTTGTTAAACTAGTTTCATTTACAAGATATATATTTATCACCCAAATTCAATATCCCTTTAAAAGGATACTTTGAACCATTATGCTTATAAATATATAAGAATATGTTGAAAATATATTGAAACAATGCCACGTATAAGGCCCCTCCCTTTCTTTCTGCTCACTGGAATTTTCCAGTAGATTATCTTAAAACCTGTGTTCTCATCAGAATGAAGCAAAAAGAGAGATTTATTTTTTAACTTTAAGAGTGTCAGCTTTTTTATAGAATATATTTCTAGGTTCTAATTATTCATCTAACATAAAATGCTACTGAGAATGTAATTGGCCTTGGTCTTTTTCAAGAATTAAAGAAGAGAGTATTTTTTTTTTAAGGGAGAAATTGCAAAAGTAAGTCATATTGCCTTAATCCTGTATTTGTTCTTTTAAAAGATGCAGACTGAAATAGAATAAACAGAGGCAATACAGACAGTTGTTCTGTGAATCACAATCCAAACTCAGAGCTGGCACAGATTTGAGGAATGCCCGTGATTCTTATCCAAACTAATGTCTGGTATTTATCCAGGTTAAATTCTTTCTTTCTTTTTAATGTGAGAATAATTCGATAACTAATACATTTTCTTTTCACTCCCCAATATTCTAGTTAGAAATTCATTTGAGTAGTATTCACTCAATTAATTTTATCTCTTGATTTGATGGGCTTAATATTCCTATCAGGCTTTGAAAACATGGCTGAATGAATTTATGAATGAAAATTACCACATTCTAATTCTGGCCCTTACCATTATTTTTCACAACCTTTAGTAGCAAGTCAATCCCAAGTCCTTTAACATCTCTTACTTTCAAATCCCTGAGAAGTGTTGGTATTGCTGCAGTAAACATACATTGGCATATCAAGTGCTGCCAAAGTGACAAGCATGACTTTTGTTAGGAGTTGCAAGTAAAGGTAGAAAATGTTTGTAAAAATAATATTTTTCCACTTTTTATGTAAGTGGCCAGAATGCTGTGAACCACATTTATAGATTGATAAGTCATTTAGAGAAATAAACAAAACTCTTTCTTTAAAAATATATTTCATGTTGATTTCATAGTTCTTCACTCCCGTGGGAAAAAAAAAATCTTCTTGATTCTTAGCATAAAATATTAGCTCTATAACAAATGGAGCTTTTTATCCTGGCATACCTTCCTATTTAGTCTCCAGGATCAAATATAACACAGCATAAAAAGTATAAAACACTGTAGAAAGATTTTTCCTCTTGTTATTTTTTAGGAATTTTATGAAAGTCTCATAATTACCTAAAATATTTTAAATTTATTTTACTTAAAAAAATAAATACACACAAACAGATTTTTATATGGACTCTGGGAACAGAAAGAAAACTATTAAGAATAATTGCAGTTTAATGTTAACGATAATAAAACAGTTAAAATATGTATGCATTCATTATCTCTACATTTTGTGAAATATTATAGATGATTTGCAAGCCTTAAAATATTCTTACTTGCCTGCTGTTATGGACTGAATTGTGTGTCAACCCAAATTTGTATATTGAAGCTGTAACTCCCAATATTACTGTATTTGGAGATGGAGCCTTTAGGAAGGTAATTAAGGTTAAATAAGTAAGTAAGGGTTGGACCCTAATCTGATAGCACTGGTTTCCTTATAAGAAGAGGAAGAGACACCAAAGATTTCTCTCTGTGCGCACACGGCACACAGAATAGAGTCTGAGTGAGGATACAGCAAGAAGGCACCATCTTCAAGACAGTAAGAGAGGCCTCAGCAGAAACCAAACCTGATGAGACCTTAATCCTGGACATCCAGCCTCCAGAACTGAGACAAAATGAATTTTTGTTGTTTAAGCTACCCAGTCTGTGGCATTTTGCTATTAGAGCCAGAGCAGACTGATACACCTGCCCACAAAGCTCGTATGGTGGCTCTTCCAATTGTTCCTAGAGATCAACTGATCCTGTTCAGCTTCGTTGGGAGTGAAGCTTCTGAGGAAGAGTTTGAAGGATTGGCCAAATTCACACTAGAGGGCTTCCCTGGCGGCTCAGTGGTTGAGAGTCCGCCTGCCGTTGCAGGGGACATGGGTTCGTGCCCCGGTCCGGGAAGATCCCACAAGCAGCGGAGCGGCTGAGCCCGTGAGCCATGGCCGCTGAGCCTGCGTGTCTGGAGCCTGTGCTCCGCAACGGGAGAGGCCACAACAGTGAGAGGCCCGCGTACCGCAAAAAAAAAAAAAAAAAATCACACTAGAAGAATGCATAAGAAGTGTCAAGGTTTTTTGAAGACAAGAGGAGTATTGATAACTTGGCTACTTCCGCCTAATGTTTCCTTTACTGTAACAATTGCCAAATCAGAAAATGTGTATATACAACAAATTACCTCTATTTAATTATCTACAGCAGTATTCATAATTATAACCACCATTCTGAGGGCATCCTAAGTACCACTTACTGAATTTAGTATTCTACTAAACGCTACAGCAAATTCTTAATATAGGCATTATTAACCCATTTGGCAGATGAGACCGAAGCTAAAAATGTTTAGTTTCAAGAACATGCAGTTGGAGAAAATCTAGTTTGAACCATAGTGTGATCCCAAAGATCCCAAAGCTATCACACTAATGTATTATGATGTTTGTTTTTTAATTTCTTAGAAATTTACTTATTTATGTTTGACTGCATTGGGTCTTCGTTGCCGTGCGCGGGCTTTCTCTAGTTGCGGCAAGCGGGGGCTACTCTTCGTTGTGTTGCGCTGGCTCCTCATTGCGGTGGCTTCTCCTGTTGCGGAGCATGGGCTCTGGGCGCGCGAGCTCAGTAGTTGTGGTACGCGGGCTTAGTCGCTCCGTGGCATGTGGGATCTTCATGGATGAGGGCTGGAACCCGTGTCCCCTGCAGTGGCAGGCGGATTCTTAACCACTGCGCCACCAGGGAAGCCCTATTATGATGTTTTTTTCAAAAAGACAAATATATGGGAAAGGCCTAATATGATTCAGATATATCTAATGAATATGTAAAAATATTTTTCCCTCCTCTCTTAATTTTCATTTTGCTTTGTTTTCTGGAGAATTTAGATTTATTCTCTGGCTGATTATATATATATTTGGGTCTGATTTGTCAGAAGGATTTTTGTTCATACCTGGCCCTATTATAGCCACTTTGAATCCAAGAAAACTCATGTAATTTTGCATTCATAGTACAAGTCTCTCAAGAAGTTCCATCTAACCACACTTTCTCAAAGACCATTCATAATGAAGTAGAACGAGCTAGCAGTGGTGAGAAAAAAACAACAGATCATTTTGGATGCAGCCAATGAAAATCTGCCAGGTGATATTAGAGTATTAATGTAGTATTAATTGTCTGATAATTAATGACAGTTTTCACTGGAGTTTTTGTATCAGCAAGAAAGAACATGATGAAGTACATTATCTATTATGATACATTTTACTTTATTTAAAATTGGAAAAGCTTTGAAGATAGCTTTCTCTTTCTTTACAGATTCATTTCCTTAGTTTTCCACAGAAATTAGTGGAATCTGTTTTTAAGCCACTAACCCAAATAACTCTGTAAGACTCTGCTGAATGTGACTGTGACAGCACATCTGAAAGAGCTCCTCTCTCTTTTCTCACTGATTTTTAGGTTTCTGACTTGGAGTTCTGTTCTTTTTCTCTTCCATCAGTTTAAACGGAAAGAAACCAGTTCCAAATTTGGCTGTCAACAATGGGAAAAAAAGGAATCTGGAGTCACAGGATCAAAGAGGTGTTTCAATGAATTTTAATGGATTTTTATGCTAGCCTATAAACGGAACAATAGAAAGGAAAATAGGATTTATACAAACCCCAGAAAAAATATTTGTGTAATACTAATTATGTTATATCAGGTTGTAAATAAATTTTAAATAAAGACAACAAAGAATTTATCTCCTTTAAAGGAAAATAATTCTTAACAGCCAGACATGACCCATGATCAAATGCATTAAACAGCAAAATTACTAGGTTTTCATGAAAATAGCAGGAGATAATATCTTCTGATGAATGGTAACGTGTATACATGTGTAGGTATATATGTGGGATTTTATGTGAGTGTTTAAGTATGTCACTCTTCTTTAACAGCTGAAGGAAAAACTGTTCTTAGGAACAAAGCTGGGACATAAAGAACAGCAAGGATAATCCACCATAGCCCATATAAGAAATATTAACAAAATAAACAATTTGAATTCTTATTATCAGAATATATACCACATATATACAAACACATGCACAAATGATGATGAAGATAGATGATAGATAGATAGATAGACAGATAGATAGATAATCTGTAAACCTGAATCCAACTCGTGAGCAATCCCTTACTTATTTTAGTATAAACAAATACTTAGTAATTTAGGTTGGTTAAGATGCCGGAGCTAAAGCAATTCAACTGTCTACTAAACCCATCATCTGATTGTGAATATTTTGAGTCTAAAAGCAGTCAGAAATGATGTGAGAAGATAGCAGTATAAACATAGTACAAGGCTCTGAAGTTAATGAAAGGTCAACTTTCAAATGGAAAATTGAGAACACATCTATGGGAGGAAGTAATGCTTCAGACAGATATTTCACTTGTAATTGAAGACTTCTCGATGTGACTTGAATCTACCTGATAGATTGTCACATTTTTAAACTTCTTCTTTTACGTATTTTTGTGCTTCTTTTTTTCTTATCTTAATCCTTATTGTATCTTTGCAAAGATAGATACATTTATTTTTTTCATGTAGTTTTCTCAATGCAGTGGCTTCATTTTCTATATCTCAGTTTAATTTGACAGCAAAGAGGAAGGGCAAATTAAAACCAAATGCCTCTCTTCTTAATTAGCCTTTTCTTGAACACCCTTATTTTGGGAAAAAGGAGTCAGTGGACTACATGTTTTAAATTGCTTGCCCAAAGTAACACAGTGAGTGAATAGTGAAGCTCAGGCGTTTTGGTTCCTAAATCCACATTCTCGACCACTTCACTTTACTGTCTTTCTAGAAAACTTTGAAGACTTTAGGGAGGACACAATGCTTGAGATGATTGTTGAAAGATGATTAACACTGTTTCAGGTTGAACAAAAGATGAAGCTCATTTTAGGCTGAGGAATTAGTGTGAATAGGGGAGAAAATGGTATATTCCCAGAACTCCAAATTGTTTGGGATTACGAAGCTAATAGAATAAGCAGAAAAGTATAAGATGCAGCTGCAAATGGGGATGGCTAGAAATGATGGTGTCTTGGGCCAGAGGGAGCTGGGAATCCAGTGTTTAGGTCGTAGGCAACAAATTGCATAGTTGAGAGTGGAGAGAACAGGAGGCCAAAATAACAGTTTAAGGAACCACTTTATTAATCTAGGGCAGATGTCTGCAAACATTTTTCTACAGGGCCAGATAGTAAATATTTTAAGCTTTGTGGGAAAAAAGAGCAAACTAAGGATATGATGCTGACACTTGAGCAAAGAGATAAAGCTAAAATTCTGAAATAAGGTAATAATTGCTGAAGAGATAGTTGTAATTATGGCAAAGAATCAGATTGGATTCAGAATCTATTAGAAGTTTGAATTTTAACATTCTGTGATTGATTGAGCATGGAAATGAAGGAAGAGTCTGCTGTGCCTCTGAGTTTTCCTATTTAGGTGACAAATTACTCCTCGCCTTCCATCCACTCACACACATGCATATACATGCACACAAGTACATGTCTGAAATAAGATTAGAGAAGAAAATAAAATTAGTTTTCATTGATTTCTCTTTGACACTTTTAAAAGTTTTTCAATCGCTCCTTCTAGAATACTTTTCTTCCCTGGCCTCAGTGATGCTGGGTTTTCCATCAATCTCTGACTCTTACCACAGGTAGCTTGAAATATGTAACCACTAAGGTTCCTTCCACACTTATTTAATATTGAATCAAATCAAAGATGATAAAGAGGGGGCAGCAAACATAGACACTACTTTCAAAAACTTGGCCATGATAAAGTAATAGAAAATAAACACACATACACACAACTATCTTCTCTAACTGTATAATAAAGCATCTGAGAAATTAAAAGAAATCGTTAGAGATCAGAACAAAATCCAGAATTTCCAATATTGACATGTTTATTCTAAGTGCCCTAGAGACTGGCTTTTAATGGGTATAGCCCTGCTCATTTGCGAAAGTTTACAAAACTTGAACCCTAAGCCAGGTAGAATGCTAAATTGTAGACCCCTACATTTGGCAGGTATTCTCAAGGGCCAATAACTTCAGGGGGTGAACTTAAAAAACAATGTTGACCCCATTAAGAACTCGCAGGGATACTTGCTTACCTCTTTGAAGAAACCTCTGCCACAGCTATGCTGAAAAACTCTATGGAATGAAGCACTCCTCAGTTGGCATAATACCTATAATCCTCCCGACTCAAATGCCATAGTGATTATGTCTGGAAAGGCCAGTGTCCTCCACTCATAAACACCTTGAAGAGCAATCTTACAGAAAGAAGGATCTACAGAAAGAGGAATCTACAGAAAAAAAGCAGAAAACAATACATTAAGCAGTGAACTAGTAAATTACTTATGAAGGCTGAGAGTTTCTTGTGTCTTTGAACATCCTCAGGTGGATATACTCCTTCTATTGATTCTGAGTCCATGAAAGGCGAGGGACAAAGCATTTTCCCTACATCAATTCAGCTTTTTCCCCCCCAAGCTCCCTGCTGTGTAACTGTCATTCTGAGTCACTGTTGGAAAAGAGGAGCCTTCCTATCCCAAAGTCATGTTCTCTCTTCTTGCTGGTGTTTCATCATAACTTACCTAGATCATTTTCAGTTTCTGTTAGCAGATCCTTGGCTTGACTCAATGATTTAAGCCAGTAATTCTCAAAACTCATATAATCTTGTTATAGGCCGAATTATATGCCCCCCTAATTCATATATTGAAGCCTTAATCCTCAATCCACAATCCTTAGAATGTGACTGTCTTGAAGATTAAGTCTTTCAAGAGGTGATTAAATTAAAATGAGTCCAATAGGGTGGTCCTTCATCCAATCTGTTTGGTGTCCTTATAAGAAATGGAAATGAGAGACATCAAACAGCTGTGTGCACAGAAGAAAGACCACTGAGGGAACAGCAAGAAGGTGGTCATCTGCAAGCTAAGGAGAAAGGCCTCAAGAAGCTAACCCTACTAACAGCTTGATCTTGGACTTCTAGTCTCCAAAATTGTGAGAAAACAAATTTCTGTTGTTGAAGCCACCCAGTCTGTGGTGTTTATTCATGAGAGCCCTGGAAAATGAATACACCTGGAAATGCAAATTCTTGGGCCTATGCAAAACCTACAGAATCAGAAACTCTAAAGGTAGAGTCCAGCTATTTTTATTTTATCAAGATTTCCAGATGATTCTGACATACAGTAAACTTTGAGAACCCAGTGATTTACTCTATCTTGCTGAGGAATGAGTTGATATGATTGCTAAATGTGTTCAACGCAGCAAAATTCATAATGGGTCTTTTTTTTTATCAGTATCACCACTTCTCTTTCCTCATACATTGATAAATGTTTACAGGGGTTTAAAAGCATATTACATACTAAGGGAGTTTATGGGGAATAACAAAACATATAAAATACTCCAAAGTCCAAGGGCAAAGATTTACTAATACAAAAAGGAGGAAAAATGAAAAAATATTATAAAAACTAATGCAACACCTGAGCTGCACAGTATCAGTTCATATTAGTTTCCTTTGTATTTGGAGACTGACACAGGAGAGGACAGATTAGGGAATGAAGGTGTTTTAACTTGTTAGGTAGTTTATACTTTTATACATTACACAAAATAAAGGAGAAGAAACAGTATCCTAAAGGAAGGAAAGAATGATGTAGTTTCTGCCAGAACTTGTAGGAATGAAAGAGAAATGAGAGCCAACTGAAAGAGCTCCCAAGGCCAAAGATGGAACAATTTGAAGGACAAAATATAGTATGAATTACAATCCAAAGTGTACACTAAATATCCATGAGTCCATACTGATATAAATACATGATTGAATGAATAAATAAGCCAAAGGGGGACAAGAGACAAATCTCCCATGCAGAGGAATTCCAAATAATTTATGTAGATACTCTGACCTCAAGCAGGGTGAACATGACTCCCCACTTCTTCAGTGTGGGCTGTGCATAGTGACTTCCATCCAAAGAAGGCAGAGCAGCAAGGGGAAAAGAGTAATTTTACAGAGACTTGACAATGACAAAAACTCAGCCAAGTGGTCGAGATTAACATCAACAATAAGTCATATTGATAGTATATACTCTTGCTATGATATGAATGAGGATGAAACTTTATGTCAGTGGTCTTCTTCCAAAAGCTATAACCCAAGAATAATCATGAGGAAAACATCAGAAAAAATTACAACTGAAGGATCTTCTATGAAATACCAGATCAGTATTCCTCAAAACCAGCAAGATCTTCGGGCTTCCCTGGTGGCGCGGTGGTTGAGAGTCCACATGCCGATGCAGGGGACACGGGTTCGTGCCCTGGTCTGGGAAAATCCCACATGCCGCGGAGTGGCTGGGCCCGTGAGCCATGGCCGCTGAGCCTGCGCGTCCGGAGCCTGTGCTCCGCAACGGGAGAGGCCACAACAGTAAGAGGCCCGCGTACCGCAAAAAACAAAACAAAACCCAGCAAGATCTTCATAAAGGGAAGACTGGGAAACTATCGCAGCTAAAAGGAGCCTAAAGAGAAATGAGGACTAAATATCATGTGGTACCCTGGATCAGCTCGTGGAACCCAGAAAGGCCATGAGGTTAAAAACTAAGGAATTAAAAAAAATATATGTAAGGAAACCTGAGTAAAGCATAGCTTTAGTTGAAATAATAATGTACCAATACTGGTTCATATATTGTGAAAACTGTACCATATTAATGTAAGATATTAATAATAAATGGAACCAGGGGTGGTGCATATTGTCTTTGCAATTTTTCTGTAAATCTAAAACTATTTTAAACATAAAATAAGTATTAAAAAGAGAAATGAGAATTTAGCATAAGAAAATTGTTTTCAGACAAGAAAGCACTGTCTAAAATATAAGGGGTTTTTGTTAGGAAGTCCTTAAAAGTTTAGAAACAAAATGCCAGGAGCTTTGGGATGAGAGAGCTTCAGAGAGAAACCTCATGGTGAGGGATGGGGAAACAGGAGGAGTGACCATTTAATAGCTGTGTGACCTTGTACAGGAAACTTAATTTCTCTGAGATATGAAATCATCTATAAGCATCACTCATGCTGTCTTCTCTAACTAATTCAGGTTATATTTCTGAGGAAGCATTTGGGAATTGTAAATTAACATATAAAATTTAAGGTGATGCTGTTATTGTGTTTTCAAATGCTGTTACTATTATTAAAAACTCCAGTGGAAGAAGAGAGTATTTGACAAGTAATCTGGTAAAAAAAGGCATTACAGGTAAAGAAAATAGAACAAGTGTGAAGGAAGGAAGGCTTAAAGGGCAGTGAAAAGCCTATATTCATTCTGGCTATTTGAGGGAATTCTGTACAGCTATGCCTAACTTTATTCAAGCTTAATTTATTTATGGAAATTTTACATTCCATATTTAATATTTCTGAAATTAATTTATGCATATGATATGAGTTATGCATTCTTGGAGATCATCCTAGTTGTGTGAAGAAAATTCAGGAAGGGGACAAGATTTAAGGCAGAAGGACCAATTCAGAGGCTGAGAGTCTACTACAGTCAACAACACAAGAGATGAATAGAGCCTTGTCTAAATTTGTGGCAGAGGGATTGGAGAAAAGTTAATGCATTTGAAACATATGTTAGATAGAATTGATGGGACATGGTAATGCATTAGGTTGGAGAGTGAGGACAAAGCAAAAGTCAAGAGCAAATACCAGGTGGTGTCATTTACTGAAACAGGAAACAAAGAAGAAACAAGTATACAGGGAAATACAGTATGTATACTTTAGATATGCTGGGTTTGAAATATGCATAGGACATTCAGGTGGAACTGTCTAATATACACTTCGACATAGAGACCCAAGTATTAAGAGAATGTTACCAGCCAGGGATGTGTGTGTGAGCCTGCGAGCATACAGAATAACCAATACTTGAACTTTGGGCAATGGAAGAGATCAGCAAGGAAGAATAGTAGTGAGAGACAGGAGGCTAGTCTGAGGGACACTATCATTCTACAGATAAACCTTAACTCCTGGTGAAAGTCTCACCTAGTAATGCCCCAATCAGTTTTCCAACTTCATCTCACTAGTTTTCATACAAAGATGCAATATAAACCAGATTAATCTGTCTCAAACAAAAATGTCATATTCTTAACCCTTGCTTCATCATTCTGCTCTGTCCTCTTAAAATGCTGCCATTATCCCAGGCAGCAATTCATTTATTATTCACATTTTTATTTAGATTTCCATTTTCTAAGTGGAATCTTATGGAGGGCATTCCATAGCAATATCATTAGGCTGTTTACAGCCCACTTTATACCTTTCCTGCAAGTACCTTGAACTCAGTAATGCTTCTTTCAACCTCACAGTAACTCATGCTTTAGGGTTACTGTTGACTCCTAACTCATTTATACTTGATGTAAAACTCAATAAACACAACTCCATAAACACAACTCCATTCCTTTTCTTTTTTTTTTTTAGCATTTCTTATTTTTATGTGTGCTTGTATGTCTTGTCTTTAGGTAGATTGTATGTACCTAGATAGCAGGGACCACTCCCATTTTTTAACATCACCTAGCAAAGTGCCTTACTATTAACTACTTGTTAATTCACTGATTAATTTTCTGACTTAGAAAAACAATTTTTACTTGCTGAGGTGAAAAGAGGAGGATGTGCAACCTTGAAAGAGCTGTTTGTAAGTAACAAGTTTATTGTATTTTATTTTTCTTATAGTGATTCAAATGGTAGGCATTTCTTATGTTAATGATGAATAGAAACAAAGTGGTTTTATATGACAAAATACATTTACCCTTTTCAGCTTAGAGCAATAAAAAATAGAGTTAGACTGTTAAAATCACGATTTTTCTTTTCCTTCTAATCACCATAATATATATAACACTTTTCAGTTTTATGTATACTTTAAAAGGATTCTGTGTCCGACTTAATTGCCAGGTGTTTTTCCTTGTCATCAACAGGTTTGGAGAGACATGGCCATCAATTTCTAACTTCAAATCATTCACTGAATGTTCAAGAAATGCAGACTCAACAAAAAAAGGAGTTTAACAAATTTAACAAGAAATTGCCTGACATTGCAGTCACACCCCCCATAGGAACCATTATGAGTTTTTGACCTCCAAAAAGCACCCCATTGACCCCAACTTGGTCCGCAAAATGGCTGGCCACAGAAAACCCTCCTCCACCACAATGAACAAGGCTTCCTCTTTTGAAATGTCTCCAAACCACTCCCATGAATCCAACCAAGGGGTGCAAATATACCTGAAGACTAGTTTGAAATCCCTCCAAACTCCACTTCTAAAAATCCCCCCTTACTAGAACAATTGCTACAACCAGAGGCTTTATACATATTTCCTTTAACTTTATAAAATGTACTCACTCAATGTACTCTCTTAATACCTCCGAACCCTCACAGCAGTTGGGTTCCCTTGCCATGATTTATGAATAAGTAGAATTTGTTAATTTTCCCTAACTTAATTTTGTCTTTGACACAAATAGGTAACAGTAAAACTAAGGGTGCTGTATTACACTTTTAATATATTATTTTAAATTATCCAAGTGAACATTACTACAAATTGTTGAGAAATTATAATCCTTTCTAGAGAAGGTTTTGATGACCCTTTAGGTAGGGAGCATCATGTTATACATTGTTTGATGTGTGTTCAATGTGTCTATTACATGTTGAATTAGGACTAAGTTCATAGTTCTCTAATCATTTTTAACACGGATAAAATATCATGGTGACATTTTCTTCATGCTATATCCTGATGCACCTGAGAGTATCTGTGGAGCATTTCCAGCCTTTTAATGAGCCTTGTTACAGCCTCAGATAATGGTTTTTATTTTCATCTGGAGATAGGTTTCCAGGCTAAACCTTTAATTTTGTAGCAATTGAAAGGTTAACACCTTCTGTTAAACAACAGAAGAACTGTATAATGGTAATAAGAATCCATTGCACCACTGCGGGGTAATATCTAAATATAAGGAGCTTGACATGTCAGTTACCTGGTGTACAAGTTAATATGAAAGACTTTAACTCACATTTATTCTTTCTGTTTTCTCTAGCTTTTCAATTGCATCCCAAACAGCAAACTGTTAACCTTTCAGGACCTAATCTATAATTCGTATTCTGGCCAACAGTCGATTTACTTGACTGAAAGTGTCGCTGATACAAGGAGCAAAGGATCAGGCATTTAATGGATATACAACAAAAAGCTCAACTCCATGAATTTAAATCCATCTTACATTAGAAGAATTTATAATAAGTTTACGGCAATAAGATGTCAAGATGTTAATATGAATTGGCAGGTTTCCATGTGATTAGATGACAGAATTACAGCCCCAAATGCCACCTTTTTGTTGGAAATGTAAGAAACACACAGATGTATCTAGAAAGATAACCATTGTAAAGACATCTGTCTACACTCTATAAATTATTTCTTATATCAGTGACTTATCTTTCTACAATGAATCTTAGGCCATTTTGAAAATATGGCAAAGAAAAGAGATTAGAGATTTGAAACAGGCTTCCCTATTTGCTTTTAATGATGCTCCCACTTGGGAAAATAGACAACCTTGTTTTCAGATACTAATACACTAAGGTGTTTTGCTTTTTTAAAATTAAAACTATTGAGAAGTAAAATACATATACCCCTTTATGTACCTTTCATAGGGACAGATTGATTTTAAAGGTATAGGCCCTGTTAATTTAAATCAAGGAGATTGTCTTGATTCTTCAGTGACTCCAATCAGTGTTGTTTGTACTCTTCATGTATTCAGCATTTATTACTTTTAGTGCCTTATTACTTCATTTGATTATAAGCTCCATGAAGTCGGGAATCTTAATTTACCAACCATTGTATCTTAAAGAATCTAGCAGAGAATGTATCACATAGTTTTTTTCTTTTTCTTCTTTTTTATTGAAGCATAGTTTATGTACAATATTATCACATAGTTTTGTTTTTTAAGTAGAACAAATAAGTAATTAGATAAAATAAATAAATATAAATAAGTTTTTTGGCATTGTAATGGTGTACATGTGTTCTTACGTGTTTATACATAAGGCTGCCTACTATTCATTTATTTGGTTTTACACTCTAGGATGCTCGTTTTGGAAGACAATACTTCCGTTCTGAACACATCTATGTTTACTTGATTTTCAGCCAATTGGTTTATAGAAGAGTCAAAGTGCTTATTTGTTATGCTGCACATGCAACATAGAAATAAATGTTTAATTTTTTTCCCACCACTTTCTTTTTAACATCTTTATTGGAGTATAACTGCTTTACAATGTTGTGTTAGTTTCTGCCAAATAACAAAGTGAATCAGCTATATGTATACATATATCCTCATATCCCCTCCCTCTTGTGCCTCCCTCCCATCCTCCCTATCCCACCCCTCTAGGTGGTCACAAAGCACCGAGCTGATCTCCCTGTGCTATGCAGCTGCTTCCCACTATTTTTTAAATGACAGTTGTGGATTTGGATGGACACGATCTATCATGTCCATCAGGTTAGCAGAGCCATCAAAAGGGCATAGGTAGGACCCGGAATCCTCCAACGCCAACGCACACAAAACAGTGTGCTGATATTGGCAGGAGTCCCCTCCACCCCCTCAACTCAATTTCGCTTCATTGCTTTGCACCCCTGTGGGGCAGCAGAAGTTTAAAGGATGTCAGCAAGAATATTCTTGTTCTCTCAGGAATTCAGTACAAGAGGATAAACAGCTACACCGCTGGCCAAACTAATAGTATAGAAGTGGGTGACTTAAGTGTTTAATAAATGCATGAGCATTGTACAAGGCCTAGGGGATCTTCCTCAGAATTATTGAATTTGATTGATTATATGCAGAGTTTACTTGGGGTAATTTCTGTTTGAAAACAAAGTTACAGATTTTTAAATTAGATGTTACAAACATCACGTTGAGTTAATTGAGAACCCACATTTAAGGTCATATTTTGTCAAATATTTCTGTAAATGTAGAAAAATTTCAAAAGAAAATTCAGAGAAATGAGTCTACCTCATTCTTTCTGTTTTGTGTACTTGTAACAGACAATGTTTAGGAGTAGTTTAGGGCTCAGAAACAAACACAGTCAGAAAGCTCTACACATATTTTCTGTACTCCTCTTAAAATTTGTTTGTATAAATACTGAGTACTGTGTTAGTTAAGGGCTCTTCATCCTTTAAATAAGTATTTCAGAAGGGCAAACAACCTATGACTTGGGCAGTGGAAACTTGTGGAACACAGGTCTGCTATTTAGAGTCTAAAGCGTAAGGAACTACAATTTATCTGGCCAGAGCCTGCAGCTATAAAATCCAGTCATCAAAAGTATATTCTTTTCATGTCACAGAATTTTTACTTGAACTCACAAGACGTTTAAATGAAAATCAGTGATTTAAATGAAAATCAATATGGTTGAATTACTACTTCTACAACATACCTGCAAAGAGCTGATCATGGTTGTGTGGTTAGGGTTGAGCTCTGAGCTACGGATCATGACTCTTAGACCCATACTCAGGCCTTTCAGATAGTGTTTATCACTCAAATTTCAACCATCATTCATTTCTTTCTCTCTTTACTATGACAGGAATAAAGTTTATCCTGAAAGGTACAGAATATATGACTATTTGGAAAACAGACACAATGTATTAAAATGCAATCAAATAGAACTGTTGGTCCAAAAATATGAAAAAAATAGATTGATTTTATCAATTCAAAGAAACAAATTATTTTCTGATACACAGCTGGTGAATATTATGTGGATACTATTTTATGCTAATTAAACCCACTGGCAGAACCAGATTCCTTTTCTCTGGAAACATTGCTAAAGCCTATTTAAAGTATTAGAACATTTTATGAGGTCAGGAGGAATTGACTGTATATTTTTAGTTTCCTCAGTCCACACAGGCTATTACCACTACGGATAAAATCAGTTCGACTATGTCTAAAATACTTAAGGTAACCTACTTACTTTTGTTTACTGGTGTGTAGGGAAAAAATCCTTTAAGCTTCTTATACTACAGTTCACTCCTCATTTTTAAAACAGTTTTGAATTGGGCTGAGTCCTGAAATCAGAAAATCGCCTAGGGGCAGACTTCAGCAAAATTTTTGATAAACGTAAAGCTTTTCTCTCCCTCGCCTTGCTCTTTTTCTGGCACCCATTTTAGTAATTAGTTAAACATTTCCTTAAAGAGTTCAAAGGCTTCTCCTACAGGTCTAATTTCCAGTGATGTGCTCCATTGTCTGAAAGGACTGCTCCTTTCTTTTCTTCCCTTGTTTACTCACGATCCCCATTAAAATGTTCATGTTCTCAAAATATTTCTCAGTGAGTCAGGAGAAAAGCAATTGGATTGAAAAAGGTGAATAAATAATCTCCTGAAGTGTATGATTTAGAAAAAAAATACAGGACAGATTTTTCTTTGCACAAATGATCTTTCTCATCAGTATGGGTAATAAGTCCTTTGAACTAAATTACTTTTTAATGTCCTTCCCTCCTCAGGATATTAGAAAACAAAATAAAGTGAGTCATGGAAGAATTAGTGAAGATGAATTTCTAAAGAAGTTCAGATAAATCTTAACAGGTGTCAATTATAACGCTTAAAAAACTACCCAGTTGTCTTCCCATGAAACCATCCCTGCTTGGTGTTTTGGAATAAATAATAGAATATGAAAGAAAGTGCCAAATTTTGAAGTAGAAAAATAAAAGTGAGCAACAAAACCTAATAAAAACTTTATATGAGCACAAATAGTCCATATACAAACACAAGACATTCTAGTCTTGAATTACTAAGACTTTATTTTTTTATCTAGGCTCTAAATTTAGATTACAAAGATATGATTTCTATTTGAAAACATTTAGGTGCCTCTCAAAATGTTAACAGAGCATGTTTATAGTTTTATTCTGTGCTATGTTCAAGGTGTAGAGAGTGGTTCAATTAATTTTTCTTTTTTTTTGAAAGAAATAGATGCATTTTAATTACATAAATTTTAAAACAAGATCAAACTGAGATTGATTTTTAAATTTGGAGCAATAGAAAATATAAACTTTCAATAGTTTTATAAGAAATGAATAAAAATATTCTTTTTCTAATAGTAATTTTGTGGATTTACTTCTAATTAAATCATAATTTAATAATAATAGCATATTTTATTAATAAAAGTTTTTCATAGTAAGGTAAAGTAATAGATAAATTCAGGGAGAAAAGAAAAGATAAATATTATTGTTTATAAGCTTATTATTTAACTTTGCAGCCATTGTGACATTATATGCACAAAAGAATAGTAAAATTGTATGCCAGTAAATCTCCCATAAACCAGTGACACAAACAGTACATTATTGTTTTTTAACATATGAAATAGCAGATCCTTGATATTACTTATAATTTTGGAATCAGAACATTGTATCTCATATAAAATCCACAGACGAACTGCTTTGTTTTCATATTTTCAAATTCTCCTACTCTACCTCTGCCCCTGCTGGCCTGTCAAGCAAAACACATACACAGTTGAATCAGCATATAGGAAAGAAAATTTTCAATTTGGAATCATAATTTGGTTTTTGGTTCTGATTTTCTTTATTGACGTGTAGTTGACTTACAGTATTATATTATTTTCAGGTGTACAACATAGTTATTTGATATTTTTATATATTACACATCATACGAAGCTATTATAATGTGATTGACTATATTCTCTGTGCTGTACATTACATCCCTGTGACATATTTCTTTTTATCTCTGATAGTTTGTACCTCTTAATTCCCTTTACCTATTTTGCCCATCCTCCCTACCCTCTCCCCTCTGGCAACCAGCAGTTTATTCTCTGTATCTGTGAGGCTATTTCTGTTTTTTTGTTGATTTGTTTTTTAGATTTCACATGTAAATGAAAGCATACAGTATTTGTCTTTCTCCATCTGACTTATTTAGCATAATAGCCTCTAGGTCCATTCATGTTGTCACAAAAGACAAGATTTCATTCTTTATTATGGCTGAGTAATATTCCATTGTGTGTGTGTGTGTACATGTATATATATCTAATATACATAAAACATTTTCTTTATCCATTCATCTGTTGGTGGATACTTAGATTGCTTCCACATCTTGGCTATTGTAAATAATTCTGCAACAAACATTGGGGTGCATGCATCTTTTTGAAGTAGTGTTTTTTTTGTTTTTGTTTTTTTAAACTTCATTTCTTTTTCTTAATGTTTTTTAAAATTTTATTTATTTATTTTTGGCTGTGTGGAGTTTTCGTTGCTATGTGCAGGCTTTCTCTAGTTGTGGTGAGCAGGGGCTGCTCTTTGTTGCAGTGTACAGGCTTCTCATTGCGGTGGCTTCTCTTGTTGCGGAGCACAGGCTCTAGGCACATGGGCCTCAGCAGTTGTGGCACGCAGGCTCAATAGTTGTGGTGCACAGGCTCAGTAGTTGTGGCACACAGGCTTAGTTGCTTCGCGGCATGTGGGATCTTCCCGGAAGAGAGCTTGAATCTGTGTCCCCTGCACCGGCAGGCAGATTCTTAACCACTGTGCCACCAGGGAAGCCCTGAAGTAGTGTTTTTGTTTTATTCAGGTAAATACCTAGCAGTGGAATTTCTGGAGCATACAGTGGTATTTTTAAATTTTTGCAGAAACTCCGTGATGTTTTTCATAGTGGCCGCACCAATTGACATTTCCATCAACAGTGCACGAGGCTTTGTTTTGAATTTCTATTAAACATTGGAGTTAAAAATAGTTCCCCATAGGTTTAATTAAACATTTCGCTTACCATTAACTTCCAGTTATTTGTTTGTGCAGAAAACAAAAATGTTTTTAAGTTAGACTGAATTCTTTGAGTTCTAAACAATGGCTTAATAGTGCATAAAAAATACTTAGTTATAAATGAGAATTTTTATTTGACTATATTTTGATGTTACTTCAAAGTTGGTTTTTCAAATACTATTGATGATAACTTCCCAGAAGAATTTAACACCTTGTTTTTGTGATACTATCACATACTGCATTAGCTATCAAACCAATGACAATTATTAGGTTGTATTTTCACATCTGATTTGTTATCATCTGGTTTGTCCTATGTAATGCACTTAGTCCATTATAAAATAGAAACTAAACCCTTAAAAGCTGGAACCTCCTAAAACCATAGTATATGTGAAAGAACATAGTTGATAGAGGTTTTAAAAATATAATGTATGAAAAGTTTTTGTGAAGGGCTACACAAATGAAAATCAGCATCAATGGTGTCCCATTAGAGTTAGGGTATAACAGGAAGTTACTATCAGTCAGCCCCCAATATTAACTGAGTGCTGACAGTGGGCCGGGTACTGCTTCAACAGCTGGGAATACAGCAATGACTAAGGCAGGCAGAGCCTTTCATCAAGAAGCTTAAACTAACAGGAAAAGGTATACAGAATAGGATACAGACAGTAAACATAAAGGAAATTTTATGATATTTCATTCAGTGATGACTTTTATGAGCTAGATTAAAAAGAGCAATGTGACTGTTTATTAATCCATATATGATAAAAGTACTACTGGTTTGGATAACACCACCCAAGATACATCATTTTGTATTTTGGTAGCCTGCCTTTAGTGTATCTCCTGGATGTTGAATGATAAATTATATGCTGCTTATTTCTTCATCTCTTCCTACATACATTTATATAAAGAAATTAGTGATTTTGCATGCAATTTTATACCTATGAATCTCATCTTGCCTCTTCCCTGTGTTTTATAATGAGGACTTATATGACTTTTGACTCATTGTGTCTTAATCCCCCGAGTTTAACACCAGCCCTATATTACTGAATAGTATAATTAAAATAAAGATACTACTTGGATATAACTTGTAAGATTCACTCGAGTAACAGCTGTGGAGTCAGGATTAACCCTCCTTACATCTTTGACCAGAGAATGTTGGAAGATTTTTTTCCCTCTGATTCATTCATTTACATTGTTTGTTACATAGTTGGAAGTCTTCCTAACTAATAACACCAGGGCCAGAAAGAAAAGTGAGGGCAAGACACAGACATCTGGTATGATTTGTTAGCACCTAAGGAAACAGAGACTATGAGAAATCCAGTAAGAAAAATATGATTTAAGTTATCCAGAAATGAGACCACCTGCCTTCTGGGAAGATTCACAGCCTGTTTCTGTACCTAAAGAATATGTGCTGGGGACCTAATCGGTTATCCTGGATAATTCATGAAAATAAATGAATTTTTAAAAAAGGAAAATAAAGCTCTATAATCTGACAGTTGATAAATTGTTCAACACTCCACCTGGGAAATAAATATACATGCAGATCAATTGGAATTAGTCACACTACGTGACTTTATAATACATACCCAGTAAGTTACAAGTGATGTTAAATATGGCCCATTTGTAAGGTATTTATCATAACCTAAAAAATAAATCTAATGTTATATGTTTTCTACATTTTTTATTAGAAATAACAACATTTGGGGGATAGGGCAAAATACACAGCATTTTCCTCAAATTTTTCATTTTGTTATATCAATTCATCCTTTCCCCATACAGCTTTCATTGGCTATTGAATTATTAATTTTAAGGGAAACTTCCTTGTTAGGATTTTTAGAAACTAATATCAAAAAAATTTATCTGTCTAAAAGTTTGCCACTCTTCAAACGTGCTTTCAAAAGTCATCTTGCAGGCTCAGCCCTCCACTTACCAAAAAGTTGTACTATAATAAATCTTATTTTGTGATTATAATGTGACAGAAGTTCAATACAAGAAAATTTGAAGCTCATAACAATCAAATCTGTTGTGAGTAGATGAAGATAGTCTTGTAAATTGCTCTACACCAAAAATTTAGAGCTGGAACACTTGGAAAGCCTTTTAACTTACTTTTTAAAGTTACATCCTTGTCTGACAGTTCCATCAGCAAAAAGGAAATGCTTATTGTGGTTTTTTTTAACACTAATCTAAAATGAACTGTTTAAATAAATGACTTTGCTCCACTTTGTCACTCTCCTCAACCATTTAAGGACAAGGACTTTTATTTTTGCTTGCATAATAATCACGATATGAAGCACAGATTTTAAAGGAAAAAAAAATACCAGTTGTTTCTGAAAAAGCAAATAACTCTAGTTAGAGCCCAAAGCTTAGCAGTGTGTAATATAACTGACTGTTAATTTAAAAATACCATTCTTATTTTTCAGCTCTTCAGTTTTTGTGACCTGTCTCTGCATTAAGAATGAAAATATCCAAAGTTCAACATCTGCAAAATAGACTAGAGTTCGAATTACTTATGTTATACATATATCTCCAAAAATGTTGAGGGTGAATCCACAAAATCACAAAAAGGCAAATGCTATTTAAATAAATTTCATATTTGCATTAATTTGTAAAACCCATAGTTATGCCCCAGTTAATTTATGCAAAGAAACTGAATTTTTGCATGAACAATTTACTTAATGCAGTGTTAAATGGAGGTCCTGAAGTTGAGGTGTCTATTTAACTGGTGTGCCATAAAGATGCTGTAATGCCCCTTCCTCTTCAGGCAGGGGTTCTTGACCAAATATTCTGTACACTAATTAGACTGAGATACTTCATTCAAAATTAACATTGTTCTACCACCAAATAATGTACCTGTGGTTTTAACTACCTCCACAGAGAATGTTCTTGACTTTAAACATCCATGAGG
The DNA here is from genome assembly GCF_005190385.1 of Monodon monoceros. Lineage (NCBI taxonomy): Eukaryota > Metazoa > Chordata > Mammalia > Artiodactyla > Monodontidae > Monodon > Monodon monoceros. The sequence goes on from NW_021703767.1 coordinate 39,320,207, forward strand.
GAAGGGGATAGTGGTAAGAAAATAAACTCAAAGCACCTAATCTACACTCTCCGAGAGTTATTGTAAAATACCAGGGACAATATAAATAATTTGAACTTACTTATTTGCCTTTTATGAAATAATAGAAGCCTAAAATTGTATAATGTGGTGTTGTAAATTATACTGATGGGGTGATGTGGTCACAAAACATCAATGAAAAAATAATTAAGAATCAGAATATTAAAGATGGAAGTGTCTTTAGTGATTATGTAGTCCAACCTGCTCATTTTAAAGATATAGAACCTGAAGTCAAAAAAGGAAAATGGGATCTCATGATTCCCTCAAGAATAGTTACCATTTTATTGATAATTTATTATATACTAGCCACTATGCTAAACACTAAACACAGCCTTATAAAATAGGAATTTTGCAGAAGAGAAAACAGGTTCTTTAAAGTTAATGTAAGCTGTCTAGGGTCACATAGCTGGTGTACGGGGCAGCTAGGTCTCAAATCAGGCCCTGCTTGACTCCAAATTCCATGTTTCTTTTATAATTTGATTATAATGTGAACTTCTGTTGCATTATAATTACATAGCTCCTTTGCCATCATGTTCAATGACACATGAGCTAATGTGTGACTGAGCCTCCTGACTTATACTTTGGCTTGTGCACTGATATGAGTAATTTCCCTCAAAAGTAAGAGTCAGGTGGAGGATACTAAACAAATAGAATAAAGAAAGAAAGAGAGAGAGAGAGAGAGAGAGAGAGAGAGGAAGAAACATTAAACACAGACATTTAAGCAGTAAGAAGATATTGTGTCACTTATTACAAACATATTTTAATGAATATTTCCATTTTATATTAATTTTAAAATTATATGCAAGTAGAAATCAAATACAATAATATTTCCATCTCTGCTTCTTGCCATATAAACCTCTACATTTTACTCATTGATGGATGCTTATGGAAAACTTCTATTAGAAGCCTTACCTCTTTTTGTTTGTTTTTTCATTTTTCTGTGGAAATCTTAACAGAGTTGTAATATATTTAGAATGAATAGAGTCTATTCCTTTCCTACAGGTAGAAATGGTTCAGTTATTTCTCATCATAGTTGAATGAGATTCAGTCAGATTGACTCCCATTTGCTGACAGGAAAACTGAGGCATTAAAATTCAAAGAATCTTACTACCTAAGAACTCCCAGAGACTTTAAAGTTTATTAGTCAAATATCTTATCTTTTGGATGATGAAACAGGTCCAGAGTGAATAAACAATTATCTTCAAGGTCATAATTCTTGTTAGTGATAGAGAATGCCTAACTTAAGACCAAGTCTCATCTTGTTTTCTCAAAGCCATGTTACCTCACCATAAAATTATAATTTCCATAAAGCACTGCCTGTGGTTGGTTTAAATCCAGTATTTAGCTGCCAAGTAACACCATTTTGCAAAATTTAGAATATGGCCATTAGAGGCTTGTAGGCAAAACTTCCAGGGTGAAATGGAGAGCTCTAGGTAGAAATAAATTGGAATGTTGCGATACTGTGATGCAATTCTGACACTGACCATCCAAAGTTAGTGCAGATTCCCCAAGTTAAGGTCATGGTCCCAACAAGACTGCCCTCACTTCAGAAGTTACCTGAAAGTTTGGGATCTCCAGTTCACCTGCACTTCTAATCACTGACTACATATTCAAGGTTTCCTGTGACCCCCTCAGGTTTGATAATTCAGTAGAATGACACACAAAATCCAATACAGCCATATGTTAATGATTACAGTTTTATTATAAAAGATACAATTCAGGACCAGTCACATAAACAGACACATCAGGTAAAGTTTGAGAGGGTCTTGAGTACAGAACTTTCATGTCCCCTACCTGTGGGATTTAGATGTGTCACCCTCCTGGCACATCAATGTGTTCATCAGCCAGGAAGCTCACCTCATTCTCAGTGTCCAGAGTTTTTAGTGAGGTTTCATTATGTAAGCATGATTGATTGACTCCTTGGACATATGACTGAACTCAATCTCTAGCCTCTCTCTCCTCCCCAGATGTCAGGAGGTCTAGCTTATATCATGTGGCTCAAAGCCCCAAACCTCTAACCATGTGGTTAGTCTTCCTGGAATGACCACTTCCCAGTCTGAGTCATTTCTTTAGCATAAATTCAGCTATGGTCCAAGGGCCCATCATGGATAAATGACACTCCTTTCTCTCAGGAAATCACAAAGGTTTAGCAGTTCCCTCTTAGAAACCATGAACAGAGACCAGACACATTCCATTTTCTCCAACAAAGGTGTACATGTTGAATTAAGGGGATATTTTCTCTTGCCCCCAAAACCTACTACACCAAGAAGACAAACAATTTGGCCCACAGTAGCCCTAAATAAAGGTTGAGTACTGCTTTATGGACCATGTGCAATTATGCACACAATATGTACTTTGTCCAAAATTGCAAAAACCTCAGTAAGTTTCCTTATTGTATTAATCTATTAATACAATAAGATATAAAGGAATGAATAAGTAGCATTTAGTAAGAGCCACACACATCACTGAAATAACCAAGCACTTAATTCAAACACACAAACAGCCCTTCAACCACAAACAAATCTAGAGCTTGAAACTGACAGAATCCATTAACTGAGAATATTATAATAATCTTACTAATTAATGGACTGTAAAAGGCTTCCAGATGGCATAGACAAATACACTTAATTATACTCCATCATTCTTGCTTGTACTTAGAACCTCCAGCACTGTAGGATAATCCTGAAATTTATATAGTTATGAATTATTGTTATAGCCATATGGAAGTGCAATTTTGACAGAATTACACATTTAAAAATCTACTTATTCAACAAACACACAACTTCCAAAAATTTTTTTAAGTTATTAATTTCTAAACCATAATATTAATAGACTTTTTAATGTCCTTGCACAAATTACTTATTCAAGAATCATGTCATACTTAGTAACTAAAGACCAAATAGCAGATTCATTTAAAGAACTCAACAGTGTGCTCACGTACACACAAAAAAGGCAAAACAAGACTAAAAGCCAAAGCAATCTATTTGAATTTGCTTTGAGTGATCAAGTAAATGTATTTTTTTTCCTGGATAACACCTGTTTCTCATGTTATATAAATTGCCATTGTTATTAATACACTAAAATATTCTTCCCCCAAAAGAGTTGTGGATTTCTCTGAGAGCCAACCATCTGTTAAATACATTTATTTAAGATGGTTTAGGAGCATCTGGGGAAGAGAATATAGTGATATAATAGAAGTTTCTGACTTTTTTGTAAATTCTAGTTAATCTCTTGTAAAACCAATCTACAGTACTTCATTAGAATGATACATGAGGAAGGATAGGAACCATTATAACTATTTAGAAATACCATTTGTGCTACTGTTACAGGACCACCTAATTGGAAAAAACAAATGACACGTAGTGAGTACCCCAGTCACCTCTCATTCCACCACCTTTGGTAGACACTGCCATAGGCAGAAGGCCTACAGAGAAATCATAAGTAGGAATAAGCCATCAAAAGTATCCTGCATGTACAGCTGCTTTTCTATATGCATTTTGATATTGTCCATTATTTCTCAAGTTTAGTATTTTAAATGATGTTTGATATAAAGTCAACATCTGACTAAAACATGGCACTTTGTCAGTCCTCCTAGGTATGCAGTATAATTTGAGGTCATTCAAATCATTGGATAGCAGTCAGGAAAATGCAAATCAAAACCACTTCACACCTACTAGGATTAATCTAATACAAAAAGGCAGATGATAACAAGCACTGGAGAGGATATAGAGACATTGAAACGCTCATGCAATGTGGTTTAAGATATAAAATAGTGCAGAGTTTGGAAAACAGTATAGCAGTCCCACAAAAGCTTAAACAAAGGGGTATCACTGACCCTGTAATTCCATTCTTGGATATATACTCAAGAGAAATGAAAACATATGTTCATATAAAAATTCATACACAAATGTTCATTGCTATTTATAATAGAACGTGGAAAAATCCAAAAGTCCATCAACTGATAAATGAGTAAATAAACTGTACTATGTCTATACAATGGAATATTATTTTGTTATAAGAAAACTAAAGTACTGATACATGTTACAGTATGGATGAACCTTATAAACATATACTAATTTAAAAGAAGCAAGACACAAAAGAACACATATCATAGGATTCTGATATAGGAAATGTTCAGAAGAGGCAAATTTATAGAGGCAGAAAGTGGTTGCCTAGGGATGGGGAAAGTTGGAGGAAATTAGATGACTACCAATGGGTATCAGGTTTCTTTTTTGGGTGGTGAAAATGTTCTAATATTGATTGTGGTGATGATGGTTGCAAAACACTGTGAGTATACTAAAAAGTTGACTTGTCCATCTTAACTGGGCGAGTGTATGGTTTATGAATTTCAATAAGGTTATTTCAAAAATAATAGAAATATTTCTTATTTTATCTTGGGATTGATGTGCTTAGAATTAATTAGTAGTAAGTTCGGTCTCATCTTCTTTCAGAATACAGTTTAATATAGGAGGCAGAGTGTATAATGAAAAAAAGGAAAAGGCTAATAATGATAGTTAAGGTAGTATTAAATAATGAAATCCTAAAATAGTAGGAAAATAATGGATAAAAGAACCTTTCCAAATGAAAAATTGCCATCGTGTAGAGGTTCCTGGGGATAAAGAATAAAGATGCAGCATGAAGCAAAAGCAGCTCCAGTTGCTTTAATCTAATATTCCATGGTGCTGTTGACAAAAAATGGAAAATCGATTAAAACGTACCTATTTGAGGATTGGTGATAGAGAGGGGAGCTGGCATACACTAGGGAGCTATTCCATTTATATACATAACTTAATTTTAAAAATTTTCTTAATATTGTTCCTTCTATGGCTTAAAACCTTAACACTTTCTCTTTTTTCAAATACTCTCAACTACACACTTTCTTTTACTCACTAATGTCTACTGAGGTGGATACTAACATACTTATGTGTAAAATGAGTATTTTGTATATAAATATTTACACATCATTATGCCTGGCTTAGATTTAATGAAGAGACCCTTCCAAGATCCAGATACAGAGAAAGAGGACTAACAAAAGCAAGGCAGGCAGATACAGGGAGGCATTCTCTTGGGAGATCAAAGGCAGAGACTAAGGATGTAGGAAAATCAATAGGAAATAAAAATGAGAAAGTACAAAGAAACACAAGTAGAGAGGCTAGATCAATACAGGAAAAGAAAAGAGAGAAGTAAGTAGTTTTTAGGCTTGTCGGTCCCTTCATTGCACAGTATTTGTTCCTGAGTTAGTCATTTCCAGATGTGATTGGCAGCTGATATTTTTTTAGGGGAAGCAAGAGGTTCTAGTTGTTATTTCAGGAAACATGAAAATTCCAAACCTTACCAAAGGTACACAGAAGAAGACAATTGATATGCCTCCTGGAGCAGCCTTAAAATTGTGTTGGGTTCACTTGTGGTTTTAAAGATTTGGAAAAGAGAAGCAGAGTGAAAAATAGGGAAATAGGGAGAGAATATCTAACAAAAATTGGTATTTATTGTGTACAAGTTATTTTGAAAAAAAATATGATGAGATCATGTATTTTTATCATAAAACATCATATGTTTTATATTTTATCAATGGTTAGCCACAGTTAGTTACTTGTATATCCATACAGTGGTTAATATCAGGAAGACACCTCATCTTTTCCTAGATCTTCAGCCTCCATATCTTTAAAAGGACAGACCCTTTACTCTTCTATACTTTCTGATTCTTCTATATTTTAGGACCATGGAAAGATTTAGAGGATAATATTCCACTTATTTAATCCAAGATTAAAGACAGTCATTTGTTTTTAGTTATTTATAGACCAAAGTGTAAAACATGTTATATTAATAAATGATGCTTTTTAGGATTGGATAAAACAAATAGCTTTGGATATTTTTCTAAAAGTGTATAAAATCAAGAGGAATTCTTCTGATACTTCTAACAGATTTGACTCTTAAGAATTTTTAGAATAAAACACAGTGTCTTAATTTTACCATGTTTACTTCAAAGAGAGCTAGAAGACTTAAAGAGATATAGACATATGAAACATACATGTGAAACACATAGCTAGAAATGATATTTCACAGAAAATATCATCCAATTTTATATTTTCTTACATACATTTTCTTACATACCTATTTTATTCGATTAGGTTGCTCTAATATTTATCATTAGTGGTAGAAATAGCATATTAATTTTATTTTGAAATCACCATTAGCAATATAAGCACATATATTTATGGTTAGGGCTTATAAACAGATTTTGGTTTTTGTTAATTTTTTTTGTTTTGTTTTCTACAGAATTAAAAATGAAAATTTTTCTTCAAGACCTTTGATGTTTTAAAATTTGTTTCTTTAAATATTTTAACACAGTAGCAGAACACTAATATTTTCAAGTCCTTTTTGCAATATTTTATTGCATGAAATAAACATGTATTGTGCTTTGTCCATGAACACAGCACTTTTCTTAGTATTAGAAAATTGAAAATACACTAGTCAATAAATCTAATACAAAGCATATTAGCCCACTAAGCATTGATTTTTACTCTAAGAACACTAAGGGTCAACTCTGTTAGAAATATCTGAAGAATTACTCTTAATTTTATACACTTTTGGAAAATCCTCCAATACTATTTAACTCGTTGTTTTATATGATCCTAAAAAGCACCATTGATTAAAGCCAACTCTTTGCCATGGATACAATGTCCTGCCTGAACAGGCCTTGTTTACCTCTAGGATCATCTTGCCTTTAGCTCTAGATGCACTGGACATGCTGGAGTTCCATCAACATCTCAAGTTTGTGCCCTTACCAGCTTTCATGGCATCTTTCTCATTAATCTGGAGAGTATTTCTTCTAGATCTTCACATGCCTCACACTTTCCCATCATCAAGGTCTCTGCTGACATCATCTCCTTGGAGAGATCTTCCAGAACAACTCTATCTAAAAACCACTCTCCACTCTATCAAGCTCTCTTTTTCCTGATAGATTGTCTCCATACTTACATTATCTGATTACATACATTGCCTGATTTATGTGATGAATGCCTTTCTTAATTCCTTAGTGCCCATCTTCCTCTCCTGTCTTGGTTTTTATTGCATCTTATTCTTCAAGTTTTTATTCTACTACACTGGCCTTTCCTGCTTCATTCTCTTTTGTTATCTATTCCTCTATTAAGTTAAACTTTGAGCATTCAGAACTCAGTCTTAGCCTCTCTATTAGTTTAGCTCAGGTGCTTTCATGAAGGCTTTAAACTTTGACAAGACTTTAAATAATATCAACTCGTTGATGTTTCAAAAAGTAGCTCAAGACTCATATTATCAACTGCCTTCTTAATATCTACACACTAAGATATTTCAACATTAATATTTCTAAATGGAGCTGTTTACCCCACCCCAACCCAGTGTATTCCTTCACCATCCCCAGTTTTCCCCATTCCCATAAATAGCACTCCATATATCCAGTGGTTCAAGCCAACAGACCTAGAAATCATGCCATTTTCTATTTTCCCAAAACCAGTCCATCACTGAGTACCTTAAGGTTTATCCCCAAAATACACATTATATCTTCCCACTTCTCCCCATCTCCATTGCTATTACTTCCTCCATCTTCACTGTGATCACTCAACTCACACCTCTTTTCTCCACTCATGTAATATCTTCCCACTCCTACCTTACTCCCTGCATTCCATTTTGCACATCATAAAGAAGACAGAATATTCTCTTCCAGTACATTAGGTCACTCCCTGGCTTAAACTCCTTCAAATGACTTTGCTTTGCTTTTAGAATATAATGTAATCTGCTCATGATACCTGATAGCCCTGCCCTGGTTCTTATTTACCTTCCCATTTTGATTTCACTAACCTCTCTCCCTTAGTCCACAAGCTCTAACCATAAAGGCCTCTTTTCTGCTCCTCCAAAATTCCAAACCCTTTCTGCCTAAAGACCTTTCTATTTCCTTCTCGTCTGTCTGAATATTGTCCTGCTCTTCAAATAACTGCAGGCATCAGCTCAAATATCACTTCCTGGGAGAAGCCTCCCCAAACTATCATTCATTCATTCCAAAATACTGATTGACTTTTTTCTCTGTGTCAAGCACTATGAATAGGTGGAAATATACTGTTTTCTTCCTTCTTGAAGCTTAGATTCTATTAGTAATGATCATTTCAGAAGTTTCTATAGTACTTCACGATTATAGTTTTGATAATTCCTGACTATTTAATAGATGTAATTTTTTGCAATATAATTTCAAAAATTTAAGGCTAGAGAGTATAATTAAGTGTCTGACTCCAGGAATTCCCTGGCAGTCCAGTGGTGAGGACTCTGCACTTTCACTGCCAGGGCCAGGGTTCAATCCCTGGTCAGGGAACTAAGATCCCACAAGTCATGTGGCATGACCAGAAAAAGAAGTCTGACTCCATTTCTGTTGTTTGACCTCTGACATCTTCCATATATACCCTTCCTTTCCTTCCCCTCACCCCCACATGTGGGCAAGGTAATAAGAAAGCCTCCCTTGGCTGCAGGGGCAATTCAAATCATGCAAACTCTCCCTCTGGACCTTACCTTTTAACCTCAATAAAAACCAGAGCCAACTGGGCTGCAAGTCTATCCTCCCTACCTGCTTTGTTCACTGCAGACCAAATCTGAGCCTTTCTCAGAGAATTCTTTGGTTGTTTGTGATGTTTCTATTTGCTGTCCATTGGTGCTTATGTTTCATTTGTCCTAACTTCCATAAGTTTTGGAGAGACACGCTGCCCAGCATACAGCAGAGGTTGCTAAGTGCTCTAATAAAACAATTGGCACTGTGAGCAGGACGCTGTGGCAATGAGCGTCAGTGTGAGGTATCTTCAATCTCGACCTCTTAACTCACAAACTGAGTCTATTACACACAGTTCAGTGGGCCTGAATGGGATCAACCAATTATTGAGCTTGTGTGCTTGCATTTGGACTGTGCCTCTTTAGGTTGGCTTAGCTAGGTTTCAGGAATCTTAAATTGATCCAACCTGACCTGGCCCTTATGAGTGAGGAAAAGTGGCAAAGAGCTTGATCTTGGATAGAGTTGGGGAAAGCAAAAAAGGAATAGAGACTGAGTTGCTTAGACAACATAAGGCCATTGTGATGTGTCTGACCAGGCACTGATTCCTGTATTTCCAGAATACTGTACATTAAGGACGAGTGGATCCCCTAGGTGGTCACTAGTTACTGTGTGGCATTCAGACCCCAATGGTATGGACTGACAAGGTGACAAGGTCAAGTGTTGGGCTTTCTCTCCACCTTATTTCACAAAATTTTGGTCCACATTGGGATTTCCCAAAGAAGAAAAAAATTACAATAAAAATTATCCTAAAATATACTAAATTACAAAGGTATGAATAATATCGCTATAAGGAAAAAAAATTGTGATAGTGAACCAAATTTGGTTTTGCCAATAAAAATCTTAGGGTGAAATCAATGTTTGCAATGTTTGCGTAATAAAGGAAAAGGGAATAATTGGCTTTATATCTAAGCTTCAAACAAGATACAATAAATTATTTATAATTAAATTTTTAGCCCTAAGGGTATATCTTACTAAATGGGAGTCTTTAAATTTGCCATAGCAACCCAACAATATCAACTAATACAAGCTAACAAATTATAACACAGGCTATAATACCTCCTAAAGGAAAGGATAATTAGTCCAATGATTTTCCCCTTCAGTAGTCCAAGTGAGACAAAATAAAAATAAATGGTACCTGACTATGAATTATCATAGTTCAACGGCACTTCCTATAAACGTTTAATCCCACACATTATTAAAAATAACAAATTCTATTCAACTGGCCATTAGAAAATACTTTCCTGTGATATTTGGCTAACCTGCTCTGCTCAGTGCCTCTTTCAACAGCCTCTCAGTTACAATTTGCTTTCATCTTTGAAGGGTAACAGTACACCTTTACCTGGCAACCCATGATACCTAGTACAACAGACATCATACATAAACTATGTGGACTATACCTCCACCACATCCAGTTATCCCTCAGAATCCAGGTATGACATTTATTGATGATGTCCTTTCTACACCCAAACACAGATACTTAGAAATATTTATACACAACATATTTTAAAGACATGTGTGAGAGTAAAAGCATATACATTATTTTTCTCTAGTGGTATCCTGGTCAAATCAGTGAAGTAAAACCAAAATTTCTGATTCCGTATTTCTTTAAATTTAGTTTCATTGAGATGAGCTCAGTTTTCCTTCAAAATAATGACTACCCTGCAATGAGTTTTACTGAGTTGACAGATGTTTACAATATGCATAACCGGATACATACATAAACATTTAAGACTTCTATAGAAGTGCAATTGAAGTAGGGAGAGGAAAGGAAATGAAAAATAACAGATTATTTCTTATTAAACTCATCCAGAAAGGGCATGAATTATACAACTTTATGGTATATTTGCCACCAGATTAATGGAAATTTATTCACAGAACTCCCTAGGAACAGAGATGAGCATATACTATTTACATTTCTCATTTTACGTATTATAAATTTATATGTGTCGATAAGTTATATACTTAAAAGACCAGCAGGCAAATCTTTAATGAGAAATGATCTTTTGATCTTGTTTTGATGTTTAGTTACATGTGGAAAAATACAGGAGTTTAAAATGTTTACATCAAACCCCAGAAGTTACGTTGCATGACAAGAGAGACTATATACTTATTAAAGTCTTGATGCTGCAGTTCTAATTTAGACTAAAAATGATTACTTTTGTTTCTGTTGCAAATACTGCCTTTATTATTCCTCTTGACACAGAGGGGGATCTTCCATACCAAGCTCTGGATGTGAAACAATTCAGAGGTTCATTTAGAAAACCACTCCCGTCATTTTCTGCTAAGAATTTTAGAAACAACTGCAGCTTTTCTTCTGCCTTTAGTATTATCTATAATATATCAACTATTGCTTTCTTATAGAAAAGCTGCCACATGAATGAAAATATATTCTAAATAAACTTTTCAGATCCCAATGATGTTGCAAAGGATCACTTGTTATATAAAGAGTTGACATGAGGCCAACATATAATAAAAGATGTTTATAAATACATTTCTATTTTGTCAAGAGACGCGTAATCCTTTAACTTCAAAACTGAGCCACAAGTTAACAAAAGAAAATCAAGAAGTTGATTTCATAACCATTAAAAGATTGTATTGATCTTTACATTTGCTACATTTCAATTTGCTAGAATGTTGTTCTAATGACACCAAACCTTGATTCTGAAAATTATGATATGAATCACAAATTCTCACCAGCCACCTCTGGCACACAAAAAGGGGTGGCAGTTGGTGTTTGAGAAAAAGAGAGAAGATTGTGAAAATCTAGGGAGTAACCAATCTCAGAAACATCTTAACATGCATGGTGACAGTGGATTATCTTTGAATAAGAAGGGCAGAAATAATTTTCTAAACACATGTAGATTATTTCTTAGTTAAGATTATTGTATTGAGAACCCAGAGTTTTCTCAGTTGCCTCCCCAAACTCTAGAATCCTGTAACTCCTGTTCGGTTTCTACTCATATATCCTCGAACAAAATTATTCCTAGGAGGGAATGTTGTAAATCTAGTTGCCAACTGAAGAATGTTACTTGCCATCTGCTCTACAAGAATTAGGTCACTAGCCACTGCAACCATTGACCTTCAACATACCCTGAAAGGAATTCGGGGTGGAATGAGGCACTCTGTGCTCTGGGAAAACTGGCAGAAGAGGCCATCAAATATTTAGATATTTTCAGGAGAAATTTTGTGCATCTTCCCATTCCTAGGAAAGCACTAAAATTATTACCTCCTCTTGACTAGCAGCAACTTTCTACTGAAATGTGCTCTTGGTTGCATGCAACCCCTTCATCTAAATCACATGTATACTGACCTCTCCCCACCTCTTCAGAAGAGTTCCTCAGAGCTATCTGAGAGGCTGTTTCTGGGAATACAGTCCTCAGTAAGACACTGAATAAACTTGACTCACGGCTTTTACACTGTGCTTTTTTTTTTTTTTTTTTTGCCGTTGTCACACTGTTGTGAATTATGATATTTTACCTGAGCAAATGATTTAATAGGCTTTCCCTTAACTTTCATGTTTCAGCAAGAACTTCTAAGTAAATCTTACGTGTTAAGATTTTTATGGAAAAGAAAGAAGTGGTATTTGTGAGTTTCTGCATGAATCAGAAGATATTTTGACATTATTCATGTGGAAAATATTTATGTACATATAACAAACAAAATTAAACCATGTTGTGTTCGTAACCACTTCAGTGTATTATATGACAGTTGTGTGGTAACTGATGTATTATGTGGCAGTTGTTTTTCCCAAACAGCTAAATATTTTCCATAGATTGTTTCTTTTTCCAAATGAAAAATGCAGACAGCTCTAGGAAGTTTGGGAAATAAAAAAAATGTTTTTGACCTCCAGATCAAATAATTTTATTAATATTCAATAACATGAACATCCATAAAAGAGACATCAGCATATTTTCTGCATTCCCTTGATTTATTTTATGTGAATAAGAAATCAACCATATATTCAAAATGGATATAACCTTGTAAAATACTATAGGCTTTTCTTAACCCACAGATAGCTGAGAAAAAAAATACATTAATAATTTACCACCCTCTATGAAGACAATAATATAATATTCTTCATTAAAATCTTTAACCATTATAATGTTTAGTTAGAAAGCATTTCAAGAAAATTTTAACAAGTATGTTCACAAATTTAAAATATATACATTCTCCTAGACCTACATATGACTCAGCTATTTATTCTCTCTCTTAAGTGGAGAAATTACCAACAAACCAGAGAATAATTCCAAAGTCTTCACTTGATCTACTTTTCAAAAGTCACACTTTTTGTTTAACTGCACATAAAATGGATAATGGTTTTTATGTAAGAAAATCATGTATGTTCTCCCTACCTGGCACCCTACCAACAGATCCAAATATATTAGACCAATTGTTAAACATTTTTAAAGTCTCCTTTCTGGGACATTTTCAGGGAAAATAAGTCAATACACTTGACCAATTTTGTTGAGCATTTACCTCTACTTCTGGTGCTAGTGTGGAGGGATGAGTCTCTCCCAACTCATTCGACACACATTTGTTGAGCAATAACTATGTGCCAGGTACTCTGTGCTGGTTATAATGGTGAAAAAACAGCCATGATGCCTAAAGCTATCCTACCTGGGGACTGGGAATTCCTAATTTGAAAGCTACAGGGAGGATAAAATAGAAACTGGATAAGGAAGAGACAAGATATAGCAATCTCTTTGAATTATATGTTTCAAATATACAAGCCAGAAAGAAGCTTCTGTGAATAGAACTTTTTAAATATTGAAAATAGCCAAAAATATTTTCAGCCTTTTGGGGAAAAATATACTTCACTGCTATGAAAAGGAGAGTTTTGTCTTTAGATATAGAGAATTCATACTTCTGCTTATGATTTTGAGTCCTTTTATCCTCCAAATTCATAGAGTGGTCATAAGGAATTATCAGTTCTAGTTACTGATATTCCCTTCCAGCTGATAAGGCCATTTCAGTGCCTGTTCTTAAAGTATATGAACATGGTTTGACTGCACCAACAGGTATTTCATTTTTTCCATAGATATAACAAATTAAGCAATGTAGATCAAACAAAAAATTCTATGTTTCTCTGTGATTCATTCATTTCAATGGGCTTCAACTTTCACAGCAATTCAAATTCAATATCAAAATAATTTCTTTCCTGAAAACCCTATTTATTAAGGTCTACTTTAACTTAAGAGTAATACAGTTTTTCTCTTAAATTTTCATGTGTGAAATTTGTCTCACGTAATCATGAAATGAAGTGTAGATTCTAGGAGGCTAAGCTTCATGGCATATTCAAAGAATGGACGAAGTTCCACACACATATACTGCAACTAGCTTTCAAAGCTCAGTTCCATCAGAACTCTCATCTCTCGTTTTGTTCACTAAGAATTTAGTTTCATGTTACAGTGTATTCTTGTATAACTGACTTTGTAAGAACTCTAAAAACATGGTGGGCAACACTCTGCAGAACCCTCTCAGGCAGGGATGCACAGATGGTTGAACCCAGAATATCAGAGCCTTATCATGAGAAAAAAACATATTAACTGTTTATTATAATGAGGAGAAATCACATTTTTCTTAAAGCATTAATAAGAGGATCTGCATCTTACCCGGTGCCTTCTAATATATCAGGAATCAAGGAATATTCATTCACTGTCTTTCTGAATTTAAATCATTCAAATGTAATATTATGTGTTGGACAACAGTTTCTAATAAGAATAACATACTTAGCTGAAAAGGGTTACAGAGCTGCATACAGGGCCCCTGTGTTGGAATACTGAATAGTCAACCAAGGCTTTCAGAAAGGGGGAAAATTCAGGGAGGGGGGAGTAGTTCCTGAATGGAACTTTAACGATAGAATATCTAAGGGTCTATCTTATAGACCAAATTAAGCCCACAAATATGTTTTCTTTGTAGTCACAATGTTGTTATACGTGTGTTAATTATTTTTTAGTTCAAATTCTTTTAGGAGGATCATGCATTAACCAATTTGTCACTGGCTCCACCATTTCTTGTTGTCCTACATACAGCCCAATTCATACAATTATGTTCTTTATCAACCTCTTGAGTTTCTGGTTCACGCTCTACATAAACTATTCTACTTCTTTTTTTTTTTTTTTGGATGTTTGTATTTTATTTCATTTACATTTCTAGAATAAACTATTCTACTTCTTATTTGAAATACTGTTCTGTGAAATCTGAGAAGCTCTTTTTATCCAGGAATTTAGATTAAGGTTGCTTCTGAGTTTCATTTAGACATGAGCTGTCTTATACTTGCTTTATCTACCTGATCGCTGTTTGCAATGCCATAAATTCGAAATTTGTACATCTCGCCCCATGCTTTATGGTGTGCCACAATTTAGCTTCTTTGAGAATGGTTAGTTTATATTCTTGTAAAGCACTGCTCGGATTACAGATAATAATAAAAGTGATCATATAACCAAGATCTGAATGTATTTGAGTACGAAGATTGTTAAGTATCACTATATCTCAGTTGCGCATATAAAGTATGTATATATTTGTCACACTGGGATGAGAAGCCTTTTGTTTGGGTTTACAGAAGTCAGTTGCCCATGGATTTTCCTTGGACACCACCCAAAACTAAAGAGTTTAACCAATCTGCTGTTCAGAACTGAAATACTTTACCAATAGCCCTGCTGTGAGTGAAATTGACTGATTACAAATCTACAGTCACAGCAAGGGTCAGGGGCAAAATCACATCACTGCTTGAGAGTGTCTCCTGCTAGCTGCAAGTCAGTAGGAGAAGAAAACAGAGAAGATATGAGGGCAGAAAATAAACAACAGAAATCTCAAGGATAATAACTATAAAAAAGGTGTTATGTGTTTACAGCATTTAAATTCCATCTCACTGGAGAAGTTGCTGGCATTTAATTACTGATCCTTTATTTGTCTAAGATTTGGTTTGAGCAGTTTTGTAGAAATGGCTATAGTTTAAAATTTCAAGAATTCTCTAAAACACTAATCTCTCAGCTTTCAATACTTATTTAGCTCTCATAGTAACTTAAGGATAAGAGCACCAAAAGGAAATACACAATGTGGTTAGTGCCCTCCTGTTGACAATATAACAAGCAAAAAACAGAAGCAATTGTAATAATTTATTTTCAAAAACTCCATAGGGTAATTT
The DNA here is from genome assembly GCF_005190385.1 of Monodon monoceros. NCBI lineage: Eukaryota > Metazoa > Chordata > Mammalia > Artiodactyla > Monodontidae > Monodon > Monodon monoceros. The sequence goes on from NW_021703767.1 coordinate 39,335,980, forward strand.
ATTATGCATGCATGTGCATTCACATACACATGTGTACACATGTGCACACATACACACAGAGCTTGTTTTTATACATGAAATTAGCTCTCTGGACACTAGCTCTTATTGCTAAATTAGATTAGACTTTTTGTAGTTTTGAGTGACAACTTCCTGTTTTGAATATCATCTTACTGATAGTCTGGAGATGCTTATCATTGGGCTACAGTGGTGCTGTCCCTTCTTTAGACAAGAACCTCATTGTATCTCCTAAGTATCTAGTTGTTCCCGGCATTTAAGTGCTGTTCTTAAAACCAAGGTCTAAAGATCAAACTCATCGGAATCCTCTAGAATGCTTAATACAAATGCATTTTCCCCAAAACTTCCCTATCACTATCTCTGAGATTAGGCAGAAATCTTTATTATAACTACCCCACATGATCCCTATGGACACTATGTTTTGAAAATCGAGAATCATGGTTTTTACTATAAGACTGCATTGTGATATTAAATATAAATATTGGACATATAAGTGATAATAGCTGCAATTCTACCATTCATTAATTGAAAAAATACATAATGAATATATACTTTCAATTAAACTTTTAATGTTAATTTGCCACAAAACTTTCATTTATCCATTTATTCATACAACTATAATGCTGGTACTGAGTTTACAATTACATAAGTATATGAAATACACATTTTTATCCATAGATATTTGGTACAACTATGGATCCATGAATCTTTGCAAAAACTATCTCTCTGGAGTTCTTCAGCTTGTAGTTTAGGAGCTACTGCTGCAAATTGTAAGTCATTTTCATGCTTACTCTGCACCATATAATAATATTTACCCTTTCTTAATATCTATAACTAGTCATAGCCATGAAATGTTCATATAACAGAAAGAAAGAAACATGTTCTGGTACGTGTTCATCAGTGAGTACTCTTAAACTTGGAGAAATAATCGGGAAAACAGAGTCAGTGGTTATCAATTGCAAACATCAATTTCTAGAACTCTATTTTGCCACCTTAAGTAAATAATTCTGAAGTCAAATGATTCCATTGTGGTAAAGGTAGATTTGCATCAGTAATGTCATAAATTAAAATTAATGATATATTTTCCTTGGTATATCAATACTTGCTTATTTATAAAATGTATAAGTAGAAAAAAATGCAGAAAAAATTAAAGGTGGCCTCTATTCCCATTATTCAATACTGACAAGTGTTATTTGGGTGGATTTTCTAGTATTCTTGTATTTTTCCTTTTGGGTATTAACATACTATAAGTATTTTTTTTACTTTGTAATATATTGTCTATATTTTCCATAGTATTATAGATTCTTTGTTATTATAATGATAATGACTATATAACATCTCATAAAGAATGTTCTCTTTATCATAGTTTGCTTAAACATTATTGCATTTTTAAGTATTTACGTGGTTTCCAATATTTCAAACTAATAAATGACACTGAAATGAATTTCAGGCTTAAAGCACTGCATAAACTCTGTATCGTTTCCTTTGTGCAAATTTATAGGAGAGGAAATATGTAGTCAAGGGGCATAAAATATTAACGCTTTTGATACTAACTTGTAAATTGTTTCTCAGAGTTTTTATTGGCTTTCTGGATAGCAATATGAAAATACATACCAGAATCTAAAAATTCCCTTCTTATTTAACTTGACTATTATGCATTTATAATAAAATTAATAATTGAATAGGCTAAAATACTTGGAGCTATTTATTGATTTTAATAAGGAAAATTTAACATTAAGAAATGGTTACCTAAAATTTAGAAATAGAACAATATAATATTTTATAGCCAATAAAATACTCTTGAAATAAAAAAAGATATAAAATTGTTTTTGATAGAGTGTTAGATTTAAAACTTGGTTATTATATATATGGTTTTATATATATATATATGACTATACATATTATATGGTTTAAATACATACAAATATATATTATATATACATATAGGCTTGATAGAAGTTCATGTACTCTAAATGTTATTTGTAAGTCTTTGTATGTGTGTATTTACATGTCAAAAATAGATGCTGTAATCAGAATATACAAATACAAGTTTATTGATTTCATTTACACTAGCCTTGAGTGAAAAGGTCATTCTCCATAGCTTTACAAGCCATCACTCTATCTTTAAAGCTAAGTGTACTTTTAAATAATTGTACACTTTGTGTAATGTGGCAAATTATGTGCTTTAAATTTAAGAGATTAGTATTGATAGGTATATACATATATTTTTCAATTTAGAAATCTTGTTGCTAGAAAGTGTATCACATAAAATAATTCAGCTCTTTACCCAAAAGGTTAAAACTGGTGACTTTGTCTCGGCAAAACATATTTATAAAAGAGACCACTATTGCAAGAATGCTTACGTGCTTACTTCCTGAGTAGTAGGTGACATTGGTTGGGGCGTTCACTAACCACACTGATGTCTGACAAGATGATATTTCGCTTCACTGGGTTTGAAAATAGACATATACGTGTCTTCTTAGGGAAAAAAACATCACTTGTTTTCTCTTTGCACTATGCCTAACAACCCCATACTTGTTAACAACTAAATTTTGTCATACGTAGAAAAATTCTATATATAGAATTCTTTATTACTTTTCAAATTATTTCATAGTTGCTAACAACTTTGAAATAAAGATATCATAATAATCAGTACGATACTAAGTACATATTCAAATTAGAAATACAATTTTGAAAGCCATCTCTGTAAAATACTTTCGAAATACCTGTTATATTTAAAGTAACTTACAGTTATCATTTCAAATAAAGATATGGCATATTAAATGGCCTTAATTTCTATGCATACTTACTAAAATATGTTAGAACTTTCCAATATAAATTAAAATATACTGACACAATATCTACTCAAATAGGTGCAGCCTAACCTGGTGCCTATGAACAAGATTCTATGCTTCAAGCAGGAAGTGGAATGTGGCAAATCAGTGCCTTCATTTCTCATTTTGAATTTTTAGTGATTATAACAATTTTTGCTATGTTCCTAGAAAACAACTGCACAATTTTCAGTAAGCCATCTGCAGTTTCACTTGTGGAATTCTCATAAGCACCAGAAGAGCTTTCCACAGAAAATGTTGAATAGATTTTCTTATATCAAAATGAGCATTTCATACATTTTTGTGTATAGTTTTATAAAAAACTGCTTTTCTTTCAGAATGTCATATAATGGTGTAAAAATTAGATTATTAATACAAATTGTATATAAGTAGAATAATCATTTTTCAAATTAAAACTAGAGAACCCAATGGGCTCAAATGAGCAAACTGACCTTTCTCAAGAAAATGCATAATAACCTTATAGAATAACTTCTCTTTCCTATTGATATTAAGACAAATAAGCCATGTGTTTATGCTCTTTTTATAATTAATTACTTTTTTGTATAATATGTGATATTAATTGCCCCCACATTCCAGCAAATCTTAATATTTGTATGCGTTAATTATCCTTATATTGAGAAAAGTTCTTTCTCTTTTCTACAGATTGCAGTGAAGACCCAGTCAGTTTTTCATATACAACAGTCTTTGGTCACAGAAGAGTGTATTGGGTGGGGCTTGTGTGGGGACGGTTGATAATAAGCTATTTTTACTGGTCAAATATTTCAAAGGAAGTATATGAACTTGTCGATATCGTCTCTTAATATGATAAACAATTTAAGTAGTACATGCTACCGAACTTTTCATTTTGGTGTGTTTTATTTTAGAAATGCATGTCATTCCCTATTCATGCCACTTATAACTACTTTCTCTTGTGACTTCCCCTTCACTAAAGAAGACAGGCTTAGTAGTCATTCTAGCCTTCTATATTGTAGTCTCCTAAATCACTTCCATTTTTTTCTACTTTCAGAGACAAATAATGTCTACAGTTAGTGTTAAGACACCAGACATTCAGTGATGACATAAACATTTTTATTCAAGATATGTACCATAAATAAAAGAACTAGTGTGTGTACATATGCTTAAAATAACACCTGCCACACGGTAATTGTTGCCCAAGTATAAATACTGAAAAAATATGTAATAGCTACTTAGAATTATAAAACCTCTTATTTTGCGTTTAGTTCCTTTGGGACTTCATTTGAGAGACTGTAACTTTTGGGCAACAGCCGTATCCAGCTCATTCTAACCCTGAAGTTTTACATTTTGTAAGAAACCAGATAGAAGCCTTGAAAAACCTTGCAATTGACCAGGTGATGTACAAGTATCCTATAATGCATATACTGAATTTCTATTTCTGTTTATTCACAACTTATTAAATGACCAATTTAGTAAGTTTTACCCTGGCCTTTTAAAAAAGACAAACTGTTGAGTATACCACTAGATGGCAGACAAAGATCAGAAAATTTCCATTACATACTCAATACATTAAAATATAGTGCACTTAAAATGTGCACTTAAAATGCCATTTGCAGCAACATGGATGGACCTAGAGATTATCATACTAAGTAAAGTAAGTCAGACAGAGAAAGACAAATATTAAATGATATCACTTATATGTTGGATCTAAAAAAGTGAAACAAATGAACTTATTTACAAAACAGAAATAGACTCAGAGGCATAGAAAACAAACTTATGGTTGCCAAAGGGGAAAGGGGGGGGATAAATTAGGAGTTTGGAGTCAACAAATACGCACTACTATATATAAAATAAACAACAAGGACCTACTGTATAGCACAGGGAACTATATTCAATATGTTGTAATAACCTATAATGGAAAAGAATCTGAAAAGGAGATACATATATATACAAAATGTATTTATATATACTATATATATATATTTGATATATATATTTTGATATATATCTCTATATATAGACATATATTTTGATATATGTCTATATATATAGATATATATCTTAGTATTTTGTACCTCATCACTACTATCTTTTGGTCCTCTAAGTATAGTTTTGCATAAATGGCATTTAAGAAAGATAAACAGCTCACATTCTGACTTGAGGCTGTGTAGGAATAAGCATGAAATAGAGCCTGGAGTCACACTGAGACCACTGGAGGCACCTGACTTCAACCCTCAATCCTTTCCATGATTTCCGGAGATTCTGAGGTTTCTATTTTGACTTTCAGCAACTTCTAGTGTTTATTCTTAGGCTAAGAGAGATCATTTAGATGAAAAAAAGAAAAAAAAGATCATCTATAGGTAGTTTCAGTAGCCTCTGATTTCCAGGCTTACTTGGAATTCTCTTACAGAGCCCCCCAGAAGAAAAACAAGATCCAGATTATTTATTTATGACTGCCAAACTGCATTTGATTACTTTTTTAGACAGTCAACTTGTTCAACTCGCCTACGGGATTGCATCCAGCCTGGTAGTATTCAATATTAAGTACAGGTTTCCCAAATCTGTGTAACTTCTATCTTAGTACTCATAAGTGGAGTTCCAGCGTCCAACAGTTCCATTTTTCAGAATGCAAGTATACATAACAACCCAGCAATTATGAATAACAACAGAAATGGTGATGACAGCAACTTCGCCAACATGAATTGATCTCATAATATGCCAAACACTGTCCTAGGACCTTGAAGGGATATAAAAGCTTTGGCTAGATTTTGCTAAAATAAGAACCTCAGAAAAGCTTAACAACAAAAGTTTTTCTCACTATGTCACTTGCAGGCTGAAATAGTCTGCATTTCTGCTGCACAAATATTTTTCATTTGGGTTCTAGGCTAAAGAAGCAGCCCCTGTCTCAGTCTCATTGAAGCAGGAAAAGCAGAAAACCTCACATTTTAATTGGGGCATATTTTCTTTGATTTAATAACTTCTGCTATATAATCCATTTTTCCTTAATATTTAGGATTTGCTCCCTTAATGTGTTTAGATTGCTCCTATTATCACCCTAGGAAAATTAATCCTCACCACATATCAATTTACCAGCAGCTGGAAAAATTCCCCACTCACTCATCTCAGATGAAGATCTTTCAGTGAGGAAAAAAGCACAGATACAATCTAGTTAATCTTTCCCTAAATGACCTATCCATGGTGTCACTTTACTGAGAATAATAATCACAACCCTCTATGGACACTTTTTACATTTCTCTCAGATAAAATGAATGTTGAGAAATTTAAAGAAAGAAGAAAGGAAAATTCACCAACTAGAAGACACTAGTTTATATTACTGTCCTGCTAAATTTTAAATAGGTGCCTTTAAACATTTTTATTTATTTTTGTTGTTGTGCTTAAAGTCAGAGAAAAACAACCATAAACTACCATTTAAAAAATTTTCCTATTTGAGAAACTTCCCATTGTATTTTGCATTGATAGAACTATCAAATTAGAAAGGTATATTCTTAGCATCAGTTAAACTCATGTTCTACCTATAAAGTTTTATTTGATGTTCTCTGAATTTTCCACATTTGATTATAATAAGAATGAAACTATATGCAAGGACTTACTAAAGCTCTAATCAATGTTTAAGAGAAAGAAATATTTTCCTTCACATTTTAAAATATTTCCTTCACATTTCCTATTAAGATTTTCTTTCCTCGCAACACAGACAATTGCTAAGAAATATACTACTTATGGGCCAGGATGTTCCCAATGCCATTCTTTTTTTTTTTTTTTTTTTTTTTTTTTGCGGTACGCGGGCCTCTCACTGTTGTGACCTCTCCCGTTGCGGAGCACAGGCTCCGGACGCGCCGGCTCAGCGGCCATGGCTCACGGGCCCAGCCGCTCCGCGGCATGTGGGATCTTCCCGGACCAGGGCACGAACCCACGTCCCCTGCATCGGCAGGCGGACTCTCAACCACTGCGCCACCAGGGAAGCCCTCCCAATGTCATTCTTAATCGATTGCCCCACAGTTGGCACCTCACTGTACTCTTGTATTGCATACAGCAAATATGAACATTTTATTTTTCTTTTCTTTATTACATTTTGTATATCCATTGACGTTTTGTATCTCTTGACTTTCAAGGAAATTTTAAATTCCATTGAAAGCTAAGCTCACCAAATGATATCATCTGCTTATTAAAATACACACACAAACACATACACACAGTAACAAAATGGGTTAAGTATCTAATTCTATTCTGAGAATTTATCAATCTAGGAGTTACTTAACTCTTATGAAATATTAGCAATCGGCTTACAATTCTTCCAGATGCTGGACAGAACATAAAGAAGTTAGAGGCCAGTGTCCTCATCCACGAGGAGCTTAGAGTTCAAGCATCTATGTAATATCCCAACAGAGGAAATTTATTTCTCCCTCTTTCTCTTTTTCCTGCCAAGTTTTCCTCAGCTGTTGAGAGTTTCTATGGCTTCTGTCCAAGGAGTTTTTGCTACATAATCACTGCAGAATGTTTTCTGAAGATCAGTATATGCCCCTCTGAGAACAGCTCTTGGACACATTGACAGTTTCTTGACTGTCTTCCCATTCAGAGAAGAACGCTCCAGGAAATGCATGGAAAGGATTGCCAACCTCAAGCTCAGCATCTCTCTTACACATGAGGTAAATGTATCTGGTTGTTACCAGATTATGATATTTGCTGCTACTAATTGGATTGGCCATGAAAAACTAGCCTTCTAGAAACTTTCTGGTTGTTGTATTAATTCATCTTATATTTGCCATAAGGTAAAAGGAGAAGCCTTCAAATTTTTGAGGATGAAAAATTAGGACAGCTCTTCCGTCTTTTTCAAGGGCAATCCTGGATATTGTGAAGGGCAATCCTTTGTTGTGAGGGGCTTTCTGTTGCATTACAGAGTGTTAGCATCCCTGTTCTACAAGCAGTAAATGCCAGTAGCTCCCTCCTGTCAGTGATTGTTACCGCTAAAGCATCCCAAAAATTCTACTAAAGCCTCTTGGGGTGGAAGAAACATTACAGGTCTGAAAACTACTGTTATGCTTAGGATGACTTTTTCTACTAACATTAAAATGTGGTCCTGTATAAATCATAAATTCCTACATTTAAAACATACACAAAGTGAAGCAGAGGTAAGTTTCAAGCAAATATAAAATTTCTAAATAATACTGTTACGATGTTTAGATGAAACCTTCAGTATTGCTCATTCTTTAATAAGCCTGGGTAATCTAGAGAGAAAGAGAATCATATCCTTTGTAGAGATACAAAGAATCTTGAAAATAATTATAGTCCATTCCCTTTATTTTACCAAAGAAGCATCTAAAATAATTTAAACAGTGGATGAGGTCACACTTGCATTCTGGACTTCTGAAGAGAGGTATTCAAGGTCATGCTCACTTTAATAAAATGATGGAAACATTTCTAAGTAGTGAGAAGTGAAAGAGAGGCATACCTCCAAATATGTTCGTTAGTCATTTACTCAACCTAATCTCTCAAACTGGGACTATTTCAGTGTCACATTCAGTTCTCAGTCTACAGCATCTTGGTGGAAACTTTGTTTTTTCACAGAAAAAAAAAAAAATCACTTTGCTCTCCCTTCCATTCTAATTGGAATAAAAGAAGCCCCAGCAGAACTTTCACACCTAAGCCTTAGTCTCAGTGATTAATGCAACCAAAACTTCTGACATTGTCTGCCAACTGTTGTGCTCTGAACTGTCATAAATATTCCTTTAAACGTTTTATTTCTAATGACCCACTAATCTCAACTAAGGTAATCAATTCCTTTAAACACATTTGAACATAAAATAATAGATATCATGCAACGTAGTCAGACTATTCATGAAGTAACAATGACGCTAGACTGGAGCTCTTGGGACACGGCATCTGTGCCTCACAAGTTTGTTTTTAGGTCTTACCTGTGAGAGAATGCCATCTGGGATGGAAAATAGATCTTTTGTGAAATTTGAAGATATCACTATGTTGTTTCTCTTCTTATCTTGAAGTTGCCATTCTGCCACAGAGAGAATAAAATTAATTGGACCCAAATTTATTCTTCACACAGCCTGGCTGTTTATATTATCGTAGTGTTTATCCTTTTTCCTAGGTAATTTCAAATTGATTATTGAGTGAGTCTAGGATCTTCCAAGGAATCAAAGTTAAACTGTCTAGGCTGGAATCATATATTTTAAGTTATTTACTAAAGAGGGAAGCTGCATATGCTACTTTTCTATTTTTACAAATTTTGTCTTTTCTATTCAGGATTATAATGAATCAAAATCCTGGCTCTAGGAATCCTAACTTCTACTGTTTCCATTTTACCCATGCTCCCTTTCTACTGACTCCTATTCCTTTCCTCCAAAACTGTATTTGAAAATTAACCTGATAATTTGCTCTCAGAGTCCCTCACTTGGAATAGTACCTTTTCTTTGCGATTTCTCACGTGACAGGGAAAAAGTGAGAGTTTGGGAGGGAATCTCACCTAATATATTCCAAGTTTTCTTACTCCTGTTGCTTTTTTTCTCTCTCTCCTAGCATTAATTCACATTCACACTACCCTCATTCCATCCTCCATCTTCAGTCTCTTGAGATGAATGTGGGCCCTAGTAATAGATTGGCAGCTGGAGCAGCCAGAAGACAGATATCAGATTGTCATTCTGCACATGAGTTAACCAAGGGTGGAAATCTTTCCAAATATGTCTGAAAGTATGAAAAATATGGCTCTTTCATGCTTGAATAACCGAAAGGTAGCCAAACTACTTCTATCAAACTTAAAAAAAAATCAGACTGAGAATAGCATGATAAATTTTGACTCAAAAGTTAATTCATTCAAAAGGTTATAGAGCACTTGAAATCATGGAATTTAAATAGCAGATGCCTCTTAAACATCTGGAGTATCATTGCAAGAAATGTGAAACTGATAAGGAAACATGAGAAAGCAAAGATATATCCAGTTAATTATAAATTTTGTTCAGATAAGTAGATATATGGACATAAATTTCTCTTATCTCTGTACCTGCATAAGACTCTCATTCCTCCAAAACAGCATTTTGAAATATGTCATCTGTGCAAATGTCCTTTCCAATTCTCTCCTTGGTATAATTTTCCCAGTATATTTCTTTCTTTCTTTCTTTTTTTCTTTCTTGCGGTACATGGGCCTCTCACTGTTGTGGCCTCTCCCCCTGCGGAGCACAGGCTCCGGACGCGCAGGCCCAGCGGCCATGGCTCACAGGCCCAGCCGCTCCGCGGCATGTGGGATCTTCCCGGACCGGGGCACGAACCCGTGTCCCCTGCATCGGCAGGCAGACTCTCAACCACCGCGCCACCAGGGAAGCCCCCCAGTATATTCCTTAAGTGACAAAAATGAAAACATTTTAAGTCCCTGTGATGAGTTTTAAAAAATACTTATTTTGTTTTAATTTATTTTGAGGAAGATGGGGCATTCTACATCTGATGTCTCAGTAGACATTTTCACATTTTCATGCCCAGCTACCACTCTGGAAGAAGTAAGAGTTTCTGGTTGTGCCAGTAATTCAAATTTTCAAAAGATCACAAAATTGGCATAACTTCACAAAGAAATCATATATCTTTAACTGACACACCATACAAAGACCTGGAAATACTGATATTTTCATTGATTGTGTAAATAGATTTTGATTTGTGACTCATCTATTCCTTCATAAGTTCACATATGCTGAAACAATATACATAGTGAGCTGAGTGGAAAATAAAACAACTTAACATTGCAAATAGGTGCCAAATAAATGGCTTTTACTGAAAAAAACAAGTGAATTTCCAGACTAGGTATTTCTGCAGCATAAGTGGGGTCTTGGGGAAAACCCAATAAAAATTAAATTTAAAAAAACCCAGCTAAGGTTGTATTATTGCTCTTTCACCTCTTATTCCTTCTCATTACAAAATGGATGCGAATTGCTAGTACAAACACATACTTGAAGTTCTAATTTCATATCATGATATACAGTCCAAATTTTGTGACAAAATGATTTTTACATAAAAGAATGAATGGGAAAATTAGACACAAGATTCAACTTGTTTATGCCTCAGGCTTAGTTTGATGACTGAAACATGTGTGAGGACTCAAGAGCCTTGTAAATGTTGTCACCTCCACCTCATAAATGCCAACTACTTGTCCTCTAAGAAAAATGTGTCCTAATGACCCTCATTGCTAACCAGTTAACATATTGATGGCTAAAACATTAATGTAGTAAAATATTAGTGCTAAAGTTAAGAAAAGAACCCTATAATAGATTTCCTTTCTTTCTCTTTTTTTTTTTCTATTTAAGATATATTGGGCTTTTTCTTTAAAAGAAAAACTGTTCAGCATGACTTCCCTTTGCCTATGATTTCACTTTAATAAGTGAGTACTATTACTTCCTAGAGAAATCTCACTTCTCAGAACAGTACATGACCAGTGCAGACCTCAAGGTGTAAGATTTACGATCACTTCTGGACAAAAGTGTAATAAAATATTAACGAATGTTATCTTCCTAATTAAAATTTATAAGCATAACAATATGTTATATTAAGATTATTCTGATATGAAATTATAGATTTTTTTTTAGCTTTCCCATTTTTATTTCTACTATGAGTCACTGACATTTATTTTTTTTGTTTTGGGTTTTTTTTTTTTGCTAATGAGGATGTCAACTGTGATGACTGATGAATGTACCACATAAATATGATGACCATGTTATCTGAATTTCTCAATTTTTTCCATACTCTTTGGAGATATAACTATTGTTGAATAACCACATACCTATTGTTAACGTAATGTTTAGTATATATATATTAAATCATAAATAACACTGAACATACATATATATATAAAATACCTGCCATCAATTACTGACTATATCTTAAGGATAGATTATCAGAAGAAGAATTATTGAATTAAAGCATGTTAATAATGTCCCCCAAAGTTGTACCAATTGCCCTGCATCAGCTAGCTTCCCCGTAATCCTCATCACAAGGCACCCTCACTTCTTAAAGATATTAATTTTAAAATGGATTGGGAAAAACGGTAATACATTTTGTTTACAACACTGTTCAAAGAGAAACCTAAATCTTTGTCACTTAAAAACAGAAAATGACAACAAAACCCAGAAATACTTCTAACTACTTTAATTTCTTTAAATAAAAATTTAAATAAATGATTTCTTGAATTTCTTTAATTTAAATAAATCTTAATTTCCATTTTAATATTTCTGAAAAAAGGAAAGATCCCAAGGTAATTAATCAGTAAACACTGTGCCACAGGTTAATGAAAGTTAATGATTACACAGCTTAAGGAGGTATAGAATTATAATTTTTAAAAATCTTATTTTTTTGTATCTGTAGGTTGATCTCTGTTTTGTTATATTCGTTCATTTATTTTTAGATTCCATATGTAAGTGAAAATTTTAGATTCCATATGTAAGTGAAAGTGTTTGTCTTTCTCTGTCTGACATTTCTCTAAGTATAGTATCCTCCAGGTCCATCCATGTTGTTGCAAACGGCAAAATGTCATTTTTTTTTACAGATAAGTAACATTCCACTATGTTATATATAATCTATAGAATGTATATATATTATATATATATACATAAACATCCCATCATATTATATATATAATATACATCTTCTTTAGCCTTTGATTTCCTGATGGACACTTAAGTTGCTTCCATATTTTGGCTTTTGCAAATAATGCTGCTATGAATATTGGGGTGCATATATCTTTTCAAATTGGTGTTTTTGTTTTCTTCAGATGGACACCAGAAACTAACATAGTATTGTGAGTCAACTGTACTTCAATTAAAAAAAAAAAATTTGTGGTTTACCTATTTCTTTATGTATTCAGTTATAACGTATCAAGTTAAATTCTCTGCACCTAAAAGAGACCTTATGTGCGATGGCTTCTATGGCTTACATCAGAGGAATCTGTACATCTCTAAGAGTAAAAGTAAAAGAATGGTAAACTTACTTAAACGAAACATCTGCATCTACTCATATATGAAAGTTGTAAAATTTGAAAAACGTTAGAACTTCAAGGAACTGATGGATCCTTATCATCTTGTAATTTACTTCTATATAAAAGAAAAGTGGGGTCTTGGGAAGTGAAACAACACATGCAAGTTTACACTGCATATTGCAGAAAGCTGGGCAAGAACCATGATGCCCTGACTTCTGATCTTATGTCCTTTCTGTTGCTGGGCGACTAGCACAGCAGCAACGAACCCAATTTTTCTGTGGGTAAATTAAGATATTTGGGTATAATGAAACATCACTTTATATGACATATAAAAGGAAATCTATAAAATTTGCCCTGAGACCACGGCTTTGTAGGTATTCTTACACTGTGCTTGTTTCACCAATAGATGGCACACTTACCTGCTTATAGCTTTATGATTTAACAGTCTGGTTACCTACAGAAAGGCTCCATTTATTAGGACTTTAAGAATATGCTATTCTTTTTAAACAAGCTGTGCTTTATAAAAGAACTATGAAATTTTCTTCACTGGTCATTCAAAAAAAAATCAATCACCTGTCAATGATTATAGCAATATGTCATAAGTCAAATCAATACTTCCTTCTGAATATGCTCTACTCAAGTTTTCTATATTCCTTTAGAGAGAGGATGCTGTATAATGCCATATACAATTTAGTACTGAATATTTGATTCTTCATAGTTTAATTTTTCATATCAATCCTAGCTTTATCTCTGGACTACCTTCACGCTATTCTGCTATATATTTTTAGACCAAAGAATAACTGTTAATTGATTAGAATTTACCCTTTTAAGATGTGCTCTCATCTGCTTTCTCAGCTTTCCTGAAATAACTAAATCAAATCTATCGGATACCTATTTCTTAACTTACTGTTCATTTAAAAAAAATCTATTTAGGAGAGCTTTATATTCTAGACTGAAATTATTTTAATTTTTAAAACTCTTCTGCCTTAGCTTTTGTTATAAATTTAGAAAACAAAATTTCCCAAAAACACGCAAATCTTAGATTATTTCTGAAAAATACTCTAACCTTTTGTTAAATAGAACAAAGCAATTGGAATGATCGCTAAATGTACATATGTGCCAGTAATTCTCAGGTTTGATCAGAAGCATTCTTTCAGGTGTTCTGATATCCCAAAAAAAGTCACTCCACATTATTAGCTCATCTGTACTGTAGTGGTGGGATAAACAGAAAATTTACTTATCTCTAAAAAACTAAGTCATTAGCCTGCAGTTTCTGGAAAGACAGAGAAAGACAGTGCTTAATTAAGATGTAGAGTCTTTCAGGCTTTAGCATTTTTTTTTTTTTTTTTTTTTTGCTGTACGCGGGCCTCTCACTGTTGTGGCCTCTCCCATTGCGGAGCACAGGCCCCGGACGCGCAGGATCAGCGGCCATGACTCACGGGCCCAGCCGCTCCGCAGCATGTGGGATCTTCCCGGACCGGGACACGAACCCGTGTGCCCTGCATCGGCAGGCGGACTCTCAACCACTGCGCCACCAGGGAAGCCCAGACTTTAGCATTTTGAGTGAAAATGCACGGCAGCTCTCCTCATTCACAACCATCTTTAGTTTGTTGGTTCACTGGTTTCTCCTATGCTACTGTAGTTATCATTCTTGGGAATTCAATGTTGATTCATCCGAAATCTTTGATCTCTTCAACTTCTAAGATTATTCCCTCCTGGATATTGTTTTCATCTCTATCAATCCCACCTCAAAAACCTGCATTTTAAATTCCCCCTTTCACAATCACATGCTTTCTTGTTGCACTCCAGCTAAATTTCAACCTTTCCTAGACCTCTAATACTTGACTCTACTTTTTACTCTTAAAATCCATCTTTTTCTTTACCTTCCTCCACATCCCTGTTCTCACTGCTCTCTTTACCCAACTGAAATTCTTTAGATTCCTCGGATAACTGTGCAGCACTATGACCCACGTCTAGCTAATGCCCTTGGCCTCCTTTTCTTCTGACCTACTTGCTGGCAAACCCCCAACCGTGGTTAAATCCATCTATTCAATGACTCCTGATCTCCTCAGCAGCTGTGTATGGCTGGAGAAAAAAAATCCCTCCACTCTGTGGACTGATCTCACTTTAAATTTATGTTTATGGATCTCAAATGGGCACTCAGCTCACATTATAATTCCACTACACTTCTCCAGGCTCTTAAGTTCCAATTTCACACCTTTTCTTCTCTCTCCAAACACTTACACCACTCTCTCTCACTCTACACTGAAGACATCACATCAAATGTCATTGAAAGTAATTTGTTACCATAAGAATAGATCTTATCTTCCTATAACTAAAGTCACTCATTCATCTGTGTCTATCCTCAGATGGTCTTTTTCCTCTAGTTACAAAGAGAGCAATGTGATGTCCACTGTTATCTAAGACCAGTTTCTTCATAGTCTGAAGATTCCCATTCACTCCCATTCATTTAATGGCTTTGCTTTTCAGTATTGCATGCACAATTAGCCCCCTTCTCTCTGCATCCTCAAGTTTATCTCATTCCTAAATTATTTCCAACAGCAAAATAAACATTAGCAATGAGACCTTAATATCACTCCATCTTAAGAAAAATGTTTAACATGTTTATTGGAGTATAATTGGTTTACAATGGTGTGTTAGTTTCTGCTTTATAACAAAGTGAATCAGCTATACATATACATATATCCCCATATCTCCTGCCTCTTGCATCTCCCTCCCACCCTCCCTATCCCACCCCTCTAGGTGGTCACAAAGCACTGAGCTGATCTCCCTGCCCTATGCGGCTGCTTTCCACTAGCTATTTTACATTTGGTAGTATATATAAGTCCATGCCACTCTCTCACTTCGTCCCAGCTTACCCTTCCCCCTCCCCGTGTCCTCAAGTCCATTCTCTACGGCTGCATCTTTATTCCTATCCTGCCCCTAGGTTCTTCATAACCATTTTTGTTTTAGATTCCATATATATGTGTTAGCATATGGCATTTGTTTTTCTCTAATGCTGGATTTCTCCAGGCTTCTATTAAGCCCTTATTTGTTTCTTTTCAACCTACAATTTCTCCTTGTACCGCCTTATTTAGACCTATGTCTTCAAATAAGCTTGCATCTTATCTCTATCTCGACTTATGCTTTGACCTCATATTTGTACGTCCTACTATCCATTTCATGTCATGGCATGTGTATTTAATATACAAACTTCAAAAACACAAACAATTTTTAGTCATCTTCCCTCTACAAGACAAAGATAATTTTCTCCCGATGTCACCTTTGAAGTTTTCACCCTGTTTCTTCCGTTTTCCTCACACTTTCCATCCAGCACATCATTTCCCTTAACATTACCTTCAACATACACATTGAATCTTTTCAGTCTCCAACATCTTTACAGCTAAAACGCTATTACAAATTATCATTGCTCACCTGGTTTAAAGAGGGAAAGAAACTTTTAAAAGTTTAAAAAGTATCATTTTGTTCCCTCCCTTAAAACCTCTTCAGTTTTCCCCACTGAAAGAAAGTGAAGTAAAAGACCTACAAAACCTACATCCTGCTTACCTCTCCAATTTCAAACACTTCTCCTCTGTTTTCATTGTGCTTAAGCCACAATGGTCTTTCTAACTTCACTTGTATATGCCCAAATCAGCCCTATATTAGAACTTCTACATTCTCTCTGGAAGACTTTTCTTCAATATTTTAAATGTCTTCTCACCACATAGGTTTAGCTTAAATGTCTTCAGAGTTCTTCACAATTATGATATTCAAATTACCTTCCATGAAGTTTCTATTTCTGCCTCAAATATATTTCTTCATATGCTTATTGACTGCCTCCTCAGTGGAGTGTAAGCTTTATGAGGAAAGGAACTTAGTCTCCTTTATTCACCAATACATCCAGCATGCCTGGAACCATCCCGTCCATATGATAGGCCCTCAAGAAATATAGGTGAAAATTCAAAAGTAACTTTTGAACATGAATGTTCCATCATGTAAATTATTTTTATTAATATTCTTAATGGCAGATACTTGGTTTAATGGAAATCACATTTCTCTTGAATTTTTTTAGATACGGTATTAGTTTTCTAGGCCCGCCATGACAAAGCACCTCAGACAGGGAGGTTTAAACAATAGAAATTATTTTCTCACGGTTCTAGAAGCTAACAGTCTATTATCAAGTGTCAACAGGTTTGGTTTCTTCTGAGGCCTCTCTCCTTGGCTTGTCCATGGTCATCTTCCCTTT
Organism: Monodon monoceros; assembly: GCF_005190385.1. Taxonomy (NCBI): domain Eukaryota; kingdom Metazoa; phylum Chordata; class Mammalia; order Artiodactyla; family Monodontidae; genus Monodon; species Monodon monoceros. Next base: position 39,353,027 of record NW_021703767.1, read on the forward strand.
GTGCGTTCACATCGTCCTCCCTCTGTACACATCTGTGTCTGGCTTTCATATTTTTATAAGGATACTAGTCACATTAGATTAGGGCCCACCCAAATTACCTAATTTTAACTTAATTACCTCTTTAAAAATTCCATCTCCAAATAGAGTCACATTCTGAGGCACTGAGGGATAGGACTTCAATATCTAAATTTGGTGGTGGGAGCAGGGACACAATTCAACCCCATAACAGATACTTATTGAGGAAAAGTCAGACCTGCATCCTAATCTAGTTTCTCCAACTTTTAAGACCTGTAGAAGTTACTTAACACAATCAATCTGTTTTTTTCAACACTGAGATGGTAATAATAATAAAACCTAATAAAACAATCTTAAAGGATTTTTGTGAGCATTAAAGGAAAAAAATGAAGAAATCCAAATATGTGCTTGCCACACACAATAGGTGATCATTTTACATTATAAATTAGTACTGTTCCCTTGTCTTTTTAATTGTTTTTTCTATTGCGCTGTCTGTGTCTGTGTGTGTGAGAGAGAGAGAAGGAGAGTTCCCTTTTCTTTCCATTCTCTCTCCAATCATTTACGTTTAAACCCTCTCCAGATGAAGCATGAAGGTAGAGTAAGTCATTAATTATAGAGAGCATTTGCTTAATGTGCAACCACTCTGTTCTACCACCAGGAATCCTGCTCACAAGCCTTAAAATCCCTCTAGGCCGCAATGTCCTCTGATGACAAATACAGCTTATGCCTGTTTGAGTTTGGCAGTCACATTGGAGTGAGTAACGGGGGATTGTCATTGAGTACATCCTGTGTTTTCTTCAAGCGGAGGGCTGTTAGAAATATACAAAGTATGGTCTCTAACCCTAAGGAGTAAATAATCCAGTTCAGGGGTGGGGGGGGGGTTTCTGTAAATGGCCAGAGACTAACTATTTGAGACTTTATGGGCCATACGGTTCCTGCTGCAACTCTTCAACTCTTCAGTTGTAGTATAAAAGCAGTCATCAACAATATATACAATAAATGAGGGTGGCTGTGTTCAGATGCACATTTATGTATGGAGGCTATAATTTGTATTGCATATAATTTTTACGTGCTGTGATATATGATTCTTCTTTTGGTTGTTTTCAATGACTTCAGATTCATTTTTAGCTTGTGGGACCGCCAAAGACAGATAGCAGGTCCCATTTGGCCTGCCATCCATAGTTTGTCAACCCCTGACCTAGTTTAACAAATGAGAAAATACTTAAGAAATATTTGGGACTAACACACGAAATTGAGTTGTATGTTTTGTGGCATAGTCTTTATGTGATTTCAGTGACCTAGGGCTATTAATATGAGTATGAGTATTAATTTTCTTATAAGAGTGCCAAAACAAGGTATGATAGGCCCT